>NC_137147.1:144897205-146097205 GCF_951394435.1 Stenella coeruleoalba | reverse complement strand
ACAGCCGCAACTGCATGGGTGAGTAAAAACAAAATGAAACACAAAAGAGCTATTTCTAACATACCATTGTAAAGCAATTATACTCCAATAAACATGTTAAAAAAAAAAAAAAAAAAAGAGCTCTTTCCCAAAAAGGATGGGTGGCACCTTGTGGGCACGAGGGCATCCTGGCTGCCTGCACCTCAGCAGAGGGAGCTGGCACCTAAGTGAAGGTACTGGCGGGAGCTGCACCACTGATGGCATCTTGAACGGGCAGGACACAGGGTCCCAGGGCCTTTGAGGCAGCTCTCTGTGGGCATGAGAAGTAGCATCAATGCTATCAAGAGGAAGCAGCAACCCCATCCCCTTGGTCACCCATGGGCATCTCTGGCAGTGGATGATGCTTTCCTTGGATATCAACTAAGCTGCTGTTTTTAGCATCAGCAGATTCAGAAGGTGTCACCACTTAGAGCCACAAGGAACATGAAGGCAGCCAAGATGACTGGGACAGAGATATGCCCCGAGACTCCCAAATTACTTAAAAGATATTTGGGAAGAGGAGGGAGTAAAGTTCTTTCCAGAACGGATGGGCACAAAAACTATTTGGTGAACCTATTTTATATTCCCAGGCAAATATGACCCAAGAAATACAAGTTACAGGAGTTAAAGAAGAAAAAGAAAACTGAATGGAAAATTTTCTCTGCTTCTTCTTGTGATGCAAATGCAAGGCACCATCCACTTCAAAGAAACAAAATCCATTTTTTTTTTCTCTCTACTCCAAAATGCCAGCATTTATAAATGAGTTATAGGGCTCCCTCCTGGAAGGCAAAACGCTCTCCACGGTTCATTTCCTCAGTCACTCAACAAAGAGTAGGTAAAAAGAGATGAAGTTTCCAGCTAGTGCTAACCTCTTTCGGGGATAAATAACAACAACAGCAAAAACAACACTTAATTCATGCCAGACATTTTAACCTATGCAACCTCATTTAATCCTCAAGACCCCACTGTGACAAGCACTGTTTATTCCTATTTTAAAGCTGGGAAAACTGAGACTTAGAGAAGTTAAGTGGCTTGGCCAAGATCATACAAACGTCAAGGGACAGAACCAGGTCACATACTTGGAACTTCCAATTCTAGCTCCAGACTTTTGCCATTCGCCCTCCCCCCATCAAGTATCCCCCATGTAGAGTCCAAAAAAAATATGGCCCTACTCCCTGCTTTCAAGGAGCCATGAGACCCAAACCCAGGAAACAATGAAAAACTGGAACCTGGTTACATTTTGTCCTGGTTCCAAAGGATGGATGCCGAAGAGAGCGATAGAACTCAGACAGGAAGATATCAGTGAGAGTTGTCAGAGAGTTGTTCCAGAGACTCGGGAGATATAAAGATTTGAAAAGGCAAACAGAAAACAGGCAGGGGTGAACCGAAGTATATTCTAAGCAGTGAATGAGGAGAAAAAATAGGAATAGTCTTTCTAAGATGAACCAGAGTGACTGAATACAACATAACGATGATGGCCAGCCACTCATTCTCTCCTTCACAAACATCTCTAAAAGCACCTAGCATGTGCTATGTCCAGGAGCATACATCCACCTAAGCCATGGTCTCTCCCTCAAAAAGCCCACAGCTTAGTGTGGGGAGGTGGCTGAACCCCACGTGATTCGCAGGCCAGCCAAATTTTCTCCTCCTATGTGCTATGAAAACGTGGCCAGTTCCCGGTCCAGAACCTGCTTGGCTTCTCAAGTCAGGCTACTTACCAGCACTGCTCACAGAGATCAAACCTCTCAGTATAGAGCTAAGGGTGAAAAGTTCAGCCTGTAAAAATAAACTGCCCGAACAGAGTTCGCTCGCCGCTTCATTCGGCACCTGGTGTCACTATACTCGGGAGCGTGCCATGCAGCTCCGGACCCGACCACCGGAGCAGCTGCTCTGAGAGGGAACACAAAACATCAATGCAAGCACCTCTCCACTTCTGTTCTCGTCATCGCGGCCTCCTCTGAGCTCTGGAGCTGGACGCTCCACTGCAGGATGCAGGGAACGGATGAAGGGGATGCTTCGTAACTCCCTCCTTGGCACCGGGGGTCTTACCACAGACCCCCTCCTGCAAGTCACAGGCATTACATTTTCCACTCTGCAGCTCCCTACCCCCTTCTCTGCACTTGGTTTATAAGGGAAATCAACTGGTCAAGCTTCAGTTTCATACCATCTGTTACGTGTCACAAACACTGATTTTGCAAAAGGGATGAAAACAATTGTTTAAGGCTATGGAAGCTTTCAGAATAGTTTCAAGCTCTGCAGGCTAGAGGCTAAGTCTTAATTTAAAGAGTCTCTGGATATACTCAAAGGGGAAAACGTGCCAGAAACGTAAAGGCAGGACCCCCATTCTCCTTATACGTGAATGGTGAATGTTTTTGTTCTGCTGAAGTATGTTTTGGGAGGAAGGTTCTGATTTGGTCCTCAATGGATCTGGTATCCAACACCTACGGGCTTATATGGGGTTTCTGCTGGATTTAACAAACGTGAAAACAGCCTGCAGCCACAAACTTCAAGGAGAAATCCTATTCAACCTCCAAGTGGCAGGAGAAACACCACCTTCTTGTGAATACTTTCTATGATCCCCGGGCAGAACTAATTATTTCTCCGGAGCCCCTCAAACACTTTATGGGTGTTAATCAGCTCTCATCACACTCTGAGCTGAATGGTGAGCTCCTTGAGAACGGGGATTTCATTTCTCTTGCCAGCCATCCAATAACTGGCAGATTTTAATTCAAGGTAATTATGGAGGAAAACTGGGTATTTTTCTCTAGTTATCTCTTGTGTTGACTTATCATTTATGTGGGTTTTCCATTTTTCTAAAGACGATTTAATTTACATGTATTATTTCCGATGGCTGAAATTTCAGATTAAGAACTACGAACGTTATATTAACGGTACAGGTAAAACCTTCAGCATATGTCAGTTACACAGTAGGTGCTTAATACGTGTTAGTTGTTAGCTGTTGTACTGTTACCATATATAAATTTAACTGGACATTGACTCTGTGCCTTTAAAATGTCTGGTCCCAACTGTCATGCAAATATTTTCAAAGAGGCTAAATATTCTCGGAAATTCAACATGAAACGAGAACTCAGATTTACACAGTGCAAAAACTTTTATGAACTGTTTTTATAAAGTTTCAGCTGCTGCGTTTTGCTGGTGAAGAAATGGAAGCTCAGCCAGTGTTAAGTGTGTCACTCAAGGCCACAGAGCCAGGATGGAACCAAAGGAGGAATCAGACCTAGCCAAGCTGTCTGACTTCCAATCCTGACGTCCCAGTGCCTCTCTGTTTCTTCTCTGCAACATTCTAACATGTTTTCAGTTTATCCCATTTGTTTACTCCACTGAGTAAAGGACAGTTTACATATGTACGCTCTCCAAAGGGGCCACATGATATCTGAAGTTGCAGCAATAGTAGGCAAAGCTTTTAAGCGGGATAGTGTATTACTGAAAACAGACAATCATAAACAACACTGTAATCGCTGGCACAATTTTAAACCATATTTCTTTACCTAGTTTTGTTTTCTTTCTTCACCAGATAATAGATAATTTCACCAGCAGGTTTGTAATAAAAGGAAGCAGGGAAAGTATAGAGTCTCTCCCTAGAAATTTAATAGCATTATGTTCAGGGATGAGTAGAAGTATTTCTCTTATTCTGATCATGCTTTGCCCACAGTATGAACTCGATAAATGCTTGTTCAATCGAATTATTATTACAATAGCTTGTTGCTTTTTTCCACTGGGCAATAATAACTTTCATTTGTACAATGCTTTCCAGCTTACAAAGCACATTCTTCATATATTACCATTTTATTCTCACCACAATTCCAAAAGGTAGATATTAATTTCTTCATTTTACAAATCAGGCAGCAGAGGCCCAGATAAGTTAGATCATTTGCCCAAGGTCAAAACTGCTCACAAGGCGTTGACTTGTTACAGGACACAATGACAATTTAGAAGAAAACTGGTCTTGCAGGGGAGGCAGTATGGCAGAGTGGTTAAGAGTTTGGGCTTTAAACTCTGCCTTGGTTTAAATTGTGCCCCTGCTATGAACTAGCTCTGTGCCCACACTCAAGAAACATAACACATTCTGTGCCTCAGTTTCCTCTTGTGAGAAATGAAAATACCAACAGTAGCTACCTTGGGGTAGCTGAGTGCACATCTTAAGGACTCCATAAATAGTAGTTGTAATTGTTACTATGATTACTCTTTCTGTCCTGGGAAAAGTATTTTAGCAGGTCCCATCATCCCTTCAATTATGAAATATTACACATCTAGTCTGCTTTAAACAGTGGAAGGAGCTATAAGTTAGAGACATGAGTCTATGGCTCAAGCATCTGAAGGCCTGGGTGCAAGTCCTGGTTCTGCCCTTTATCAGTTACAAGATCATGAGACATTCTCCCATCTTTGGGACGGCCGATGTCTGCTGTGAAACGGGACAGTAACTCTAGTCCTGTCAGCCTCACAGTGTTGCTGTACGAAGTCAAGTGAGATTTGAAGGGAACACACTACACAGTGTACCAGGTGTGATGCAAATTCATTCATTCATTCATCCATCCATTCATTCATTCACAGCCTGTTGGCAGCATGCCTGCTGAGTGCCAAGTACCGTGCTGAACAGTGGTGATTTAAAAATGCTCAGGATGGCAGAGGAGACAGACATGTAAAATGATAAATCACTACACTAGGATATGAACTCACATAAGGTATTATTACAATGTGCCGATGACTGAAATAGATAACCCTGGGGGCTCCAAGGGTGCTTTAAAAATGTGAATGCCGCCTACAATCCTGTTGGAGAGAAAAGACTAACATCCTCTCAACGCCCACATTTAGGAACTTTGCCAAGAAAGGCAGGTGAGGACTTCATTGTGCCTGCCACCTTTCTTCTAGGAGGAAGCACTAGGATGCAGGGGGCCTCTGTAGCTTCAGTTCCATCAGGCCTATGACATCCCATGACTCCTCGGCTCTTTCTCCCAGCAGGGCAGTGGTGAGACCCAGTGTCCCAGGATGTGCTGTAGTTCAAGTAGACACTTACTGAAGACCTACTACATGCCAGCCTTTGTGTCTGCTAAACAGAGATAGAAAGGACACTTTGCTCAGACCCCGAGGGGACTGCAGTTCAGTGGGGCAGGCACACTCACATATTAATTATTCCAGAATTAGGTGCTCATGGATGAGATATAGGTAAGCAAAGGGCTCAGTATCAAAATGGTGCAAGGCCCCTTGGCCCAACTGGAGGTCAGAGAAGGCTTCCTAGAAGAGGTGACAAGCTGATCTTGGTCTTAAATGGTAAAAGTTAGTTAGATGGAAAGAAAATGGTGGGGAGGGTGGTAGGACAGAAAAGGGAAGAACACAAACTAAAGGTAGAAACTATTCTGCAAGGGAAAACCACTTATCCCAGTGAACTGCTACCTTTCCTCTCAAATCTAAATACCTGGTCTCAAAATACAATCACATTATGTCACCTACTTTTCATGGTTTGTCTTATAAGGAGCTTTGCAAACACAAGTAATATTCAAAATTATCTGTGAGGTGTGTTTGATTTCAGAATCATCTTCTTTTATTTCCCTCAACCAAGAGGGAAGAATTAGTGATCCACTTTGATTCAACGTCTCCTTTGCAACAGTTCATCTACTTTATTTCTCCAATTGGACAAATAAATTATTCAGAAACCTGACTATGAGAGCATGCGAATCTAAAATCTGAGCTAGAATATTGGTGGTCAGAGGTTCCTTCCTCTCTCATTACAGAAGATGTTTGATATAAATATTAATTTTCCTGAAGTGGTGATGGCAGAGATTTCATACAAAGGATGTTCATACTGGATTAAACATCAGACTCAAATTACCTGAGTCTTCACGTGTACGGAGAATCAAATTCCATTTCATCCTGATAAGAAGCTGCCCTGGAGAGTCATTCTGGATTTAGCAGGCTAATGTGGTCCACGGCCTCTTTACCAAAACATATGACTGTCGAAAATATTACTCTGGCCTAATTGCCTTGGCTAGAGGTGGGGCAAGAGGGAAGTGGAATTTTATAATAACCTATATAGTGTAACTTCTGCCCCAATACACAACTATTTATTAATTGCCTAGTATATGCCAGGTGTGAGATCGATGCTCATTCAATGATACCTTATAGTACTTAAACTTCCTAAACACTCCCCTCCTCCCCCCAGAGAAAACTGAACCACAGAGGGAATAAACATGTTATTCAAGGTCAGGTAACTAGGACTTAGTGACGACTGCTGTGAGAATAAATGAGATAAAACATACGTTAAATGCTTAGTATGGTGATGAATAGCTACGCAATAATGGTGGCCACTGTCGTCATTAAGAAAATCTAACAGATCTCATGTCCACAAAATGTATCACTTGGAAAATGTACCATGTGGGAAGAAGAGTCCTGATTGTTGGCCAGGATATGACACAATGTTTGATGTCCGCTCAGCAGGTGTGCATAGCACCTTGGCTCCGGCACACTCTTGGGAGGCTGGCAAGACCTAAGACAGGCAGCGGCCCTCACCCCTCTGGGTCACGTGGGCCAGATTCTCCCCCAACAAACCAAAGTATCACAACTCTTCAGACGCTGCCAAAGTCTACAATATTGGCACACCCACTACACCTGTACCTGCTAACAGATCCTATGGGCGCGTTCCAAGGTTAATTATGTGCAGGATTTTGGAAACTTCAAAAACCAGCATTACTAGCCTGTGCAGTACAGCCATTCCTATTGGGCATTTTTGTGCAGAAGGAATAGAAATTAAGTGTCCCTTTCTTTCCCTTTATGTCTATTGGACAGGGGGCTCTATTAGATATTCTGTGGCTGTTTGTCTCTGTGTGACAGATAGAGTGACGAATAGAAATACGGACCCAAAGAGGTCAAAGAATATGTTTTTTAAAAACGCTGTTTCCCCGAAACATTCAGATAATGGCAGTGAAAGTGGGCAGCTTAGCCTGCCTAATTTGAATTCTGGAACTCTGAAGGAGAGGCTCGAAAGCCCTGGGCTTGAATCCTACTTCAACCATGAACTTGATGATGACTTTGTTTCAATTTCCTCATCTATAAACAAAGGTATTAGACAAAATCAGTGTGTCCTGAAGCTCCACAGAACACAAGTGCTGGGAGAGGTTTCTGGGAGCCTTAACATAAAAGGGTTCTTCACAAAAATAAAAAACAAAAACACAACAACAAAACCCCATAAATAGGGCTAATGTTTACATCCCTTTCTTGGAGTGTCAAAGTGCTACTGGTAGCTTATTAAAGAGTCTGAGATTCCTGATGCAAACAGACCTGTTATTGTTCTTCAAGCCACCATTTCCAAATTTAGTGGACCATGACATGTGACACCTTTAAACATCCTGGGAAACTGGTACAAAACACTTTCAGGAATATTGGATTAACTGCTCATGGAGGTTCCTTCTGCTGCTGGATCCCATGATCCTCTAGAGAAGGTTTCCTTTTTGCCATGTAGGCTTATGGTAGAGACGCGTGATCTGTGAACGCCTCTCTCGATTCCTCTCCCATCCGGCACCTGAGACCTCAGCACCACCCAGTGCTTGGTTTGGAAATGGGAGGTAGGGAGCTCGCCATAGGAGAGGCTGCCCTCTATGCTTTCCTGCAGCCAATAGGGATTGTAAAACTTTCCTCAGAAGTCCCCAGACTACATGGAAACAGGACTTTCTGGGGAACGAGGAAAACATTTCGTGAAGCTAAGCCCCAGGTTTTAGATATTTCTTCCCAATTGGTGGAGCCACCTGGCTTCACATCCCTCTCATTGCTCCAGAGACTAGACTGGTTTTGAGACCCCCTTCCCACTCCAAAAGTACATGACTCCATAGAGATGAGCCGAGAGAAAAAATTTTGACTTTATCATAAAATCATCAACTTATGGCTGATGTACTTAATACGTATGTTGCTCTTACAAAGTCCCTGTGGCCAAGATGGCTGCCAGGAGCAAATACACTTCTCGTTTTCCCTGTCCTCCTGAAGCCAGCCTCAACGCTGGGTGACTCTCTTGGGAAGCAGGGGCTGGAGACGACGTGACACTTTATGCACTGATTTAGGTCACACATTTGTGCACCTGATTAAAAATAAAACACCACTCTGAAAATTGTCTGGTTGATGCTTTGGGCCATTGGGACGTCTGATTAGATGCCCGCCCAGATGATCTAATGATGGGGCAGGGATAGGAGAGTTAAATGACCAGGAAAGATAAACTGCTGACACACTAGTTTTCCCTTAAAATCCATTTCCACCATGTCACACCCTGGCGTGTGCACATGTACACAAAAAATCTAAAAACACTTTCCCCTTTCCTAGTGCACAAAGTCTTAATTCCTCTGGGTGACTTTTATGGCCCCCCCCAAAGGCTGGCTTCACTTGATTCCTTCCGCTTACAATGTATTCCCCTCACTCTGGACAGTTCTGCCCTTTGCTCTCCCACAAGTTTGTGTCATCACCATTATCGCCACTGTTTAGCTCTGTGCTTTCCAGGTGTTATTTCAGGTAATCCTCAGAGCCACCCTTTGAGACAGATACTATTATTATTATCATTTTACAGTTGGGGAAACTGAGAAACAAAGAGGGTAAGTAGCTTGCCCAAGGTCACACAGCTAGGAAGAGGTACACCGGGAATTTAAGCCCAAGCCATCCGTATCTAGAGTCATCACTCTTAACTACCAGTTTATAGAGGCTACGTTCGTCTTGTCATTTTCTCCAACTCTGATGACTCCATTGAGGTCAAGCACAAATCCCATCTCTTTCATGAAGCCCTCTCTCAGAGTTCTTAGCCCCCCTGTTCTGCCTTCCCCCGATTTGCTACACCTCTCACTCACCATCACTGTCTCCTGTTGTGTCATGCCGATTTGTGTGTGAATGGCTTCTGATCTGACCGCGAGCCTTCTCACGTCAGGAATCAGTCAAAGTATTACATTTACATCTGCTACAAAGTTCTGCACAGTATTTGGTGCCTGGCACATCATACTCAAAAAGGAACCTGTTCACAGATGAGTTCTCTGACGGCCCTAGGCAGGCACTGGACCATACTCAATCTCCCCATTCCCACAACACAGACACACCTGGTCCCGGAAGCCAAGATCCACAAGCAAAGAAATGCAACCTAACAAGAAGAGAATGTTTATCACCCACGATGTATGTGACAGACACTTCAAAGTCAAGTGCCGATCCTATGAAGCAACCACTTTTTTGTCATTGTGAAGCACCTGAGGTGCTACTTTAGATCTGGACTACGATATGAATGGGCAGGAACCTCTTCCCTTTCAGACGCATCTCCGGCTATGAATGGGCCACGGGCAAGGAGGAGGCAGGAGGGGGAAGAAGCCATTATGGTTTTAATGGTTTAATCCGCAGGTAGATGTTGTCAGCTTGGCCCACCTCCAGGAGCACTGAGAGCCGCCAGCTCAAGCCAACACAAGCACATGCTAAGTTGATGGGCACCGCAACAAGACGCAGATTGTATAACTGAAGGAAAGCGCCAAGCCCTCAGCAGGTTTCTGCTCCCTGGGGTCCCAGCCTGAAAGCAGTAAGTGATACAGGCACCACGTGGATGGGTCTATACGCACAAATGTGGAAAGTCTGCACATAAGGACGTGGAAAGGTGACGGAGCTGGATTTTGTTTGGCACAGGGCACCAGCCACAGATGCGTGGATTCTTTTGGGACCTGGAAAGCGGTCCCGATAATGACCTAGTGAAGCTTTCTTCTGACTGTGGCCACGAGGCTGGAGGGTGTGAGTGGCTTGCTTTGAATTCTGAGAGCCTTTGCTTTTCTGGAAGTTTTTCAGTTGGGCTTTCTTCTTTAATGCCTTCAATTATCACAGTTCAAATGATTATATTCCCAGCACCTCCACCCAATAGCTGCAAAAGTTTGGCATTTCCTTTACCTACTAAAAAATGGCCTGGCAGCAAACTGAGCATAAGTCTGGCTTTTCAGCGTTTTTTCTGGTGCAGCCTTTAATTTATTTTTTCCCCCTCTCTTTCTTTCTAACTGCTAGAGAAACAAGAGATTAGTGCAGATGGATGGAAATATTTTTTCCGCTTCAGCATTTGCTGTCAGAACCAAGTACTGGGAAGGTTCTCAGATGGTGTCTCTGGCCTCATGGAAATTCCCAGACCCATCTTAAATTATAATCACCTGGTCCCAAAAGAAACACACAGATCAAAGAAGCCAGCTTTTTCTGAGAGCAGTTCCTCGACATGGCCCTTGCAGTTCTATTTGAGGCTTCCCCGCTCTTGTACTCTATCTTAGCCATTTCTGAGCTGTCCTCAACACGCTAGTACCCTGCCTTGGACACCATCAAATGAACACTCGGCAGCCTTAACATGTCCACCTGCCCAAACATGGATGTTGATATTCACTGATATTCACAGCCCCCAGGAGCCCTGTACTCTAACACTTGCTAGAAAGGTGATTTGGTGGCATGGTCTCTGTCTGAAGGCGTTTACAGTCAAATGGGGAAAACATGAGACTTGCTCAGAAGAATTGGTAGCAAGAGATAAAGGCCACAGAAATGGGTGAAAGTAGGTGCAACATGAATTCAAAAGAAATGAAGTGGTTACAGAAGATGGGAAAGATGGTATGGAGGTGATGCCATCTGTGGTCATGAAAAAGACATAGGGTTTTAAAAGGTGAGGAGAGAGTATTCCTGGTATGAATAAATGCATCTAACAACTGCCATGGTTTCCACCACCACAGCAGCTACAAACAGCCATCGTACTATATGCCATGCACTCAGATGACCTACATACACCATCTCATTTCACTCCCAAACTTGTAAGGTGGATACGACTATCCCTATTTCAAAGAAATGGAAGCTTTCAGAGGGTAAATGACCAGCCCCCAAATGGAAGAGCCAATAAAGTCCGATTCTAAAGTCTGAGCTCTTCATGCCCTAAGGCACGGAAGCTAGAAGTTCCACTCTGCCTGTCTGATGTGGGTGGTGGAGGGGCAGGAGAGCTTCAGAGAGTGGGTGGGGGGCATGGCCCAGGAGGCAGCAGCGATGAGCCACAGTGGAGGTGGACGCTGGGAGCAAACGGTTGAAAAGGGCCAAGTTGGGAGGGAAACTCAAGAGGTTTACATCAATTTCCCTTACATGTAGAGCAATTAACCATTTCTGGCTGGTGGCATCCTCTGCTTTTTGGCCCCCTGGCCTCCGGGCAGTGGTCAGCTGGTGGGGAAGAGATTGCATTTGCTTGTGAGCTTCCCCTCCCATCCCTCTGCTCGCTGCGCAGCTCACTGTGCTTATGGTACTTCCCTCAGCTTCATCCAAAGCCCTTGCTGAGTATCTTAACGTGAAAGAGTTCTTCCAGACGCTACAGAACTCAGCAAGAATGGCCCCCTTAGCTCCGCCAGCACATTCTGGGAGGCTGTGACCGGCAGGTACGGCCCTCAGCCCTGGTTACCACTATGAAGCTCAGACACTCATGTGTCTCAGCCATCAGGAGGGGGATCCACCCTTTCACGGGCCTCTTCCACTAGGATCTTCAAGGGGAGGTTCGTCAGTGGGTGGTTTATATCAAGTTAGCCCTCACTCCTGACTTAAGGGAATGGGAAGAAGACAAGAAAATCAAGGTGAATTTAGCACCTACTATTTGCCAGCAACACCCTAGCCTTGTTTCATGTTTTCACTCATAGAAAGCTCTTACAGCCCCGTGGGGTAGGAATGATCCCACTTAACAGTCTGCGAAACCGTAGCCCATAAAGTCCTACTAACTTGTCCTGGTCGCACAGCGTGTAAGTGGTCCCCTCTAGTTTCAAAGAGAAGTCCGTCTGAGCCCCACCTGGCATGGGCTTCCTGTCCTGCTGAAGGCTTTCTGGAGTGTATATGGACTGTTTTCAGCAACCGTGGCATTAATATGCCCTCCTGGGTGAGAAGAGGATGGCCTCTGGCTGAGGAGGACAGGCCTGCTTTCTTCTGGAAGCAGGGATCCCACCTTGGGTCTAACTGGCACAGATCCCAGGACTCAGGTTTGGCAGGTAGAAGGTAGGGTGGGAACCTGTGTCTGATTGCAGGAGGCTCTGGGAGCTTCCTGAGGGAATGAGCCTTGACAGCCACGGTGTTAAGGTCCAGGGCCAGGGTCCAAGGGGAGGGAGTCCTTCAGAGCTTTCATCCAGCTCCATTCCCTGTGGCGTCATACCTGAGCCCTGAAACTAGAAGAAAAGAGCCAGGAAAAACTGCTGGGGCCTGAGGAGTGGAAGGAAGGCAGTGCTGCCTTGTAGCAAATAGGCCAAGTATCACCAGCAGGAATTGGGGTGTGGGGTCCTGCTGGGGCAGAATGCAGCGGCCTGAGCAGTTCGCCAGGTGCCCTTCTCAGGAACCAGGAGAAACTAGGGGAGAACACCAGTCTCTGTCTCCAGGCACTGCAGCCCTAGCAGCACAGGGCGGTGCAGATGCCGGTGTGGGAGAACAGGAAAATGGAGGCCTGGGAATGGCAGCCGGGAGGACTGGCTGCAGAAACACACCTGAGTCACCTCTGGGTGAAGCAGTTACAAGAGGGTGGGGCGTAGGGCGAGGTCTTGTGGGAGCCTCCCAGGAACCATAAGTTACATTGAATTAAACCATATTAATTACACCACAAGGGTGTTCCTCAGACCAAAAGAAAGTAAGCTTCTCTCCCTCCTCCTCTCCTGGAGCAAACATGTGAGCACCAGGTAGGAAGCGGGCACAGACTGGATTCTAGAGACACTCAGAGAACTATAGGACGGTCCCCGTCACTGAGTGTTTGCCGTCTGGGGGGAGACAGTGAAGTAATTAGCAACTGTAACACAGGAGAGCGAGTGGTGATGGGATGACCATGCTGGCATCCACCCCTCTCAGAACAGAACAACTCCTCTCACCTCTGCGTGGGTCTTTCTGATGACCAGTGGGGAAAGGAGGTTCAAGACATGAAGGGAGATGAGCTATGTTATTATTCAGTGAGGGACAGTGGACTCCTCAGCCAGAGCTAAAAGCAACCAGACCCTTTCACACGGATGTCTGAAAGACCTCCATGAAATCAGCTTTCCGGGCCAGCAGGACTGACGTAGGGACCTCTTGTACTGCGGCAATTTCTGTGCCCTTTTGAGCACCAGCGCAGTACCACGTCAATCACAAGTATTTGCAGTGTTTGACTTCACATCTTTGAGCCCATGCACCACCCTTCCTTCCCAGTTTAAATTTCCAACACCCTGTCATACAGCATCCCAATAATAGGAAAGGAATAGCAAAATACCACCCTCTTCTCAGTTCTATCACTTCTCTCACCACCGAGTATATATCCTCATGTTGTCCTGAGTGGTCGGGCACAAATCCAAATGCACAATCAGCGATGGTCTCTGCCCACTGGGCTCAAACTCTAAGTCCCAGCATTAAGGAAACGACTAAGTGTATAATCAGGAGAGAAAAAGCAAGTCTTACGTGGCAAGAAGTTAACATATCTGAGCGAAAGAAGGAGGTAGTCCAACATGAAGCCATTTGCCTTTGTTGTAAAACAAGACAATTCAATAAACATGGTATCAAGGAGAAGGTGCCCTCTGGAGAGGGCAGAAGCCTCTTTCACATTGATGATGCTATTAGGATGCAAGGAGAGTTGTGTCTTATTTCTCTGTTTGCAAGAACAATTTTTTTTTTTTTTTTTGCAAGCACTGGTTTCTCTTTTTTTCCTCCCTGAGACACTAATTATGCCATCCTTCCTCCATACTCAAAACCTGAGGAATAGTTCACCCTATTTGTTCTGCCCAAAGAGGCCAGTCTATTCCCTGTCTACATTTCACTGGTTAATATATTTGTATTCGTTTACTAGGGCTAATGTAACAAAGTACTGCAGACTGGGTAGTTAAACAACAGATATTTATTGCCTTACAGTTCTGGAGGCTAGAAGAACTATCCACTATCAAGGTGTTGGCAGGCAGGGTTGGTTCTGCCTGAGAGTTGTGAAGTATGGAGCTGTTCCAGGCCTCTCTCCTTGGCTTGCAGGTGGCCATTTTCTCCTTGTGTTTCCCCATGATCTCTCTCTATGTTATCTGTGTCCAAATTTCTTCTTATAAGGACACCAGTCATGCTGGATTAGGGCCCATCCTAATCATCTCTTTTTAACTTAATTACCTCTTTAAAGACCCTATTCCCAAATAATGTCTCATTCTGCAGTACTGGGAATTAGTACTTCAACATATGGATTTGGGGGGGGTACACAGTTCAGGCCATAATAATATTCTGTAGAGATGGCTTTCTGATACGTTTCTGAAAGACGATTCTTACCTCAAACTCAACTAGTTTGCAAGTTCCACCAACATCATTCATTTCCATTTTCACAAAACTTAACAGTGAATTAACACAAAAATTGTAAGCTCCACGAAAACCATAATTCGAAAAGATACATGCACCCCAATGTTCACTGCAGCACTATTTACAATAGCCAAGACATGAAAGCACCTAAGCGTCCATTGACAGAAGAATGGATAAAGAAGATGTGGTACATACATACAATGGAATATTACTCAGCCATAAAAAAGAATGAAATAATGCCATTTGCAACATGGATGGACTGAGAGATTATTATACTAAGCGAAGTAAGTATCAAATATCATGATATCACTTACATGTGGAATCTAAAAATATGATGATACAAATGAACTTATTTACAAAACAGAAACAGACTCACAGACCTAGAAAACAAACTTACGGTTCCTAAAGGGGACAGGTTGGGGGGAGGGATAAATTAGGAGGCTGGGATGAACATAATACACACTGCTATATAGAAAATAGCCAACAAGGACCTACTGTATGGCACAGGGAACTCTACTCAGTACTCGGTAAGAAACTACATGGGAAAAGAATCTGAAAAAGAATAGAGATATGTATTGTATAAGTGAACCACTTTCCTATACACCTGAAGCAAAACACTGTAAGTCAACTATACTCCAATACAAAATAAAAGTTAAGAGAAAGAAAAAAATTTTGTAGGCTCTATGAGAGAAGAGATTGTGCCCTGTCTTATTAAGCACTGTTTACTCCTAGAACAGTATCTGGCACCATGTAGGAATATATTAAATACTAGATGAATGAATAAAGGACCATGAAGTTCCACACTGGGAATTACATCCCCCTGACCTTCCCAAGACTTACCTTGCCTTTAGGGAACAATCTTAATGTTGGCTTTCAGTGTAAAAGGAAATACTTCTGTATTTTTGGTAAACCTGGTAACTTCTAAATATGTTGCATCAACCATGGAAATAAACACATGCTAGCAATCCATCAGGCAGTCAGAAATACTCTTTGAGTGTGAATGAATAACATTCTGATTATGTAGTTCACCAAGGAAGTCAGTCCAGCTCAGCAGGTTTCACCAGGTCAAGGCCAATCTGGGCACTTAGGACTGAGGTCTGTTCTCTCAACTACCGTGATGTTTCTGCAGGCCCACGCATTCCAAGGTCATACCTTTAGCATATTCCACTCATTCTTCTGTCATCTGAGCAGAATTATCTTGGAAATACTCTGATGCAATGAATTACACAGAATGACCTTCCATGGGTCCAATCTGAGCCACCTACACATCTTCTATAGCACATGCCTATGGATTCCAATCAGTAGCAGGAACTCAAGTGAAGAATCTCTCGGGCTTCCCTGGTGGCGCAGTGGTTGAGAGTCCGCCTGCCGACGCAGGGGACACGGGTTCGTGCCCCGGTCCGGGAGGATCCCACATGCCGTGGAGCGGCTGGGCCCGTGAGCCATGGCCGCTGAGCCTGCGCGTCTGGAGCCTGTGCTCCGCAACGGGAGAGGACACAACAGTGAGAGGCCCGCGTACCGCAAAAAAAAAAAGAATCTCTCAACCCCATTATTACTTAAGGTCCTTACTACTTGAGTAGCTACATCTTCAGTAGATTTTTTTTAAAAAGAGTATAATGTATAATTATTGATATAAATATGCATATGTATTTCTGCACAGGCAGATGTAGCTATATTTATATGCATGTGTTTGTAAATACATGTTTTAATGTTTTATGTGTTCTTTGCACTATCTACCTTCATCACCGCCACCCCAATATTTCCCATCAAGAGAGGCAAAGGAATTGAGAATCCACATCCACAAAATGTGTCACCAACAAATGGAGCTAGAAGAGGCAGCAGCAGGTACAGCAAAGAACCCAAGTTCCCGGTTACGTCAATCACTATGACATGCTCCCAGCTCCATCCAATATGATGTGGGCCTGTAATTTGTTGTTGCTGTTATTCTGGCACACATTTGCAGAAACAAACTCATTCACGGTTCCCCTGCTGAAAGTTCAACCATCCGAGTGCCACAGGAAACAGACTTTGGCATTTTAGCTGCTCACAGACTGGATCATCCATGAAAGTTTAATTTTCTAAAAATATTCAGTGAGGTGCTTTTCCTGAATGAAAATATTCAGTGAGGTGCTTTTCCTGAATGAGATGGTTTCTGGCTCATCAACATATTTATGCGAGTAAATAGGAAGAGGAATCGGTAAGTCAGGAATCTGACCAGCTATCATCCAGTCCATCTGGTTTAATTAGAGAGCGCAGCAGCTCTCCCTTAAAGGCAGAGGTGATTCTGAATGTGGTTTCAAACGCTTGCTGTGTTCCCTGCCTCCACAGAGCCCCTCACCAAATTCCCATCACGGAACAACTTGAGACACGTGTCACTGCATGCCTCTAAAGGGCATGCAAACGGAAGTAAATGTGGCCTAAGGGAACACCACGAAACACCACGGCTCCTCCATTCATTTGATAAGCATCGATTAATTAAGCATGCATTGGTGCCTACTCTGTGCCAGGGACTGTGTAAATGAGACTTGGACCAGCTCTGGTGGGGGTGACAAATGTGTCATAAGATGATTTCTAAACCCTGAAGTGTACCCTAAGACAGTGAGGTAGTCCCAGGGGTGGGACCCGATGAGGGTCTGACCTGACTCTGTGTGGATAATGGGGAGCAAGTATGTACAGAAGAGTGAGGAAGGTTCTTGACCAATGGTTCTTAAACTTAACCATGAACCAAAAGCACTTGGAGGGCTTGTTCAAGTACGGATTGCTGGGCCCTACCCTCGGATTTTCTGATTCAGGAGGTTTGGAGTAGGGCCAAAGAATCTGTGTTTCTAACAAGCTTCCCACTGATTCCAATTCTGCCAGTTCAAGGACCGTATTTTGAGAAAAGGTCAGTGGTTCTCAGCCCGGGCTCACACTGGAGTCACTGGGAATTTCAACAGCTCCTGAATACTGGGTCTCCTCCCTAGAGACTGTCTTAATTGGTTTGGTGTGCAAAGTGGATATCAGGGCTTTTGAGCATTTGTATTTTAAGAATTTCAAAACTTACAGAAAAGTTACAATTACTGTACAAATAGCTTTTTTTTTTTTTTTTACTTAACCATTTGGAAGGAATTGACACTGTCCCACTGCTCCCTTCTTTGTAGTGTGCATTTTCTTCCAAACAAGAATATTCTCCTAGCTAAAATGCAATATTCAAAATCAAAAATCCACACTGATGCATTATGATCATTCAAGTTTTGCCAAATGTTCAAAAAAAAAGTTGTTTTTTTTTTTTATCGCAAAAGGACCTAGTTCAGATTACATGTTGCCTTTAGTCGTCATGTCCCTGTTTAGTTGCCTTCATTCTGGAAAAGTTCCTCAGTCTTTCATGAACTTTTATACCTTTGACAATTTTGAAGATTATGAGCCAGTTATTTTGTAGAAATGTTGCTCAATTTTGGGTTGTCTGATGTTTCCTCACGATGGGACCCAGGTTATGCATCGTCGTGGGGTGATTACAGTTGTGACATGGTGCCTTTTTTTTTTAACTTTATTTAATTAATTTATCTTTGGCTGTGTTGGGTCTTCATTGCTGCGCGCGGGCTTTCTCTAGTTGTGGCGAGCAGGGGCTACTCTTCGTTGAGGTGCACAAGCTTGTCACTGCAGTGGCTACTTTTGTTGCAGAGCACAGGCTCTAGGCGCACGGGCTTCAGTAGTTGTGGCACGTGGGTTCTATGGCTCACACGCTCTAGAGCACAGGCTCACTAGTTGCGGTGCATGGGCTTAGCTGCTCCGTGGCATGTGGGATCTTCCCAGATCAGGGCTCGAACCCGTGTCCCCTGCATTGGCAGGGGGATTCTTAGCCCCTGTGCCACCAGGGAAGCCTGACGTGGTGCCTTCTTATTGTAACCTACAAGGTGGCACCTGGTTTCTCTTTGTCCCAATACTGATAATGTTCACTTTGGTCTCGTGCTTAAGGGGGTGACTGACTGCCAGGCTTCTCCACTGTAAGTTTACTCATTTTCCTTTTGTAATTAATCAGTCCTTTGTGGGGAGGTGCTCTGAAATTATGTAAATATCCTGTTTATCATCAAACTTTCGATTTACTCGTTAAGGTAATTTACACCAGAATGAACTCATGGTTTCTTATTTTGTTCCGTAGGTTATACTCTGTTACTATCATTATTTGTTTGCAGCCAGTGGGAGCCCTTCAACCTGGCTCTGATTCCTGGTTTTTCTAAAGCTTGCCAGGCAATTTTAACGTGAGGCCAAGGTTGAGAACCACTTCTGTAGGTAGAGCAAAGCATCCTATTCAGAGGACAGAAGACAAGGAGTGCTGTTTCAGGAAAACGCAAGGTTTCAGTATGGCTGGCAGGCAGGATGGAGATGGGGGTGGCAAGAGATTCAGTGTTTAGGGTTCATTCGGGCCCAGACTACCCCATCATCATCATCTCCAACAATGAGGTCCTACCCCTCCGAGTACTCGAGGCTGTAACCCCACACATCATGGAAGTGCTACCTCGCAGTTCAGAGCATGGACTTCAGGGCAAGGGGCTTTGAGTTCCTGCTCTGACACTTCCTAGCTGTGCAACCTTAAGCTCATTACTTACTATGGACTGAAATCCATACGTTGAAGCCCTCACCTCCAGGGTAGCAGTATTTAGACATGGGGCCCCTAAGGAAGTAAAGTCAAATGTAGCCCCGAGGGTGGGGCCCTGATCCTAGGGGACAGTGTCATTATAAGAAGAGACACCAGAGCTGTCTCCCACCTGACCCCCCCAACCATGCTCCCACACAAAAAGGTGGACATGGGAGCACTCAGCAAGATGACTGCCATCTGTGAACCAAAAAAGAAGCCTCAGAATGAAATCTACCCTGATGGCACCTTGATCTTGGACGCTGAGCCTCCAGAACAGTGAGAAACAAAATTCCTGTTAAGTCATCCAGCCTATGGTGTTTTGTTATGGTAGCTGTAGCAAACTTATCTGACCCTAAGTCTGTTTCCCACCTGAAAAACAGATACTAATGGTCCTATCTCCTGGAGGTCTGATGAGGTTTAGCTGGGAAGAAAACATCAAGTACTTAGCATGGCACTGGCTCTGAGTACTTCTATTACTTGACTCATCCTCAACCACACCCGGCACATTCCCACTTCCCTGCCTTTGTTCATGATCAGGTCAGTCCGACAAACTGTCTGAGCAGGTCCCTGCTGTGTGCCAGCACTATACTAGGCCTGGGGACACAGAATACAACAAGGCACTGCCTCAGGTCCGAAGCCAAGAGTGAAAGGCTGCCCACTGTTGCCCTAGGTTAGGAGTTGTTTCAAATTCTATCTGTAGTAAAGGGACTGATTCACCAGAGGAAATACGAACTTGGTTTGGAACCTGTCTTCAGGCCTTGGGCTGCTGAGAAAATGAGTGAGTCATAGATGAGACAATCCTCCATAGTCTCCCTTGGTTTCCTTATATTCATATGGTAACAGAGTTTTCCCCCAGCTTACCAGTAACTGGCTCAATGCCTGCAAACTAACAGAGGTCTTTTTTTTCCCCCCTTGCCTGTCAAAGAGATTTCTTTCCCCTCCAGTGTTGGTCTGATGTACTAGATAAGGACACTCTGAAGAGAAAGCAACTTTAAACTAACTAAGCAAAAGTGGAAAGGCCTTGCTGTGCTCCACTGAAATTCAGATGGGAGGACAGAAAAATTCCTGAGCCACAAGCAAACATGACTTAAAGCAAGGGTCCAAGTGACTCATGTTGGAAAAACCATGATTATAACTTTATACCTCCTCTGGGGGTATAAAGAGAGGAGTAACTAATTTTTTTTTTTTATTTTTTTGAGAACTAAATTAGGATGAAGGACTCAAAATAAGTTTGATGGGATAAAATCTTTAGAGTCCAAAATTCACCCAAAGTTCACATTTAAGCATTGAAAGGAAGTCATGCATTAGACGAGCCCAGCTTTGGCTCAGGTATTTTCACAGAAGGCCCCTCCTCTGATCTCCTCTCACACTCCATGTGTATCTCCCTTACTGCTTTTTCCTGATTTCCTCCTGGAATTGAGAGTTTTTGAGTGTAAGCCCTACTGGACAGTGATGTCCTTAAGAATGGGATCCTTGCTGGTCTGCACTTCCCCCTCCCAACTTCGTGCTCCCCTAACTGCAGTGGGAGGGTGGACACATCAGCGGGGGGAGCAGACGTCCACCATTCAGCCTGGGATTGGGACACCCTGGGCTTCCTACTTTCTGCTGGAAATCCCCACTCTCCAGCTTTTTCTTAATATCTTCGTGGTTCTTTTCCTCGTTCCATTTCAGTCCTTCAATTTTTCTCTCCTCTTTTATCATCCTTGACCTCAGAACCAGCCTTTCTATTTATAGCCACCGAGCTCCCTCTTCTTCCTTCCTTAAAACATTTCTGCAAACCCCTTAAAGCTCTTCTACAAATATGGATGGTGGATTAAAGACCCTGAGGAGGCTTTCACCAAGGAGTTATGTTCTCCTTTCTTGTAGCCAGTAAGAACTTTCAGGAGAGACAAGTATGGTCCTTCAGTTCATAGACAGGACTTGCTCACGTTGGGCCGGCAAGAGGGCATGGAGCTCCTGGCACTGCCCCTCCCACCACTGGGCAGCCTGCGCCAGGGCAGTGGTTTTCAAACTGGGTTCCCTGGAACCTGAAGCTTCCTTGGTGGTAGCCTCTAGGCCAAGGAGGAGAACAGGAAGGGCAGGAGAGAAGAGAGGACAGTGGTCATGCCTCCCATTCATGCTTCAAACACAGACACTCCGCTTTTATCTGCCTCACAAATTGGGCTTCTTTAAAAGATTCCAGTGGAAATAAAAATGGTTCTGCTGCTAAAATATTTTGCGAGCCACTGTTAGAGTGGGTAAGCATACAGCCAGACAGATTGGTTGAGTGGTGACACATCTTTCCTTTAAGGGTAGATGGAATCTGCGTATTGGAAACAGCCAAAGGCCACCTGGAGCCAAGGCTGGTGAAAAGATATGTGAGCACAAGGAATAGAAAAGCAGACTGTGGCCATAATATAAAAACACTGTACATGTGTGTGGCTCATGAATTGTTCCCGGGAGAACCTGGGAACCCCAAGCAAGCATTTATGACACTGTTGGAACAAGTACGTAAATCGACCCTATAAGTGTGTGTGTGTGTGTATGTTTAGTCTCACTGCTTTAAAATCAAAGTCCAGAATTTTTCTAGTTAGTCTTTGGGGAAACAACGCCTCAGAGTGTTTAGCCTGGGTTCAAATGCTGCTCCAAAAGTTACAGGTTGTGTGACTTCAGAAAAATCCTTTAACCTCTCTAAACCCAGTTTCCTCATCCGTAAAGTGGAAATAATAAAATTACTTACTTTATAGGGTTTTGTGTTTTTTTTTGGTGGAGATTTAAATGTGGTAAAACATGTTAATCCCTCAGCCTAGGGCCAGGCACAGGCTAAGTTCTCTTAATATTTGTTGCTCTTGCCATTATTGTTATTACTATTGTCATCATTCTCCTCTGACCTGAGGATTCTCCATCATACCTGACCAGCTTTCTCAAGAATCCTCATCTCTCTTCAGATAATAGATGTTGTCCTGCTTTCACTGATTAAAAAGCATCAAAAACTGAGGCAGCTTTGCTAAATCGTCCCATGACTCATAGGAAATCATAGGAAATCTGGGATTAGAACTCAAAAGTAGAGGCAGTTTGGGCAGCTGGGCATGGGGAGGACACAAATTAAAGCCCTACCCGCCTTTTCTCAGTGGGTGGAGACATGAAAGAGCCATCAGGAAGGTTCTGGAAAGGAATGTGGAAGATACCAAAACATGAGAGAATTCTAGAATCACAGGTTCACTGAATGTCAGAGTAAGAACTGGGAGAAGCCTCCTTCCAGCCCACACACAGTGTGACCCAGAGAGGTTAGATTACTTGCCTAAGGCAACACAGCTCACTGGTGGAACAGCAGGATAAAAGCTTCTGCCTCCTGTTTCAGGGGCCACTGACTTTTCCTTGCCACCTGCCCAGTTTCACTCAGAGCAGGGTCTGTGTGAACTGCCAGGGCCTGTGAGGGATGAGCAGGGAAAGCTGGGCAGCCTTGGCCTGCTGCTCTGAAAACGCTCTGATTTTTCAAGTGTGCGGCCTCAAAGCGCAGCCTGCAGTTCTCCTGTCTCACCTTCTACTAAAAACGTTCACTCTGAAACTTGTAACAGCAGTGACCTCTGACAGACTGGCACGTCCCAGCTGTTAACATTCTTCTGCTTACAACAGAAGTTGCCCTTAAGACCCTTGTAGCCAGGGCCGGGGAGGGGGTGACCCTGTCAGGGCCGGGCCTCAGGAAGAACAAAGAGCAAAGTCACCTTGGCTCTGAAGGTCTGGAAACCACCGGCCACTCAGTCCAGCTTCCTGTATCCTCTCCATCTTGTAACTGTGTGTTGCAGATGTGAGACGTTGCCTCTGGCCTGTCCAGAGAGAGACCCTTCTGCGTGGAATCACCATCAGCAATCAGCAATAGGGGCCATTTTAAAGGGGACTTATTCTAGCCATCCCTACCCGCAGGACACTGCATTTCACACGACTTTTCACTGATTTCCTTTAGCTAACCTGCTGCTCCTTGAGCCCCAGGTCTAAGTGACCCAGATGAAGACCCCTATGGAGAAAGTCTGTGGACAACCTGGGAGGAGGATGCCCACAGCCTGACTCCCGTGGAGCCCCCCACAGAAGGGAGCATCAGTTCCCCATGACTCACCCGAAGCCTCTAAGGAGCTTGGGTTATTTCACGTCCTTCCAGGCTTCAAGGTGGGTGTGGTAGGAAGCATGGCAATGGTACCATAACTGAACCCCAGAGCAGCTCTCTCGACCAGCTCCCCTCTGCCAGCTCATGTGGATCAAGTTGCTCTACTCCTCTAGTTCCTTATCTATAAACTGGGGAAAATGTCTGCCTTGCCCACCTCTCCCCTTTACACAGCCACCAGGAGATTGTGGACAGAGAGCTATGTCCTGCTAAGGAAAGTGTTCCTACCCGCTTGGGTAGCAGGGAAGTTATTCACTCTGTGCTTTATCTTTGTGGCTCCTGAGTTATCAGGACCCTTGAGAGTCAAAATATGTGAGAAATATAGCCCTCTAAAGGTCTCATTCATTCCATGTGAACTGAGCCTGTTCTCTGTCCCAGGTTCTGTGCAAGGACACGGGTAGAGAGAAATCGCAAACCAGGCCCCCAAGGAGCCTACGGATCAGCGGCAGCATTGTGTGACTTAAATGCCATGTCTCATCATAGGACAACCTCCCCTCCTAGCCCGGGGCCGAGGGGACCAAGGGACCAGGCACATTCTTCTGGAGGACGAGAACGTTGAAGGTAATTTGAGATCTGCCTGGATTCAGCCAGTGAAGAGTGGGAGGTGGTTGTCCTAGGCATTAGGAAGAGGATGGGAAAGGTAGGCCTGTCTGGACAAGGTGCAGCTGGTGTTTCATGGCTGGGCTGGGTGAATGACTGTGGGCCTGGAGACTGCAGGCCAGAGAGATGGGCCAGGGCCAGCCTGCAGGCAGCCCTGAATCTGGGTGCGGGGCGGGGAGTGAGGGGAGGGGCAGGGGCAGTGGGATTTCAACAAGGGGAGTATCACTCTGCAGGGAGAGGGGATGGAGGAAGGGGGCAGGGCAGGGTGAGCACGGATGCTGCCTGCAGGTGCCCCTTGGAAGCTACTGCCCTGATCTGGGCAAGGAGCAAGGAGGCCTCAACAATGCAACCTATCGTGGCATATAGCGTGAAGGCAGGCAGACATCAAGTCAGGTCTGAAAAGAGAAAGTGGGCAAACCAAGTGGTGGATTCCTGTTCCTACCTCACCTGGCCTGTCAAGTCCCTTCCAGGCTAAGTCCTACCACTGTCATGGCATCTTCCTGGGTTTGTCAAACAGGTTCTTACAGACCTTCCAGATGGAGGCCATTTCCAGTTTGCACTACTCAAATGACGGTAAGGAAAGCCGACCCCACCGCTCACGATGAAAACCGCTGAAATAAACCTGTGGGACCACATTCTGGACCTGAGGACTGTATAGAATCTGGGCCACCTGTAATGAAACCCCTCCACAGCCAGGCTAAGCTGTATTCGGGGGCAAACTCACTCTCATCTAGGAAGTAGGGAGGAGAATGCCTATGTCTAAGAACTCGGAGGATTAAAAGAGTGAACGGATGAAAAGTAACTAAGACAGTGCCAGGCGGGTGCTGAAAATGTGGCCTCTATCATAGTTCCCTGATGCTTACACGGCTGGCATGTGTCCCCTCTTAAAGCTGCCACCACCACGGATCAACACACACACACACACCCCTAACTCACTTTCCACTTTCAGCCAACAGTTAGGACCAGCAGTCTGTGAGGTTTTCTGGGGTGGGGCCTTTTCAGAGAGCTTTGACTCCCACAGTGCAGCTGGCCTGGGTGATGGGATCAGTTGGAAGGAGTCAGGTAATCCCTCCTTCTTTAAGGTACTTTCTGATCACTGAGCAATTAATCCACAACCCAGCCCAGGGAGGTAGAGAGCGGGATCGCCATTCCACTAACGAGGTTGCTGCTGAGCTGTGGCTCTAGGCATGGGATGCGCCAGGTGGGAGCTTTGCTGTGTCATGGGGCCAGGCGGCGGGGGCGGAATTAGCATCCTCGGTTACCTGAGCCCCCTGGACAGCAAAAACCCCTTCAGGACTCAGTACCTTGGACCCTCTGGATTTTCACCCAACGCTTCTGCAAATTTCTTTCCTTTTATGAATCCAACTCCCCACCCCCAGGAAAACACAAGCTGAGTAGATAGGGGATCAATTCCTACTCCAGTAGAAGGGCTATTAAATGGAAACAACTTGACCATTTCTGAGCCTCAGGTTCCTCATTTATAAAATGAGGGAGGCAGATGAAATAATCCCAAAGTGTCTCCAGACAAATGCAGATCAGAACAGAGCTAAATGAAGATGGATTCTTTCACATCCACCCATTCTGCTTGTGTCTGAACAGCCCAGGCCCGCCAACATCTGCAGGCACAGTTCAAATTGGCCAATTTGATCTGACCACGTGGATGCTCTCACATACACCAGCTGATGATGGAGAGAGAAATGTTAGCTAAGCAGCCCAGGCTAAGCCCAAAGCCCTGATTTAGATCCAGAACAGGAGAAGGGCCGACAATCTCAGGAGGAGACCCTCGACAGGCACATTTCAGCCATTAAAAAACACCTTCACCCTTCCTGCCTCCACGGAAATTCTGGCCCCAGTGAGCTGGGATTACAGTGGGCTGCACTGAAGCCATTGCTTCCTGCTGAGGAGGGAGGAAGCCAGCACCACCACCTGCTACAAGCGCAGCAGCACAGCTATTACCTCGGAAGCAATCCTCCCTCCCACTCCAAGTATTTTCCGAGTATCCAGCCTGTGCCTGGAAATAAATGTCCCCTCTGCTTACGTGGCCATACATCCTGGGTTGCCCATGACAGTCGGGTTTATGCCTGTTGTACGAGCATTCCATATGGTTAGTGCCCACTTTCATGCCCAAAGAGTCCCATAGGGACAATAAATAAGGTGGTTACAGGTTCTACCAAGTGGTTTTCAAAATGTGTTAGAGGGAAGGAAATGAGGCTATAGAACCATCAATGATTAAATTCTAAGAATACTTTTCCCAGACCAGGAAGACTGGAAGTTTTTGCCCATAGAAGTTATTATATATTTAGTTCAAGGAAGAGATGGGGAGGAGATATTAAACATAATTTAGTGTTATAAGATTATAAGCAAGAATGGTATTGCGTAGCCTTTTAAAAAAACAAATGTCAGTTGTCAGCTTAACAAAGCACCCTGTATTTAACAATATTGTGTTAAAACCAAATGTGTATCCATACTCATTTAAAAATTTTTCTATGAAAAGAAAGTTTTCTTGTTTTTTAATGAGAGGATTCATATAACGTAAAATTCACCATTTTAAAGTAAACAATTCTGTAGTTTTTAGTATTTTAAAGTTTTATACAACTACCAAACTAACTCTAGACCATATCCATGACCCCAAAAAGACCTATAGCTGTCAGCAGACAGGCTCAATTTCCCTCTCCCTCCATCCCCTGGCAACCACTAATTGACTTTCTGTCTCTATGGTTTTGCCTATTCTGGACATTTCATATAAACAGAACCATATAATATGTGCCATGTCAAGTCTGTTTTTCTTTTTTCCTCTGAGCATAATGTGTTCCGGGTTCATCCAAGTTGTACCATGTAGCTGTACTTCCTTTTTATAGCTGCATAATATTCCATTGTAAGGATACACCACTTTTTGTTTATCCATTCATCAATTGATGGACACTGGGTTTGTTTTTCTTCCTTTGTTATTATGAGTAATGCTGCTATGAAGATTCATGTACCAATTTTTGTCTTAACATGTTTCCATTTCTCTTGGGTATATACCAGCAGTACAATTATTGGGTCAAACGGTAATTCTATGTTTAATTTTTTGAGGTATTGCCAAGCTGTTTTCTACAGAGGTTGGGCCATTCATTTTACATTCACACCAGCAACGCATGAGGGTTCCACCTACTCCATATCCTCTGTGGCCATCTGTAGTATCTCCTTTGGAGAAATGGTAGTCATATCCTTTGCTCATTTTATTTTTTTGATTTGGTTGTTTATCATTTATTGTTGAGTTATATTAGTTCTTACATATTTTGGATAGCAGATCCTTTTGAGATATATGATTTGCAAATAATTTCTCCTATTCTGTGAGTTGTTTTTCACTTTCTTGATAGTATCTTTTGATGCACAATAGGTTTTAATTTTGATGAAGTATTATTAGTTATTTTTTCTTTTGTTGTCTGTACTTTTGGAGTCATAGTTAAGAAAACACTGCCTCATCCAAAGTCATGAGATTTATATGTATGTTTCCTTTCTGAGAGTTTTATAGTTTTCTCTCGTACATGTAAGTTTTTTTTTTTTTTTTTGATGTGAACCATTTTTAAAGTCTTTATTGAATTTGTTACAATATTGTTTCTGTTTTATGCTTTGGTTTTTTGGCCCCGAGACATGTGGGATCTTAGCTCCCCGACCAGGGATCAAACCCACACCCCCTGCATTGGAAGGCGAAGTCTCATCCACTGGACCACCAGGGAAGTCCCATCTTACATATAAGTCTTGATGCATTTTTTTGGGACATAGTGTGAGGTAAGAGTCCAGTTTCATTCTTTTGCATGTGGCTATCCAGTTATCCCAGCAACATTTGTTCAGACTATTAACAATTTAACCAGTTGTTAAAATCAACAGGTCATATGTACATGTATGAACTTATTTTTGGACCCTCAATTCTATTCCATTGGTCTGTATGTCTATCCTTATACCAGTATCAACCTGGTTTTATTACTGTAGCTTTGCAATAAGTTTTGAAATTGGGACGTGTGACTCTTCCAACTTTGTCTTTCTTTGTCAAGAATGTTTTGGCGGTGCAGTGTCCTTTGTATTACCATATGAATTTTAGGATCAGCTTGTCTATTTCTGAAAAAAAAGAACTAAAAAGTTGGAATTTGATAGGGATTGCACTGAATCTGTAAATGACTTTGGGGAGTACTGCTACCTTAACAGTACTGAGCCTTCTACTCCATGAACACAGGATATCTTTATTTTAAAACTCTTTTGTAGTTCTCAGTATACAAGACTTTCAACTTCCTTGGTTAAATTTATTTCTAAGTATGTCTTACCTTTGATGCTATTTTAAGTGTAATGGTTTTTACATTTCATGTTTGGATTATTCAGTGCAAGTGTATAGAAAAACAACTGATTTCTGTACACTGATTTTGTACCCTGCAACATTGCCAAGCTCAACTATTAGCTCTGTGTGTGTGTGTGTGTGTGTGTGTGTGTGTGTGTGTGTGTGTGTGTGTGTGTTCTTCATGGTTTTATATGTAAGGTTATGCCATCTGTTAATATAGATAGTTTTAATTTCCTCCTTCTAATCTAGATGCTTTTTATTAAAAAAATTTTTTGGCCTATTTTTCCTGGCTAAAATTTCCAGTACAATGTTGAATAAAAGTGGTGAGAGCAGACATCCATGTCTTGTTTCTGATCTTACAAGGAAAGCTTTCAGTCAGTATGATATTAAGTGTGGGCATTTCACAGATATCTTCTATCATGTTGAGGAAGTTTTCTTCTATTTCTATATAGTTTGTTGAATATTTTTAGCTTGAAAAGATGTTGGATTTGGTCAAATGTCTCTTCTTCATCTACTCAAATTATTGTGTAGATTCTTTTCCTTTATTCTATAATATTGTGTATTATATTGTTTAACTTGGTATATTCAACCAACCTTGCATTCCTGGGATAAATTAGACTTAGTCATGGTGCTCAACACTTCTAACATGCTGCTGGATTCACCTTGCTAGTATTCTGTTGAGAATTTTTACATACATATTCATAAAAGGCATTGGGCTACCGTTTTCTTGTGGTGTCTTTGGCTGTGGTATCAGGGTAATACTGGCCTCATACAATGAGTTATAAAGTGCTCTTTCCTCTTCAATTTTTTGAAAGATTTTGAGAAGGAAAGATGTTAATTCTTACTTGAATTAAGTGTTTGGTAGATTTCATCGATGAATTTATCTGGTCCTGGGCTTTTGCTTCATTGAAAGCTTTTTGATTACTAACTCTATCCATTTATTTTAAGTCTGTTCATATTTTCTATTTTTCTTGAGTCAGTTTTTGTAGCTTGTGTTTCTAGACATTTGTCCATTTCATCTATTCCAGTTTGTTGACAAACAATTGCTCACTGTATTCTCTTACAATCCTTTTTATTTCTATAAAACTGGTATTAATATCTCCGCATTCATTCCTGATTTTAGTCAACTCTGTTTTTTCTTGGTCAAACTTTGTTAAAGGTTTCTCAATTTTGTTGATCTTCTCAAATAACAAACTTTTGGTTTTGTTTTTTCTATTGTTTTCTATTCTCTGTTTCATTTCTCTGCAGTTTAATCTTTATTTTCCCTTCCTTCTGCTTGCTGTGGGATTAGTTTGCTCCTCTTTTTCTAGTTACTTAAGGTGGGGGTTAGGTTATTGATTTCTTTTTTCCTTTTTTCAATGTAGGTCAGGTGTCCTACTGACAAACTGTCTCAATTTTCATCTGGGAATGTTTTAATTTCTCCTTCAGTTTTGAAAAATAGTTTTGTCAGGTACAAGATTCTTGGTTGACAGTATTTTTCATTTACCACTTTGAATATGATCCCAATGCTTTGGCCTCCATGGGTTGTGACAAGAAATCAGCTGTTAATCTTATTGAGAATACCTTATATAGAAGAGAACACTGCTTCTCTCTTGCTGCTTTCAAGATTCTGCATTTGTCTTTGGTTTTCGATGGTTTGCTTATGATGTGTCTCAGTTGTGGATCTCTTTGAGTTTATCTCACTTGGAGTTTACTGAGCTTCTTGTATGTGTCGACAGATTTTTTTTTAAATAAAAATGGGGGAGTTTCAACATTATTTCTTCAAAACATCTTTCTGCTCTTTTCTCTCCTCTTCTTCTAGTACTCCCCTTACGGGTATATTGATATGCTTCATGGCCTTTGGCCTCCTAGGCTCTGTTCATATTCTTCATTCTTCTTTCTCCTTGTTCCTCTGGCTAGAAGATCTCAATTGACCTATTTCAAGTTCACTGATCTTTCTTTGGTCTGATCAAATCTATTGTTGAGCCTCTCTAATACATTTTTCTTTCACAGTTACTGAATTTTCAACTCCAGAATTTCTATTTGGTTGTCTCTAAATGTTTTAGACCATGCCCTTTGGAGAGTGGCTTAGTTCTAGGCAAGCTCCTAGTCAGGAGAGATAAAGATATTCCTTTTGAATGGGCCTTCCAGAGAGCCACCAGACAGACCAAATAAAAATTCTTTGTGAATGAGGTCCATTCTGCCCACTCAGGCACCTGCACTGGGAGTGTGGACTGCTATTTTCAAGGCTACTACTGAGTTAGAGAGTGGGGAACCCATCCTTAACTTAAAGTAAGTTAAATTAAGACACCACTAAGTTTGCTCTTTTTATTAAGAACCAGCTGTTTGTTTTTTAAAAAATAAACACTCCCCAGATTACTGCAATCCTTTGGTTAGATTCCAGAGTTTTGAAAAGGTTGATTTTGATACTTTTTGCCGCATTTTTTTTCTTGCTTTTATGGAGAGATGGACATATAAGATTCCTTGCTTTACCATTTTCTCTGATGTCTCCTGCTTTGTTTTTTTCTCCTCTTATTAATGTGAGAGTGTCTACTTCTTCCAGGTCTCACAGAAAGCCGGCTACCTTTATAGTCCTTGGAGAAGACCGAAGAGTGGGGCTTGGGGGTTTCTGCAAAGCAGTATTTTTGTCTGTTTGTTTTGTATATTACATACCAAAATTGTAACTGCTGTATTTTATCCCAAGTACTCCTGGATCTTAAACACACTGAGGATAACAATAGAAACTTTTTGAGCATATGTTAGCAGTACAAGAACCAAGATGTGGAAAACATGCTCACATATGGAGTTTCTCACATGCAATTATTTCCTGATCTACTTTTAAAGAATATACAGCATTCTGATTGAGTAATAATAATTAACAAGATGGTTATATTACTTTAGATTTTTAAAACATTACACTTTCCCTAAAATCTAGGTTTAAACAATTGAATATTTGGAGTATATTAAAAAAGAGAGGTTGAAAACAGCGAGTTTTAAAAATATTTGTTTTTAAAAAGAACAAGGAATGATAATAATAGCAATTCAATGATATTACTGATAGTGTTAATTATTTTAATTATTTTTAAGAGTTAGCGTTATCATCATCATCATCATTATTATAATTACTAATAACAATTATCTATTTATGAGTCTTACTAGAAAGAGTAGGGGGACGTGGATACAGAAATATGTACTGTGTAACGTCTGTCCACAAGTAATTTACATAACATAGAAGGTAACACATGCAAAAATAATGAGGCACTGCATGTAATAACCAGTGCTACTTACTCAAAGCACAGTTCATGGTTCAGAACTGATCTATAAGCTTGTTGTTACCAGTTTGAGACAAGATAAATACATAAATTGAGAGTAGTGTTTAAAAACTTACAACACTTTGAGAATGTGGTATATCCCTTCCAAAATGAAAAGTGTTGACTATGGAATTTAGTAATAAAAATCTAGGCTTGTATTTTACATGTTTCTTTTCTTATTTCATTTTTCTGGTAATTCATTTTTATTGGGTTTTTTTTGGGGGGGTTTCTTTTTAAACAAAATTATTAGTCTGCAATAAATTAGAGGAAGGGAGAAACAAGTCCTTCACTACAGAAAGTTTGAGAAATGCTAGTTTAGACAATCTGTACTACTTGGTTTGGGAAATGAAAGGTTTGGGCAACATTTACTATTTGAATTTGGAGGAACAGAGTGATCACTATAGACTACAGTGGTTTGAGCAGGGTTTATGGAACAAGAGGCACTTTAAATTGTAACAAATTATAGGTGAAGAATGGGAGAAAATCCTAGGATTGAGTTGCCTAAAATTGGGAAACAAAAGGCATTGTAAATTCTTCTAAGGTTTTGCATCTCTCTTATCCGAATATAGGCACCCTTTCCATTATGAGGGGTAAGATCAGGAAGTGGATTAAAATCTTTTCATTTCCTCCTTGGCTTTGAAGTTCCTTAAAGAAGGGATTTAGAATTTAAATAGTGTGACTGGTAGACTCTTTGAGTGAAGGAGAAAACATAAATTAAATGTCTTCTCATTTCAAAGTTAAATAGAAGAGCTTGCTCCTGCCTAAGAGAAAGAAAAACTAAATTAAAATGTTTGGCACTGAAAGTAATCAGAATATTTGATCAAATTAAGAAAAACTAAACCCTTATTAAACTTCAGTACCTCTATTTTCAAAAGCCATACTTCTATTTGGAAATGGGTGAAGACAATGTTTGGGCTCATGTATGAAAAATTAATCTTGTGCTGAAGCTAGGCAAGGAGTTCAGTCCGATACATTAAATCAAGGAGTTCTTCAAAATCAAGAATTTACATAAAGCTTTAAATTAAAACCTCTATAGCGTTTGAAGCCTGTGGGAACTGGAGAGCACCACGGCTAAACCAAATCAAGTCACTTAAACTTAGAGATGAAGAGTTCCAGTCATGAGAAACTAAGACTTCCCAGGGGGCCTTGTGTAAGACATGGGTAGGTAGAACAAGGACACAGGACCCTGGATTGGGAGTAAAGGCAATGAGATCCCCTAGTTTCTTTCTTTCTTTCTTTTTTTTTTTTTTTGCGGTACTTGGGCCTCTCACTGTTGTGGCCTCTCCCGTTGCAGAGCACAGGTTCCGGATGCGCAGGCTCAGCGGCCATGGCTCATGGGCCCAGCCGCTCCGTGGCATGTGGGATCTTCCCGGGCCGGGGCACGAACCCGTGTCCCCTGCATCGGCAGGCAAACTCTCAACCACTGCGCCACCAGGGAAGCCCGAGATCCCCTAATTTCTAACCCATGACACTGACTTGTGTGGTTTTCTCTTCCTAGAATTAGACATTGCAAACCATCAGTCTCTAGGTTCTTGCTTTTCACATTCCTAAACAATTTGAGGCCGCCTCATCAACTAGCCAAAGTCCTGGGTGATCACAGCAAGTCAGGGCAGAGAAGAAGGCTGGCTGGACAAGAAGCTGGCAATTGTCGCTGGCCATTGGAACTTCAGACATGGGCTCACCAGGTAGCAATACAAGGCTCTTAGAGGCAAGGTGAAGGCCTCTGTTCCAGCTCACTTTGCCCAGCAAGACACAAACCTTGCGTCTTCGAAAGGCACTAAAAGTGCTTAGATCATAAATCACATCACACTCTGCAGTTGTTATTGATGTATATTTGTCTCTAAATACAGGACAACTTTTTCCAAGTTGGTTGCACAGGGGTCTGGTTGAGTCAGAAGGGTTACATAGGGCCACACCAATTTCCAGCCTTTCCTGAAATATCGCCTCTGCCTCAGTTTAGGGGGACACAGAAGTACCTAAAGTCATTGAGACTTTCATTTAGCACAATCCTCAGACTGGGTGATTGAAGCACTTTGGATTAGGCTACTTCTGATCTTCAGAAATGCCAAATGTTCCTTTAGTGGAGGCTAAACTAGGCTCTCTATGGAGAGACTATAATCACATAAAACGGAAAGGATGATGCTGGCCACATGCTGTGGTCAGCTGGGGAAATTAATGCTCAGAACAGATTTTAAGACTGAAGACTTGGGGTTGTGAGGTCTCATTCTTTCCTCCCACTCCACAAGGATTGTGTCTTTATTGTTGGGTGATGTCATTCTCCTCTCCAGGCCTTTGTCCCAGGTGTTCCTCTTTTCCTGAGGATGGTCTTTCCCATCATGGTTACCTAAGATACACTCAAGGTCTATCCAATTCTGTTCATTCTTCCAGGTTCAACTCATACTCTACCTCTTCTACAAAGGCTTCTTTCCAAAACACTACTGGGTGGCAAGAAAACCATGGTCTTTGAGGTTGGCCAGACCCGAAGGGGACAAATTATTTAATCTGAGATAGATTCATCACTATAAAATTCTGGATCACTGTGAGGATTAGAGGTGCAAGATATGGTGGGTATTATAACTTTTATTATTCCAATCATCTATTTGGCTAATGCTCTTTTCTCATTAATACCAGAAACACATCCTTTAGCACTTGTACGATCGTGCAATAGTTCAGGAGTTTTGGCCTTAGCTCCCCCCAAATTCTTAAGGGCTGTGAGGGCATCCCATATCTCTGAAGCAGAGACTCTATTTTGCTGAGTGTTCACTTAGGGAATGCTTGCTTTGTGATGGTACTGGGCTGCTTTCATTTAATTCTCAAAATAGCCTTGAAAAGGAGAGATTTTTACTCCCTGTTTACAGATTAGGAAACTGAGGCCCAGAGTCACTGATACCTCTTGGAGGCCACACAGCTAGTAACGAGCCTGTCTGGCCTTGAACTCAAGTCGTCTTTAATCATAGCAAGCGTTCTCCATACAGAAGATGCTCAAGTGCAAATACTGACTGACTGATTAGCTGTACTGCACTCACACCCCTAGTCCAATTGCATCCTTCTCTTCACGGCATCTTTACCTGCTGTCCTCCTTGCTGTTGAGAAGTGCTTACCCACTCCAGCTCTGTTTCCACGCCTGCCACTGTATGGAGCATCGGCACAATTCTGTACAATTCCAAGGACCCCAGGCAGTTAGCAAACCACATTTCACGGGGCAACTAAGTGGGAAGAATAAGATCAAGGGTGCAGGCAGAACCCCCCAGCAGGTCTGATAGGGTCGAAAGGGCGGTTCGGAGAGAGCAGATACTGGTAGTTAAGTGATAGCTTAACCTATTTCTAGAATCAGGTAGAAATATTAATTCCCCTTGGGGCGGAAAAACCAGGAGCAAACATCCCCATGATCAGTCACAGTATACTAATGGCAGGGGAGTCACATTTGATGCTTCTGAAAATGAACCGATAACCTCCTGGGTCAAAAGGCAATTACCTTCATTCGGCTCAGGAAATGCCTATTTTTCGACAAGTGAGTGCATTGTTTGGGGATTTTTGTTGTTCTGCTGTTCTGCCGCTGTTGAAAAGAATATATAAAAGTCATAGCCAAGGGCAGAACACTCGCCTCGCTGACAAACAGCCTATCAACCATGGCAAATCCTGTTGCTGAACTATTAGAACTATGACTCACTGCTTCTTTGGCAAATGCCTGCTCTCGATGAAGTGCTCGACGCTGTAGCTGTCTGCATCCTTTCCCATCCCTCTACAGTGTGGGGTTGAAAGGCCACCTGAAACACTCTAGACGAGGTATACAATGTGCTTTCACAGACACATCTTAAAGGGCTGACCTCGACTGATCTACTCCAGGTGCACAGACATTGGTATTCGCACCCTTCCCTCTTCATTTCTACTCACTTTCAGTTGAAAATACTATTATCTCACTCTTTTCTTTTCCACCCAAGAAGGAATCATCCAGAAAGCGCAGAGGGATGGGCAGTGATAAAGGCAGAATAAAGAAAAGGGTATTTTTTTTGAGTGCTTACTGTGTGCATGTCACCTTAAGTAAATCCTAATAAGCTTCAGAGTGAGAGGTATCCATACTGCATTATTTTCATTGAGGTGCAATCCACATGACATACAATTAAACATTTTACAGTGTACAATTCAGTGGCATTTAGTACATTCACAATGTTGAGCAACCATCCCTCTCTCTAGTTTCAAAACATTTTTACCACCCCTGAAAAATACCCCAAACCTCTTAGGTAATCACTGCCATTCTTCTCTCTCATCACTAATCTGCTTAGATAGAATCTCTATGGATTGGCCTATCCTGGAAATTCATATAAAAGAAATCATATCAAATGTGAACTTATGTGTACGGCTTCTTCTTTCATTTAGCAGAGTGTTTTTGAGGTTCATCCAAGTTGTAGCAGGTATGAGCACTTCATTCTTTTATGTGAATGATATTACATACATATACACATTTGTTATACATTCACCAGATAATAGATTGACACTTAGATTGTTTCTATTTTTTGGCTATTATGAATGATGCTGTCATAAACATTCACATACAAACTTCCTGGAGGACATTTGTTTTTGTTTCTCTTGGGCATAGACCTAGCAGTAGAACTGCTGCTGTAAACTGCTATAAGATGGAGAAACTGAGGCTGGGAGAAAGTTGGTACCCTGCCCAGGGTCATTCAGCTTTTTATTGGTGGACCTAGGATTGGGACCCAGGTCTACCTGGTTGCCAACTCTATAGTCCGTCCACTAAACCTAGGGCTTCTGGGGCTAAAAATTCACTGAATAATTATTTTGTAGAATATTGCTAACTTTTAACCTCAACTCAAACACCCTGAGGTCATATGATTAATAACACTAATTTGAACTTGTGGAACCAGTAGTTTCATTTGGCTCCTGCTGAGATCTGAGCTTTCTGTTTCCCAGGCAAATCAGTAGCAACAGACTTTATGCTGTTAGATCAAATATAACTTTTATTTTAAAAAGCTCCAATTACACCCTAATGCAGACTTTATATACTCAGAGGGCTTAATGAGATAATAAATGAAATTTTAATTTGATAATTAATACTATAAAAGTGTTAGGATAGCTTGGAATTAGGAAGGCTTCCATGTGATTTTTTTTTTTTATTAGCCATTGTTTTAAGGTGTAATTATACTTGTCTCACATTATGACTGGGCAGTAACTCAGTCATTAAGAGGTAGAAAATCAGTAAATTTCTACTCCTGTGTTGTTTGCAGTAAATTGTGGAAACAATAAAAAGTAAAATATAATGGTGAGACCTATACACTGTTAAGAAATGGTGTAATTCCTTCAAAGCCTATTATTCCTGGATAAGAAATGGCTGATCAAACAGTAAACACATTTATCCTGACCATTCATGAGAAAAGTTAACTTGTGAGACAGTGAGCTCTGGAAGGTTTGGGGTTCTCTGAATGAGGTAACAAACAGTTTAAAATATGGTAATATATATGTATGCAATTACAAAGTTATAACCTCCAGTGTGTGAACATAGAGCCACCTACACCTGAACACCCACCAACTGCACGAGCAAGTTTCCCAGGCTTCCAACAAAGCAAAAATACTTGCACCATTATTTTAACACGCATCACCAATTCAACACCTGACGGTACCAAGCACTAGATGTTACAAAGGAGTTAAAATAAATGGAATCTCAAAATACCACGCATGTAGAAGTCAAATTATAAACCTTAGATCTACTTAGCTAAAGTGGGTTACTAAGTAAAAGTGCTGTGTCACCAAATCCCAGGTCATCCTTATCTGTATATTTATAACTGTTTTTCAAATTAGCGAGAATGAGTCTTATTCAATAACTATGGGATGCGTACTGCAAATAGAAAAAATTTAAAAACAAATGGAAACCCTGTCGAGAAGACATTGATTATACCTAGGAGAAAATAACCATCTCATTCTTCTTCCCAGAAGCAAGTGGGAAGAGAGCAGAACCTCCAGTATCAAGTTGACTTCTAGCCAAAAACCAAAGAGCAAAACTATAATACCATTAAAGCAAGTGGGACTGCTTGTTGAATGAATAAATAAATGAAAGAAAGAAAGAAACACTAGAGACGAAATCAAGAAGTAGGTAGAACTTATTTGGAAACTACACACTGGGTGAGGGGAGTCTCATTGTGGGTGGTCACAGAGGCGATAGGCGTGGATTAGTGAGGATAACAGAGGACATTTTGGGTCATTTTAGACATGCAAGAATTAAATGGACAGGCAATATATATCAAAAGTCCTAAAAATTTTAAGAGTTTCTGTGTCCAATAATACTATACCTAAGAGTTTTTCCTAATAAAAATGATTCAAAAGATGAAAAAGAAGTTAAAAGTAGTCATGTTTTAAAAATATAAATCCCACTGTTATTTAAAATGGTAAAAAGTTAGAAACAACCAAACAATAAGAAATATCAACATAAATTACTGATAAATCTTAAACATTTAATATTAATAAATAGTAACAAATTATTACCTAACAATATGAAATAAGAGAATTATGATAAGTGAATAAATAAAATCAAGTCTTTGGAGAAGCAGATATGAACCAGTGTTAAGTGAAAAAAATCAGTATAAAAAATTCTAAGTACTATAATATACGCTTTTAAATATTTTATTAATAAGCACAAGAGTTTCAAACAGGGAAGAAAAATGGATCCCTGCTGGAGGAAAAGGCCCATGGGTTTGGAATGATGGTGAGGACAGTTTGAAAATGAGACTTGTCTGAGACACAGAGTTCCAAGTAATGGTAGGATTTAGGCCACACTCATTTTTAAGAACTGAGCTAGGGATGAAGTTAACCTAAACCTCCACAGAGGTGCTAACTGCAATCATTAGGCCTTTTGTTGTGGGGAGGGCGCTGACCATCTCAGTTTCTAGGAAGAGGACACCACAGTCCTTGTGGTCTGGGGACTTATCATTTCATACACATCCCCATGCAAGGAAATACAGGAACGACTGAAGGGGGTGGGGTGGGAGGGGATGGGGAATAAACTAAACTCACAGCCTGATCCAAATGCCTACAAGCAGAGGCACTACCAGAAGGTTTTTATCTGAAACCATGAAGTCCAGAAAAAATTGGTCAACCGTTTGCAAGCTGGCGCTGTGAAAATCCCTTTGGCTGAAAAATCTGCTGTCTCGTCCACAGCCTCATGGGCTTATACAGACCAAACTTCGCAGATAAAACTCTAAACTGGGGCAATTTAACAGAATTTTCCAGAACAACCAAGATACCTGAGTAGCCATCCTTTTGCAATGTCCTCTTACACAGCCATCCCACTGCTCTACTCTCCTCCTTCCCAGCCATCCATCTCAGTCAACTCGGGGTGAATAAGCCATAACAGTAAATACGGATTCCCATGAATGTCCAGGCAAAACACATTATACCCTCATGGAGAAGATTACATTTGCTCCGGCAGATTTAAAACTACTGCAGCATTTCTGGCCCCTATAGCGTTGGATGATCCGTGTCCCATGTGTTTGTAATTCATCTAAATGTTCTCACACAGTTCAGCATTTAAGTAAAATATTTGTTTCCATAAGAAAACAAAGGAAGGTGGTACTCACAAAGCTCTTAATGTGTACCCAATCCAACTTAAAAAAATTTTTTCAGTTTGAAATAATTTTAGATCTACGGATGAACTGCAAAAATAGCATAGTTGTCCCTTGGTATCCATGGGGGATTTCTTCCAGAACACCTTGTTCCAGAATTCCTGACTACTCAAGTCCTTTATATAAAATGGTGTAGTAGAGGTGGTCCTCTGTATCCAAGGGTTCCACATCCACAGATATGGAGATGAATCCGTGGATTCCGAACCCTTGGATAAGGAGGACCCATGGTACAGAGAGTTTCCATATAGGCTTTACCCAGCTTGCCCTAACGTTAACGTCACATATAACCACAGTACATTTCTTAAAAGAAAGAAATTAACATTAGTACATTACTCGTAACTGAACCTTAGGCTTCATTCAACTTTTGCCAGTTTTCCCATTAACGTCTTTTTTTCTTTCCAGGATCCAGTCCAGAATCCCACATTACATTTAGTCATCCACGTCTGCTTTTTTTCCTTCAATCACTGACAGCTTCTCAATCTTTGTTTTTCATGACCTTGACACTTTTGAAGAGTCTCTCAGTTGGGGTTTGCCTGATGTTTTCTAATGATTAAATTAAGGTTATGGACTTTGAAGAAAAACAGCTCAAGAGGTGAAGTGCCTTTCTGATCACGTTTTATCAGGGAACACATAATATTAACATGCTTTATCACTGGTGATGTTAACCTTGATCACTTGTTTAAGATGGTGTTTGCCAAGTTTCTACACAACCCAACTTTACTTCCAGACAGAGTTACCAGATTTAGCAAATAAAAACACAGGACATCAAATGGGACACACTTACACTAAAAAATTACTTTTTTATTTAAAATTCAAATTTAACTGGGCTTCCTGGATTTTATCTGGCATCCCCACATTCAGAAATAAATTCCCAATAAAAGCCATAAAAGTTTACTGAGCCCCTCATCTTATCCACAGAACTCTCTTCAGCCCACCTTCCACAGGCATCCTTTGCCCCAAAGACTGCAGTATAGACAAGAATCCTATACTTAGACACCAGTAACCCTCAAACTCTAGTGTCCACTAGACACCCTTAGCAGTCTGGGTCCTATCACCAGTTTCTGATTTAGGGGGTCTGGGGTGAAGCTCTAGAATTTGCATTTCTAACAAGTTCCCAGGAGATGCTGATGTTCCAGGGATCATATTTTAAGAAGCATTTGGCATTCACGGAGGGGGAATCTTGGTATTTGTATTTCCTACATTTGCAGGAGGATTACAGACCTAACATAACCTGTGCATTACAAATCTGTCATTACAACTCACAGAAGGTAGGTCCTACCTGACACAACATACTTTCAATTTATAGATAACTCATATATAAGAATAGGAACAAAGATAGTCAGGAACCCTTTGTCCCCCAGTTAAGAGTTGAGGATCCGGTCTAAATCTAACTGAGGAACTACAGTGGGACGGCTTCCCTCTCCGGCAGCCTCAATTGTTGCAAAGGTTCAAGTTTATCTCCATGAGCATCTACCCATCTGTTGGCAGCCCTTATCCCACAGTCAGAGCCTGTGACACCACAGAACTTGTCAGAGAACCACTCACATAAGTTGTGGAGATGTAGGTGCGTGATTTCTACCTAGACATCAGAACGCACTGTTTCACAGAAAAAAAAACTATAGATGCTAAGCAAGTCAGTCTGTGCTTTAAAAAAACAGTTTACTTTGGGTACCTAGCTGATACTTTAAACACTGTTTCACTGTGCTTATAGGAAAAGGCTTTCTTGGATTCAAAACCTCCAAGTGCTTCAGCAGAAAACAAGTGATCCATAGACTGGAGGTGTCTCACCCACCTACACCCTCCCCTCTAGTCACCAGACTATTTTGAAATGGAAGGCATGGTCACACTCTTCTACACTTACCTGTCCTTGGCATGGGATATCTAACAACATAGATAGCAGTTGGTTACCTACAGTTTCTCACTGTTAAACTCAGCTCTTACTTGGATAGGGGTAACTTTTCTAAGTTGAAAAAGCACACTGCAGGCCTTTGAAAAATGGCTAGTCTGTGCATTATTCTAGCATCCTACCAGGCACTTCATACACAAGATCTCATTAATCTTCACCAAATTATTGTGACAAAGGTAGTAACGATCCTCTTTCAAAGACTGGCTAAGTAACTTACAAAGCAAGTTACAAACCTGGGATCTAGCTTCAATGTTTTAGACATGCCTTTACAATCAATACCCCATTTAATTTTCATTCACCCAATCCAAACTTGTCCCAAGGGACCTAACTTCAATCTCTTAAACCATGAGGAAGAGCATTTGGTATTCTTTAACTACACACCTATAAACAGTTCTACTAGGAGGCTGGTTACAAAGACAACTTGGGGGTGGATCTGTTTACCCCCGCCCCACCAAACCCCCCCCCAACTTTTTCCTTACAATACTCCACAGACACATAATGTTCAAAGGGGAATGAAATACAATCTATACCTCAAACCCCTAAAATCCATAAAAGTGGGAACAAAACCTGAGGTTATTTTTTTTGTTTTTTTTTGTTTTTTTTTGCGGTACACGGGCCTCTCACTGCTGTGGCCTCTCCCGTTGTGGAGCACAGGCTCCGGACGCACAGGCTCAGCGGCCATGGCTCACGGGCCCAGCCGCTCCGCGGCATGTGGGATCTTCCCGGACCGGGGCACGAACCCGTGTCCCCCGCATCGGCAGGCGGAGTCTCAACCACTGCGCCACCAGGGAAGCCCAAAACCTTAGTTTTATCTCTCATCTGATTTAAGCCCACTAAGTGTTACTTGGTAACACTTTGGGTTAATAAGGAAATCAATCTGAGGACAAACAAAAATCCGATATCATGTCCAAGTTTGGACTGGGCAAGCTTTTCGTTTCTAAAAGCCACCTTCAAGTAAGAGAGATCATCAAGAGCGGCTACCTAGCCTGTCTGGCATTTATTTGTTTTTGAACCACAGATTTCAAAACAAAGGGAGCAGAATGGGACATCACCAATCCTGATGCAGAAAAACTAAAACCTCTCATAACTTCCTTCTTTATATTCTGAAGACTTCAGAGACTGTGAGATTTCCAGGCTTTCACTCTAAGTCCCCTCAAATGTAGTAGCTGTTACTACATATACCCTGGTACCAATTTTCTTTAAGAGGATTGAATAGAATGCAACCAAGTATTTGGGTAAATAATCCGATCTGTATCTCCCTTCTTGAGCTTAACCAAAGTGTGTCCCTTCTCCTCTGACCATCACTGTATGAGCCCCAGGAGAATGGGGTCTAGCTGCATTCACCTCCACCCCTGGCTCCCCCTGCCTCTTTGGGGTTTAGCTCCTTCTGTCTTTTCAGAAGTATTTGACAACGAGAAATCCCATCCTCCTGACCAGAAACCTGTATGATTATAACGCAGGAATGATGAAACATAGAAATTGTGATCCAGAAATGAATAGGCCCAAGAATAGGGACTGGGATGCTAGGCGAGCTCTGTAGGTGAGGTGGCGACGAGAATGAAGACATCTCAACACGTCTTACTTTGGGTCCTTCCATGCCCTCGTCCATTGTAACCACAGGCCTGAATGAACCCACAGGCCTCCTTGAGGAAGCCAACTTTATCACCCTTTTGAAGACCCTTCGTTTTAACAAGTGTGGTTATTCCACTGGGGCACTGGGGTGTCAAGGGCCAGAAGCTTTAAAAAGGACAGAAAGAGAAGAAAATCAGGGAGTGGTGTAACAAAGGCCTAATTATAAGGGAGGAGTATCTCTCTACAGACAGGTCACTGGAAGGATGCCAAGGGCTCTCACCACATAAAGGAAAAGATTGTTATAAAGCGATTTTTAAAAAAAGAAGAAGAAGAGGAGGCATGGCAGTGGAGACTGCAAGGGGGTGGGGCAGAGAATAGGGAAATGAATAAGAATAATGACTTAAAAGCTTTTTTTTTTTTCCCTCCTAGTTCTCTGCTTCCCTTTCTGCAGATGCTCAGCTGAACCAGTGCAGCTGGCTCCCTGACAAATGTGGAAAAATCAGCCAATTTGAGCTGGTTGTTAGCAGTCCGGGCACAGAGGCTCAGATAAATGAGGGGCTGCCTCAGGTGTGGCAGATCTTCCGGAGCTGTTGCTGAGAGATTCTTGGCCAGTGTGTGGTCTCCAGGCCTTCAGGAACTCACCAGCACTCCCCTCCACCTCTGGGCTCCAGGTTCTGATAAAGGTGACATTGGGAGAAGAATCTTCCTCTATCTCCCACTCCCCAACATCCTCCCCTAATTGACAAGCTCTTCTTTCAGCCTGGTGGGGTTTCATCTAGCTCACTCAGTGAAAAGCCTGCAACACAAGGACTCTTGTCCCCAAGTATCTGAGTGCACATGTAATGGCCCAACTCAAGGCCACCAGAAAATGCCTGTTGCATAGTCCTTTTCAGATCACCGCATCAAACTGGAGTCTGTGGACACCCTGGCAGAATACCCTGATGTTTCCCCACAAGACAGTGAAGGCTGCTCTGTGAATGGTCCCTAAGACAAAACAGTATGCCACACATATTTATTTACACATTCTGTCCACACACAGAATACGAACATGACAAAAGGAGCGTGCAACTGGACATTCAGTTCAAGGAAAGCAATTAATACTTTGAATCAAGCTCAAAGCAAAGAGAGTGTTCCTGTAAGGAGCAATCCAAGTTTCTTATTGAACTGTCCACTTTTTCTGTGATTCTTGTTCATGGATTATTTGATAACTGAATAAAAAGGACAAAAATTAGGAACTAAGATACTAAAACAAGTGCTCACATAAGGGAAGTTTCTATAGGGATGGAAATGTTCTAGATCTTATTTTGAGTGGTGATTACATGAGCATATACAACTGTCAAAACTCACTGAACTGAATCATAAGATCTGTGCATTTTGTTTTAATTATATCTGCATAAAAATTTACAATGTAAGGGCTCACATTCCAGTACTGTGTCTACATATATACCAGCCTACTGAAGCGGCTGCCACTGTAAAAATGCACAGAAAAAACATACATTACATCACTTCATCAGTTATCCTTTACATAATGGAATACTTTCAAAAGAACTGAAAATATTTCCTATATGATCCTCAGATACATTTTAGGAGCTTGTAATAATCCAGAGTAGCTCAGAAAGATTTTTTTTTTTTTGGAGGGAGAGATAATAATGTTGTATGTCACGCGTGAGCTGACCAGTTACTACTATTCTTATAATCTGAAAGTAAAGTATATTAGGTGCTTGACTTAGTCTCAAAAGCCTTGATGTGGGGAGTACTGGCTGGTAGTGTGGCTGGTTTGTTTGAACTGTTACTGATTTGCAGATGGAATAAGAACACTTGCTCAATTCAGGAAGAGAATGAAAGAAGTTAAGAGGTGAAAAGGCATTGGAGTATCTGGTCTAATTCCCTTATTAAATCAACATAAAAATTGAGGCTCAAGATGTAGAGAATGGACTTGAGGACACGGGGAGGGGGAAGGGTAAGCTGGGACGACACAGTGGCATGGACATACACTACCAAATGTAAAATAGCTAGCTAGTAGGAAGCAGCCACATAGCACAGGGAGATCAGCTCAGTGCTTTGTGACCACCTAGAGGGGTGGGATAGGGAGGGTGGGAGGGAGACGCAAGAGGGAGGAGATATGGGGATATATGTATATGCAGAGCTGATTCACTTTGTTATAAAGCAGAAACTAACACACCATTGTAAAGCAATTATACTCCAATAAAGACGTGTAAAAAAAAAAAAATTGAAGCTCAGAGAAGGAAAGCAATTTTCCAAAGAATACGTAGCCATTTCTGCCAAACATGGATCACCTGGCTCTCAAGTCTGTTTCTCCTTTCAGTTTTTCATTATTCGTGTTTTAAATGCTGTCCTCTACTAATATATATATATATATATTTTTTTTTGCGGTACACGGGCCTCTCACTGTTGTGGCCTCTCCCGTTGCGGAGCACAGGCTCAGGACGCGCAGGCTCCGTGGCATGTGTTATCTTCCCGGACCGGGGTACGAACCCGCGTCCCCTGTATCGGCAGGCAGACTCTCAACCACTGCGCCACCAGGGAAGCCCTCTACTAATATTTTTCAACAAATATGTTATTTATATCTATAATCAACTTTCTACAAAGTAATATTTAGTGTTTTAAAATATCTTCAGAAAAATATTTTTTCCCTGAGAAAGTTTCCTTCTCAAATAAAGTATGTTTTTTAAAATTAAGATAGTCTAGTGTTATGCTTAACTACACACATTTATCTCCTTAGAAGGTATTCATGTATATCTTCTCTATAATAGTTAGGCTTTTAAAAACTCTAATTCATGTTTGCTGATATCCCATTCCTAGAATAAATATTCTCAAAGGCAATTTTATCACCACAAACCCACATTTTCTCCGATTTGGATGTCAGTGCTTCTTTTAACTGCGCTTCACTGATTGGCAAGTCATCCATCTCTCTGTAGCTCTAAGAACTGCCAATGATAAGGTAAAAGAACCACAATCCCATGGAAACCAATTTTTACGTTTAATAAAACAAAACAAAACCAATGCTCTTGCTCATGTCTCCAACATAGTGTTCGAGAGAGTCACAATGAACAGATGCTAACAGGATGTTCCGATCTCCACTAGCCACACTGAACATGGGTGACTTACTGCCCATACACAGAACTGAACCCACTTGAGAGACAGTGGTTGTTTTGGGGACCCAGAACCCAATGTCCAACTATCCTGGATTCTACTACAGTGACAGCACCCCAGAGCTAGAAGGGAGCTGAATAATCATAAGGCATTCGTGGTTTCCGAGCAGGTTTTTGGTCTGTTTTTTTTTTGAAGCAGAATTTCTTTCGAAATTAGGTCTTGTTTGGATCTCTGGCATAGAAAACAAAATTGAGTAACGGTTGTTTGTGGAGTAATTAAAAATCCTCACTGTGTGATGGAAAGATTCATCCCCTTGTTTGTGGGGCCTTAAAACACTGCTGTGGGAGGTTTCCTGGAGCACTTTGAACGTGGAGGTTCTTCTTAGTGACGGGGAGCTTCTACCGCTAAGGTCCACCCCACTACTGGCAGCTCAGACTCTTAGAGGATTTCTTCCCAACACAGAGCTGAAATCTTTGTCCGGGTAGCTCATAATTCACGGATATTAGTTTATCTTTGAAGCCAAATTAAAAATATCCCCATATCACATGGAGAAATCTTCATATATTTGAAAGGAGCAGGTATGTTGTATTTTAGACATGCTGTTCACTATATGGCAGGCTGTGTACACACCTGTCCTCACACAAGTGTTCAAGCTTAAACTACCTCTGCTCCCCACCTCTCCCTGTCCCCAATCCTATCATGGCTTCATGTACATGTGTAGCTTGGGGCTCAGCCTTCAAAAGGATCCATGGAGCCTTTGACTGTGCACGTGGACAAGAAGGGAAGGAAGGGATTTTGCTGCTGGGTTCTTGTTTTTTTCTGCTAGCTTCAAAGCAGACTCCACCCTTTCCCAATAGAGGACCATGAAAACCAGCTTGTGGCCATTTAGAATTACATCAGATTCTGGGGGCAAATTCTAAGCAGACTTTTTATGTTAAAAGAAAATGAAAACAGCTGAACTGCAGACAAAAAAATTAGTCTGCTCCTCACGCCTCCTCAAAAAGCATCCTAACAGTGAGAACTACTTTGAGGCTACAAGGAAGACTTCCTGTTCAGTAACGTTCAATGTTTAGAGCAGATCAACAGCTGGAAAGGCAAACTGTTTTTTAGCAAGAACGTTTCACAGTTCGGATCACTTAACAGATTAAAATTATAGGATATACTTAGCAGTTAGGGTTTTTTTTATTATTAGCTAAAGAAGATCTTTTTGGAAAATACATTTGATGTTTAGTCCTTCTTGATGACGATGGCAAGAATTTTTTAAATGTTCGTTACACTAAATAAAAATGTTCATTATACTAAATCATACTTTAATCAGCTTAACATGTGGTTTATACAGGTTTACCTAAGATTAACTGGACATTTTTAGGCAGTAAATACACAAATTTTAAGGTTGGGAACAGACTGTCCTACTGACCAGCCAACTAATACAAAAGATGAGAGGCATCGAGGCACGCTGTCAGATGCAAAGTGAACATTCCATAGCTGAAACCGACAATAAGACTGGTGAGAGAAGTCCAAAGTCAAGCGATCATAGGCTCAGAGGAGAATGCTCAGGAGAGCAGCAGGGCGAGGTGATGTCTGGCCACTGCCCTCTAAGGAGTGTAACTAGCAAGACCCTATGAGGACTTCCCAGAATAGACCTCCACCCATGTCCTCCACCTGCCTCTTGTCTGTAGAAAAACTTTAGTAAAAGAATAAATTTAATCAGGGAAGTGAGAAACTGCAGAAAGATTGGAAAACAGTCAAGCAAGCCAAAATAATAATAGTTTAGCCATTAAACAAAGTCAAGGACCTTTAGTTCCTCCTCAAGGGCTAGAGATAATATCCTGAGCCATGTCCTTTGAGCTGTATTGCAGAGACCGGAAACCCCCCACCAGGTGGAAGAAGTTAACTGTCTGCTGCCCACAAGCACGTAGACCCCGGACCGGTTGGAAGCAGAAGGTTGATGATGCTGACTCCCAATTACCACACCACCAACCAATCAGAAGAATGTCCATGAGCTGACCACGCCCTACTCCTTGAACACCGTAAGACTCCTCACTATGGCCTCCAGGGTGGGACACACAGTGTTGAGGGCATTAGCCCACTGTGGCCCCCTCTGCCCGGCAAAGCAACAAAGCTATTCTTTTCTACTTCACTCAAAACTCTGTCTCCGCATTTCTATTCAGCACTAGTGCACAGAGGCCAAATTTTGGCAATGGGAGGGGCAGAGGGAAAAGACAGGATTTACTCTGGAGGAACAAAGCCGCTAACTAGATGGAAAACAGATCACTAACTAGATGGAAAACAGATCGAGTGAGGACAGATTAGTGGAATTAGGGTGGTTGTGACTTCAGAAGAAAAGAAAAAGGGCACCCTGATGACTATCATCATGTACATGAGTGACTTTTTATAAGAGGCTTTTGGAAAATCAAGTGAAAGCAGGAGAAATTTAGGTGGGCATTTGAGAAGGGAAGCCAGCCAAGAGGGAAGGGATAAGCCAGAGAATAAGGAGGCCTGGGTAGACCCTCTGGTCACAAGCAAGTGAGGACTCCGTGGATAAATATCTAACCCTCTGCAGGCCTCAGTTTCCTAATCTGTAAGGTGTGAAGTCTGCAGCAAATGACTTCTAAGATTCTTCCCAGCTCAAGAGAATCTTTAAAAAAAATTTTTTTAAACTTGTAATAGTTAGTTTTTAAAAAATATTTTCCTACAGTCCACCTGCCGATGCAGGGGACGTGGGTTAGTGCCCCGGTCCGGGAAGATCCCACATGCCACGGAGCGGCTGGGCCCGTGAGCCATGGCCGCTGAGCCTGCGCGTCCGGAGCCTGTGCTCCGCAACGGGAGAGGCCACAGCTGTGAGAGGCCTGCGTATCGCAAAAAAAAAAAAAAAGTTTTCCTTCAGCTTTGAGGGTTAATTGGTATAATAGCATATATTCACAGTGTATAGTTTGATGAGGTTTTTTAAATTGAAGTATACTTTACAATGTTGTGTTAGTTTCAAGTGTACAGCAAGTGATTCAGTTATACATATATATTTTTATATTCTTTTTCAGATTCAGATTCAAGATAATTGTTTAATCAAAAATAACCTAAAAAATAAAAAAAACCTTCTCTCAAATGAGTAGGTTAATAAAGAGTATCAAGTAGCTTGCGGAGGACTCTTCATTTTAAATTTCCTTATTAAAGAACAAATGTTTGATCCAATAGTTTTTTGAAGGTCCTCCCAACATTCTGGTTCTGGCCTGCCTTTTCACCCACTTGCGAGCTCATCACTGTATCAGTCACTGCTGGGATAGAGATGATACTTTCCAATCCATGGTCTGCTGGAGGAAATGATGCTTTTGAAAAGTGAATTACAAATCCTTGTGGGAAGGGAAGAGTGTGCTATAGAAAAGTCATTAATAACTCAACTTAGAGCTCAGCTTCCCATTTGGGAACAGCAAACAGTTAATAATATACTTGCTGGCTGAGTATGATATGGGCTCCAAGAGGCAGAGAAAGCACATTTTTTATCTCCTTGTCCTAAGTGAGGGATCTAAAGTTCAGAGACGTCAAGAAGCCTGCTCCAGGTCACGCAGGCAGACTGAGAAGTCGCCCTTTCCTCAAGTATCTACTGAGTGCCTCCTGCATTCTAGACACTGTGGGATACAGTGGGCGATGCCACCATGGCCCGTGCCTTGATCAGAGTTTTCACTCTACTGGGGAGAGGGGTGAGCAGCTGTGAACACACCAGCCAATGATGAAGATATATTCTGTAGCAAGTAATATGACATAAATAAAACGAGGGAATATGACGGGGTGTGACTGAGGGGCTTCTTCTATGTAGCAAAGGGAAAAACAGCTCTTTGAAGAAGTGACATTTAACCAAGAACAGAATGACAAAAAGGACCCAGCCATGCAAAGGTCTGGGCAAGAGTCAGATCAAGTGAACAAGAGAAAAGGGTACCAGTTATATGATGGAGACAGCAAATATCAAACAGAACGTAGCTGGGCGAGGCAGCCAATGGACAGGAGGGGCAGCTGGGAAGCTGGCTGCTGACTAATAAGGTCCTCTCTCTGCTGGGCTGTTGAGGTAGGTCAGCTGGTTTCACCCTTGTAATAGAAGCAAGGGGAGGGACACAGAAGCCACATCCATGCTGCACGGGCAGCTGCACCTACGAAGGAGGAGTTCGTCGTAGGAAGGCTGGGTACCACATTTTACCATCCTCAAAGCTTGAAGTTGCATGCTGCTTCGTGTGCCAACTTTAACTCTTGGCTTTCATCTCCCAGGGAAAGGTGCGTCAGCATGTTGGAGTTGTAGCCTCTGAGCCCATAAGCCACCTCTAAGTAACATAGAAGCGAGGTAGGAAGGGAAAAACAACATCCCACTGCGATCTCAGCCGTATTTCTTCCACATGGCAAGTTTCATTTTGTTTAATTTAACAATAAACTCATTATATTAACTCAATTCAATAGAAGCAGCAGGGGGGATTTCTCCTAATTTAATCTTGGGCTTTGAGGAGGCTTGCTTGGCGCTAAAACAATGCCATGCAGAGAAATTAAAGGTCTTGTATCATATTGAAAAAATACCTCAGAGTTTCGGAGCGCAGCCTACCTGTAATTTAGGAACTAGTCAGCCCACTTCTTACTTTATCCAAAACATCATCTAGTCAGAGAGAGAATCTCTGCAAGCAGATCATTCTCATGAATGATGCCTCTTTAGGATTTAAACTCTGAGAAGTGATCCTTTTATCCTCGGAGCTCATGTTCTAATTTGAAACGGAGTTATTGGAGGCACCCAGCAAGGGAATATAAATATCTTGTGCTTACCAATGTCACAAAACGGGTTTTCTGTAAGTCACTTGAAAATACAAGGACATAACTATCTAACATTTATCATTGTGCGTCCATTATGAAAAATTATATAGCATGCAGCCTTAAAAGAAAGTTGTTTCTGATGATTAGCCATTATAAGAAACAATGTCTACCGTTTAAAAAAAATCTTCAGGGATGGAAAAGACTATATAATCTGCTGATCTAGTGATTTGAAATCTGGAGATTCCAAATTCACACACACACACACACACACACACACACACACACACACACACACACAATGGCTAGAGACCTAACAATAGTTTTTGTCCCCAGCTGGCAAGAAGAATTAACAAACTCATTAATTAGGATCCCATTGGTGCTGGTATTGAATATATATGAAGGCAGGCCCACTGGAGGGTTCCAGCTGGGAGATGCAAACTTTTCAAATTCAAAGACAAACTAGATTTATCTTTGATGCCTTCATATGCTGAGTGTGGTCCTATTGACCATGTGGGCTTGTGTGTATCTGTGAGGCCCGTGAATATTTATTGTATCAGGCCCGTTTTAAAGTTTATTTCATGTCCTTTCAACTGCAAAATGCAAAACAAGGTCACCATGGGAGTGGAGGAGAAGAGAGCCAGCTTTGAGGAAGACTTTATCCTTATCCCAGATTGCTTTTAGAAGAAGAAAGAAATTGGCTGAAATGTGAGAAAAGGTACGGATAATAGTTCCAATTCACTCCAGCAGAGGCTAACAAGGCCTGGCCTATGTCCCTGGTGGGAAGGAAATGAAACAGGGGAGCTGATGGGAGAAAGGCACAGGCGTTGCCCTGGCTGCCGCTTCCCCATCTCTCTCTGTCTCTGCCTCTCTCTCACATAGACTCACTCTAAGCCTCTTTCAATCTCTCCAAAGATGAGAAATCTTTTCTCGAGGTCAAAAACAAAAAAATTTTTCGGGTGGCGGTGGGGACCAAAATCCCAACATGGAGGATCTGAAGCAACAGGGAATTCTCTCACAGGTTTCAGAGCCCAGAGTAAAGAGAACTCAGATGAGCTGAGGTTTCAATTCTGTAAAGCGAGAAAAATCCTTCTCACCCTGTCAGTTTACAAACAAGAAGGTCTTCCTAGGTTTAGGGCATTTTTTTTTCCTATTATTTAAATTCCTTGTTATGCATTTGCTTTCTTTATTGACAGCGCTTCTTGTTATGGGAAAGTGTAATTTGCCAGAGAGAAAGGCAGAGAGAGACAGAGAGAGGGAGGGAAGGGCAGGTAGGTTGGGGAGGGAGACAGACAGAGACTAATACCAGAATCCAAACCACACAGCAAGGGGGCACGTCCTATTAAAGGATTCTTTATGCTTAAAATGGAGTCTTATTTTTCCCCATCTAAAAATAAGCCTGTGACCTTTTGCATTCTCCAGACCATATGTATTTCTGCAGCAACCAGAGTCCCCAGGCACACTGGGCAGGGTGAGAGCTGAGGGCTGTCTGGTCCAGGTCCCCGGAGCTAAGAAGTACACCTGTCAGAGAAGCAGCGGCCAGAATCAAGAGAAAGAATCCACAGAGACCTGGGCGGGGGGCACTCTGAACCCCACTTCCTCTGTCAGTTACTGATTAAACCTCTAATGCATACACACCTACTCCAGGAAAGCTGCACTTTAATTCTATGCCTCCTACAGAAAAGAGATGATACGAACTTGGGAGTAAGTAACAGTAAGCATCATAAGAAGAAAAGATACCCGCACGCATTCTCAGTGTCAGATTTTTTTTTTTAAGTCCAAAGAAATAAAACAGAATGTCAAACCTCACTTATAATCAAAGAAATGCAAACCAAAATGTGTTACACTTTTTTAAACTTATCCAATTAGCAAAGATGAAAAAGAAAGATAATACCAATGTCGGTGAGGGTTTGTGCAAACAGACACTCTCATGTCTATTTAGAGTGGGAATATAAATTAGTAGAATTTTCTGAAGTTAAATTAGGTAACATGTTGAAAACGCCTTAAATGTGTAGATTCCAGTGCAGCAATCACACTTTTAAAAGTTAACTGTATCAGTCATATTCAGTAGGATGTTCATCCCAGCATTGTTTAGAATAGAAAACGGTTGGAAACAATCTGAGAGCCCAACAGAGTGACAACCGGTCACATCAACTGTGTTGCATACAACGGACGTGATTAAGAGTCATACCTAGGGCAGTAGTGATGAATGAAATGGGAAAAAAATGTTCAGGAAATGTTGCTAACCAAAGGGGGGAAAAGTCTAAAAGAAAGCTATCTAGCTAGCTGTCTGTCTGTCTTTCTCCCTATCTATCTATCTAATCTACCTACCTACATACCTACCTACCTACTTACCTATCTATCCATCCATCCTGCTTACTGTATGCTACTGAAACACTCCCAACAACCCCATGAAGTATGTACTATTATTGCCTTTTCACAGATAAAGAAACTGGTAAACAGGCAGTAGAAATTTAAACTCAGGTGGGGGCTGGTCTCAACCACACAAACTTTCTCTCTGACGTGAAAATGACTGTGTATAAGTCTGGGTACATGTGTCCTTCCTTGGGAATACATCCACTCTAAAATGTCCATAGTCATCTCTGACGGGTAGGCTCCAGATGATTTTTGGTTACTGTTTTGTGCTTCTCTGTGGCTTTCATGATCTCCACAATGAGCGTGTATTTCCTTTGCAACTAAGAAAAAAATAAAATGAGCTCTTCTTTCAAGATAATACTCTGTGATCATCTGACTCCTTGGGATTCAGGAGGATTCACGAAGAGGCAGGAAGTAGCTGACAGACTACTTCCCAAATGAACTCTGGAGTCAGGCAGCCACTTACTGACCATGTGCCCTGGGAAGGGTCACTTAGCCCCCTAATGCAAAGCAAGAAGTAAATGTGCAAAGGCACCCCACGTATAATACTTGCTCAATAAATGCTGTTTCCCCTTTCCCTAGCCAGTCTTCTGGAACACACCAATCCCAGAAGTGGCATTCTCCAAGCTATGCCTAATACATAGTTTTCACTGTCTTAGGGAAGACCACGGACTCAAAATCAAAGGGAAATATTATATATTCTGCCTGAAGAATGCCTGATTATCAACGCCCATTAGATTTGACTGGCCTGTCCTTCCCCTCCCAAATTCCAGCCTTCTTTGAATTACAGTCCTCAGTCTTTTAAAGGTTATTCCTTTCTCTATTACAGTGGTCTTCAAACTAGGAAAGGTATACAACTGAAGTGTCACAAAAAGCCTTCCAAGAAGGACATGAACACATAGTTTTAAGGGAATTAACTTCCAGAATCTTCCTTTCTCTAAGATTCTGTCCTCAATTTGTCTGCATGCACCTGTGTTGAGGAGTTCATTCCAGCACACTCACCTGCCCCCTTACTCCTTCTACACCTCCTTCTCCTACTTTGCAGCAGAAAGACATCACTCTCACCCATCACAAATCTACTGGGCCACCCTGCCCAGAGCCATGAACAGCACCGGAGGGCTCCAGAAAGGACCAACTTGATATATGGGTTAAAAGTAAGCCTCCTGTCATCAAGGTGGCTAATAAGGCCAAGGTGGGTAGGGCTTTGGGTCTTTTGTAAAGAGGCAGACAGCCCATTACAGCCAAGAAAGTCAGTGAGGACTACTGATGGCTGTACAGCCTTCTCACAGCCAGGCCACAAGCTCAGGGTTCCCCAGCTCCAATCCTCAGTCTCAGTCTCTCTCAAATCTCTCTCTCTCTCAATCACTCTCTTTCTCTGACAATATTTATTGAACAATTACTCCCTTAAAAAGAAAAAGTCAAAGTAAGGACCTACTATATAGCCCAGGGAACTCTACTCAATACTCTGTAATAACCTTCATGGGGAAAAGAATCTGAAAAAGAGTGGGTGTATGTATATGCATAACTGAATCACTTTGCTGTAGAGCAGAAAGTAACACACATTGTAAATCAACTATACTCCAATAAAAATTAGTTTTTAAAAAATCAAGAAAACCCTGTCCTCACAGAGCTACATTTTAGTCAAATTCAATCTGAATTCAGAAGTGATATGGTTGTCACAGGGATGCATATTAACATATCGAAAAACATGTTCATTGAAAAATGAAGTCGTACTTTTTCTGACACAAAATAAATCTGCCTTGGCTGGCTGATTGAATAATGAGGACAGATAATTAGGGCATATTATCTATGCACTGAATGAACTAAATCTGCAGATCCAAGGTTTGAGGAATATGTATTTATAGAATGTGATAAAAGCATTTTTTACCATAATGATATAAAAATATTGTTTGGCAGGCCAAGGTTTATTAAAATTAGCAACATTTCTAAATTACCAACACTTTCTAAGTAGATCAAGTTAAGCAGCATGTCACTAAGTGAAAGAGTAATTATTTAAGGAATATAATTTTGACCCATCTCATGTCTTGGTAATATAGCCTTTCTGATACACATTTTTTGGTATACACTGAGAAAGCTGAATGGTTAACAAATGCTTTTGGAAGTCAGATGCCCACTAATTCTTTGCTTTTTGCAAAATCAAACAAGACCTATCCAACTGAGAGATGACTAAATATCGCTGCTGGTGGTGGTTTGTTTTGGGCTAATTCAGGACTTAAAGACAGAAATGATATTGTTCTAACAGAACTCCATCTGTCCCATCACATAATATGTAGACAATGTTTCTCATCACTTACATCATAAAAACTAAAACTAGGAATAGAACTGATGTTGAACCTTTAAGCAATAAATAAGATTCATCCATGGGTTAAATTAATTGCAAGTAAGGCCTCATCCATCTCATTAAGAAACCCATTTCCAAAAAATCTTTACTCCTTGTGTTTAATAGCTATCAAAATGTTTAATACACTTATGTTGCTTTAATCAACTTGGTACTAAAAATTATTGTAATAATCAATTTAGAAGACTATTACTTAGAGTTTTTGATCACGGAACTTCTAAAATTTATTTTTACACATTTTTATTGCAAAAGATTATGATAGTATCAATAAAAGACTTTTAAACATAAAAATATGTAACAGGATAAAATTTCACAGGAGAAATATAATAGAAATACAAGTTTTAAAAAAGATGTAACATTTTTGACTGTTAAAGAACAGCTTATTCATGTATTTTAAAAAATGAATGATGGTGAATATTCACTCCAAACATTTGGATTGGGCTTCCCTGGTGGCGCAGTGGTTGAGAGTCTGCCTGCCGATGCAGGGGACACGGGTTCGTGCCCCGGTCCGGGAAGATCCCACATGCCACAGAGCGGCTGGGCCCGTGAGCCATGGCCGCTGGGCCTGCGCGTCCGGAGCCTGTGCTCCGCAGTGGGAGAGGCCACAACAGTGAGAGGCCCGTGTCCGCAAAAAAAAAAAAAAAATTTGGATTTCACTGAATGCATTTTCGAAGGCGATCAGTTTTATTGAAAAAACACCAATATTTATAATTTGCCAGCAATTATATCCTCTTCAACTATTTACACTTATGATGAAAAAATTTTAATGGTCAATTTTAGAAAGGCACATAAAAATCTCAAAATTCTTTTTTAGGGGATAAACAACTGAAAAACAAGTGAAATTCAGTCTACATTTCATGGCTATCCTTTTTCCTCTATGAGACCCAAGAGAATGACGTTTATTTTATTGGGTTTAAGGGGGCTAAAGAAAATACTTGATTTAGTCCTCTCAGGAGATCTGGCGTCACCCCACCTGCTGCCGCAGGCCAGGTGTTGATTGGCTCTCCCGTGAAGCAGGTGCTCAGAGCACATAAACAGGAAGAAGCATAGGGCAGCTCTGAGACCAAGGGTGATGTCTGACATTGGGTAGCTCCTTGATGGTGGAATAGATCTGACTCATAGAAGGAAAGAAAAACTAAGTTTCCCATCTGTGACTTAAAGCAATAGTCAAGTAATTTATATTTATCATTTGTGGGAATAGAAGAAATCCTATGGAAAAAAATTAGCATGCAGATGGAATTCTCTTTTGCTCATATCTGACTATTTACCACCTTTTAATGCTTTATCCTTGACTTCGTTAGGCCAAAATTCCACAGCTAAGTACACTATGTTACTTAGAAAGTTGCATGCATTCATGTACAATCAAACAATAAAAAAGACGTGGCAATAAATGACATAGAAGAATTAGTGGGATGCACACACTGCCTTTCCTCCTCTCTGCCAACTCAGACCAGGGGCAACTTCAGAAGTAGGAAGTTACCCACTCAACACAGCTAGAGAGAGAGACAGGGGGTGTAAGAACCAGGTCGTATCACTCACCATCTTAGCCATTGAGAGCCTTGGTTTCCCTATCTATAAACTGGAGTTCAAAAGCACACCTTGTCTACTACGTCGCGTAACTTCTCTGAGTAGCAAATTTAAAGACGAATCCAAATGAACAGTATACACCATGACTGATTCATCATTTTGAGTCTTAAATGCCTTTCTATGCCCACATCTTTGGGAGAAGAACCATAACTCAGTGTTCTCCATTCTATTCTCTGTCCTGCTGTCACCTCATTCTCAATAAAGCAGTCCATTTGGATGGAAGGTGGATACAGAGAGTTGTCACTGACGTCATAAACGTAGACAAAAAATTTACTATAGGGAAAATTCACACTGCAATGAAAAGCTAAGGCTTACAGCCCTCGTTTCACTACAATGAAAGAAATAGCCATGGCTACGGGCACAGTCCTCTTCTTAAACAAGCATGGTTTGTGTAGATGGGTACACCAAGATAAAAGATGTCTCTACCTTTGAAGTTTCATTAGGTCCCACCTGTGACTGCCTGGAGGGGTGGGATAGGGAGGGTGGGAGGCGCAAGAGGGAAGAGATATAGGAACATATGTATATGTATAACTGATTCACTTTGTTATAAAGCAGAAACTAACACACCATTGTAAAGCAATTATACCCCAATAAAGATGTTAAAAAAAAAAGATGTCTCTAACTTGATTCATCTTTATGACACAGAAAAGAAAAACTGGCAAATTAATTTCCACTTACAAGGTCAAGACTAATCACTGATTTCAAGTCAGATGGATTGTCTTAATAAAGCTGTTAACAACAATGAGAAACGGAAACATCTGATTTGTCCTGTTTCGATCTCACCAATCTTCAACTGCAATCCAGGAGCCAAGATCACTTAACACTTTCTTTAACTGATTTCCATACATAATGCCAACGCTCTCTCTTGAGGTAAAAACATTGTAAGTCCTGACATTATTAACTTGGACAATTGGCACATAAAATGATCCTAATTCGTTAATTTGGTAATTGACATTCATTGCTTTGGACATGGACTTCAACACTGACAGTCTAGTGTTTATTGGTAGGAAATAAAAACCAAAATAGAGCAAGTAACTGTGCATATCTGGCTGCAGCTTGGAAAAAAAAAAAAAAAATCAGGGTTTAAAATTCTCTGAACATGAAAATGAAAAACACAACTAATAAATAGTTGTGTCGCCTTTTAGTCTTTGCCCGCAACTGCACTGCTTCATTTTTAACATATGTTTAACTGCTTTTTTTTTTTTATTAAACTCATATTTAGGCAGAGAGGAACAAGCTTACCACATATGCTTTGGGTTATATCCTAACTATTCCCTGTCAGATGGTGAGTTAAAATGAAAAGACGCTGGGAGAGAAGAATTAAATTTAAATCTAGCTTATGAAAATCCCTAGCTTTGGGGAGGAAGAGCCTATGCTTGAAAGCATTTGGGACAATTTCTGTTGAGAATTTTTCAAGGCACAATAGAACCTGAATCTAATAGTATCATGGAGAGGTTCTGTTTCAAGTAGAGTCATCTTGAGCCCCATTGAAAAGGTCCTTGGAGTACTGAAATTATCCCTTTAAGTGCCCATCTGTAAGAATGGTACACACCCTAGACCATATTCCTGGCTTATAAGGTTCTGGTGAAAATTAGTGACCTGGTAGTATCAGGACCTAGTTGCAAGTGGGTGCTGTAAAGAAAAAGAACGGTCCATGACTTTTCAGAGCTGGGAAATGAGGACTGTTGGCTGGGAGCACCCAAATGAATTGATTCCTTGAGATGCTTCCTTCCCATTGTGCTTACATCATGAGCCGGGTCCCTCAGTTCTGTTTTGCTGTTATTCCAAGACCCTGACTTAGATTCCATTCATCTTCTTGATTAAGTCAAGCACCTCCACCCCATCATGTCACTTCAACACTCTTTAAGGCTTGTATGGTGATTCCCACGAGTCTGATGAAGGTCAAGTGACAAGTCAAAGGTCATGCAGGCAAGGAAGGGGCAGAGCTGGGGACTGAATGCAGATCTTCTGATTTCCAAATCCAGCATTTCTTCCTGCTTCCTCATTCCACTGCACACACATCTGGCTTCTTATCCATTCCTTCCTATCTCCATTTCCTATTTCTTTCCTTCACTTCCCACTATCTAGATCTTTCACATTCTTATTCTTTTTTTTTTAAAGAGTTTTTTTACGTGGACTAGTTTTTAAGCGTTTATTGAATTTGTTACAATATTGCTTGTGGTTTATATTTTTGTTTTTTGGCTGCAAGGCAAGAGGGATCTTAGCTCCCTGACCAGGGATTGAACCTTTACCCCCTGCACTGGAAGGTGAAGTCTTAACCACTGGACCTCCAGGGAAGTCCCGACACATTCTTATTCTTTTTAAGCACCCATTATCTCATTACTCAATCTGTTTCTCTCCCTTTGTACAGGTATTAAAGTTCCAGAATTCTAAGAGAAAGATGGAAATTTGAAAAGAAATTCTAATAATAACGATATCCCAAAACTAATGGTGTCAAGACGAATAAAATAATAAAACATTTTGCATTTGTTATTTGTTTTTAAATGTATAAATCTTTTCCACTTTAAGTATGTTAGACTAGTGGTTTCAAATAGAAACTATAAACTAAAGAAGAAACAGAAGTGACATTCCATTCTATTTTCTCAAGGGAGATATTGGGAAAATACTCTTATTGAAAGTGTATCTGCAAAATCTTTCCCATACACACCCCAAAAAAAAAGGTTTTAAAAATGTATTAGCTATTTGACACATAAAGTAGATTGAATTACTCCAGCCATTGCTGGGTACCTGGCATTTACTAAGGTCACTTGAGCTATTCTGATTTATGAGAGTTTAACCCAGAGCAGGGTAGGTTTAACCAAGCTTGCTGCAAGTGCCCACTTAAGGATTCTTTCAGCAAACAAGAGGAAACATTCTTCAGCTAGAGTTCATGCCTTCCCAGGAATGATGCATTAACTTCCAGAGAATGTGCCCTCTGTTTTCTCCACAGCTTACCTCAATTTACATCTCTATCAAAGCCAACAGAAAAGCTAGATCACCTGGTCCAGCCAACTGTATGGAAAGCACGGGTATGCAGTCCAAGCTTCTCAGTGGTGTAGAGCTTCTGATCCCCAGTAGACAATTACAGAAAACATGACTGTGATGTGTCACCTCCACCATACTTATTGTGAGCCTCTGTGCCTCAGTTTCCCTACCTCTGAAATGGACATAATAACAGCATTTATCTCACAGGATCGTTTGGAGGATTTAATGAATTCATTCAAGCGCAGCACTTAGAACATGTGCTAGATGATGGTATTAATTACCCCATGCATTCAGCAGATGCTTTCTCCATTTATTCCTACAGGACACCCACACTGGTATAAGGATTTCTGCTGACAACCTTCCTCCCCACTCTGAATCCCAATACTAAAATACTAACTTGTCCGGCTGCCGTATTCCCTTTCAATCCTACCCTTAACTAGCTAAGATTCAGCGCCAATGTGATAACCAGACAAAGGAATTTGGAAGCCACCTAACGTATGTTCTCTCCCAGGTAAAGGAATGCTGTAATTCAAATGAAATTTACATGTCTCAGGAAGATCCTTAAGTAACTGCTTTAATGGAAATTTCAGGTAAGCCAGAAAATGTTTTTTGACGAGATACCACTTCTCAAGTACCTGGCAAAAACTATTTCACTACACCGGGTAGTCGCCTAACATCCTGATTAGTTGGCTCCAAATTTTAATCACCATCACGGGCCAGTAGGAGCTTGGGATGACAAACTTCTCTGAAATCTTTCTGGGGACATGTCTTCAGTTTAGAGCACTGGGCACCAAACTATGAACCAAGGAAACTACATTCTCTTTCCAGGGCCACTGTTTACTCACTGAGTTGTGTTGGACAAGTCACTTTACTTCTGCAAGCCTCAATTTTCTCATCTGTATCATGGGAACAATAATATGTACTCACAGTACTACACAGCCTGAGAGCCAAATCCGCCCTGCCACCTCTTTTTATAAATAAAGTTTTATTGGCTCACAGTCATGCCCATTTGTTTAGGAACTGCCTAGGGCTGCTTTCCTGTGCTATTACAGCAGACCTGAGTAGTTGTGACAGAGATCACACAGTCTGCAAAGCCGAACATGTTTAACCACCTGACTCTTTTACAGAAAAAGTGTGCCAACTCCTTCTCTGGAAGACTGCTGTGAGAAACCAATAAAATGACTGATTTGGAAGTGCTTTGTAAACTGCGATATTTATGTAAAATGTAAATCTATATTACTGCCTTTTCAAAATTTATAGGCAATTACTGTGTCACTCACCCCGTGGCTGCATTCTTCCAAGCTAAGCAATCCCAACCACCTCGAGTCTTTTTCCTATTAGGTCAGGTTTAAATTTCTTTCACTGCCTTTGTTGCTGGGTGGGGTATTTTTGGACTTGCTCCAGTTTCTCCTGTTCATTTTTCTTTTAAATTTTAATTAATGTATAGCATACTGGAAAGGTTATTATCTGGTTCTCAAGTGAAATCCAAGTTAATACAGCCAAGAACTGGGTTGGCTTTTTAAATAACAGCTCTGTAATGAAGCACTCTTGGTCAAGTTAGAAAGAGCACAGTTTAAAACCAGGTAAGTCATTTACAAACGGTGAACACTTGAGCAGATGACTTAACCTCTCTCAACCTTATCTTCCACATCTAGAAAATGAGAGGAGAAATTATATGGAGCTTAGAGAGTTACTGTAGAGATTATAACAAAGTATTTGTAAATGAACTGACTTATACAGAATGCCGGGCACATAGTAGGTTCTAGGACAGGCTATGAATGCCCTTCTCGCATCCCTGACCTCTCTGCCACAAAAGTGCTCAGACAATTTTAAACTTGTGAGTCCATTTATTGGACATCAGAATCCTGCCTTACATTTGTCCCTACTGAACTTCAACTTGCTTTTGATTTATTGAGGTCACTTTGACTTCTTTTCCTGTCTTCTGAGGAGTTAGAATTTATGCCTTTCTGCATTTGTATTCTGTGGACCATATTTCCAAAGGATGAAAGAACAAGAGAAAACACAGGTTAACTAGGGTTATAAGGCTAGCTGTCTAAGGCAAAATTAAGTGTAGATTTGGTCCAATTATTCAAAACCCAAAACAACAAAATAGTCTGGCTGTAACTATCTAAGGCTTAAGAAGCGAAATATGTTTTCCTCTCAATTTTTCACTTCACACTAACACAGACCAGACCAAAGGGGTAGAAAGACAAATGGGTGGTCAAAATGAACAGCATGATTGGGGGCAGTGGAGGGGGCGGGAATGAATGTGAAACATGTGACTTTTCTCCCCAGAAAGGTCTCACCAGTTTTTAAATGCTGCTGCCTTTCCAAGGTTTGTTTTGGGATTGTTTTAATCTGAGACATTTTATCTACTAAAAGCTTAATTTTTATGCTTCATTTTCTGCATTTTCCTCTAGCATCTTCGATTCTCGGCACTTACAGCAAGCACCAGATCTCCCCCACTAGCCTGGAGCTTGTTAAACTACCGCAAAATAAGATATAAGCACCTCATTAATTACCATCATCAAGAGAATTAGTGTGCCTATCGATAAATATTAAAGTTGCAAATTCCGTCTCTAAAGAATGTATTAGCCATGCCCAGGTACTGCATGCCTTCCCGCCTGAGACAGATCTCAATCACAGAAGGCAAGGAAAGCCCTGGCGGCAGATCCTATTTTAATCCGAGGATTTGAGGAGGGGACTTGCCTGCCAACTAAGGATTAGGTTTTTTTCCTTGGAGTCTTGCGAGTTTGAAAACCAGCTAAAAACGCCTATGAAAATGTAAAATGCCTAAATCAGCATTGTGGGAATCATTTTAAATGTGTTGACAGAGCCGCTCTTATAAATTGACATTAATGCAAAATTTTTTTAAGTAAAGAAAAATTAAGTATGTTGAAATGCACAGAAAAATGTTTGGAAGAAAGGCTTTTTGCTCAACGGCAATTCCAGATTTTCTAATACCAACAATAATGATTACACTAGTTAGTGGTTATTGAATAGCTATTAGGTATAAGACACGATAGTGAGGACTTCACCTGCTCCCCTGTTGCCCCCCCCCAAACTCTAAGAGGCCCGTGCTATTATTATCCCCATTTTACTGACCAGAAAACTGAGGCTTATAGAGGTTAAAAAACTTGCCACACATCACAAATCTCAGCTTTTTAAAATCAGCCACATACATGGGAAAGATACTGAACAATTCTGAGAATATGCTCCGAATGACACAAAATAATTATACGCTTGTAACAGAGCCATTGCAGTCTTAGGCTGCATTATTTGAATTAAAGGGTCCAGGACAAAGGAGATGATGTTTTGCCTGACTCCTAAGACCTCAGCATCCATCTGGGTGTCTGTGTTCAATAGCATGAACACAGTTACACAGGATATGGATAAACCCGGGGGAGAGGGGCAGAGATGGTGAGGAGACTTGAGTCGTGACACCTGAGAAATAACTACAGGAACCAGCAGTGGTCGCCTGGACGAAGAAGAGGACCAGGCTTAGCGAGAGGTCATAGGCAGTGTAATAAGTAAGAGCACTGACCTGGTGTCAAGTCTCACCTTTCTCTCTTACTAGCAGCACAATGTGGAATGAGTTGTTCAAGCTCTCTAGATCTTAGCCTTCTCGTCTCTAAGATGGCACGAATACGGCACTTAAACTCAGAGGGTTCTTGAGAGAATCAGATGAGATTATATGAGTAATATATATGTAATCGCCAAAATCACTGCAGGAAACTGGGTTCCCAGGGTGAATAGGTAGCATGCCAGCAAAGGCTTCCATAGTACCAAAGATGTGGGAAATGTCAACTTAAAGAATATTAAGAAGCAAGGTTTTTACTCTAGGCATTGTGGCTCTCCAAGAAGAGGTTAAAGGATGTAACAATTCTCAGACATGTTTGGTTAGAACCATTTTTAAAGAACATTCCCTAGAAAGAGTGTGTTCTGCAGAGCAAGCTCGGGGTCCCATGACTACAGAAGAGCCTACACATCAGAAGGTATGCCTATCATCATCTGATGTCGAGAAACCACACTCCCGGGAGTCTGCCCAGAGGTTTTGGGACCCATAAGAGGGAAAGAAGAGCCCAGTGTGACAAATTTGGGGGCAGGATGAAACACAGGGAATGTGCCTGGTGGCCCAGGACGTAAGTTAAGAAGTAGCTCATTCCAAGGAAACTGGCGAAGCAGTCCCCAGGTAAAAGATCTTTTTTAAAGTAAAATGGCCCAGATAAACCTGAGATTCATTAAATGAGACCTGAAAATAAGGTTGCCCCATATAGACTCATCCACATACATATGAATGAATACAGAAATGAATGAACACTTTTATTTCAAGATTATCCCCTCTCTTTTAAAGCATATAAAAAAAATCACACCATTACTATTACCATTGATTATTACTACTGATAAAATTATAAACAGCATCAAAAAGTGTATCAGTGGAGCCTTTCTTTCCCTAGTTGAGTAGATCACATACATGGGATCCTTTTGACTCCTGTGGCTTTATTTGTTGGCCTAACCTCAAGGGCTCCGTTGGAATGTGTTACACACAAACAAGTTCCAAAGGAGAGAGATGTGACAGAATCCAGGACAGGCTTTGTGTAGACATGGATTTTCACATGCTTATTCAAAATATTTTCTGTCAATGGTACTTGGTTAAAGTGATTGTTACATACAGCATGGCTAACTTTTTTATGTAAATGAAATGCAAATGTATGCAATGTTATCTTTAATGCAGATGTAGCAGAAAGTATTAAGATATGCTGAGAGCCTAATTAGGTCCTACATCAAAAACTATACATAAACTTGACTCCAATGTCTCAAGAACACAAATTGAGTCCAGAAATCCCAGTTTGCAAGCTTAAAAAAAAGATGTACATATATATTTTAAACCACAGTTCTTTTTCTTCTCCCTTTCCTAAGACTGAGCACTTAAAAGTATGATCTTAGAGAGATTTCAGCTTGCGAGAGGGGGTGTGGAGTGGGTGGGAAATGAGTAAGTTTCTTTCTAGCAAAAACCAGGAGGCAGAAAATCAACGGCACCCCCCCCCCCCAAAAAAAGGCAAAACAAAGCTGTCTTGTGCTTTCCATCTCCGTATTAAAAATGACTTGCCAGAAAAGCATATTTTTGCATTTATTTCCATTTCTAACCTTCCCAGAGACAAACACATGTGCATTCCTTCCTAATTGCTGGTATAGTAAAACCTTATGAATTTCAGCTCCACTCATTCTCCATGTTGAGCATTCCCACAGGGGTGGGGCAGAAGCTGACCTTTTACCTATGGGGTGAGAGGGTTGGTAAAGCAAAGAGACATCCTGACAAGTACTGAAGCTCACACACTCAACTATGTCAGGGAATAAGCCCTTCTCAAGCCTTTTAGAAACATTGTTGTTACAGAAAACTGTAAAACTATTCAACTTCCTTTTCTATTTATTATAATAGATTCCCCCCCCAAAAAAAACCTCTCCTATATAATAACTTTGTTAGCTGATTATAATTCACTATGCATAGTAGAAAAGTGACAAAATTCAATGCCTTTATAATTGTCTCTAATCCAGGCTGCTCACTAACTTGGAGGGGCCCCATCTTCTGATTCCTCAGCCAGGTGCAGTGGGCTTAAAGTCACAGGTTCCTGGGGCCTCTGTTTCATTCTGACTGTAATTTGTTCTAAATAGTCCGATGGCTCAGAGGCTACAAGCATCGGGGGGCTTATTCTCTCTTTTATTTTAAAGGGCTTTTCTCTTCCCATTAACATTCCAGGATTGCTTTAGGAATCAAAAGAGGGGGAAAGAGATGCTAAAAGAGTTTGAAAAAAAGTACTGAAAGTACTTCATAAATGTAAGATGTCACAGGTCTTCAAATCGTGAGCATGTGTGTGTGTGTGTAGTGAAGAAAACATATACATCACTTGTATACACATATACGCATTCGCATTCGTGTTTACTCATGTTCATGCATATGTATACTGGGCTCATATTGTATATGTATAGGTACGCATGTGCATACCTATACATACCCATGGGTAAGTACAGATGTATATATGAATATACCGACGTCAAAGTAAAGACACATTGATAACGCATATGAGCATATATGTATATGACATACTGCTAGAGATTTACTCATTATATATATGTATGCTCACTAGTACATATATATGCCTATATGTGCCAATTCACACATTACATGTGCATGTAACTGAGCTCTTTAACCTGTGCCCTTGGCAACAGAGGGACCTGAAATGGCCCAGGACTAAATCTAGACCTCTGTGCCCAGGCAGAAGGGCTTAAAGCAAGCAGAGCTTATCCAGCTCTATTCCCCTCTGAGTTTTCTTCCATCTTATCTAATACACCCTCTGAAAGGAAAGATCTTTTTTACTTCTGCTAAGATCCCCAAATGCTCTTAACATCTCCAAAGCTCTCTAATACAAAAGGACCCAGTTGCTTCGAGGCATAAGAATTGCACGGGCTTCACTGCTCCACGGAACGTGCCCAGCGGAATACATAACACATAACACACGGCTCCAGCAGGGCTCTTCTGAAATGGATACTGCCAGCATCACTCGCCCCAAATTTCTAACACTGTCACGATAACCCCATTTGTTCTCAGCCTGTTCTTTTCACATTTTAAAGGAACAGAATTTTCCCCATGTCCGTCCTTCATCGTGCTCTTTCTTTAAAGAGGAAAGATGTCTTCCCCTGGGTTCCTCCTCCATTTTGTGGAGCAATTGTTCCTGGTTGCTGTTTGTCAGTCAATTATCAAGTATGTAGTAAACACTACTGTCCTAACAATCTGTGAGAGTTCAAGAGACAAGATAAGAGGCCAGTGGAAGATTCAGTCTTAGTGTGGAATAGTTTGGTTCAAATGATAACCGCTATCTACGTGCAGAAGACACAGAGCCTGTTCTGGGATGAGTGGTGGCAAGAGCTGGAAACCGAGCAATTGCAACCGTCCGGCCCCACTCACATCTTTTCCGGAGCTAGTCTCAAAAGAACAAACCATTCTTGCTACTTCAATCCCTCACAATCCCCTCCTAGCTCCGTGCATCTTGCTTCACCGCTTCTCCACTCCATTGATGATGGTCTACCCTCTCCATGAGGTTCCCAATGGCATCCTCTCCAGTAGTCTGTCAATCATCCCATGCCTTCAGCCCCTCCTCACACCTCCATAGCACAGCACCCTCCAGGTTCCCCTCTCACTTCTCAAACATCTCCTGCTGGATTCCTGCTCGGCTCCCAGTACACCCCCATAGCCAACTTCCTGACCTCTGACCTCCCCTCCTTCCCCTAGGTCCTTCACCACCTCTCTGATGGCTTTAACCATCAGAGGAATGGCTAACTTCTCTCAGGAGCTCCAGATCCACATTTCCAAGCATCAGCTGGACACCACCACAGAATGTCCCTCTGTAAAGTATCCGTGAAACCAGCTCTGAACGCTGCCCCTTCCTTCCAAATCCCTTTGGGGCTACCACTCCCCGAGATGTGCAAGTGTGAAATGCCTCATAAAGTCTTTTTGGTTCTCTCCTCTTTCGGCTCCCATATTAGGTCAGCTTGCAAGTATCTCCTCCGTGGATCTCCTCTCATGGGTCACTTACATTCCATCCTGTCTCCCACCATTCACATTCAAACCTTCCCACCTGAGGCCACGGTGAAAAAGCCCTTTGTCTCAGCAGTGAGCATTGTACCAGTGGCAAGTACACATGCCCTGCACAAAGATGAGCCAGGGTCCTCATTCCAATTCGCTGCCTCTCCGTGAACTGGCTTCGAACACTGTCTCAATTCTTTCAGGCTCAATTTTCCCATCTCTAAAATATGAACGAGCCTCCTTTCTTTTGGTTTACTGAAAATAACGATGCCTGGCTGCTGTTACCACCACCAAGGTCTCCCTCCTCCAAACTGGATATTCCCTAAACCTTCACCCTTAGAGCTTCTGATTCACAATGTCAACAACAGTCCCCTCAAATCTTCATTTTGAAAAGTTTCTCAGGGCATCTTCGTGCACAATCAGATTTTGGAGACTCTGTTCTAATCCATCATAGACTGTGGAGCCAGAATTACCTTTCTAAAGCATAACTCAAGTCATATTATTCTCAAGCTAAGAAACCTTCAAGGGTTCTCTATAATTTTCTGAGGACATTTTTTGCACTGCCCCCCCCATCTTCCCTACCTCACCAATGGTAACTGATCCTTGTGCCAAATTAGGTTATTTCTTGTTCCCTATCTGTCACGATGAGCTTAGTTCTAAGTATAGAAACCCAATTGACAGCGGCCTAAACAAATAAGGATTTATTTTTCTTCACATGATGTAGTCTAGAGGCAGAAGGCTTTGTACTTTGTGTCAGAGGGTACACAAGGTCAGGGCTCCAGGCCATAGGTGGTAATCCCCTCAAGGAAAAGAGATGACAGTCGCAGCTTCAAGCATCAAGTCCACACTCATGGTCCAAAGCAGGAAGCAGGAAAGGCCTGCACAGGCAGACTCCTCAAGGGCCCCCCTCTCTTGCCTCATTGGCCATAACTGAGTCACACGATTGCAAAAGAGGCTGCTAAGGTGACTGCTATTGTATAGCCTCGATTGCAGGGGACTGGCAAGGGAGAAGGAGCTTTGTGAATGGCTTTGAGTAGCCAATCATTAGAGTTCCCTAAATGCACTCTAGATGTCACTGCCTTAACTCAAAACAACATCCTTCTTGAACCTGTCTACTTAAATAGCTATAGCAAGGGACTTCCCTGGTGGCGCAGTGGTTAAGACTCCGAGCTCCCAATACAGGGGAGCTGGGTTTGATCCCTGGCCAGGGAACTAGATTCCATATACGTGCCGCAACTAAGAGTTCACATGCCACAACTCAGGAGCCCGCCTGCCACAACTAAGGAGTCCATGTGCTACAACCAAGACCCGGTGCAACCAAATAAATATTTTAAAAAATATTTATAGCGAATATTTGGTAAGCCCTTGCTCTAGGCTAGCCAGTGGTTCAAAGGCTTTAAAGGTATTAGCTCTTAATTTTCACAGTAACCTTAAGATAAGACTATTATTATACCGAGCTCACAGGTGACGATTCTGAAGCAGAGAGGCATCTAATGCAGGCACGCTGACTCCAGATCCTACACTCCTAGCTGCCTTGCAAGGAACAGCTTAAGGACAACCTTCTCCATCAAGAGTATCTTGCATGCAATCCCCCTGACTGGAGGCACTCTTTCGCTCCTTAAACCCTCAAATGTACTTCTCCTATGGCTAAGGCAATGCTATCATCCAAAGCAGGGCATGTTTGAGAGTGAATGGAAGCACAAGTAGCAATTACACCAGGAAGTCATACTGTTCTGGGCAAACCAGGATATGCAAACATCTCCCCCCTGGGGTTTTAACCTCCAGCAGGGTGCCTGTGAACCTGCTCTGCACATCTTACTTGCACAGTGAGGTTGTGCGGGCAGGGACTAGGTGTGAATGGTGGGTGCATCCCCCTGGTACGCTTCATGTGATGCTCTTCTCAGAGTAAGTGCCTTGGTCGATTAACCATGAGCTGACTTGAGGGAACCTTGGAACATAGGCAGGATTTGTTTAGACAAAGGACCATATAGGCTGGCAGCTGCGAGGAGTGGGTGAGATACAAGCTCTATAATCAGATCGCCTGTATTCAAATACCATGCCAATCACTTGCGGGATCTAAGACTTGGGACAACTTACTTCACCAGTCTGTTGCCTCAGTTTCCCTTTCTGTAAAATCATGATAACAAAGGCACTTACCCTATACGGTGGTTGGAACAGCTGCGTGAGCTAATGCATGTAAAACGCCTGACACGAAAACACAAAATTTTGGCAACCATTAATTAACACACACATTAATTAATCTGTGTGAACAAATGTATTTCAGTAGAAATGTGAGTGGCAATTGCGTCATGTGCTAAGATATTGCAAGAAGAAGATAACTTTGGATGGGATATGTGGCCACTGGGCTTGACCTGAAGGGCAATACCATTTTCCTAATGCTTTGAAGAGCTCAAATTTCAGAGCGCCATCTTTGTTTTCATGCCAGTATGGTGCCCACACAGACACATCGTGTTGATGTGACATCTGCTATAGACTCAGCAAAACATAAACACACAATACACTTAAGGTGCTCTATTTCACAAGGCCTTAAAAATGAACTGAATGAAAGCCACAATGAAATTGACGGGTGCAGCACTAAAACCTGGTGTATGGAGTCATGTTCAGAGCCCTGCCTTGATAAGTAAAACAGCTTTCTGTAATTTTGTGTTTTCTTATTTCGGAGCTGGGTCATAACTATGAACCTAAGACACACCGTGGCCAAGATCATTCAGGTTGAAGCAAAATGGTTAACTGAAAATTAACTGGTTAATTCCATCCTAAGTAATATTTGTGGTTTGGCTGTCTAGACAAGGGTAGGAGAAAACGGTGGGCTGAACATAAGCCCAAGTTTGCAGATTGTCTTTGGTTCCTCAGGGAAGAGATGCAGGAGGGCAGAAGCACTCCTGGTGGTAACCAATGACCGAACCTGGTGCTCAACTTCTGCAGGGCTAGGAAGAAATGGGGCGACCTCGTGATCGCTGTGAACCTTTGAGATGGCAAACCTGCTGTTGGTGGTTCTACACTGTTTCAGTTAAGGGCTTTTTTTTTTTTTTTTTAAATCTAAAAAATCTTGCTTGGAATCAGCAAACAGTAAAACAAACAATTTATAAAACATGCAACTTTATCATGATCACACACCCAACTCCTTCCCATTCAAGACTGTACATGGGAGGGGAGATCTTACCACACTTGTCATCTTCATCAGCACATAACACCCAGTGGCTCAAGAAGAAAACAAAAGTAGCCAATGTGAATACACTGATGTATAACGTCACGGTGCTCTCCTACCCACGTTCAGTTCAAGGCCCAGTTACACTGCACTGGGGGCCCATTAAATTAGTCTCTAAAGAGTTTATGGGGAAAAACAGATGAGGAATGAGAAAGAAAATTGACTGTGTGCATGCGTGGCACTGCACAAGGTTCATAACATCCTCCTTATCATTTAATATGTACAACCCCTACAGAGGGAAGCAGTAATCCCATGTGTTGGGATTCCCAACTGAGGACACCAGCCTAGCAGGGGCACCAGCAAAATTTGGGGGGAAATAACTTTATATTCTGAAAAAATTATTCAAGTGGCAATCATCTTGGGAAAAGGCAGAAATTTGCTCAATCTCCTGATACTTTCCGGTTTAACTTTTTGGTTTTGTTTTCTGGTATTTGGGTTTTTTTGCATTCCGTGTTTTCAAATTAGTGCCTTTTTGGTGTTTAAGATCTTCCAAGTCCCGGTCCAGGCCCAGGTCACACATCTCATGATTTGAGAAGCCAGAACTCAGACTCGAGTCTCTGTGATGCCACAGCCCCATCGTGTACAAGATGGCGAGCCCACGTCAGGCTGTGGTACTCCAGAACTTTCTAACCATTTCCTCCGCATGGCACCGCACACAGGCACAGGATCTGGTTTCTCCTCAGACTTCTCAAATCGTAAGACACTTCTCTGTCCATATGTCAGACTGGGTATCACTGAGCCCTGCGGAAACCTTCAGCTCCCAGAGAGCCACTCATCCCCTTGAAGGGCAACCAGGCCAAATTCCCAGGCCCCGGCAGTTCTGTGATGACATAATGCAGGCACATCGCCTTTGAGGCAGCGGGGCAAGCCCCGCTCATTTCTGAGAGCTACGGTCCTTGAGTCATACTCTTAGCACTCTTCCCAACTTCTAGAGATGAAAATGCAGCTCAGACCATCTTTGTGATTAAGGATGGGACAGCATATAACAGAGACCACAAGACACCCTGCAGCTATGGAGCGGAAGACACATGTTTATGAGAAGTCCCTGGGCTGAACGTTTAAATTCTAAAGAGCCACCAGAGATGGTTCTGAGTTTAAAAGCAGGGAAATCTGGTCCAGTATATATCAAGATTATTAAGATAAAGAGTTAGTGCAGAAAAATTAAACGAATAGATGGAGAAAAAAGTGGGGGAAAAAACTCTCCATGCTACCTTTTACCAAATGAGTGTTGGCAACGCTGGATGGGGCTGCCTTTGTACACGGAATTTGCCATGTCCACATTCTTTTAGGTCCCACGGTAATGCTCCTCACTGTGTATTTGAATTAACCAGACCCAGAGGATAAAACTTTCAAATTAAACACATTCCTAAAGGATTTCAGGCTCATTGTGTATGCACCAAGGAAACATAACATCCTAAAAATAATACATACACAGAGAAAAGCACATTTTCCATGAACATGAAAGTGGAATATGAATTATGACCCAGCTCATGGGAATAGACATCTGATTACATGCAAAATGGAGCTTTTGTAAATAACATCAGTCTTTGTGAGCTACCACAATTATTATCAACCATTTAATTTCACTCCCTAGCAACTCATCCATCATTGTTCAAAGTGTCCACTTTTGTTTTTTCCCTTCTGATTCACGAGGCTCCAAATTTTATCAAGTTCACCATGAAAGCTATGTCGATTACCAACCCAGCAGCGAAGGAGTTCATGAGATTAGGAGATTCACCAAAGCATATGCTGCATTGTATATGTGCTATTTCGGGATGTATTCTGCTGGCGAATTGCTAGAAGCAGCACAATTACAATGGTAGCCATTCTGTTCGCTTTTTATACAAAGGAATCACGAAAATGTGTTTACACTTTGGGTATGTGGGTGTTTAAGGGCAAAGTGACTTCTAAGAAAATCAAGTATACTTCCTCTCCCTGTCTTTCTTGCCCTCAAAATTTGACACCATTCCATGAAATACCATCCAGGACTCCAGTTGGTCTCTGTCATATTTAATATGCTTGCCTCATGAATAGTGAAATAAGCCACTTGCCAGTCTCACAATTTCTATTTCACAACAAAGCAGTGAGAAAGGTTTATCAACAGAATTAAACTTTTCCAGTTGGCCTCCAAATGTGTCCTTAATCTATTTTGGTTTTCAACTCTTAAAAAGCAGACACAGGTAGTACCTATACCTTGTGTTGCTCCTGTAGGCATTACTAGGGGGCACATCTGAGCAACGCTGTCCTTGAGTATCTAATAGAGACTTGGCCTCACAAGATACATTGAATTTCCTCTCCCTTGAAAATACATTTAAAAGAGGTGAGGATTTTCACTGGCTCCCAGAAGCCTTTAGGTTTTAACTGCATCAGAAGAAGGCTTAGAAAGCCTTTTGGCCTGCAAAAACTGTTGTCAAATGTCCCCAGGCAGCTTCAACGGCATTTGTCATAGTAAGTGAGCTGTATTTGGTTAAACTGTAAGAGCTTTTTTTGTGCGTGTGTCCTCTGCTGGAATAGGAGCCCAGCGTGGGCAAAGGACTGTTACTATCATATGCACTTCTATGCTCGAATAGCATTAGTTGAATTGATATTCACTGAAATGAATGAGAAGAATATGTAAGATGAGAATGCGAGTTTCTATTTCTAATAAACATATTAACTGTTCAGCAGCTAATATCTTTGTAGTCTTGGCCTGAAAAAATATTAACTGGAAGAGCTAGCCAAAACTTTATGCTGAAGCCATTCGTTTGCATGTTAATATAGAAGTAGTAGAAGAAATAAAAGGTGTCTTTTTTCTTTTCTTTTTAAGCACCTACTTTATGTCAGGTATTGGCTTGGGGTTTTGTTTGTTTTGTTTAATCCCTAACTATCCTATTGAGATTGATATAATTATTCTCACTTTTAAAATTAGGAAACTGGGGTTCAGGGAAAATAAATATCATGCTCAACTAATAAAGGGTAGGAGTGGAAGTTGAATCCAGGTCCATGTAGCTCCAGAGCCTAAGCTAGTTCCTACAGTCTGTTACAACAAAGATTTTTTAAATTCAGGCATAATCATTAATAACTTTTAATATTCAAATTTAATTCTCTACTTTAAAACTTCTAGTTAAAAGGAGACCCCAGATCTGCCATAATGGACAGGCAGTATCTAAAACTGTGGGAGTTAACATGAGATTTGGAATTAGAAGTACTATGGGATAAAGGCCAAGTTACTTTTTCTCTCAAAGCCTCAGTCTGCTCATCTGTAAAATGCTCACAGTAATGCCTGTCTCACAAGGTGGCTGGGACAATGAAATGAACGTCCACACCTGAAGCTCACAGCACAGCACCTAATCTAGGAATTCAGGAAGCAATTCAGGAAAGGTAGCTACCGTCATTCCAGCTAACCCCTTGTTCAAGCAAAAATGTTGACCGTAAACCATTTCCCACACTCTAGTGACAAATTGGAAGCTCACTAAAAAAAAAAAATTTCCCCCAGATACACACAGAAGCCTGCCCCCAAAATCTCTTTTCTCTTCCCATCTGTTAGTTACCCAGGCTGCTCCAGCTCTGCGAGTGCCTAGCAATGCATTAACTTCAGCACGCTTCTCTGCTTCTGCCTGTCACGGTTACTTCTATATTTTTGCAACTTAATTCAAATAAATACATACAATACATGCTGAATTCTATTAAGAGACACAACTGAGTAAATGCCTGCTGGAGGAAAGGAGAACTGAATGGTTTATGGAGGGCCCTAATCTAAGGCATGATAGAGGCCATGCCAAGGAAATTCATACAAACAGTTCAAATATCCACGCTGCCAGATACAATCTTGTTTCAATGAGCAGAATGAGGATTTATTCATTTAACAAATACCTAATGAGCTCCTACTGTGTGCACAGTGTTAGGGGTTGGGAAACCATGGTGAGTCCAAACAGATATGGTCCCTGCCTCTTCTAGTTTACAGTGTGGTGGAAAAGACCAGCATAACATTAGGCCAAGAAGCGTGCAAACAAATGTAAAACTGGAGCTATGAGAAATGCTAGCAAGGAGAGAGAAACAGTGCAGTGAAACCACAGTGTAGCACGATCAGCCTGCCTACGCAGGTCAGGGAAATCCTCTGATAAAGGGACGCTTGATTCAAGATTTGAAGGCTGGCCCCAGAGTCCATCAACTGGTGATTAAAATATGCTATATCTACAGAGTGGAATATTATTCAGCCATATGAAGGAATAAAGAAGTGTTTCATGCTACAACATGGATGAACTTTGAAAACACTATGCTAAGTGAGAGAAGCCAGTCATAAAACATCACGTACTGTATGATTCCATTTATTTCAAATATCCAGAATGGAAAAATCTAAAGAGACAAAAAGTAGATCAGTTGGCAGGTGGAGGTGGGCAGGGTGGAGTGGCTGTGAGTGGGTGTGAAGGAGGAGTGCCTACCAACAGGTATGAGATTTACTTTGGGGGGCGGTGATGAAAATATTCTGAAATTAGATAGTGGTGATGGTTGCAGAACTCTGAATATACTTAAAAAAACATTGTTACACTTTCCGTGGGTGCACTGTATGGTATGTGAATTTTATCTCAATAAAGCTATTTCAAAATATTGGAAGGCTGGGAAGATGATGAGCTGAAGAGCAAAGGGTCTGCGGTTGGTGGAAGCATGGAAAGTACACTCGGAAAGACAGAAGGAAGGCCAGTGTGGCCAGAGCAGGGAGGGTCAGGCATGAGATCAGTCTGAGGTGGGAGCAAGGGGCTAGTCCACACAGGGCCCATCAACCAAGTTCACGTTTGTCTATCCTAAGTACACTGGGATACCACTGGAAGGTTTTAAACAGGCAAGGGGGTATGACACAATCAAATTTACATTCTGAAAAGATCATTCTGGCTCAAGTAAGGAAACTAGACTGCAGGGGGCCGGACAGCATACATATAAACCAGTTAAGAGGCTGTTAGAGTCCAGAGCAAGGGTGGAGCTGGCACTGAAGGACAGGGGTGAACACATTAGCAAGATGTTTAAGAAGGTCAATCAACAGGACAAGGCGGTAGAATGGTATTTATTGATAGCAACCAACAGAAGAAACAAGGGAGACAGTGGTTCTAAGATTCCACAGCTCCCTGGAGAACCTTGAGATGTGAATTTGTGAGCAACCTAAGAGAGAGATAAGTGGAACAATGGGTGTGCATGACCTTGGCTCAGGGAGAAGACAAGAAGGCCTGAAGCTGAGCTCTGAGGAATTCCAACATTTAACAGCCTGATACCACCTGCATAACTGGAATCTAACTGTAAGACAAACCCAAGCTGAGGGTCACTCTGTGAAATAACTGGCCTATAATCTTCAACTGTGTCAAGGTCACAAAAGTCAAGACAGATTGAGAAACAGTTCCACTTGAAAGGAAACCAGAGACACATGGCAACTAAATGTAATACATGATTCTGTAGTGAAACGTTTTGCTATAAAGAGACAATTTATTATACTCTTTATATTTTATTTACATATACATATATATTTAAAGAACAGGGACAACTGGTGAAACTGGAATGGGGTCGATGGATTTGAAGGTTGTAATGTATCAATGGTAATTTCCTGGTTTTGATGGTTAATATCACCGACACGCAGTAAGGTACCCTTGCATACAGGGATTATATACTAAAGAATTCCAGGTTAATAGGGCAGGAGGTTGGCAACTTATTATCAAATGATTCAGAGGAAAATAAAGTTCTTTGTACTAGTCTTGCTACTGTTTTGTGAGCCAGTGGGCATGATGCATTTGAGGGAAAAGAAGATGACAGAAGAGAATAATCCATGGTGCATCAGTCCTGAGAAGGAAGTTTGAAAAGACTTGATAAACAGGAGAATGAGTTGATCAGAGAAGTAGAATGAGACTGCCAGGCAGGTTTGGGGCTCATATCAAAATGGTGATTATGGACAAAGCCACATGGCTTTGAACCACATTCAAGGACTTTAAAAATAAATCATTTTAAACTGATTCCTTAAGTGATATGTATATGCAACTTGGTAAACATATTTATTTCTAATAATAGAGAAAATATATTTTAAGTTATCTCTTCCTCAATGTTGAGGGAAACTCAAACTAACAATTGTGAAAGACATTAGAAAAATATATACATAGTTTAAAACTCACAAAGCAGTAAAATTCAGTATGTGTATGTATCTATGTATGTACGTTTACATGTACACACACACGTATTTCATCTTAACAAATAATTCCCCAGGCTGTTTACAATATCATCCAAACACTTACTTCAAAACCAACCTGGTTTAGTTTCTAAACCAAACCAAATTCATTTACCAATTATTAACCTCTTGACTGTACTTGGGCAATGGGAGAGAATGGGCACGAGAAATCGCTGCATGAAAGTATGAAATCCCAAGTTGTCACTGGCTGGCTGAAACTCAATTATGATACAAAAAAATTCTCTCTGTATATCAAACCCGCTGAAATGAGACAGTTACAAAAGTGTAATTTATATTCTTCCTTATCCAGACCCTCACCAGTCTCCAGGTGAAGAGGACATTTACTTTGACACATCTTCATCTAGGATCTATAATGTTCATAAAACACAATGCCTCCCGCTTATTTATTTCAGTTATTTCTTTCGTGGTCTACACCAAATGGAAATACTCTTTTGGTTTGAGCTTCGATGCGTTTTTGAACTAACGCGTGACCTCGGCTTAGCAAGCAACCAACTTCCTGGACTACTGTCAGTAACGATAGGGGATATAATGTAGTTGTGTGTTTTAAACTTCCATGTAGAAGGCTGTTGAAAGATCTTAGCAAATTACAGTGGGAAGGATAGAATTAGAACTGTATCTACTGAGCTTTAGGTGTGTACGTGACGCAATATGAAATGGAAAAAATAAGAATATGTGTGGTACGATTTTATTTCCATACCAAAAAACCCCCAGAGACACCCCCATAAGTATATATCCATGCATATGTACATGTGTATCAGCAAGGAGAAAGAGGTGTAGACAACAATCTGTTATTACTGTTCTATCATGATCTGCGGGGGCGAGGGCATGAGTTAGAGAACCTCTCGTGTAAAGTATCATCTACAGATGTTTCTGTATAATAGATCAAGATGTTCATAATTTTGTTCTCCATATTAGTGACCTCCCTTCTGAAGAGTTGGAGGATATTTGTCCCTACCACCCGTCCTGCCAAGAATGGTCATTTTATCACCAATCACCAAAAAAGGCCTGCCCTTGAAAACAGTGTCTTTTTGTGTCACAGGAGAAGTACACTGTGAAAGGGATTGTATTTTATGTAAGCTGTGTACATCAAATTCAGCACATGCTCTACCAACGAAAAACACTTCAGTTAATTGACTGGTTCGCAAAATTACATGCAGGGTGCTTGAAACTAGTAGAATTACAAAGAAAAGCCTTCCAAGTGGCTCACATCACATTTAACCAATTGCAGTGGCCACTTTTATGGATCATAAAAGAAGCTATGAAACGTAGCCGAAACATCATCTAAAGCAAAGAGTTCTGAACGGAATAACAAAGACCCTCATCTCCCTCCCCCACCAAATGAAAAAGAATTCTTGCAAACAGTGCCTTTCCGGCCAAGAGAAGGAGTCCATGTGAGATTTTGCTAAAGTCGTAACCTTTAGAGAACACAAATAATAAAAAGTTGGTTTCCAAGAAAACCACAAGCCCCTAAAAATTAAAAACCCAGAATTTCATCTATATTTGGTAAACAGAGTAGACCCAAGCATGCCTGCCCCACCTTTTCCGATGACGGCCACAAAGGAGTTTAATCACACAGTAATTCACCAAGGTTGGACCAAGCACAGATGTTAGAGACATTTTACACTCGCAGTTTAAATCATTCTGAAAAAATGGAGAGGCAGGAGTTTAGTTTAACACTTAGACGTTTCCTAACATAGCCCAGACATCTACAGATTCCTGCCCTAGCTTCACCAAAAAGGATCTTCAGACAGATCATAAACTAGAGTACATACTTTTCATTCATGGACCGTAGAGCAATACAAGGAATCTTCCTGCACAGGATCACAGCAGCAGTTTGGGACAGTACTTCAATATGGTACTACTGATTATTATTGATGTCCACACAAATATTGCACAGTTATGTAATACAGTGTGATGAGAGCCATCATTTATCGACTGCCTACTATGTGTCGGGAACTTGGCCAGGTGCTTTATATACTTTATCGCATCTACTCCTCAAACAGCTCTGCAAGGTAGGCATTATCTTTGCAATTTTACAGAGCTGGAAACAGATTCAGATCTGCAATTTGCTTCAAGTCACCCAGCTGTTCAAACAGAGGACTATCTGATTCTCCAAGTCCATGCTCTCTTGGCTCCACCGCCAGGACTCTGTGTGTTTTATCACTAAGCTGGGAATAAATTTAGGCTCCAGTCTATGGGTACAAGACAAGACAGAAGAGGCAGCCTGAGACTTTGATGTGGCAAGAGTTGCCTCAGGGAAGCAGGAGAGAGGAGTGCCGATCTTTCCTGTAATTCCCATGTTCCTTCTGTTCTGACATTGTTCAGAGAGAACTAATTCTTCCCAACACAATCCTTCTAGTTCAGTCCTAGCTTGCTCCTCATAAGAACACGAAGCCCAACAAGAGAGAATTCTCATACAAGTAGAACTCAAGAGCCCCAAATTCATAGCTTTATGTTAAAAAAAAAAAATGTTATGCTATCAGTTCGGCCCTCCAAATTTGTAGGACCTCCTGCCATATCCTTTCTCCAAATCCATCACCAGCCAAGTGAGAAACAGGGGTTGATTCTTCTGTTATCTCCAAACTGACCCAGAGAAGTAGCTCCATTTAAACAAGACACTCAAGCTACCAGAGTCTGTGAATTTGATACTGGGTCCTCTCCAGGCATCATTTACAGTTGTGCTGTCCAGTTTGGTCACCACTAACCCATAAAGCTAGTAAGCATGTGACATGAGGCTAGTCCAAACTGAGATGTGCTCCAAGTGTAAAACACACACTGGACTTCAAAGACTTAGTATGAAAAAAACAATGTATCTTGTTAAACAAAATACATTATCAAAATTAATTTCCTCTGTTTCCTTTTACTTTCTTAAAATATGGCTACTAGTAAATGTAAAGTTATATACGCCACTTGCATTATAGTTCTGTTGGACAGTGCTGGCCCAGAATGAAGGCTTGCTGATGCTGTTTAAAGACTGCTACAGTTCTGAAACAAAAACAAGTCCATTTTGTTCTGTTCAGTCTTAAAAGTCTTAAAATTGCAACTATATTAAATCCTGGGTGGACTGCAACTAAGGGAGAAAAAGAGAAAGTAGGTGGGTTTGAAAGGAGTGAAAGAAAGGGAAAGAAAAAGGGGAGAAACAACCATTTTCTTTCAAAAACATGATTGGTGATCTGTTTGTTGACATCAAGTGATTTTCAAAAGAATATCAACATCAAGTTAGAATTAAGTTTCTTCCTACTTCCCAAGGTTGAGTCAAGTACAGTATATACAGAGGCTATTCCAGGACCTCAGATGAAAGCTATTGCCTTTCCAATTGTTTAGCTGATCACTCCTGAACAATAATTATAGCTCACTGTTGCTCCCTCTTAAAAAGCATTGACATCCATCCAAAAAATTACAGCTTACAGTTCAGGGAATATTTATGTGATATTTATAGCCTGTGAAGAAAACCCTGGGGAACTGCCAGTAGGGAGGATTATTTATCAACTTCTCATTCTTCAAGTTTGAGTTTTCTTGAGATGCATATCCAAAGGACATTTTGTAATCCTATGTAATGCTAATGTGCGAATATAATTTGGCATATGGGTCAAGTTCAAAGAAAAATCCTTTTTCTTTGTAAAATGGTGGTGGTGGAGGGGGGAACCTAGTTGATCCCACTAAAAACACAGAAGACCCAAAAAATGCACTCAAGGAAGTAGGGTCACATACTTGAAGAATTTCATGAAGTTAGCCAAGGAAAATAAAATCAAGGAGGGAAAGCTAGAGTTTCAATTTCTGGAGGTTGTACTTCCTGGTGATATAAAAACAAAAGTTAAATGCAGAGAGATTCAACTCTGAAGTTAGCATCGCATAAAAAACAATAGAAAATATTTAACTATGTGCATATGTTTGTACACAAACAGAAATAGATGTAAATAGACCTTAATTAGCATTGCAGACTTTAATTATCTTTGTACAGTAATTGGGAATGGTTTTGTTCTGATTTATTCCGTAACGCTTACTGTGTTGTGTTAACAACTCATTTTTTTCCCCCTTACAGCCCGTAATAGAAGGCTTTTACTACGCACTTTACTGCATCTGCTTTTCATTTAATGACCATTGTTCTGGTCTGTCAGAGCAAGCAGCTACACTACTTCCCAAATCTGCAAGATTAAGCAAATATTTTGACAATGCCTAGACGTTTTTCTCTCCTTTCTTCTTCTTTTTTTGAAACAGAATAAAATTAAAAGAATTTACTTACCCACACAATGGTAGGCGAGTTCTTAAGCCAAAGAGTATTAAGAGCTAAGTGGCAGTTAAATGCACCTCATGTGGCAAAATACATCAAGCCATTTTCTGACCATTTCACTTAAGAGTCCTAAGAATCTGGCCTGAACCACACAGCTAAGGTCACAAGAAGCCTTCCTGGACTGCAGGGAGGTCGCTGGACCCCTGTGGCAAACCACCTGGAGACTTTTCAACTATGCCTAGCCTCCAGAACAAAACAGAGGTCTCCTGCTCACCTTGAAAGGCAACGGCAGGTAAGCTGAATGACAGGTGCCCGACTCACTAACAAATATCATTAAAAAATGTTTACACCACATACAGAATTCCAATACTGATCGCATCAAGACAGGATCATGACTCTACCCACAGAAGATGGCTACACATACAAGAACAGAAGCATTTCTAAGAGACTGGGGAGAGAGAGGAAAAGTTGGGGGAAGGAGAGATGGAGAAAATCCATTAACCCATAAGCATTCATTTGTTTTCTAAATATTCTTATAGTAGAAGGCAGAAAATAATGGCCCTTCCCACTGCCCCCTGCAAAAACAAAACAAAACAAACAAAACAAAAACCAAGAAACAGAAGTAAATGCTTTAAGTATGTGAGGTAATGGATGTCAACTAAACTTACTGTGGTGATCATTCTGCAACATATACATCTGTCAAGTCATTATGTTGTACACCTTAAACTTACACAATGTTATATGTCAATTATATCTCAATAAAACCAGAGACAGGGAGGGAAGAAAGAACTACTAAGAGGTAATGGCAGCCTTGGCATGTGCAGATGGCAGTGTTTTTCCCCAGAGTGAGGGAAAGGGTAAGAATAGGAACAGTCTCTGCCCTTCAGAGTAGTTTAGAAAACCAAGCACAGAAAGGTAACTAGCAACAGAAAGCGAGGACTGAATTAACCCCAGAGGCATAAGCTTCTTAAAACTTCCAGGTGGGGAGATTCTGCTTAGAGTCAGCACTTGGCAGGGAGAATTCCTGCAAGGAGGCTTTCGGATCAGAGCAGGTAAAAAACTCCGCTAGAAAGACAGGAAAGATGACTTGATTTGGACGGGACATAGGAGAGCATCAGCAAAGATGAAGCAAAAAGCAACAATGGCTGCCTTTGGATTATGTCAGATTGCCATTGGTTTGCATTGACTACGGTGCAGAAAATACTGTATGAAGCAGGACATGTACTTCAGGAAGATTAAGGGGAAGGCCATCAAGTTCACTGGTAAGCCACGGGCACACTGCCTACGGTGGTGGGACCCCTGTGGAATGTGCCCCTAGAACAGTCCCTTCAGCGCTAACACCATTGGCTGGGCCCTTAACTGGAACAGGTCTGTGGCTTTTAATGAACGTCTTGGATGAGTTCTCTGGACTGTTCCATTAAACACTCATTCTATCAGAAAGCCTGGTAATTCTCTGTAAAAAATGTTTTCATGTTACCATTGCCGGTTATTTCTAAAGTTAAGCAGTACAAAGAAACATAAGCCCCAGAGCCTTGACTTTCATTTACACGTCTCAAGGAGTGTGTCTACCTTAGAGCAGAGATTTATGAAGTTGTAGTATCGAGATCCCTTGTCCCTCCTCCTCACAAAACAAGGACACAAACCAGCATCAAAGCTCCTGAAGCTCAGAACAGAATAGAACACCCTGGTGCAGAGTCACTGGCCTCAGTCAAAAGAATCCGAATCTGCAGAGCTGGTGGTATCTGTATTTTTAACAAATCTGCCAGGTGATTTTGATTTTTGATAGAATCACTCTATGTGATTCTGCATATTTTGATGCAGGTGGTCAGGAACTAAACATTAAAACCCTTTTGCCAAGACCCAACGTGGTAAGTAGTTCAAGAGTGGAGTCTGGAGCCAGACTCTAGGCTTTACTACTTCCTAGCTGTGTGACCTTAGAAAAAGTACTTAACCGTTCTGTGTTTCAGTTCCCTTATCTTCACAATGGGATAATGGTAGCAACGTGAAAGAACTGGAAAAGATGTTAAGGCCTTAGTGTAACACCAGGCATGTGGTAGATATTCCAAAATGTTATTTGCTCTTAATAGTGGATTCATCCAAAAGTGCTTTCAACTAATGAGCCAAATTTGGAGGGGGAGAGGGTAAGCCAAAGCAGAGTCCAACAGAACCAATAAATGAATGTGGCTACGCATAAAATGTGATCCTTTTTAGGTATCCTCCCACCGTCATCTCAGTATGGTCAGTGCTGTTCAAGAAGCTGTAGTTAGTCATTAAACTATTCATATATACGGAAGACTTTCTATATAACATGAACCTCTTGTAACACAAGATTTCCTAACAACCCTCCCTGGCACAGACACAGCCAGGGGACAGGAAACAAAGTAACCAAACCGCCAGGTGGAATCCCATTAAACACTGGTCTCAAAAGAGATGAGCTGGCAATGCAAACCCAGTTAATTCAATTCAACAAGCATGTATTGAACCCCTGTGATGTATCAGACACTCCACTAGATGCTGAGGATGATATAAAGAGAAAAAAGAAAACGAACCTGTCCTCAAGTAGGTCACAATCTGGAGTGTGAAAGAGATGTAAGTCATTTTAAGGCCTGAGATGAACGCTGTAACACAAGATGGAAGAATGCCATGTGAGCACAGAGGAAGCAGTAATTAACTCTGATGGGGGCAGTTAGGAAAGGCTTCCCTAAAGAGCAGACATAGCGTGCCATTCTAAGAGATCAATAAGGCAAGCCTATGAAATAGTTTAATGACATTTTCATTCACAGAAACAACCCAGGAAAAGCCTGAGGGACCAGTCCTGTCTGCATTCACATGAGTGTGCTTAAGATTTGATTAAATGTTTGTTGTTACTACAACATATCACATTTTAAAAAAAACGAGTATGAACATTTATCTACTATTCTGTCTTCTTCAAAGAGAAAAAAAATCCTAGAATACTTTTCTTTTTCAAAAGCAAATCCTCTAAGTTGATAACAATACAAGAGGGGCTAATTAGTGAAGGTATCACCTACTAGTCAGCCAAAGCAGAACCCTGAAGAAAGCCTGCATTTTTGTAGCAATAAAATCCAAGAGTTATTTTCCTTATAGATGGCTGCTTCTTTCTACCAGACTACGATCACTAATAATTTCTTCAGACCAGAACAGGAAACAGGTATTGATCACAATAAGCCACCGCATCCACAAACACCTGCCACAGCAGGTTATGGTCTCCATGGAAACCCTCCAATAGAACCAATCTGAATTCAATTTCAGAAGTAATGAGAGCAGATAATTTTACACTCAATCAATCACTGTCAGCCACCGTTATCAGCCAGTCAGTCATCATGTGAGTCAGTCACACTTTCAACAAACTTCTTCTGTGGCATGGTCAGGCGAGAATGTTTTGACATCCAGAAGCAACACGATCAAACTGGCTCATCTTTCCTGGCAAGAAGCCAAAGACAGAGCCATGCATTGTGTTTGCAAAGGCAATAAATAGATAGGGCCACCAAAATACACTGTGGTCGTGGAAGCTTGTAGGCAGCAGTTTTGATAACTGTTATAATACTTAAGACAGAAAAGTACTTTAGACCCAAAGGTCATATAGTTTAATCCTCTCATTTAAACATGAAAAAAAGAGAGGATCAGAGAGGTTAAAATATCTGCCCAAAGCCACACAGCTAATTGGTAGAAAACCTGAGACTAAAACATGAACTTTCCCCCAGCTCAGGGCTCTTTTCAGGATGTCTGTCTGCTGTTATTAAATGCCTTCTCTTGTGAGGCAAGAGAGATGTTTGAAGGTTAGTTTCCAGCTCTAAGCAGAGCGCCCAGAGCCTGCAGGAGGCTCACAGGATACTTGTGGGGCTTGTGTTTTGGAGTCATCTCAAACCTCTCTGTTTGGGGTTAGTTAGTCCTTGGCCAAAGGCAACTTCCGGTTTCTAAGGGGGAACAAAAGACGCTGAAATACTACAGGGCTACTAAATCATTGTTACAAAATGACATTTTGATGAATTTCGGGCAGGACTGTCATGAACACATGGATTGCATTTCCCTAAAAATGCATGGGAGGGGAGGTTAAATTTGAGGGGGTAGTCTGCTCCTGGCAAACATACTTGGACTCCTGTCAACCTCAAACATTAGGAAAGTCATCTTGGACTTCTCAAAAACCTGCAAGGCATTTGGTTCAATGATGCTTTGTAAATATAGATTTCATCGTGACAAATCTCAAATATTCCAAGAGTCCTCTGTATTTTTTCGAAGAGATGCTTTATTACTTTTCTTTTTTATTTCCTACTGCATTATTGCTATGCCCATTTCTCAAAGAGACAGTTTCTGAGGTTGATGCTTACATTCTTTCTCGGTAAAACGGATTAACTTGATGGTTCTCATGCTTCAGTGTGCATGAGAACCTACCAAAGTTGTTAAAATTGCAGATCCCCAGACCCTTCCCCTAGAAATCTTCATTTAGCCTGTGGGGTTGGGCCCAGGAACCTGCCTTTTTATCAAGCGGCCCGGGTGATCCTGACGCACTTTGTCTGTCAACCATCCTGAAAAATGTCGGTAACTAATGATATTTGGCAAAGGATTTGGGTGACTTTTTGACGATGGTTTTTCACACCCATTTCTTCCCAGACACTTTCAACTTCATGACTTGTGGGTATCACTTGTATCACGAGAACACAGTTTTAATGGGTCTGAGCACAAGCTTTTATACATATATAACCATTTTCTATCCGTTGTAAGTAGGCATTATCTTAAACAGGTAGATGGTGTACGAGACACTAATTCATCCCATCAAAATTTGTCTAAGGGAAATGAGGTGGAAAAGGAAAGCAGATATGGGTTCAGCCTTGATATGAGACCACTAACTAGAGCAGGAGCCATGTGGCAGCTTTAACATGAAACGGCTGCTCCATTTCTCTAGTCTAGTCTGTCTGCCTGACCTGGGCTCAGAATACCTGCTTTATCTTCCTGCAAAACACTGCCATAAGGCTTCTGTTTGTTTATTTCTAGATCAGTAATACTGATCCTTTCCCTGCATTTCCTTTTTAGCTCAGTTTTTGTCTTTCACTTGTGTGTTTCAAGACATTTCATGTTTCAGGAGCGTGTGCAAATGACAAACATATTGTATATACGCGTAGATGGTACACTCTATGAGGACAGATACAGTTTTTCTTCACAGTTGCAACCCCTGAACAGCAGACTGCCTGGCACAGAGTAAGCACTCAATAAGTCTTTGTTGAATAAATAAATCAATGAAAGGATGGTTGGACGACAGACAATAAGTAAAAACTCACTTGTCTGGATACTGAGTGAATAAAGCTAGTTTGAAAGATTGAGCTTATAATGTTAACCAATGAATACTCATTTTCTCAAGGGCTGTCTTATTGATTAAACTCTTAGTTAGGTGGTGTTTACCCCACAGAAGTCCAAAGGAAATATGGTATTTTAAACATGCCCTCCTTTGTAATACCAGCTATCATATAGATTTTCCTTTGCAGTCTTCAGCTCATTTCATTTTTGTTATGACTTAAATAGAAACATTATTGGAGGGACTTCCCTGGTGGCACAGTGGTTAAGAATCCACCTGCCAATGCAGGGGACAACAGGTTCGAGCCCTGGTCCAGGAAGATCCCACATGCTGCGGAGCAACTAAGCCCGTGCACCACAACTACTGAGCCTGCGCTCTAGAGCCCGTGAGCCACAACTACTGAGCCCGCGTGCCACAACTACTGAGGCCTGTGCACCTAGAGCCGGTGCTCCACAACAAGAGAAGCCACTGCAATGAGAAGCCCGCGCACCGCAACGAAGAGTAGCCCCCGCTCACTGCAACTAGAGAGAGCCTATGCACAGCAACGAAGACCCAACGCAGCCAAAAATAACTAGATTAATTAATAATAAAAAAAGAAACCTTATTGGAAGCTGAAATAACTTGTAGATACTTCAGGAGTGGTGGGGGGAGTGGAGGAGGAATTGGGAAGGGGGATGGAAAGGTTAAAAAAAAAACTCACCAGGGTATTTAGCAGCTGGTGATCTCGAAGCCTATAACATTTCAGGCATCTTTAAACACTCTCTTTGCTGTCTTCACTACAATCATTCCCAGGATCACTCTCTCTGTGCATCATTCAGATGACGGAGGCAACCCTTGGGAAGTCTACTTATCTCACTGGTGGGCTTCACAGCCTGACATCATGGAAAACAACTTTAAATTTTTCAAGAAACAAGCAAACTAGAGGAAAGGTGAGCTCCGTGAGCCATCAGAGATTCTTCCCATCCCATTAGGAAAAAGGGGAGAGGGAGGAGAAATTAACATTTGAGAATCCATTGACAACTGGGTGCTACGCTGAACTATCCACATACATGATCGCATTTGATGCTTACTACGTTTTCAGGAGGTAGAAATTAGCATGTTCACTTTACAGGGAATTGTGGCTCAGAGAGCTCCATCCCCAAGGCCAAACTGCTGAAGAACAGTAAAGGTGAGACTAAAGTAATAGCAAATATTTACTGATGGTTTAATCAACATTAGTCATTGTTTCATGTGCATTAACTATTAACTCCTCTCATCCTCATCTCAACCTTACAAGGTAGGTACCTCTATACCCTTTTTAGAGGTCAGAGGACAAACACAGAGAGGTTAAGTAACTTGCCCAAAGAGTTACAGCTAGTGAGTTGCAGAGCTGGGACTGGAACCCAGATGGTCAGCTTTGGACCCTAGTCTCTTAGCTAACATACCCAATCACTCTCTGTAATAGGGTCTGGGTTGGCTTTTTCCAAAGGCCAGGTTCTTTCCAGGATACAACTTTGATTTACATTTCTAGAGAAAACAAAAAAGGCACACCTCAACGAGAGCCCTATTAGACTCTTCCAGCATTGTAAATCATGTTTTTATTATATGTACCGACATCCTACATGGTTGTAATTAAAGGAACCATATACTTCATTGTCCAAACCAAGACATCTGAGAGTGAAAGGCTGTGCTATTCATAATTACCCAAGGACTACAGTTGTAACCTGGAACCATACCAGGTGCACAAGGGTGCCTGTTTACCCTAGTAATGAATGTGTCCACACACGCAATGATATAGTCACTTTCAGACCTTCTGATAAGCTTACCTGGATAATTAACAGCTGTGAAATCAAATGCCTTCTGACACTCTGCAGACCCATCCCTGATCTCACCCCAAGAGCTGCTAGCCCTTGCTTTACCTAACGCATTTCTTTTAACTTGTTTGCTCACAAAAGGCTGTGCGTAATTGGTCAGCCACGAGAGATTAATTTGTACTTAGCTGGCTGAGCAGACGCCGTGATAACTCAATAGCGGACGGTGCCAATGCATGGACCAGAGGCTGCTCTATACAAGCCTTCCTACCTGCTCTTAACACCATCCCTCCCAAGTCTGCTTCTGTGGGAATTACCAGCCAAGCCCTTTATTTACCTCATTTTTGCCTGCCTGAATGAATTCTGACTTGTAGTTTTCAATTTTCTCCTGGGCCTTTTTTTTTTTTGAAATGAAAATACTAGCAAAGACACCCAAAATTCTCCCCTTCTAAAACAGTGCAAAAAAGAACCAGGCTATTGGAGTGCAGGAAAACACAGGACTGAGCAAGAACAAGGTTACCTGGACCCTTCATCTCCTTCACATTGTTTACAACTACAGTCACACACAGAGACCACGCTGAGGGTGACAGAGATGATGCTGATAGAAATACCACCAAGAATTTAGAAGGTGCTTTACAGGATTATTTCATTTAATGCTCTCTCAATTCTATATGGCAGGTGCAATTATCATTCCCATTTTAGAAATGGAAAAACTGAGACTTACAGAAAGTAAAAATTCTGCCCCAAATCTCACCTAGGCAATTTGGCCCCAGAGCCCACCCTCTCATCCACAGGGCCTAGACATTCAAATGCACAAACTAACCCCAGATAACACAATGTCAGAGACAAGCAGGACTGGAGAGACCCACGCCTCCCACCTCCTCACCCTGCAGATGAGAACTTCAGCTCAGTCCTTTCTCCTCCTCCAGAAAATACTTACCTGTCAAGAACTTTGTAAAAATGAGAGAAGGTCAAAAAGCTGCATGAACCAAGAAGTGCTATATAAATGCTAATTTCTATCACTGCACCAGCCCTTAAACCTGATTTCAGAATTTATTTTAATCTAATAGAGCCATTTAATACTGGGACACCAGGCACAGGGCCTGGGCAAATTCGACCTAACCATGGACATGCATCGTGTCCTAGGTTCACACCTGTCACACAGGTGTCTCCCAGGGCAGCCACACTGGCCACATCCCAGGGCACTGCCAACAAGGATAAAGTCACTTAAAAACACTATAATAGCCAGAGTACAGGGGAGGGGGCACATAGAAGAGGGCAGGAGGTGAGAAAGGCAAATATTTTATTTAAATGTCCCCCAGTCCTCTAACCTGGTCCTTTTGCTCTGACTGGCTGGTCTGGCAGGTGGAGTGGTGACTCACAAGCACCGTGCACCTATCTCTTGTTTTTACGCTCAGGCTAGAGTGTCAGGAGAACCCGCAGTGATGCACAAGTTGGAATTTGGTTCCCAAAGTAAAGCTGTATTCAAAAAACTGGACATCAGATCCAAACATGGACAGAACCAGAAGGGGGCCCCGGCGCCTCCCACTCTCCTAACCCAGCAGCAGAGTTGGAGGAGAGTCCGTTTTAATGAAGCAGGATGGGCATACCAGGTGGCATGGAAGGAAATCCCACCCACCCAAGAACAGTGAGCATCCTCTGGTAGGAGGAAACTGGGCTTGAGCGCTGAGATTTCCATTTCATTTATTCATATGGGGGTGGGAAGAGAGCTGGTCTAGGATTCACATCACTGAGGCTGCTCCTCAGGTAAGGAGACCACATAGCCCTGTAACTGGGGTCCCAGGCCCCGCGGTGGGATCTTGTGCTTTTCTCAGTCACTGTGCTGAGCTCCCCAGCGATGAGGGCAGCACCTGGACCTGCCCTGTATCACACAAGAGCCAACTGCCACATGTGGACTCGAGTACTTTGGAAGGTGGCTACTCGCACCTGAAATGTGCTCTAAGTGCAAAACCCACACCTGCTCTTGAAGACTTAATGTGCATCTCTCAACAATGTTTACATTGATTACATGCTGAAATGATAGTATTTTGAACATGTTGGGTTAAATAACACATTCCTTCAAAATTAATTTCACCTGTTTCTGAACTTTTTTTTTTTTTAACATGGCCATGAAAACATTTAAAATTGCCTATGTGGCTAATCATTTGTAGCTCAGGCCATATTTCCTTTGAACAGCACTGGTCTAGACCCTTGCCAGCTGTGATGTGCTCCACGGACCAGCAACATAACCATCAACCTGGAGCTTGTTAGAAACGAAGAATCTTGGGTCCCACCTCTGACCTACTGAATCAGAATCTGCATTTTAACAAGATCCCCAGGTAATCTGCATGCACATTACAGTTTGAGAAGCACTGCTCTAGGGCCTAGAACATTGTTTGGAACTCAGGAGGCACCTGAGAAACATTTGTTAAATGAAGAAATGAGTTATGTTTAGGAAGTAGCTGCACACAGAACACTTGAGAAAAAGAGTAAGGCCCTTTCCTGGCTTTCTCTTTAGTTCATTAGTGTTGATGTCCTCATCAGATTAACCACCTTTCATTTTAGCTGGCCCAAAGAATCGGGCCTTGAGAAAATGCAGGCCTTGAGAAAAAGTGTTGTTTGTACAGCCCTGAGTCCCAGGAGCTGGTCAGAAATTCAGGATCCTGGATCTCTCACCAGGCTCTCTGATTTGGAATCAGGATTATAAATAGCCCCCCAGGTGAATGGTAAGCACATTACTGAGAAGCTGGGGTGTAAGGGAGAGCTCTCAATCACTTCACAGAAGCAAGAAGGCTGAGACCAGAGTGGGAGGACTTAAAGGAATCCAAGCAGGGCAAGATTGCTTCTGCTGGCATCTCAAGGGACCCAGAGCACCCAAGGGGGAGCACCAGATACAGAGGAGGAGAATGCCTTAGACAGAGAGGATGGAGCAGAGAAAGAGGACAGGGCAAGGCTGCGTCCCACAGCACATGACACATGACAGTATCTGGCAAGGCAGAGATCCGACAAAGGATTACTCTGCATCCCAACTCTGCATTTCATTCCTTTCTAGACCTAAAATCCTTGACACAACTGGAATGTCTGATCACGTTAGCTATAAAAACAGACACTCATAAAGCTGATTTTTTTTAAATCAGAAGCAAATGCTCAGGGAAAGGGACGTCGTGGCATGCAGAAAACAAAAGTCACAACTATTGTCTCTGTCTCCTGGCGCTTGCTCCCCGCACAGCCACCCTCAGACCAAAAAAACAGAGGGCTACAGGGCCAGTGCGGGAGGGGGGTAGAGAGAAAAGACAGCAGAGACTAAGAAACTGGGGAACAAGGCGAGAAGATGAGGAAAAAGGGAGAAATTGAGAGGAAGGAATGAGGTCCTGGAAATGCCATCAGAAACTGCAAGCGCATGGTGGGGAGAGACAAAGAGAGGGACGCAGGGGAGGGGGATATGAAGGTGTATCTTTAAAAAAAAAAATTTCCCTTTTAATGAGCAAGAGGAAGAAGAGGAGTCCCTGTGTGCCCAGAGGGCGTCACAAAACATGGATGGCTCTCCTACAAGTTCACCTCTCCTCCATCCCTTTCTGGCAAAACATCATGGGCTGTTTCTTAGCTCTGACAATCATCCTAGGGGACAGGCTCCCCCAGGAGCGGTTGTGGGATACAGCCTGCCGGTTTCTGTTAGCGAGAAGCCTCTTGTGACAGGAAAGGTGGACTTGGGCACACAGAACGTACAACACAGCCAACCTGCCTGCCGCTACACAGGGCAGCGTGGAGTTCCGCCTGCCAGAGCCAGGGGTAAGCCTGAGATGTCACCGCGAACGTATTCACGGTGAGAGGACGGTGCTCCCCACGCCCCTACCCCAACCAGCAGGACTCCTTTGCCAGTTAACCAACCAACTCCAGCTGGACTGCGTGCAATCTTGTGCAGCAGGCCCCAGTATCGCAGCGGAGGAAAGGAGCCAGAATTGCTTCCAGCACGAACTCCAAGAGGGTCCATGGACTCTCCTTGACCAGAGAGGGAAGGAACAGCCTTGCCAGGTGTGAACACTTCCTGGTTCTTCTGACTTCGAGGCTGCTCTGATGAAACATAAAGACCCCCTGAGGTACTCGGAGCCAGCCTCCTGCCAGACGGCACGTCTTGTCAAGGTGGAGTTGGTATTTCCATGCTCGAGGCCCTTCCCTCTTTGAGAGCATCTTGTGCTTCAGATGGCATCTGGGTTTGATGAGAGTGCTGGGGCAGCTCATTTCAGGCAGCTCCACCCAGAACATGCACCGTCCTTAATTTCTTACGTTGAATGGGGCAGCCAGCCATACTGTAGCCACTTGTGGTACAGACCTGTCAGGTTTTTCTCTTTTGATTCTAGAAGGGGTGGGGGATCTCTAGCCTGCTGCAAAGTGGCACCACATGCCTTTGTCCTAGCAGCACAGAGGGTCTTCTTTGATGCCAGGAGTGAATGGGTTCTGTCTGTCCTCATGCCCAGGATCTGAACCCCTCTCTTCCCGCCAGCTGGCCTGTGGCTATGGCCTGGGTGCCCCCTGTACAATCCCTCCCCCCCACAGGACTAGGAAATAAGGCAGGGTAACCAGGGGAGAGACCTCTGTCCCCTGACTTCTGAAGGATTTTGAAAGGAAGACCACTTTTGTCACTCTATATCCATATTCTTTCTGAAGAGGAAAACAGCAGGGCTTGGGTTTCTCCAAGCAGGAAGGAATAAAACGCATTAAGATCCCAGAAGTGCCTCTGGAGAGCCCAGTACTAGCAGCCTCCAATGCATTCTCTACCTTCCCCAAAGGGCAACTGGAACTTCTCCTTGGAGTGTCTCTCACCTTGTCCTCGAGAAATAAATCAGAATGAGGGTGTTCAAAGTGGTCAAGGAAAAATTCAGTGAAAAATCAAAGGCGTCACTCTCCTTGTGCTGCATTGTTCCTTGTAAAAAATGAGTTTTACATTCTTTCTTTTTTGCATGTCTAATGGTACACAAAATACATCCCACTCCTTTGTGGCCCCGTAATTATTCAGATCCTGAATAGACTCGGAAAGAAAAGCAGAGGAAGTGTTGTCCTCTGGCCACAACCTTTTTTGCCATAGTTTCCCCAGCTATAAAAAGAGAATAAAGTCATTAATTCAGCCTTTCTTGCAAACCCATTTTCCAGGTTAGACCAACTTAACCAAGATGCTTATTCCCATGGTGACAAACTGAGTGACTTTAAAATTCCCCAAGAGACAGAAGTGATTCATGTGTTTATATAGCCACAGATTTAGACGTGGAAAAGACAGCGCTGGCGTAAAAGGGGCTACCAGCATCCAAATAAACTGTGTGATCCATGTGTTCAAAACTGAGCTGAGGTTCATCTGACGCATGGGCATTTTAAATCAGCATCCCTCATGACGTCTTCCCTGTAAACTGTATTTAAAATTAAATAGCATTAAGAGCACTTTGAAGTCAGATTATGCCAGTATCACTGGTTACATTATATGCAGGTCTGCTCTGCGGGTTCTCATCCCTATGCCTTTGAGAACTTGCTCCTAAGTTACCCAGTTTCACATACTGGAGCGCCCACTTTCCACCAGGAAATGAGAGCTGAAGACTGAATCCTGATCTCCTCTTTCCCATCAGCCAGGCCTCCCGAGAGGTCAGTAGCTCAGACAGACCCAGGAAGTGAGGAAGGCACAGACGTCTCCTGACACAGGGTCTCGGCCCTCTGTGAAGGGGGAACTATTCCCTCGTTGCCCCACACTCCAGACCTCACAGTGGCCTTCACCCCCAAAGCCCAGCGAGCATCAGGGCCGAGCAGCGTGTTTCTCATTATCTGCTCGATAGAGACGATCTGCTGGCATGTGCGGTTTTAGAAATTTCATCAGCTCAGGACACAAGGAGACTCTGATGTCAACTCCAGCAGAATCCATACAGTGTCCTCGAACAACTGCCGTCTGTGTGGGAAGCCTAAGAGGTTTTAAATAGTGGCTGGTGTGGAGAGTGAGTTCTGGCCTTACTATTTACAGTCTCTTCTACTTAAGACTCAGAGCACACACCGTCTCCTGGAGCTTGATGGGAGACAAGACCCACTTCTGGCATCAGATGAGCCACGGGTCATCCGCTGCAAACACAGAATCACCTTTGAACCTCTTCCTCCACGTCAACTTCCCCTTCCGGTTTCCATCACGTCTTTGTATTGTGGACCAACCTCCAACTATGAATCCTTACTTTGAAAAAAATGCCCATCAAGGCTGCCACTCCAAGGCAGCCCCCTTGCATCCTCCTTTGGGTCTGAAAACCCTCCCATCCCAATACCACATCTGCTGACATTGACTGGACCTGAAACGTTGGCAGCTCAGTGTTTTCAGAAACTGTGGAGAGTTCTTGTGCCACAATTCTCTTGTTGTCGTCAAAAGCAATTACGTGTTCATCAGATGATGAAGAACACTGTCATGAAAAGCTGGCACAGCAGCCAAGGAGGCAGATGCATTAAACTACACAGCTTCTAAGAACTCCCACTTAACACTGGAGCTCAACACAGAGAGTGTGCAGCAACACCCCCTTCTCCAGCATCCTCCCATTTGGATTTAGTGCATCTGGCCCGCTTCTGATGAGATGCTAACTTCTTTCAGTGGACAAACACAGAAATTGCAGAAATCGGTCATCATGCAAGTCCTTGGTCTCCAATGAAAGTAATCTTTTCATAAAGGCAAAAACTCAACCAATAAAAGATACAGTACGTTTGACTGTAGTGAATGAACATCAAAAAGTCCAGCATTTCTAACTGGTCATGTGAGGAATACTGGTGTGTAAGACGTAAATTAGCTGACATGCTATGAATAACACATTCCATGCTTACAGAAGCAAGGAAGCTGTAGGTTAAAGTGAAAACTCTGTAACTGCAGGACTTCTCAGAGCTTTCAATATGGTATTAGGTGTTGTGAAGTTCAAAGACTCGAATCAGCATATATGTATACACTGTATGTATGTAACTTATTATTTCTAACGTTTTTTTTCCCCAAACCTTCCTAATTCCTTCAAAGTTGACGATGTGGAATTATCACTTTCTATCCACCCTAAATGCATTGTTCTTCCCTCCATCCTTTCACCCTTCAATACCCAGCTCAGATGCAGCCTATCTCTGTTAACTGCCAAGTAAACTTCCTACCACATGAGGTGCCATGATGCCTGCTGTGTGGGTGCTCAGTCAGTGAACTAAGCAGAGTGTCAGAGCAATGAGAATATTACTGTCTGCACTATGTCTGTGAGCAAGGTGTGTTCGGACATCCGGTCACCTCTGGGAATATCCCTCAGGAGGAGCCACTATAACAGGGTGGTCACCTGTCACACATTCCTGTTGGTTCTTGTTCACCACTTCCTAGGTAAAGCCTTTGTTTTCATAAATTAGTTAACCTAAAACTTTGTTTCCTCGACGAACTGGGATAGTAATAGTACCTACTTCACTGTAGGTACTAAACATAAGGATCAAAAGAAATTCTTCATGTCAAACAATTGGGAGAGTGCCTGGCACATAGTAAGTGCTCAATGAAAAGTAGGTTTTGTTGTGATCACAGGATAACGTGTTACAGCCAAGACTAAACCCCAACCATTTGGCTTAAGTTCTGTGATCACTTCACTTTCCCACATTCTTGCATTCTTTCCACTATGCCATGTTGCCTCCTCTTATTAGTCAGAACACCCACTGGCACCCACTGACCATGTGCTCTTTCTCACATATATGCCCTCCAAACTAGCGTGTGAGCTCCTTGGAGACAGAGACCATACACAACAGCCCAGTGCCTTGCCATGTTATTGCCTAAGTACTTTAACTGTCAATGAGAAATTTATTTACCGTAGTTATTAAACAAACTCTATTGACCACGGGAAGTGTCTCCACGTTGACTTAAGAAATGTGTTAGAAATACGGATCCTGGGAATGAAGGGGGTTTCCCAAACGGTTATCTAGAGGGCAGGAGTTGGCCATATTTTTCTGTCAAGGGCCAGAGAGTGAATAATTTAGGCTTTATGAGTCATGCAGTGTCTCAGTATTCAGCTCTCCATCGACAATGAACAAACAAATGAGGCTGGCACTGTTCCAGTACAACTTAACAGACAGTGGCCAGATTTGACCCATGGGTGGTGGTTTTCTGACCCCAACTATAAAGACGGTAAAAAGTGTGGTTTAGGGAAATGGTTTAGTGGTCAAATCAAATGGGTTTGTTATATACTGATTTGAGTCTTTTAATGTCACAATGCTTATTACCATATGGAGACGTGCATGTATATATACACATGTATGTATGTATATATGTAGTTTTTCCTAAGACCTTCCTGATCACTTCCAAGAGGAGGATATATGTACATACATATGTATGTATCTGTGTGTGTGTATATATATACATATATATATACACACACACACACTAAAAAGTTTGGGTTTTTCTGTAAGATGTTATGGAAAAGTCCGAACGAAATTTTTGGCCAATCCTATATATGTGTATATCTATATCTATATCTATATCTATATCTATATCTATATCTATTTGGGGGAGCAGGTATGGGCTGGTGAGGATGAAGCAGAGACATAGAAACCTTGTGGGGCATATTGAGCCATGAACTTGAAAGCCTGAGCTCTCTCAGCAGCTTTGTCTCAGCAGCAGCCTGAACAGGATGAATGGCAGTGTGCACATGTTTACTCTGAGGGATCCTAATCTGTAGCTTCTCTTTGTCTTGGAGTCTATCCAGTGATCCACTGCTAATGGAATCTTCAGTTTGACCAGAATGAATTGTACTGGTGCCTCTGGACAAGAATCCTACCAGGTATATCATCAAAGCTTCCCACCGCAGTTACCAGCTTGGCTCCACAAGAATAATACACCAGGGCAGCTACGCCACCTAGTGATGCTTGCATGTACTGTTCTTCCCAAAGAGAACTGGAGAGGCTTCAGGGAGACCTGGCATTTGCTATTTCTGGCCAACACTTCCACACGCAAGAGTCCGAAGCCTCATCTTGGCTTTGAAACATTCCTTGCGGTTGCATTAGCCATTCCCCGCAAGGCTCAGAAGATATGAGTGACTTCTTGCTAAGAGGGAACAGCCCAACTCTGTGGCACAAATTACCAAGGAATAAACGGCAGACACACACACACACACTCGCATCCTGCCTTTCAACGGAGATGGAAGATGCATCTTCTCCTGTATCTCAATTTGGCTGCAATAACATGTTTTCTTGATTGTACAGCCTTAAAGTCTTATGCATACAGCATCTGCTTTCTAAACTACACAAAAATGCTACCGTCTGCAGTCAGAAACAGAAAAGACGCAGGATGGGTGGTGAGGCTCCGTCCACCATTTCAGAATGGCAGGAGCTAGAGGTGCTAGCTATTAGTTCTATGCGGGTGTAGCTCACGCACACAGAGAAATATCAGTGTTTTCCTAAAATGGAACCGCTCTTCTGCCAGACACAGTGGCAGAGGGGAAGATATTCTGAGCCTTATTAAGGTTTAGGAGAAATTCTACGGCCAAATCACACTTTTTCCCCCTACATTTCAGATTCCCTGCAAGGAGTCTACTGCACCGCTAGAATTCTCGAAGTCTGGATGGCCAAGCCTCATGCGTAATGCTTTTCATCTTGCAAATACAGCAAACTGCAGCAGTAGCACTAACGCTGCTTTCAAACAGTGGTTCTAGTATCATACGATGCTGAGATAATAAGCTATGACTGTGTGTTTTCCATAAGGAAGGAAAGCATCAGTCCAGGAGAGAAATGGAGAATGAGTGACATTTATCAGATTGTAGATTCTGAAAATGGATTTGCTTCACTAGATCAAAGACAGCCCATTTCTACACATCATCATCAATTCTGTGGGAACCTTTCCAGACATTCTGAGTGCATGTTTTGAGACTGGGTAGTTGATTCTCTTGCTGATTGTTTCTACTCTGGGACACTCTTGATTGTCTCTATACAGTCCATCAAGACGAAAGCACAAAAGGTATACAAAAAGCTCAACGGAGAAGAGAGATGAAGACTCCAGGCAGTGTGTCATGTACGGTTGGTTATGCTGTGCCCTGCACAAAAATATCCAGTCTGTATCCTACTTACCTAGCTGTGTACCTGGTATAGGTATTACAGAAGGGACATACATGTTCTTCTAATTCACTGAAAGTGCTTTTGGGGGGATAAACAGTCTCGTGGTATAAAAAAGCATCTTAAAGAAAAATAAATCTCATATTCATGCTCATTAATTTACTTTATGTTACTGAAGATTTAACCAGGTATATCACCCCTGCTTTTGTCCTTGGAACGATCAATACCTGTGTTGTCAGGAAGAGACATGTGATTGGAACTACTCAACTACTTGGTCCTGGATCACTTGGTTTTCACCCAAAGCCAATAATCTCAACTCCTCTTATTTAAAAATGCTCATCGCAATGGACTGTTACTCTTTGCATACAGCTGTCAGCTGTGAAAACATTCTTTTTTGGACACAAAAATCTGGCTTTTGCCCCCTTTCCCCCGAGACTCGACGGTGGCCTACCGACTCATGCTGACAAAAGGGGACAGATTCCTTTTGCACAGGTGACCCCTCTGCTTCAGAGAAAGCTCAGTGAGAGGGGTCACTGTTGGGAACACAGCTTCACGACGGCCACCATGCAGGCTCTGAGCAGTTACAAATGGACAGACTTCAGGATGGCTCTCCTGATGCCCCCATCACTGCCGGCTCTGATGCTAGTGTCTGGGGAAGAGTGGAGACCCAGAGAGAGAGGCAGAGCCCCACCAGCAAAGCTGGATGCAAAGCCTTTGAGAATGCCTCTCAGAAACAAAATTCTTGCTTCTCCCTTTTTGAAGGGCTACAGGGAGACAACACAGCTGATGGTTATTTTTGTAGCCACAAAACAAGTAGAATAAGAGTCGGGCCAGTGTTCAGGCAAATGTGCTCCTTGAAGGCACTCCTCAGTCTGCACAATAGTGAAGCATGCTCACATTCCATTTGTTCCTTGAACATTCCCAAGCCATAATATACCTACTGCATTCTTGGGGGAAGATTTCCTTCTGAAAAAAAGTTCAAAACTTATAGAAAAGGGAGAGTTGGGCAGAGCTTACTTGAGTTATTTTGTTTCCTGCAAAGCTATTTCTTTAAAAGGAATCCTTTCAAAGTAAAATAGACTACGTGACATTTTTATCCCAAAGCTGCTGGGTGGTAGGTGTGACTTGGAAATCTGCAGTTTGTTTCAAGCAAACCCACTAGAGTTGAGCACGAAGGAAGAAAAGCAAAAGGGATGGTGATGAACAAATGGCAAGGTTTAAGGATGGATTTAACATCTTCATACTTCCTGTTGTTGCTTTCACATGTATGTAGTTTCTCCTGAAGACAAGAAGACATGTATTGTCATGTGAGGAACAGAAAGAGTAAGGCAGGAAGCAAAAATAACCATCAGCTACGCTGTCTCCTTGTAGCCCCTCAAAACACTTGAAAAGAATTTTTGTTTTCCAAACAAATCTTCTCCCTCAGATGCAAAAGAGTTCATCTTCATTACCTGGCACAGCCATTCTCTATTTCTGCAATGTCTCAAATGATAGCTAGTGTCTTCTCACAGACAGGGAAATCAGGGGTAATGTAGACAAGGCTGGGGGCACGGCATCGGGATGAGAATCCCCAGACCTTGTCTGTCTCAACCCACCGAGGCTGAAGAAACAGCTGCCCTTGTGAATGAGGCTCCAATCAATACTCAGTGTCCCAATTAAGTCCCTTCACTGAGAATTTGCATATTTCTTATCATTAACTATTTTATTTTAAATGCTCTATTTTGGAGAAGCTTGAGGCACATGAATAGCATGGGGAAATGACACCATCAAACAATGTACTATTTATGAAAAAGGCCAAAGTCTCTGGGCTGTACTGTTGAAGTAATGGTTGACTCTCCCTTTAACTTTCTTGCATATAAGACATGATCCTTGGCAAGGGAACTGTATTCAATATCTTGTAGTAACCTATAATGGAAAAGAATCTGAAAAAGAATATATATATTTTCAGATTCTTATGCATATATATATGTATAACTGAATCACTCTACAATACACCTGAAACAATGTAAATCAACTATACTTCAATTAAAAAAAAAAAATCCAAAAAAGAAAAAAAAAGACATGGTCTTGCAATTCTCTGAGCTATCCCACAGGGCAGTCAACTATGCCACCGTAATCATCCTAAGCTTCCTCTGCTCCTTCTCAGTTCTCTCCGTAAAGCATTGGAATTCTGAATTTACCCTTTCTGTAGCAAAGTTTAATAGTGTGTGTTTTAATATATTTTATGGGTTGGTTTTCGTTCAGATTTTTCCTCACCTTTCATCAGAGCAGTTCCTGAAGCAAGCATGGCTTCCCTGAGTGACCAGGGCCACAGTGAGGAGTAATATTTATTTTGTAGCTTCGCTATTCAACAGAAAGTCACTTCGTTTCCTGAAGAAAACACTTTTGCCTATCCCTTACCCTGTGCAGGTGTTTCAGCTTCTTAAGGTGTTTCAGATGTTCAGGTCATCTGGTAGGCCATTATCAGACCCACCATACAAAATAAATTGTGAAAGAAAAAGTCTGCTTCAAAGATTCCAGCTGGTGTTTAAAAGCAGTATTTAAAGAAAGTACACAGGGCTTCCCCGGTGGCACAGTGGTTAAGAATCCGCCTGCCAATGCAGGAGACATGTTCGAGCCCTGGTCCGGAAAGATCCCACATGCAGTGGAGCAACTAAGCCCGTGCGCCACAACTACTGAGTCCACGTGCCACAACTACTGAAGCCCACGCGCCTAGAGCCCATGCTCCGCAACAAGAGAAGCCACCGCAATGAGAAGCCCGTGCACCACAATGAAGAGCAGTCCCTGCTCGCCACAACTTGAGAAAGCCCATGGGCAGCAACAAAGACCCAACACAGCCAAAAATAAATAAATACAATTAAAAATATAAAAAAATAAAGTACACAGGCAGAAAAGTTTGATCATCCTGAAATATTATCACACATCAAAATGTCCTTTCTATATTTTTAGAAGCACCTCAATGGAAGCGTGGAATAGCATTGCTAATTGTCTACAGGCAACAAACAGAATCATTAGGGTTTGGGAAATGTTTTCAGAAAATGCTTTAAATAGTTAACATCAGGGCACTCTTCCTCCCTTCTGTACCTAGTAGAGCAAAGGCCTCTAGGCAGGTAGTATTCCTTTATGTGAGGCCCTAACTTCAGACTGTTCAAGGTAACTGCACTGTTATTCAAAAGCACACTTTAAAGACAAGGTCTCAGAAAACCATGTTGTTTATAAGTAATAAACAAGTCTTAAATACTCAGTGCTACCAACTCAAATGCATAAAAATATTCCTATACTACCACTATTTTTGAAAAAAAGCGAAGGAAAAGAAAAATATTAAGAAGTATAAAAATGGGGCTTCCCTGGTGGTGCAGTGGTTGAGAGTCCGCCTGCCGATGCAGGGGACACGGGTTCGTGCCCCGGTCCGGGAAGATCCCACATGCCGCAGAGCGGCTGGGCCCGTGAGCCATGGCCACTGAGCCTGCATGTCCGGAGCCTGTGCTCTGCAACGGGAGAGGCCACGACAGTGAGAGGCCTGCGTACCGCAAAAAAAAAAAAAAAAAAAGAAGTATAAAAATGAAAGAAGTAATCAAGAAAATAAACTAGGGGACTTCCCTGGTAGCACAGTGGTTGAGAGTCCGCCTGCCAATGCGGGCGATGCAGGTTTGGGCCCTGGTCCGGGAAGATCCCACATGCCACGCGGAGCAACTAAGCCCCGTGTGCCACGACTACTGAGCCTGCGCTCTAGAGCCTGCAAGCTACAACTACTGAGCCCACGTGCCACAACTACTGAAGCCTGCGTGCCTAGAGCCCGTGCTCCACAACAAGAGAAGCCACCGCAACGGGAAGCCCATGCACCGCAATGAAGAGTAGCCCCGCTCTCCTCAACTAGAGAAAGCCCGTGTGCAGCAACAAAGACCCAACACAGCCAAAGATAAAGAAATAAATAAAACTTAAACAAAAGAAAATAAACTAGGAAAAAATATCCATACTGCATGCCAGTTTTGGATTGTGTATTATTAACTTGCTGGCTCCTACATTAGATACTCTTATATGGGTTTTCTGATTTAGCCTAAATCCTATGGTAGGTATTAACGGTCTTATAGCAGATGAAAAAACTGAGGTTCAGAGAGGTTAAGTGTCTAACCCAAGGGCAAAAGCTCTCAAATGGAAAAACCAGAACTCCTGTCTGGGTCTCTCTGAATACCATGTTCCTTCCACCATTCACAATGCCTTTCAAATTGAAGAAAAGAAGAAGGGGAGAAATTAAAGCCTGACCCATCCAAGATGACAAAATCTAGGATTATTCAGAGACATCGAATTAACCATATTTTGAGTAAATATGTGTTTTCCAGCCATTGGATCAACTATGGTGTGATTCAAACTGGCTTTTCCGAAAGCCAAAGATACCAGATGGACCGTCTTTCAATCTGGTGTTTTTGTCATTTAAACATGGTCCTAGAAATCAAAACAAATAGAAACATAAAAACCATTTTTTAAAAATATGGGCAATCTCTACCCTAGAATAAAGGCAAAGAATGACAAATAGTTACTAAAACCAGCCCTAAAGGAGACTAAGCCTATGTTACCATGAAGAAAGGCAAACACCCATCCAGTTTCCTCCTGCAAACAGTCAGCAATCATACTTCTGCTGTGTGGAGATAAGAATCCCCTGATGTGGGCATCCGAAGGGCTTCTGACAGCACTTGGCCTGTTCCACCTTTGCATCTGCCTTCCCTCATGCCCACTGCCTTTTCTAGGTGTGCCATGAAAAGGCAAAAATGCCTTTAATGATCTACACTTGACAAGACTTGAAATTAAGCTTTTAGTGAATCTTTCACATTCAATGTGAAACAACAGAAATGGTGGTGATGTGACATTTTTGGTAGGTGAGCACATCAAAGGCGCCTGCCTCCAATGATCTCCCCGAACATCCAAGGGTATCTCTGGCTGCCAGGTCTCCTTAGACTTGACAGGCGAGAAGGAGAGAGGAAGGAGGCATGAGGAAGCTCACTGGATCCTCCACACAAAAGGAAGGTATTTCGACTCACTTCTACTTCAGTCTTATGCACTTCATTATGCCTGGCTTTTTAAATTTGTAGATAGAAAGGGGAAAGACAGGATAAAAGACAAAGAATATTATTTCTGACTGCCAAGCCCCCAAATGCAGAAATATATGAACATGTGACTTCAAGCCCCTACACACTCCACCTTGATCTTTCTGCCGGCAGTTTTCAGAATGATGGTGTTTAGTATTTTCTGTTGGGAAGGCAAGCGCCTTCAGCATTTCTTCAGATGTCAAGAAGCATTTTAAGACTGAAAGCACATGAAATCTGGAATCGGCTTGTAACACTGTCATCTAATAACGAAAGTAACAACAAATAATTACGCTCATCCCTACGGCACCCATGTTCTTGCGTCCCCATACTTAGTGTCTAAGGGCCACAGCGAGTCACAGACATTTGTAGAAACCTCAAGTTTCTTTGCCGCTTCCACTTTCCTTAAAACAAGGAACTCGGGAGGTGAAACCACACAAAAGATGTTGGTCTTTGTACAAGGTCACCTTCAGGATCCATCACTAACACCTGAGTCCACCCTGATTTACTCAAGAGCAGTGATTAAGCTAATAATAGACATCTGGGACTCCACGGTTCTGAAATTTTCTCTCTTCATTCGTGGATCGAACCAAAACACTAGTTAAAACAGACCACTACGGATAGGGAATCTTGAAGTGTGCTTGTTTAGTTCTGAACAAAATTTAAGAAAAGATTAAATCACAGATTCAGGTACTAGGGGTTCCGTGAGTGCTTCTTACATGAATGTGGTTTGTTCCTGACTGGACAGTGTGTTTTCTGTTTTTCAGTTCTGCCCCCTTATGGCTAGAGCAGTCAGGGAGGCCTCACAAAGGAGGAAGGACTTCAATTAGACCATGGGGGGGGCATGGGAGGGGGGCATGGGAGGGGCATCTGGTGCCCTGGTAGAGAACAGAGCAAGAGCAAAGGAGGAGATAAGAACATACAAGGTATGATGTGAGACGGGGAGGAAACAGTGTTGCCTGGAGGGTCACATTTAGAGAGGGGAGATATACGTCAGAAAGGCAGGGTGCGGGAGGACAGGAGTTCAGGCTAAGGTTTGGAGTTCATCCCCAAAGCCAGGGGGAGCTTCCAGGGATTCTAGGCACCTCTTAACTGTTTGCTGAATGGGTAAACATGCAGGAGATGAAAACTCGGGAGGAACGAACATGTCTGAAGGAACATTACTCTTGCTACAAGGTCTGGGATGGATTTGAAGGGAGTCAGTTCATAGGCAAAGAAATGAGCTCAGGAAGCAAGGAAACTGGTACAGGTAAGAGGTAGAAAGGCCCTGGGTTCAGGTGGGTGGCAGAAGAAAGCAAGGTGGGTAATTTGAGGAATGTCAGGAAGGTTACAGATTAATGGAGTATCAGAGGGTAAGATGGGGAAGAGAGGATAAAATTACGGATAACCAGGTCTTTACACTGGAGAGACCAGAAGAATGGGGACAGCATTGACACAGAGGGAATTAGGGGCACTGGGCCCAGGCTTCCAGGATCTAACACTTTGTATTTTAACCAGATGAAACACCTTGTATTATCTCATTAGTCAGTTTTGTCCATTAGACTATAAACTGGACAAGGACAAAGGCTGAGTCTCACTTGCCTTCATATGTTCCAAGCTTTGGAAGCACAACACCTGACACAAAAGAGGTGTCCAAAAAAGACTAACAAGTACAGGGAAGCTCCACTTTGGAGGATGATGAGGTTGTCAAAAATCAGGTGAATTTATGGTAATGAAATATTTCCATAGATGTGACTGATGTTGAAATTTGGAAGAGAGGTCATCTCTCATTTCTTTCATAACTACCAGACCTCCCCACCCCCCACCAGTAACATCCAGTTACTCCTGCATCTTCCCTCCTAATGTCTATCGGTTGCATCCTTTCTTTACAATGGGCAGATGAATGTTACGGCTATCAGGACGCATCCCTCTCCTGGAGAGAGAGCAGAGAGAAGATGAGAAAGCCAGTAACTGAACCTCAAGGGTGCCTCCCTCTTGGTAGCAGGGAGAGAAAGATTTTCTAGTGGTTTTAATGGAATCAGAAGAACCAAGATCCAGGCCTGTGGAAGGAAACACATAAAATGCAGGCCACCTGAGTCATCAGAAGATGACCTCGGAAGATGTTCACTGCATACCTCAGAGTGATGTTTGCTCTGCTGTAAATATTATTTCTCACTTTCTGAAGTATAGGTTCACTTTATGGTTCCCTGCCTACCAAAGAGTTATTCAGATGTGCCTGTTTACCTCAAGACCACTGTATGAGCAATTACACATGTGTCTGGAGGAACAGAGGTTTGCAGGAATCTTCCTTACTCCATTCAAAATCTGCCTTGAGATATGCTATGCTGATTTCTATCAACAGAAACCTTTCCTTCACAGGGAAATTAGAGCTCAGGATTTCCTGCTATTTATGGGATATAATAAAAGATTCTTCATCTCAATTTTCTTTACCTGTCCCTAAACAGGGATCAGTCTAAAAGCAGGGACAAGGACAGATGGTATCAAAGAGAAAAAGTAGACTCAAAGCTCCAGTTTTAGCAGCCAATAGCACTAATCAAAAAAAAAGGGATTTACTTATGTTCAATAAAATAATCCACAAAATATAAATGATGGATCAAAACCTAGGTCTGCATTTGAAAAAAAAAAACAATGCCTTTCTGATAAGTGCCACCCAATGATTAGTTCCATGGAGGCAGGAGGAGGCAGATGTCTCTATGATCTGGTTAATCCTAACCACCTAGTGCAGAGTGTAGCTCCAGAGAGGTACTCCATTAATACTTGGTGAGTGAAGTGACTGTAAACTAATTCCTTACAGGGAGAGACAGATTTCACATTTCCCAGGCTCCCCGCCACGATACCTGGCATTACGCTGTGCAAAAGTGAGCACGTGATAATCATGTTCCCTGGTCCTCTGGCATCCTGACCCCTGTTTCATTGTCCTCCTGACTCACCTTCCCCTCCCCATCATGCTCTGGCTAAGTCGATGCACTGTAGGAGCCCCTGCTCCCTGGCTGGGTCCAGGGTAGTTGCCATGACAACCCACCCTAACAGCAGGCCCTTGACAAGGGCCTTCCCCTACACCTCAGGGCAGGAGGGAGTGCAGAGACCCTGAGACCCACAAAAGGAGAGGAAGTGAGGAGATCCCATCCACAGTTGCTAACACCTCCCTTGGCCAGAGACCGCTCAACTGCTCAGTGAAAGCGGGGACTCTGTCACTGGAGTTTCCGCTTTCTCATCCCAACAACATGTGGGAAAAGTAGTTTGGTATGCATCAGTGGTCACATCACCTAATTCTTTTTATTAAAACAAGCAAAATGGCAAGAATCCAGCATCTTAGACAATTTAAATATCCAGCCCAGGCTTCCCTGGTGGCACAGTGGTTAAGAATCCGCCTGCCAATGCAGGGGACACGGGTTTGTCCCCTGGTCCAGGAAGATCCCACATGCCGTGGAGCAACTAAGCCTGTGCGCCACAACTACTGAGCCTGCACTCTAGAGCCCACGAGCCACAACTACTGAGTCCGTGTGCCACAACTACTGAGCCTGCATTCTAGAGCCCGTGAACCACAACTACTGAGTCCGTACGCCACAACTACTGAGCCTGCGCTCTAGAGCCCGCGAGCCACAACTACTGAGCCCACGCACCACAACTACTGAAGCCCGCGCACCTGAGCCCGTGCTCCGCAACAAAGAGTAGCCTCATGTTCACTGCCACTAGAGGAAGCCCACATGCAGCAGCGAAGACCCAATGCAGCCAAAAATAAATAATAAAATTTAAAATAAAAATAAATAAATATCTAGCCTGAATCTAAAGGCAGGTATCCCCAAAGTCTTTATGAGGGGAGGAGGTGCTATTCTCCACCCCTCACCCTGCCCCCATGGAATCTGACTTCCTGCATGGCAGGAAGTTCTGATATCGAGGTAACGCTGGTGCAGGTAGCTGGCACATCTGCCGTGTGCTGATATAGGGCATGGATGATGTTAGTGGGTGTGGGAGCCACCTGGTACACAACCTTCTCGCCTCATCTCTCACTCTAAGGTGTAATTCCCAGGCTAAATCTTCTTCATATGCACAAGCCCTTTATGATTTATTCACCCCAAGTATACTGAAAATAATTCAGATTTACATAGCGTCTCTCTAATGTCAAGAGTTAAAAGGAAATTTAAACTACTGCTTTAGCTTCTAGGCAGAAATGGCCTGCAAAGAGCAGGGTATTACGCATCATCGTATCAGCACCTTGCATATCGTAGGTGCTCAATAAATGAGTTGAATAGAAATATTAGAGGTGAAGCCAGCACCCCACCCCAAGGGGCACTGCCCCCTCTTCACTAGGTCTTCTCAGCTCCTAAATCCTGACAGGGCCCCAGGTTAATGCCACGCCTTCAACAGGGACAAAGGCATGTGCCCACACAGGGCTTTTGCCCGTTGTGTTTGGCCAAACCACAGAACTGAGGAGATGGCCTTGGGCCACGCTCCCCACTTCTTGTGTCTTTCTTAGCCCTTTCTTCAAGATCCAGCTCTGGTCCTTCTCCCCAAGGCCTCCTGTTCTCAGCGACCTCCTGCTTCTCAACACAGTTGGAAGCAGCCCCTTTTACCTTCTGAGAAAAGGTTGTAAGGTTTGGGTTATAAGCCCCAGGAGGGCCATGCAGTGGCCAGTAATGTTGATGATTCCAGTCCCCCCTGCACCGAAGCGAGTGGCCCAGATGCCAAGGGAAGGGAAAGTCATCACTTCTGCTCCCTTGGTTGGGAAGGGGCATTTCTCTGGACTGGTGTTTCCCTGAAGAGGCCTCTGGGAGACCTGAAAATCAGATCTGGCCAAGAAGATAAACAACTGTAAACCAGCACGTGGTGGAAGCTGACCAAGGTCAGCACAGAGCAGTGAGGAGGGGCAGTGAAGAGGCAGGGAAGAGGTCTCAGAGGAGAGGACCTGGGGCAGAGTGTTGAAAAGAGAAGCAGTAAAGCCCAGTAGAGAAGATCAGAGAGGGCGCTTCAGGCAGACGGAACAGCCCGGATAAAGGCTTGGCATGTTTGTGACCACTGTTTCTTCGATGAGCAGCCTCCAGGCACTCCTAGGCAGTAGGTGCACTTCACGCACGTAGTAGTTTATGCATTCAGTGTCCCCATGGCATTCGTATCTGGAGTGATGACAGTGGCACACCCTTTCCTCTCCCTCATACATAGGGTGGCGGTAGGGGCTCTGTGTCTACAGGGAAACGCAGTCTCCATCCTTGAGTGGTAGTATTTTCATGCTGACTACCGAGGTCCGGGGACATGCTCCCTTCGAAAAGCCCGTGATAAAGTATGTAGTAGAACAAGGCATTCCACTTCAAGTGAGCTCTTTTTCCGTACTGGATTTTTCTAATTTATTCCAATCCTCTGAACACAACAGAATTTACACAGTTTGAGTATATTACCAGAGATGAAGATCCACAACACAAATGGATCGTAATGTAAAAAGGTCGAGTGGGCACTAAGATCAGACACGTTCACCAGTGTGCTTGCTGACCCTCAGGACACAGCTGTGTGCTCCAGGCTGGCCATGCCAAGCCCACCAATCACGACACATCATTCAATGGCACTGCCAACAACAAAGCTCCCCTTAGAGGCTAAACAGTATCCGATGCCTTCACACTGTGGAGTCGCTGTTGTCCTTAAATAGAAATTAAGGCTCCACAAGAAAAAAAGATTCCTTGCATCCTGGGTTATCTTACTGCATAAAAAGGGAGCTTGTAAGAAAGATGGGGGTGGAAGGAGGCAGACAGAAGACAGCCACAGCCCTGTGAGACTAGCTGGAGTGTTTACACTCTGTCAATGTAACCTGATAAAGCAAAAGTTGTATTATCCAGAACCTGGTGTCAATGCTGAACACACTTTATCTTGCGTTATCTAAATGTAACAAGTAATTCAGACAAGGTTGCCTGACTTTGTATCTGTACAAAAGGAATTTTTATCCATCAACATGATCAACTAATAGTTTAGTAAAATATAAAATAATACCCTAGGATCAGATTGGCCTGATTGAAACTTTGGTCGCCTATTTGCTAGTTATATGTCCTTGCAAAGGTCTTGAAAATGTCAAAAGCCTCATTCTCCTCATGTTTAAAATGGGGATATTCATCCCCATAGGCCTCCTGAGAGGATTAGATGGTTAATGTGTTATCGGGTGTTTAACGCACTGTCAGGCACATGGCATGTGATCAATAAATATTAACCATTGTGAGTATAAAATAGTAGGAACGTTAAATGACAGCTTTTCAACTTAAGAATCCTAGATGATTCCAAACCGAGCCTCCTATGAGAACAGTGAAAAATGAGCCAGTGTTGCAAAACAAAGTAAGAGCATGTTTGGCCTAGGTGTTAACTATGGAAAACACCGGGAAAGCCAAGTTCTAGTCCTGGGCCTGAACTACCTTTCTGTGAAGTCTTGGGCACTGCCCTTCACTTTGCTGGGCCTCCCACTAGCTTCAGAATAAGCTTTGGTAGAATTACTGCTGGATAATATCTCAAGCCCCTTTCAGCCATAACATTCTGGAGTCAACCTCTAGGGCAGCTGTGATGGCAAAGGTCAACCCAGTACATTTCATAAACTGTAATTAGAGGAGAGTGTGATGGGGCCTTTTGGCTGTGTTATGTAATTAGCCCTCTGCCTCAAGGGAGGGAGTGCCTGTGTACAATTATGCAATCACATTCTGAAAGGAAAGGCACTAAGGCACATTGAATCACGGAGAAAAACAACTCTCATTCTTTTGAGCCACAGTTTCCACCTAAGAATGCTGTCCAGGTAATTTCAGTCTGCACCTTCTTAGCACCAAATATTTGAATAGCTCTTTATTTTTGTAATACCTTACAATACAAAGGGCACATTTACATGGGCTGTTCTTATTGGCTTTATATTAAACTGGGGAGCTACATCCCGTTATACCTGTGCTGTAACCTGGTACCTCCCCCTTAGCCTAAAATCCTAGTGCCCAGCTTCAGGATTTTCAAACTTTTGAGTACATAAGAGTCACCTAGGGAGCTTGTTAAAAATGCAGGCCCTCTCCCCTCCACACTGTTTCTTCAGGTCTATCGCGGAGCCCAGCTATGTGCCATTCTCACAGTCTCCCCAAATTCCTCTGATGTCAGTGGTCCACACTGTGAAAAGCACTCTGAGACTCATCATGATTAGCTCTGGGGAGACCATGTGAATGGCTGAGCAACCGCTATCTGAACTGAAGCTTCTGCGCTTCCCCTCATCATCAGGTAGCAAGAAAAACTGATGCACAGTCTGTCCATCCTCTTTCCTAGCACAGAAGTGGAACTGCAGAATTTCTAAGATTTAAGCCAACTTGGGAGTCATAAGCCTTCCTCAAGTTTGCCATGCTAGCCCTTGGCCCTTATACCTAATGCTGCCTCATGGCTTGCCCTGAGCTACTCACTCTCTCCCGTCTCCTCCAGGGTTCCCCTTCCCAGACTAAAAAAGAATCACCCAGGGCTTCCTTGGTGGTGCAGTGGTTGGGAGTCCGCCTGCTGATGTGGGGGACGGGGGTTCGTGCCCCGGTCCAGGAGGGTCCCGCATGCCGCGGGGCGGCTGGGCCCGTGAGCCATGGCCGCTGAGCCTGTGCGTCCCAAGCCTGTGCTCCGCAACGGGAGAGGCCACAACAGTAAGAGGCCCGCGTAATGCAAAAAAAAAAAAAAAAAAGAATCACCCAGTGGTCCCAGTTTGTCAAGCATGGAGAATCAGAGTCAAAAGCAATTTTATAAACAATGTATTCAAGGCTCCAGAACATTTCACAAATTAACAGTAGTAGTATCATTCAAAGCTCAGCTCAAATGTCACTTCTTCCAGGAAGTCCTCCTTGAAGACAGCCCCTCCTCCCATAATCTGTTTTGGACTTCCCTCCTAGGTGATAACAAAACTTTTGCCACAGGTAGCAGGTATCATAATGCACCGTAACTGTTTTAGATTGAGCTCCTTGCAGGTAGGTGACATATCTCTATCAACTCTACATCAGCTCCCCTCTGCCTAGCCTGGTTCACTTCCTAATGACCTGGGCTCAACTGCCACTTCCCCAAGAAGCCTTCCCTGACCCAAGTCAAACCTCTTCACACCATAGATGCTCTCGGCACACCATCTTCCTCTCCTCTTCAACACTTAATGCAGCTGCCATATTCCGTGTTTTAGTAACTGGTTGATCAGTGTCTCAGTCCTCTACCAGCTCCATGAAGGCAACAAAGGGAATTAACAAAGAAAGTACCCCCAGGATATCTCTTGAACAAATGAATGGATTCAAAGGTCAATTATGTCAGTCTTGGAGAGGCTGGTCAGAGAATATGCCGTAGGGTTAGTTCTATGCCCGACAGGCTGTTTGATCTTCACTGCTTCCTGCTCTTACACTCAAGGAATTCAGTTTCCCCATGCTAGTATTAGTGTGACTGCAAAACTGGGAGAGAAAGGGCCTCTCTGAATGACACATGAAGACTTTGTTTTTATTGCATAATCCATTTCCTTTAAGCAAGACTCTGGTCTTAATTCTTTAGTCTGACTTTATTTCATATTCTCCTATGACTTCTCTGCTCTACACAAAAAGCAGGGAATTTCTCTTTCTACCATGGCTGGTATTCCATTCAAGGTTAGTTGCAGCTTGGATGAAGTACCCTAGTAGAAAGCCAATGACTGAATCAATGATCTACTTTTGAATAGGGTTTGGGCCTTTCACTTGTGCTCACCTGTCTGAGAAATTTACTTAGTGTTTTTTCGGTTGTAAGGACTCATTTTGCAGGAGTTCACTGGCTCTCACCTACACTCCAACCCAACATGAACCGCACATTTTTACCCGTCATTTGTCAGCTTTTAACAGAGGTTAAGGATTCTACGGTGACAGACAGGCATGGTGGAACCAGAAATGGACATGACTGTACAGCATGCTCAACAGCCCTAACAGCATCTCAGGACAAAAGCTTGCCAATAATAAGTATTTACTACAATTAAAGTTTCTCCAGGATAAACTGGTTTTGGGGGTTTTATTCGTTTGTTTGTTCTTGGCAGACAATAAAGAACTGGGCAGCCTAGGACCTGTATAGTATTGAGAAGAGAAGGCATATTCAGGATTGCAGAACATCCTTTCAAGAAGTTCCAAGTCTCTCAAAACCAAGTATGTAAAAATGTGGTTTCTCAAGTCCAAAATGCCCAAATCTTCCTTTTTCTAGATCTACATACTGTGAAAGTAAAGAGTTAGTAAGATAAAGAAAAAAAAACTGGTGGATAAGTCTTAGTCTACTGTCATTCTGGCAGTGGCATTAAGGTACAGTTGTGAAAGGTAACGGATACATATCCTGATTTCAATGTCAAAAGGCCAAAGATTTAGCCCACATGCTCTAGCTCTCCCTAGTTAACCATTATTGACACGTATACATCAGTTTAGACTTGTAAACTCTAGTTTTTAACCTGTACAGTCTGACTTCTGTGCCTCTGTTAAACTTTATTATAATTAATTATGATAAAAATAAAATACTGATAATCTTGTTGATGACAATGAGGGTAATGGTAGCTGTTTCTTTAACATATTTCACTAAATTTAAAAAATTATGGCAAGCGCTCTACATACACATCTCATCTAATAAAATGATAAAACTACTGTAAGACTACTGCCTCCATTTTCAATTAAGAAAATCAAGAATCAGAATGATTAGGTAAAATGCCTATGGTCAGACAAATAAATGGTAGAACACAGATTTGAACACTGGTGTCATTACCCAGCACACTGTGGGTGCCAGTCTCAAAATACATACCTCTGCCACGTCTGGGGATTATGTCTGGGTTCACACTGCCCCAGCCTCTGTCATCTTAGACAACTTCATGCCACCCAATCTCAACTTCCTAGATGAAGGGTACTAGATACATCCGTTTGCTCTTGTGGTATATCTTAAATCCCTTAGCACTTTATCCCTTCCAGAACCTTTCTTAGCTTTGTTAGGTTGTTCTTAAGGTGTATCGGTCCAGCTGTAGAGTATATTATGAATGGCCAGAGACAGGCTTTTGACTTTGATTCCAGCACCCTCTATGATTACATCCAGTCTGCCCTTTTGACCACAACCACAATTTGGCTGGTCTTCAGAGAACTGTCTACAATAACCTGTACACCCATTTACTGGGTTATCACCTGTAATTCTGGATGCTCATCCCTGAGTGCAATTTGAGTTAGTTTTGCCTCATGCTTTTTTTATACAGATGCTCTTTTGCCTCTTTTCAGCACACCTGGCCCACGGCAGCTCAGTATTTCACTCTTAGAAAGACCCAGAAGTTTCACCACATGCAAGATTATATAAAGGTGTTAAAATGGACCAGCCTTAACCAATGTCTAGAGGCCTGGACTGTTTATAGTATCCATGCAAAGAAATGACATTATCTACCCATTGTTTCCTGTCTCTAAGATAATCTCCACCCTTGAGACTGCTTCCTCTGATATCATGTTCATTAGCAATTGTAGGAGGAGGACATATCTGGAAAAATTTTCTATGTCAATTGCATTTATTCACCAAATTCTCATGACAATTGCTCAACTGTTCCACGTTCTCTGACATCTTAGACTTGATTCCGACTTAGGGATATTTAATTGTGCTGTGCATCTAAGTCTACGCAAGCAAGGCAGAGTAGCTGCTGCCCAACTGTCCTGCAAACCCGAGCCATCCATTCAGTTAATACAGACCTTTCTGGGAAGAATGAGATTACTTCACCCACATCGAGTCTTAGCTATTGGGAATGACCACACTCAAGCATGTACGTATCTGTGCAGTCCTATTCTTCTGTTTAGCTCATTTAGCTCTGGTTCTGCAGCCCATCACCCAATAAAAAAAATTTTATTGGGCACATAAGCAGTTAAAGCCTTTCCCCTATTGGGTAAGAGGCAGAAATAAGTACTCTTGAAAAAACAAAAAGAAATTAGTCTGATAATGAAAAACCACTGAAAGCAATTTACAAACCATTCCCCTGACAGTATATAAACTATTAATATATTGTACATAATTCAGGGTCGGTCCTTTTTGGATTCCTCCCTGCCAAGCATACATCTTTCTAGCAGCAATACTGACACCTGAATCTTTTTCTCGTAGTTTCAGAAGGATATACAGTAGCAAACACAGTTATGCACTGAATAAAGCTGATGGTTTGTATTGTTTATTCAGTGGAATGCCTCTGGTAATTAAAACAAACAAAAAAAAGGTTAATCAAGCAGTTGCGAAACCAAATATTCACAGAAATCAAGCACTTGTGTAAAGCCTAAATTTGTGCTGTGCACCCTTAAATAAACAAACTATGTGATCGCCACAAATAAAAGCGAAGTTAAGTGGTAAAATTATTATTTCCTTAAATAACTATGCAAGCCAAGAAAAAAGTTTTGCAAAATAAAATTGGGTGGAGGATATAATAAAGGCAGAGCCCTGATATCCCAAAGGAGAGAAAAGCAAAAAGAAATTTCAGAAAGGATAACAAATTAGTTTAGCAAAGTCACAGTGAGAGAGGGCAGACAAAAATAAAGGCAAAGGATGTAGCGTCCAAGGAAAGAGGAAGGGGCGAGTGGAAACAGCTGGAATTGTTCAGCTGTGTCAACATTCGGCTGTTTCACAGATTGACTAGCAAAGTGTCATCTGAAACCAATTACATTCCCAAAACCCCACGGACCCAGTTCATAACATTGATTAATCCACATTGTGAAAAAGTCCCCAAGCAAAACTAGAACAGCTGTCAGCCCTTGGAGCTCAAAAAACAGCAACTGCTTAAGAAAAAACAAAAAAAAGAAAAAGAAAAAAAAAAAGCTCCTCTTGAAATTTTAGGGATTTTTCAGAAGGTATGCCTACTGAAATGGAAGACATTTAAAACTGTTCCTACCCATGCCTGTTTGAGAACAAATGACTATAATTAGAAAAGCAGGGGTTTCGTTAAAATAAACTGAACGTCCATTCCCAAAATCAGAACATGCTGCCTCCAAGTCTAGAATACCTTGTGTCTTTTTGCTCCTTTTTGGGAATAACACTATGCGTTTCATTTTTTTAAGTGTTTTTTTTTTCCTTCTCATTATTTTAAATGTACTAACCTATCTCCTTTGGGCCCATCAAAATGTAGTTATATTTAATATATTTTCTAGTCAGGACATTTTTAAGACTTTTTGTTACATTTCACAGAGGGAAAAGTATTTACAAAGTCCTTCATTGCAAACATGTAACTTGTGCAGGAGTCAAACATACAAATGGCCACCACACCCCTGCCATGTGTCCACTACTTGCATGGGAGCCTGTAAAGGTTTTCACGCAGCCTTGGCCTTGCCTCTGAAGCTACTGCAGATAGACATCCAGCCACCAGGCACTGCAGAGGTGACCTCAACAGTATATAAATGGCCAAGAAAGGCTCCTTAAGAAGTCTCCATTTCTGTACCTGGCCTGAAATCTCCACAGCGATACCGCAGAAGTTGTAAAAGTCTCTCAACCTTTGGATGGATTTTTCCCCACAGGAATAAAATATATGCTTATTCATTTGTTCATTCATTCAGCAAACATTTATTGAATGTCTGTATCAAATACTGGGTTTCAGCATGTGCATTTTATATATGAGCAAAAGTACGGAAAGGTTTAGTGACCTGCCTAGGGCCATACAAAGAGTTAGTGCTACAGTTTGGACTCAAACCCAAGGCCGTCTGATATCTAATTCGGTTCTCTTTCCAAAAAACATGTTACTACATTATGCTTGACATAGATTTTCATAAGCTAGCTAGGGAGCCCAAAACCATGCAAAATATAGTGCCTACAGGGGAATACATTCCAAGTTCCAAAAAACTGGGTACAAATTGGACTTTAAGAACATAGCAATTTATATATTCAGATTCCATGCTAATTTTTCTCCTTTCCTTTCTAAGCATCCCATGAGTAATCTAATGGTCTCCTCTGTCAAAATGCCACTCCGTAAATTTTATGAAACTGAAATATGTCTTTGATACAGTGGTCCTTTTCATCCAAATACTTATGCTTGTGTCTCATAGACTAACCCCCTATCACTAGAACCAGTTGTGACTCTGTAACTCAAACCTTTCAGAGAAATACACACTTTCATTCCACTGGTATATCCTTGGATTTGAAAAAGCAAAGAAAGGGAAAGCAAACCAACCAACCAACCACAACCCACAATTCACTGTGTCAGGCAAAGGAACCTAGGCATATTCTTCAAATTTCAGAACTGGAAGGTCAGCATTAACAACAGCAACAACTTACTTCAGTTGTAAAGAAGTTGTGTTCCTAAATACTATTCTCCAAACGGTAACATTTTCAGAGCTCTGCAGTAGGTCACACCTCCACTGAGTTTTGTAGTATTTAAGGGAGTCCAAACTCAAAGAGATTGGGGTGGAGTCAGGGTACTCAGAGACAGAGCAATAAGAAACAATTAGTCTCTAGACAGACTCTCCAATTCTTTCTACTATTTTTTTTTCACTCTAGAGGGTATTTATAATTATTGTTTTTTAAATGCTCATGATGTCACAGATAACGAACACAAATGCTCCCAACAGAACTCTTACTACAGTACATGTTTACAAGAGCAAATTACTGTTTATACACGGATAGGATTATAAATGAGGGAAAGAACCTTACAAATTACATGTTACTGAAAGAAAGCCAAAACATTTCCATTTCTTTCTTTTCATGAAAAAAATATTATCTGGATCATGCTCCCTTCTCTCACTCCCCTCAACGGACACTGAGCAATGGGCATTGATAAGGCTACAAAAAATACAGTCGTAAGTTTATAGTTTTATGATAGGATTTTAGAACATAGGATAATACCCACAGTGATGGGAGCAAAATCACTCATGTTTCAATATTTCAAACTACTCTAAGAATCATTAGAATAGAAAGACTGTAACTTTAAGTACTTGACGGAGAGATCATCTGTCCCAAGAACTACATACATCTATGACCTACAAATAAATCTATCCTAAAAGGTTGACCATTTAACAAAAGGAACTGAATCTTAAAAGAACCCAAATGAAGTTTTATATAAGGTGGGGTCTTTTCTCTGTAATTTAGATTAACAAAAAGTTACTGTAAGTTACATTGTTTTTATTTTCTTAGCAACAATATCTATTTTATAAAGCGATCCCTACTCCTAGAACCAGTATTTTTGTGAACTAACATAGGGTCAAGATAGGTATCTACCTCAGGCTACCATATGACCCTAAAGAGGACTGAAGGATCACAGAAACAGTATCTTTCTTATTGGTTCTAATAAGATTTTGAGGATTAAATGAGTTAATACACGTAAAGCGCTCAGAACAGGGTATGGACCACAGTAAAAGTGTTGGAATAATGGTCCATGTTCAGTGTTCCCATTCCATTGGAGTTCCAGGAAAAGTGAGTTCCAGGAATCTATGTCTGGGCAGAGCCAAAGTGGTTCTGCAGCAAATGAAGGAAAGACTATTATAAAGGTATGGCTTCCTATCCGCTTCGCTCCACCATCAAAAGCATCTTTTCTTAACTCATTGCAGAAAAGAAGTTGAACTAGAGTAGGCAGTTCATATGTGCTCAGAACTACAACTGGCAGAGGCCTGGAAATGGTCTCTTCTCTATTGCTTCTGAGCTGTAAATGGCCCCTCTGAGCAGCTTGTAGAGATTCATATGCTAAGAGGCTAGTTTGACTGTGAGGCAAGGTAGAGGGCAGTGAGCAGGTGTACTAGTTGTCACAACAAGCTTCCTCACTGCTTCTGTTTTATTTAAAACCAAGACACTCGATGACCCCGTGGGATTATGAACAGGTCACATCTCAAAGGCATGGATTCTCTCAGGGTTGGAATGGATACTAAATGCTGTCTAGGTCCACTGCCTTGCAGCACTGTCAGGCACTGCTCAGGGCTTCAGATTTCTCAAAAGGCACAGACTGCCTAGCAATGGCACCACTGCTTATATGGTAGGGCCGTGACTTGCCTCAACCCAAGGGAGTTTCAGTGATACTGGCCTAGGGGATAAAGGGAAATGGACGTGTGGAGAACCCGGAGAAAAGTTCTCATATCAGTTTGTCGGGTATCTGACTTAAAGCAAATACTAAGTAGGAACTGGACATGTTGATTTCTCAAGCTACTTCCTATGTCCATACAACTAGACTTCGCCCTTCTTTGGATCAGAGACAGGCCATACACGTCAGACCTCCTTTAAGAGAAAAAAACGGTTGGGATTCTTCTGGAGTTACTCAATTTCTGCATGTTTTCCCACCACGAATGCCAGCCATTGCCGAGTTCATTGCTAAATATCAGTGGTATTGGACTCTTTCATTTCCCAGACTATCAAGCAGTCCATTTTGATGAACATAAGATATAGCTTTTTAGTTTCTTATCACCAAAGCTTTGCCATACCACTCATAACTAAGCTTTACTACTAAACATGGATGGCAGTAAGGCTCCAATACCTTCCTGCTCTAGAACATAGACACCTACAGAATGGAGCCTAGGGACAAACTGCAAAGCGTGTGCTTGCTGTTATCTTGAGAAGCAAAGAAAGCTCCACCAGGCCCTCCACATTCACGCCAAGACACTTTGATCTCGCTCCTTGAGAACTCTTGAAAGGATGAGCCTGCATCTTTAAACGCAGCCTTAGCTGCGGTGCTTAATATATCCATGCTACCCTTTGCCTGCAGGCCTAAAAAGTGAGACCAAAGAATGATAGCAGTGATGTCCATGGGGGAAACTACTTGGGGAATTAAAACTAACCACAAGCTATTCATAAAGGAGTTATGTAATTCAAAAACATACACTGAGCACCTACTGTGTACCAACCCTGCCCTGAAGTAGCCAAAGGTCCACTGAGTGATACAGACATGGGAATAGACGTGGGATACAGGCAATCATTCTGTTACTCCAGGAAGAAACCATTGCTTCTAAACTAAACTCAGGCAGCACATCTACAAGTGGGTCCAAAGAGATTCTTGGCCTGGAAATGGTTCTGGTATTGAAATGCCTTTAAAGAAACAGATCATGTCTACCAATTCCTCACAATTTATCAAAATCACCTTCTTTCCACCAAACTACCTTCCTTCCCATAAGAATAAGTAGAAATTCTCATTATCTTACTGGACTGTTCCAGGGGAAAATGTCATGAAGGTGGTAGACTCCTGGGAATGTTTCTCAGTGTTGAAGCTCCATCTTCTTTGCCTCAGATGAAGTAAAGGCTGTGGTTCCCAAGCTGTGGGCTGCAACAAACTCACAGGAAAGTCGTGGGATATTTTCAATTTTCCAGAGTAGCACAGCGACATGTCAGGAGCAGAGACTGCTACTATTAAGTTCATTGAAACTAACTATTAATAAATTGAATTGTTGGTATTTCTCTTGGTCTAGGGAGTGAAAAAGTTACTAGACGGAAAGGCACCATGAGTTGAGAAAGTGTGGGAACCTAAGGAATGTGGAGTTGGGAGGAGACTGTCTCCATCAGATCTCAATGTCCTCAGGCAGCAGGCTTAAGAGTGTCTCTATCCTTCAAGGTCATCTTGAAAGGAGCTTCCAAGGGAGACTTAATACAGTTCATCACTGTAACATGTCAGTTCCGATTTAGGAAGAAGAGATGGTGCTAATAAATTTCAGTTAGAGGTAGTCTTGGGATGGCCTTCAAACATGTTTGTGCCTGGCATGTACTATGTGCCCAATAAATGTTAGTTGTGGTGGGGGATGGAGGGTGGCCATCATCAGCAGCATCTCCAACCAGACTTAGTTGTTGACTTTCAAAATGCTATCTGTTTGAACCTATTTTTTTTCTCCTTTTTACCCCAAGAGCAAATCTTTGCAAGGAGCCATGTAGCTATGCAAAGTTGTCTGTCTATCTAAGCTACCACATGCAGAGAAGTATGACAAACTCAGGTTTTATCCAAGGCACTCAGGGCTGCCATATGTGTTTACACAATACAGACTTAGATTACCACGTGGAAGGCATCCTCTCAAGTTGTATACTATACAACGTGCACAATCTTATGCAGCCACCTTCCTCTGCAATCCCAGAGTCTCACCTGACAGATAAAACATAGTGATGGGTGTCTCCAGCCAAGGGTCATGTTTATCATTAAATGAGTGTCAGCACTGGGCCTCCAGGCAAGTAGAAATGGAAATTCAGGCAGTAATGAGAGAAGAGGACCAGAGTTTGGCTACCATAGGAAAGGTCTCTCAGGATCTCACTCAGGTCTGCTGTGGTGGAGGAGACCGCCCCCCCTCACCCCTGGCAGGGGGCAGAGCATCATAGCTTAAGCAGAAAGGCAGTCGTGTTGATCAGGCACATTAGTGCCTTGGGTGGCTACCTTTTGTAGGCTGGGGATGGCAGGAGGGCAGGGCAGCATCAAGGCACACATCAAGTCCCACCTAGTGGTGGGAGGAGGGCTTCTCATGTGCTAGCAGGTTAGGCCAAAATGTGCTAGATTCTTAGCGTTTTAACCCTAGCAAATCCACCCATTCAACAGGCCCCAGCTATCTCATGAAATAAGTCCCAAACACCAGCCACTCTTAGAGGCATCCATCCATAAGCCCCCCCCACCTCGTTTCTCTGTGTGCCTCTTCCTATCTGATGACTCTTATTTGTGTTTCCTCCTGACCTCAGCCTTCCCACACTATCTTCTGTTCTGCCCACTCCCTTGGAACTGCCTCAGCACCACCGGCCCAACCAGTTGAGCTAATTTGCTACCCATCCCTGCCGAGTAGGCAGGGAAGAGCCAAGCCTGCCAACAAGGGTCCTAGTCATGGCATTTGGAGAATGAAGAAAGGAAATACTAAAGACAGGATCACACCATTTTATAAATGGTATTGATATAATCGTTACCATTTTCAGAGGGATTGCTTACCTAATAAGGAAGGAACTTCCATCCTCTCATAGTATTTGTACTTTAGAGAAGGAGAGTTCCTACCCTGAAGAGTAGAGAGTTTGAGCATTCTCACATTTGAGAAGAGTTCCGTAGGAATTGTTCAGACCTGCATCTCTATCCTCTGCTCCTTGCTAGCTCCTCCCGTGAGAGGGGTGAAACCAAACAGTACCCTGCAGGCCTTCCCAGGGACAGACACCCTGCCCCAAATATCCCTGCCTCCTGTTTGCAGAAAAGCTTTAGCCTCCTAGGCCTTCCCCGAGTTCCAAAGAGCAAATCTGATGAGAAAGTAGGAAAGTACAGAAACAAAGGAAAATAGTCAAGTAAGACAAAATAACAATAGCTCAGCCATAAAACAAAGCCAAGGACCTTTATTTCCTCCTCAAGGGCTATAGATAATATCCTGAGCCATGTCCTTGAGTTGTTTTGCAGAGACTGAAACTCCCCACCAGCTGGAAATATGTAACTGCTTACAATCACCACCTAGACCCCAGACTGGCTGGAATCAAAAGTCTGATGATTAAGATTTCCAAAACATCCTCCTCACTATCACCAGTCAGAAAATTGCACATGAGCTGATCGCACACCCTCTGACCCTCTCCTTCAAAATGTCTTTAAAAACTCTTCCCTAAGAGCCATGGGGGAGTCTGGGTCTTTTGAGCATGAGCTGCCCGTTCTCCTTGCTCAGTGCCCTGCAATTAACACTGTACTTTCCTTCAGCAATGTGGTGTCAGTAGATTGGCTTTGCTGCACATTGGGCAAGCAGACCCAAGTTTGGTTCTGTAACTGGGGCGTGCCTGATGCGCTGGGTTGGAGCATGGCCATCACTGGGCACGATCACGACAGCAGAATTGCTGTCCTCTCACACAGCCTTCTAGGCTCACCTCCTTCTCTTATCCTGGCATCTGCTAGGCAGGCTCGACTCAGGTTCCTGCCTCTGTGTAGTCTTCACACCCCGACGCTGGTCACAGGCTTGGGGTTCCAGCTTCTCATGCCTGGGCTAGGTGGGGAGGTACCAGGACAGGGAGTCCGACCACAAAATGGAGATGGGAGGACCCATTTAGATTAACATGATTCAGTCTTATGCTTTATCACCCCTTACCAGAGAAGCCCTACAGTGTGTGTGTGTATGTAAATGTGTCCATTCAATAAATTAGCCAAGTGCTCTGTCCCCATTGAGCTATGATTCTTGTTGGTAGGGCACCTTCACCCGGGAATCCGTTTGAGTGAAGAGAGTGAGTAAGTTTGGGCAAAATCCCATCCAACCTGTATCTCAACTGAGCAGAATGTCCTATGAAACAGATAGGGCAGATATAATTAGCTCTGGTTTTGAGATGGGTAAACTCAGGTCCACCTGGCTTTAGTGAGGTCAATGGATTTTCCCAGAGTCCCCAAAGCTCCTGGAGCAGGGCTGTGTCTTGACCCGAGTCTTCCACGTCTAAACCTCCAACCCTCTTCAGACCACTGCTGCTTCGACTGTGAGCAAGAATCAGTGCCTTTCTCTGCCTCAACACGCATACTCACTGGAGAAGCAAGAAGACATTCTCTTCAAGGCAAGAAAGATCCAGTCTCACCCATATGGTTGTATGGAACCACTGGGCTCCTTGAGCCGCCATGCAGCCCTAAAACATCCAAAGGCAGAAGTCATCATGCTGTTACCCTGTGGAGGTAGCTGAGAGGCTGTGTCAAAGCTTGTCCTTGGGCTTCCCTGGTGGCGCAGTGGTTGAGAGTCCGCCTGCCGATGCAGGGGACACGGGTTCGAGCCCTGGTCCGGGAAGATCCCACATGCCGCGGAGCAACTAGGCCCGTGAGCCACAACTGCTGAGCCTGCGCGTCTGGAGCCTGTGCTCCGCAACAAGAGAGGCCACGACAGTGAGAGGCCCGCACACCGCGATGAAGAGTGGCCTCTGCTTGCCACAACTAGAGAAAGCCCTCGCACAGAAACGAAGACCCAACACAGCCAAAAATAAAAATAAATAAATTAAAAGAAGGCTCAACATTTAAAAAAAGAAAAAAAAGCTTGTCCTCATCTCCAGGAAGCTCAGTCTTCACCCTTCTAGTCTTGCTAGTACCCCAAGTCTCCTTTCCACAGCAGAAAGTCTGCAGAGGTGTAAGAGGGCCAGAGGGGTGTAGACCTGTGCTTCTCATTCATAAACATGCATCAGAATTACCTGGAAGGCTTGTTAATGCACAGATTGCTGAGCCTCGCCTCTCAGAGTTTCTGAGAGTAGGGCCGAAGAATGTGCATCTAACATGTTCCCAAGTGAGGCTGAGGCTGCTAGTTGAGGGACCACTCTGAGAACCACTGACATGTAGTGACTTGTTTCTTCTCAGGGCCTGGCTTACTGGTCCACACATAGCAGATACTTATTGAGAAACATCAAGGAGGGCGTTCACTGATCATCTTACCAAAATCATTTAAGCAGCTTCTGTCTTCAGCTTTGTTTTAGACCCAGTGTGGTGTAAGTTAGATAAAGGTCTCTGCCCTTTAGAAACATATAAGCTAAAGATAGACACAATCCATGTGGACAGGCATAGAAAGATACTACTACTATATTCTGATTATAATGAATCCCCCAGAATAAAACAGAAGGCTTACAATGGAGACTGCAAGTTTCCTGGGGAGGTCTCCAAAGATTGTGCTTTCTAATTTTCAGTGATACCATCATGATTCTGAGGATCACTAAGCAGCTGTTACAACTGTGTTTAATTACAGTCCTGACGTCAGATTGAGAGGCTCTGACCTATTGACATTTGAGTCCTTGACCTCCACGGAGTAGCTCTGACAGGCAGAAGTGGCTGCAGAAGGCAGTGACAGAAATGGGTTTAAATGCCAAGAGTCATGACATCAAAGATCTGTGAACTGTTGAGCTACACAGAGGAATCATCAGAATAATGATCATTTTTCTCTACCCTCTCCCTCGCTTGTTCGAAGAAAAGAGGCTTAATTGCTTCTTGAACTACACACGAGTGGGCTGTTGACTGTAGCTGTAATTCAGCACAGAGAAGCAAGGAAAACCCTAAAATGGACTTTGTTGAGGCAACGTCTTAAATGGAGAAAATGCTGCAGTGGGATTGGCAGGCACAGGACACTGCTAAGTAGAATGAGAACAGCTTAGTACATGGTCAGCAGTTGAAGTCATCTTTAATTGTAAATCATACCAGTGTGATCAAGGAGGACATATTTTTTAACTGGGGAGGGGGTAAGAAGGAGAAAGATAGGGGGGGAAAGGGAATAGAAGTCTCCCATTATGGACGACCTAGCAGCTTCAGATTCCTGAAGAAGATGACACCGCTTCAGGAAATTGGGGAATTCTGAATTCAGTCCTTTGCTCTTTACCATCTTTCTACATCCACGCCCAGGTACACTATTACATCTTGAGGAGTCTGAATCACTTCCTCCCATCTGGAATGCACCTACCTAGAAAGGGTTATGGACTTGGAGAGGCAGCAACTGTCTGCCCATACTGCCCAGTTCTCCAGCCATTCCACTCAAAGTCATGGCCACCTCTGTATGCACAGCACTGGCTACAGGGACTAGGAAAGGGATGTCGGCAACTGAGAAGCCTACTGACGACTACGTGCCTCCATGTTCATCTAGGAAGGGTGTAGACCTTCCAAGGAAATCTCCTTTTCAAAAATGTGCTTTCTGACTTCTCTGTGCTGTTAGGTCCCTGAAATAAAAATGAATGCCCAGCACTTCTCTGAAGCCTCCCATCCCACTCCATCCAGAGGCAGCTCTTCTTTCCTTAAGGGCCATTTGAACTACCCTGCTGGGTAGCTCTTCCATTTCTCTACCCTCCCATGTGGACCCGCCCTCTCACCTGAACTACATCCCCTGCACCGGGGGAGGACAGAGGGAGGGCCCCCACTCCTGTCCTCCACAGAGTGGCTATGTCACATCCTCAATAACACTGAACTGCAACCTTGTTTGCAAAGTAAGTGGAGAGAGCAACCAAGCGATACTCACTCCCTAGTAAAACGATCCCTGGATAATAGATAATAATTGGTATCTACTGAGTACTTACTATGCATGGAGTCCATATTAAGGGCTTTAAACAGATTCTCTCATTCAGTCCCAACAATAACTCTCCTAGTAGATACGACCATGATCTCCACTTTACAAAGAAGAAAACTGATGCACAGAATAAATAAATTATGGAAGTCATAGTCATAGCAGTAAGCTTGTGATGTGAATCCACATCTCCTTGAGTTCAGTGTCCAAGCTTTTATACTGTATGACCAGAAGCCACACCAGAAACGGGGCATGTCCTACACTGGGACAATTTGAAGGAGGGTATGTGTTCTCATCTGCCTCATAGAGTCAAATGCTTAAATGTTTACTACGCGTTGGGCAATGAGCTGGATGCTCTTCATACAATACTTGGAAACTTTACAGCAACTCTAAAAGGTGAGCTGTTTTATCCTCATTTAACAGACAAGAAAACGCTGAGTCCATGTGACCGAGTAACTTGCCTAACGTTTCCCCGGGGCGGTGGGTACAGGACATGAAATTAGAAAGCCCACGTGCCTCCCACTCTGAATTCTTGGTTCCAGTTGTCCAAGATTCCCTTATTAACAAATTGCAGATTTATTACCATCATCCTCCTGACTAGCACAAAAAAATACTAACTCTAATCCAGGACTCTTCTAAGATAATAACCTTGAAGATCTTATGAATTCTAAGCATCAGAAATGATGCCACCAATTCATTTAGACAGTGTCTTCAAATTCTCATATAAGGGACTTCCCTGGTGGCACAGTGGTTAAGAATCCGCCTGCCAATGCAGGGGACACGGGTTCGAGCCCTGGTCCGGGAAGATCCCACGTGCCGCGGAGCAACTAAGCCCGTGCGCCACAACTACTGAACCTGCGCTCTACAGCCCACGAGCCACAACTACTCAGCCTAGATGCCACAACTACTGAAGCCTGCGCACCTAGAGCCCGTGCTCCCCAACAAGAGAAGCCAGTGCAATGAGAAGCCCGTGCACCGCAACCAAGAGTAGCCCCCGCTCACCACTAGAGAAAGCCCGCACGCAGCAACGAAGACCCAACACGGCCAAAAATAAAAATAATTAAAAAACAGAATGCTCAAGTCAAAATGTCATTGTTGAATTCCTTCCAAACTCTTACAAGAAGGACAGAAAAGGTAGTTAGACGTAGAGAAGCATCTCAGTTAGTAAGTGTTGATTGAGAAGGTATAATGTGCCTGCTCCCTTCTAGGCACGGGAGGCCTACCTGAAGAGTCACCCTGTTCCTCATCTTCAAAGAGCTGGTGGGAAGCTGGGGCACAGAGACGCTCAGAAAACACCATATGGATTATTGGGTTCCACGAGCTTCCCTCTTTCTGGCTGGGGCACTTCTGGATGGAGGTGCTGAAGAGCTCATGTTCTGAATCAGACTCGGTCTGAAACCTGGCTCTGGTGCTTTCTTTACTGTGCTTCTGTGAGCAAGTTACTCGACCTCTTGCAGACTCAGTTTCCGTATTTGTAAATGGAGACAACAGTATTTATAACAGGAAGCCAGTCTTGTAGCAAGGGGCCAGCACGTGACCAGCATGTAGCCAGGACGATTAAAGTCAAGGGCAGCACGCAGTTCACTAGAAGGGAGCTGGCTGATTCTGCCCCATCACAGGCAGCTCAGGAAGCCACTAGTTCCTGAGAGTTTCCCTCTCTTACTTCTCCAGGGCTTGGAACTCCTTGGCTTGCTTCCAATTCCCACTTCCCTACCTCTGAACCCCGTGCAAACTTCACAGGGTTAACCTCTATTCATGCTTCGCCTCAGCCTAAACCTCCTTTCCCATTTTTCCCTGAAACTCCCACTCCATCACAAGAGGTGTGATGCTCTTAAACACCCCAGATGCTCTCAAAGCACCTAAACTTACCCGTAACTCAGGAGCTGTCACTCACCTTGAGAGTCCCTACGTGCTTGCCTACACCCCCTACTAGAGTGTATGAAACTGGAAGGCAGGACCACAGGCGGGGCTCTCTCAACTCCAACTTTAATAATGGACAGTAGCAGGTGTTGAATAACCATTTGTTTAGAAGATACATGAATGAATGCAAATAGATACCATGTCTAAACCTGCACAAATATGCCCTTAATAAAAAGTACATGGCTCAAATGTGGCATCGAATTCTGCTGTCCTGTCTTGTGCCTGGTGTCATTACACCTCTGGATAAGTAGAGACGATTGTGGTGTCACTCTGAGGCCTTTCTAACATGACATCAGCTGCTTGTCCTGCACCCGGTGGGTACGGCATACGTTATGAGGTTTGGCTGACTTTCTCTTAGCTCGCCGTTGGTCGATACGGGTGTTCACGTGGATGCAATTCAGATGTTTATGCCAACTTCGGGCATAAATAAACGTGGAAGGAATTCGGGTCAGTCCAACCATTAGTAACAGTATCTTCTTGCTCTTCTGGGAGCTGCTTCAGATTTTGGTTTCATCCCCACCTCTACATAAAGAGACTGGGATGGGACTGCAGCTTCTAGAATTACAACCATTTTGTCAACTTGTCATTTGCCTCACTGTCTGTGTCTCTCCCTCTGGGTCCAGAGACATTTTGCACGGGAAGAAAGCAATAAAGTGAACACAGGGCCGATGAATTCTCCAATCTTCAAAGTACCTTGTTCTGTCCCACAGAACATACATATTTCTGGCAAGCATCATGGAGAGCCTCACATCTGTTACCTCCTGCACTGCTGGGAATCAAAGCATGTACCCCCATGAGATGTTTTCTAAAGGCCCAAGGGCACTGGGCCATCTTATCCTCACTCCCTTGGTGAGCTTCCCTGACTACATGAAAATACCTGAAAAGGCTAACTTTGTCTGTTCCGTATTGCCTTAAAAATAAGAATACTCTTAACCTTTAGGAATTTATATTTGGAAAAAGGAAATGAACTAGATACAGCTTATAAAAAAAGGGCAGGAGGGTGAGTCATTTTTCAAATGATTTACAAGTTCAGGATGGAAACATACATACATATTTTCAGCTACTGAATATGAACTGATCTGTTTCATTATTTCTCAGTGTATAAACCTTTCTTGGTTATATTTTACTTTTCAAAGAAAACTGAGTGGAGCCCATAGCAGGTGCTAAAAACCTACTTGATTAATAGTAACCAGAACTTACAATCCATAATTAGTTAGGATTAGCCCTGAGAATAATAACTAAAATCTGAGAAAACGGGGAGCCAGAAGACCCATATCTAGATTTCAGCTTTACCACTTACTAATCATTTCCAAAACACAAAGATAACACACAGTCCATTCACAGATCTGTTGTGATGATCATACGTAAAAGAATTCTGTAAAGTGCTGTATGTCTCAGTAGTAACCAAGATCTTTCTAGTTCCTCATGATGGAAGGGCAAATGCCAATGGCGTTGCTCTTTCAGAGAGAGTTACACCAACATATTTTTTTAAAAAATGTTAAGGTGTATTTATAATAAACCCCCATCAATGATTTCTTTAGGTTTCTTTTGGCTAGGACATTCTAGAATCCTAAGAGAAAAGGTATAATACAAATCATTTACTTGATCAGTTGAATATTGAGTCAAAGAGTCAGAAAGTGCTGTCATTAGAAGAAGCTTAGAAAGCAACTAGTTCTAATCCAACCTTTTCATCATTTGACCAATGCAGAAAGGGAGGCAGAGAGAGGCTGAATAAATTCCCCAAGAGGACACAGAGAATCACGGAACTGGGTTTAGATGGGAGGGCCCCTGACTCCTGCAGTGTTCCCCACCTGCAGTGCTCCACGCTAAACAAAACCTTCCTTTTCAGCTTTCCACATGAAGGCAGCATCTGAGACCACAAAAGCATCCCTCTCCAAAAGCTGTGGAAACTGTGAAAGCCGAGTCCGGCAGTGGTGGGTGGCATCCGAGAGCTCACGGCGGGATGCTTTCTCTGTACGTCCACAATAGGCGGAAGGGACTCACACCCCCTCTTGAGGCCGGACCTGGCTTCCCTCCCCACCACTCCAGCACCTCAATGGGTCATATCAGCTTCAACGATAGCAAGCATATTATTAAAATCCCAGGCAGAATCCAAAGGAAAAGATCTAGATTATGCAATGTCTAGTTCCAGGAGGTGTCAGAGAAAAGAGGAGTTCTGTTCCTTATCTTACTTGGGCCTGAAGCTGTTCCCCAAAACACAGCTGTGCACACTCACGGACCTTTTGGAATGGGGTAGTTCATTTCTTAGCCTCTCTAAATCTGAGGCTGGAAACCTCTGTCCAAAAACCCTATGCATTTCACAAAATCCTCTGGTGCAAGAAAAGCCCAATCTGAACAGACCCAAATAACCCCAGAATACACTGGTGCTGGCACATCTGTCGCAGTGTTTGTTCATGTGGAAAAGGAACCTGCAGTGCTCTAACACTAAAGGGGAAAATTAGCAGAGAAAAGGAAAAACACCTTGGCCTGCAAGTCCCTCCACCTCTCCCAAGCATTTTCTCCTGGGGATGGCTCACCCCCAGGAAATAAAACACATCAGTCTCATTACACAGGACATGTAGAAGATTGGAGTACATAGACCTCTCTTGATGATCGAATCCAATCAGAGTGATATTAAGAGCATAAACACCCCAAGCCACCCCTGCACGGAAAACCTGGGGCTGTTTCCATCCCTTCCTGGTTTAACTATTGTTCAAGGACAGGACTCAGCTGGATGGAAGCAGGCAAGAGGCTTTCCACCACGGAGATGATTGCCTGCGGCCACCTGAAGTGACAGATACCCAAGGGTTCAAGGGAGCTCTCTCACCCCGATGGGGCCCAGGAGGGACTGTCTAGGCCACTCCCCTCACTCGCATTTTCCGCTAAGTCTCTAGGTGAAGGCGAACAAATTACTTCCTTTCTCTACTCTAGAATGCTCTGGTCTATTTAGCTCTTTTCAGGGTTAATTGGAAAAGCACAACATTCTTCTAGACTCTATTAACCATGCTTGTGAGGAGCCCATCAGGCTGCTTTCACCCCACATGGCAAGAAAAGACGTTCTAGGCACTGACTGTACGGACCCAAAGACGAAAAGTGAGAGCCAACTGCAAAGGCTCTCTGGGAAAAGCACAATGCTGACTCGCTGAGGTCTCTTCTTCAAGGTCAAGGATGATCACAGGAGATGGATAATGCATTTGACCTTTCTTAGAGGTGCCTAGATATTGGGAAATATCCCACATTTTTCTTTGTGACTTGCTGTATCATTTTAGAAGTGTGTGTGTGTGTGTGTGTGTGTGTGTGTGTCTCATTTTCTAAATTTCAAGTAGTCTATTGCCAGTCTGAGTTCTCTTGGCAGAACCTTCAAGTGTTCTCAGTAACAGATGCCTGGAGGAGAAGGATGCTAGGAGTTCTGAAACAGAGCAATGCACAGAGTTGGGGAAGCAGCTGCTCTGCTCTAGTCACTGTGTATACAACTTCACCAAAAGTGTTTAGGAAACAGATCATTCTGGAGCCTATACCACCTATTCAAAATTCAGGCCCTTTTAGTTCCGCTCATTTTTTTCCCTATGCTGTTTGTTTTCTGCCATGAGTTTTAGCAATCTGTTTATGTTTTGTGTATGTGCATGTACGTGCCTGCGTGTATGTGTGAGCTCCTGTGTGTGTTTCCCTCTCCAGCCCGACTGAATTATCCCCAAGTGACTCTTAATCCTCAACAGTAATTCCCAGTGATTGCACTGACATGATGGTAATGGGGGAGCCCATTCTCCTCCCACCCCTCCCCACTCCCTCCCCCTTTGTCGCTAAGCTCAGCGAGGATGCTCTAGGGAGCTGTTTATTTACAAGATGAAGTTCGACAGCAGGGTCAACCAGGCTTTAAAATGGACTGAGGCTGCCTAGGGTAGGAAGAGAGCTCGCAGTCACAAAGCCTTCCATTTCTCCTCGCACCCAGCATCCCTCCACCATGGCATAAATGGCGGTCCCAAGACATCACTCTTTCCAGGGCTCTTGGCCTCCCCACAGTCCATCTGGATCGGCACTGTCACTGAACAGACCACTGGACTAGGAATCAGACCACCAGATCCCCACCTCCATCTAGCTGTTTTATGTTAGGCAAGTTTCCTGCCTTCAATTTCCATAAGCATAAAAATGGACTATACAGAGCTGACTGGTGAATCAAGCAGAACCTCTAACACTTTACCACGCCTAATAATCACCTGGAGGCCTTTATTAAGACAGATTCCTCAGCCCACCTACAAAGGTTCTAATTTAGTAGTTTGGCCATAGGGGCTGAGAATTTGCATTTCTAACGTGCTTCCTAGTGATGCTAATACGGCAGGTCTGAGGACCACATTTTGAGAACAGCTGGCCCAAGCTATCTTCCAAATGTTCCACTGTTCTATCCCCATACTCACTGGCACTTGAGAAGTCAGAATATTTGGTTGCCTGACAAAAGTCACAGGCCTCTCCCGCACTTACACTTTTTCTCTTGCTCCCAACGTTTGCTCACTTATTTCCAAAGACAAGCAGCAAAGACATGGGTGAGGAGTGCTACTGGTTTAACTTTCAGCTGTCAGCAGTTGCTACACTTGTGAGGGCATCTTGAACACCATTTGAAATTACAAGATGGAAAAAACTTGAAATAGCAAAGGACGAGGAATAAGAATATGTTACATAGGCTCCACCTGCCAAGTTGTTATCCTGGGTCATATTTTTTGCCAACTGCATAAGTCCCCTGAAACACTGCAGTGTAAATGTGGTGGTCTAACTCACTATTTGGAGAAGCATAAAAAAAACCTCCAAAGCAATATAAATAGAAGTATTACCTGGTACACTCTCAGATATTTACCTTGTTCCTAGCTCTATAATCCTTTTCGTACTGTGAAACCTTTCTGCCATACGGCAACCTGACAATCACCCATGAGATACCTGTAACGTCCTGCATGCGTAGGTCCATATTTACAATTACGTGGCCTGGTGTGAAATGGAGAAAGCGCCGCGTGGTGATGCTGGGATTATGTCTAAGAGGAATTCTGATTCTAAGCTCCTGCATTCAGATGCCTAAACATTTCTGCTCATCTGAAACTCTACTTATTCAAATGCAAGAGCTCATGCTACGACAAGAGTTTTAAAAGAGAAATTAGAGAAAATAAGTCAGGGTAATGCCACCAGATCAGTGTTTCTCCTTTCCTCTCTGCAGTTTTTCGCTGTAGTGAGCTGCTGTTATTAGGAATGCATCATATGCCTTTGATGAACTAAAATCAAGTAAATATTAGGAATCGTGGCCAAAAAAAAAAAAAAAGAATCATGGTACTGGCACAAAGAATAAAATTTTGATTTACCATTTTATACTGTAGCTTACAATTTGATTTGGCCACTTCAGAAATTGCCAACTAGAATGGGAGCCAGATAAGAGGTCCATTCCCAACAGGTCTGAAAAGGTTTTTTCCACAATTACCCAAAATTTTTTGGAAAAATCTGTATTTGTTTGAATCAGGAAGTTAACTATAGCCTGCTGCCTATTTTTGTAAATCCAGTTTTACTGGAACACAACGCCTCTTATCTGTTTATGTATTGCCTACTGTCACTCTATAAGGGCAGAGTTGAATCTACGGAGAGTATATGACTTACAGAGCCTAAAATATTAACTATCTAGCCCTTTAAACAAAAATTCTGCCAAACCCTGGTTTAAGTAATAGAAAGAAAATAATGACAGCAGTTTCAACCTTAAGATGTGATATGTAACATATACTCCAACCAATTACCTTGTAAATTAATTACAAACCTGTTTGATCAAAAACTCTATCAGCCATTATGAGAATCTACTCCTTTTTCCTGACTCTCAGTAATGTCTTCAAATGTAAAGTAACAATGCTTCGAAATTCACTCAACTGTTTAACAAACTTTTGAGAGGCTATTCTATCCAGAGTGCTAAAATCAATCTAAGGACTGAAAATTTATTCATATGCCAGGTCCACCAAAAAACAAAAGCAGAGCCACACTCAACATGAACTTCTGAGTGTGATTTGAGTCATATAAAAACAACATATGAGAAAGAGGGCAAACTGGATTTTTAGAAGCCGTAAGTCGGCACTTGGCAGATAAAATGCCATCTCAGATAATCACATTTGATTGTCACTAATGTTAATATATGTCTATTAAGAGTCGAGAGCTGCACACCAGAGGTTAGGTTTACTGCTCAGATGCAGATGTTTGCTATACTGAATCTCTGCCATAACCCTGTGGGAATGGCATTTTTTTATGCGTTCTGCAGTGAATTTATGGCCAGGGAGCCATAAATGGTATAGTTCTTCAAACCTTTTGCTTGTGGAGATTGTCAGTGATTGAAAAGTAGAGAGACACAGATGTCTTCTGCTGGTGGGCCATTTCCAGACCCGCTCAAGGATGCAGCCTACGCCAGCTCCTGAAGTTCAGGCCATCTGAATTATCAATGCCACACTGGTTTGCAATCTCCCACTATCGACTTGCTTCAGTTCAGATATGCAGAAAGTTATCAAGGCCTGTATGTGCCAGGTTCTGGGCTAGGCCCCGAGACGAGGCTCCTGACCTCAAGGCACTCACACACTGGCCAGGGTACATACAGGTCATACACACAGTATGGTATGGAAAGTGCTATAACTATCACAGAGCTAGGCAGAGTGTCATGGGGGCTCTGCACGGACAAGAGCAGGGGCCAAGGTGAGAGCTGTGGAAGTTTGCTTACAGGTCATATTTGAACCAAGACTTGAAAGGTCAGCACCAGGACCATAACGAAAGAAAGCTCAGTGTGTGCGCACACATGCAAGTGTTATTCATGAAAGAAAAAGGTGGAACAAAGCCACAGGTGCAACAACCATGATGATGTGCTCCAGAGCGTCCATGGAGTTCAGGGCTGGTGTAGCATGAAGTGGCAGGGGCTGCGAGGACACAGCTGTGTCATGTGGAAAGAATATGGGCTTGGGAGTAAAAAAGATCTCAGTTCAAGCTCCAGCTTTATCACCCACTAACAGTGTGCCCTTGAGTAACTTCTGGAATTTCCATAATCTTCAGAGCCCGGTTAGTAATATACACCTCCAAGGGTTGGTATGAGGGCCAAGGGAGGTGATGGCTGGGTCCTGAGAGCAAAATGGCTAGTAAACTGGTAAACGGACAACAAAGCCACCAGGGAGGACACACGCCTACTCTGTAAAGCAAGAAAGGGGATTTTTTTTTTTTTTAAGAATTTTATCCATAGCTTCTTCCATCAACACTGAATAATGATGGAAGGAATCATTTAAGAGAGGAAACCCAGGGACTTCCCTAGCGGCCCAGCAGTTGAGCCTCTGTGCTTCTACTGTGTGGCGCATGGGTTCGATCCCTGGTTGGGGAACTAGGATCCCACATGCTGCACGGCGTGGCCAAAAAAAATAATAAAATTTCATTGAAAAAAAAAGAAAGAAAGGAAGGAAGCCCAAAGGCAAGGCAACATTGCTCGAATCTCCAATTTTCCTGTCATCGTCATGCAGGTGAAAGAAAGGCCGTCAGGGAGACGATGAATCACGAACACAAGTGACACTGTCCAAAACGGCAGCCCCACAGGCACCTCCCCACAGCCTAAGCCTACACAAGCTCCACGTGCGTCCATCATGTGCCCAGTACCGTCGACGTATGATACAGACCTCCCCTCGACATAACACAAAACCCACTTCTGACACACCAGGAGCTACGTGACAGCTGCAAAGCTTCTTTCAAGGCAAATGAATCGGCACCTCAAACATTAAAAAAAGAGAAAGGAATTAATTTAGACCTTTCTGTTAATATGAGCTTTGCCAGTTTCTCTCAGGGAGAATAAAAAGCCCTTAATGATTATGAGTAAATGCCTGTGCTCTGGGGAAAAGTTAAAGATGAGTGGCTACTCTTCACCAAGGTCTTCCTTAATTCTGTGTGAGAGGGGATTCTGCAGAAGAATATAGCCCTTGCTAACTTGGGAATTCATCCTGTTTCCTGCAGCTATGGCTTTGTTCATGCTCTTTCTTGCATGAACAACACGCATGCACAGACACATACACACACACAGAGAAAAGGAAATGAATCATCCTGTCTGCAGGGTTGAGACCCCTATCTCTTACAAACATCGTGCAAGGTGGAAGAGATGTCTAAATACACAGGCCGTCCTTGGGGACTTCTTCTAAAACGTCTCCAGGCAGAAGCCCCTGGGGACCAGGAAGAAAGTCTTGGAATAGCCACAAATGGGGAAGATGCCCCTAATCAAGAAATTCTCCTTCAAAGGTTTCAGAGCAACCCTTTTTTTGTAAAGGAGAGAAGGCCCATGCAGCTGCAGCAAAAACTATCCCTGCAGGCTCTGGGTCCCTAGAATCAGGACTGATGTGCTGGGTTCCTCTGCAGCCCACCAGCAATGAAAAGCAGTAGGCTCCTACTATACCTCTGGGGGGGGAGCCACGCCTCGTCACACTGTTGGTAAACACAGCTTTCCAAAGATGAGTGGTTAAGAAAAATTCCCAATTACCAGGCTTCTGACCATTCTGAGGGCGGATCTAAATAAACAAATGAGCCACGCAAGGGCAACCTCTACTTATACGGCCTGGGGGCCAGAATTCAAGCTAGCCCTAGTCCCTGCTTCCCAGTTCAAAGAACCAGATAGGGCAAGACCGGCATCTTCTCCCAAGGGACTTTTTCCCCTAGAGAAGACTCCCCATTCTTGACCTCCAGTAGGCAAGAAAAGGATGAAGGAGTTTTGCCCTAGAATGGGGTGCAGTGGGGAGAGCTCCAGACCTGAGCCTGGATTCTGGGGACTAACGCTTTCACCAACTGCTGGGCAATGCTAAGTATAATAAATCACCTTCAGAACCTCGTATATTTTTAGTCTGTTCAACTGAGGCGTTTGGACCAACTAGATGATCCTAAAGCTTCCTGGCAGCCCTAAGTTCCTTCCACGATACTAAGTGAAAGTAACCCAAATCAAGTTGTCCCTCTGTGGATACGAATGAGGCAGTTGCCAACCCAGTGTCACTTAAAGGCTCCGAAAAAAACCCCCAAGCCTCCACTGGGGATCCCTGAAAATCTTGCCACCTAGTGACTCTTGGATGAAAGATTGAAAGCTGCTGAAATGTGCTCATTACGTCATCTCAGAATATGACCATTATCAGCCACTGAGTCATTTACAGGAAGTAAGCTATCCAGTAAGTCAGCCAAAGGTTAGGTAATCTTTTTTTCGGCGGGGGTGGGATGGGAGCGCAGAATAGGTCTTAAATACGTAGCCCAGGAAGATGACGGCAACCACAGTCCACGTATGCATACTAAAATGACAGTGGTACACTAGACAAGATGGGACACAAGACAAGGTATTTAATTAACGTGAATCCCCAACCTCTCCGTGTGAAGCAGGCAGCAGTGGCCTCCAGCTCACTGTCATCTGCCGCTACATATAACGTGCCTCTGTTTGATACCTTTTGTCACCCCCAAAACGACCCCCCAAAATTCACTGCCTTGACGCACACCACCAGCATTTATGAGTTTCAGAACAGCCAGAAACAGTGTCTGAAAGCCTTCCAATATCGTGCTGTCCCTCCTAATACCTAAAATGGCCCACTGTTCCATTTCCATAGGCTTTTCTTCAGCAGATTGACAAGGTAACATCTGCTTCAGAAACAGATGTTTATGCCAGAATTCTCTTCTGCTCATTAATGCTTTTCCGGTTAACATCTAACTATCTCACTCATTAGTTCTTAATAATACTTTTTGTATCCGAGCCATGCCAAATATGCGCTCTTTAGAGCTCTGTATTATTGTTGCTTCTGTTGCTGTTGAATTACGCTGCTGAATAAAGGAAAAGTAAAAATAAGCCCCTCTAAGAAGGCTGCTGTGTGTCAGAGCTCTATCTTTGTGAACTGAACAAGCTGAAATCAATTAAAAGTGTGTGTTTAGAGAATGCATCTCAGCTGTCTAATTGCACCACCTCTGCTTTAGGGCCGAAGTTTGACTCCCTGCCAAACTGCCATCAAAATGGGCGTCCGTCAGCGTTACTACAACTGCCACTGCCTGAGCGTGATTCAAGGGCTTGTGTAACGAAGGAAGCCCAGGGCGCTCTGGGGCTTGGCACAGACTCCTACGTCCCAGGGGCAGGCCTCAGCGATGGTGCCCAGACAAAGGACACAGCAAAGTCCTCTGGGATGAGAGTCCTGGGACCGAGTCAGTGACCTCACCCAGCCCCCGTGGTTTGATGGTCCTAATAGATCAACTCGAGGCAGTGTTCACATGATGTTCTCTACTGACCCCCAAGCAACTTCTCACAAAGAGGACGACTTCAAGGAAAGCAGAGTCAACACACCTTCGCTGAGTGTCTAGCTAAGTACTGTTGATCCATCCACTATTAGAAACACAAGTACTGTTTCTATGGAACCATATCCCATAGAAGAAAAAGGATCACGTAAGCTTCAGTTTTTCGCGACTTGTAATACAATGGGACATGCTAAAATGATCTTTGAAACACTTTTTAGAAACACTTTAAACACTTACTGGTGATCCCAAGATGGGCTTTTATGTTTCAAGAAGCCAACACCGTAGTCAAACAACTGAACAAACCAAGACAGAAGGAAGGCTACCGTTGGTCTGTATGATAAGGGGAAAGCCAACCCTCCAGGGAACTTGTGCCAACACAATGTATCATTTGGGGTCAGGAGAAAGAATGTTTAATAAATCACTGACAATTGTTTCCATAGTTACAACAGATGTATAGTCACCTATATTGTTTAGCTTGCTGTGACCAGTCCTACAGGGAAGAAGTGATTAAGGGTCCTGGTGATAAGCAAATATGGAACTCAGTTTACTTAAAGGCTGACACACTGGCCAAAAAATGTGAAATAAAATAGAAATTTAAGTATAATCAAACAAACTTTCAGTCTCCAGACTTCTTGGTAGCCAAGGTCTCTTGGTCCCAATGAACTCGACTGCAGCTCCATAACATGCTGTTCTTTTTATAGTAAGCTCTTCCCTTTTTGCCCCAGTGGCTGCTTTTCAGCAAATTTACTTGGCAAACACTGCTTTATCAAGTATAAATCAGATATACTACTCAGGAATCTAAACCCACAAAGAATATACACCAGAACACTACATAATGAAAACTAGAAATGCTGCATCATTGCTGCCAAAAGAAATGGAAGCGTATGAATGAGAATGATCGCTGGGTGTGTCTTCCATGAGATTCCACTTAAATAACATTCTCCACTGACTTAAATCTCTACAATCTGATGGGTTTACACATTGCAAAATGAAACAAAAATCACATTTTAGGAGGAAATGAAAATGTTCTGAACTGCCCTGGGTGGTGCTGGCATTGTGCAAAGAATGGGGAGTACTAACCACAGTCAAATGGTGAGGAGTGCCTCTTTCCCCTCCAGTGAACAGACAGCATCTGAGAGTTCCAAGCAATGTGCTAAGGGAATTCAAACTGGAGATTTAGGGGCTTCTCCCCAGCTCCTCTCTCCACATAAAGGCCAGAGGGAGCTAGGCGACTGTGTAGGGGAATGATGACTTAGGTGCAGACCTACTATAACACTGACCCCCAGCCCTCTTGCCGTTTAGACACTCCCCACCTCCAGACCCGCCCTCCGAGCGCCTCCTTTACTCATTGTGAATACTGCTGCTGAATTCTCCTGGACTTGTTTTCTGAAGTAATACTACTTTTGTCTTCTTAAACTCTCTGGTTAGACTGAGAGCTGATAGCGCTCTCATGTGACTGAGGTTACAATATTTACTCAGTTATCCCACAAAGAGGTAAGTGAACCAAAAAAGACAATATTCTTCCATCTCTAATCGTTTTCGAAATCTTAACTAGAAAGAGAATCTTCCTTTCCTGTGACTTGGTTCTTTTTAATATGAATGCATTAGGTGCCATTAGAGACCATCCTGGAGTCAGTTTCCCTGAGACACAGCACAAGGTCTAGTACTAGGTGGCCATCAGGTATGGGTCTGTCGAGGGCATGAGTCAAACAAATGACGTGGGCCCAAAGTCCCATGGCAGGTTACCTGGGCATTATCCCCTAAGCCAGGAGATGCGGGCAAACAATACAATTCTCTCTCCACCACCAATGGCTGAGCTGTTGGTTTTTTCATCCTCGTACTCAGAGGTCCCCTTGGACAGTGAGGAGATGCAGAAAACCATTTGAGAGTGACCCACATTCATGATACATTCCTTGCTAGGGTGGTGACTGCAGGTGGGGAAACAGCAAGCAGGAATGGTCACCTGGATGTGGGGGGTTGCAGCTCTTCTTGAGGAAAAGCATGTTTCACATCAAACCCTGGGAGGTGGTGGCTGTCACAAAGCTGTCCTCAGCATGACCAGTAACTTGACAGCCATGTCTGAAGCTAACAAACTGAGAAGGGGAGGAAGGAGCAAGGCACAGACACTCTCTTGCTCCACGAGTTCTAGAAGTAGTCTGTGCCATCATCCATCACTCACAGTCAACAGAGGTCCAGAGCTCCATGAAACGGGATCTGAGCAGGGAAAGTGCTGAATGAAAGTGAAACAATGTCCACCACACCTATGGACCCACAGAGAACAGAGATTACTTCGAGGGAGAACTACCAATGTCCCTGTTTCCATTGCCAAATCCTGTGAGGCACATGATGCCCTGAGATCTTCACCAAGGCTCAACATGGCCCAGGGCTATGCCTCACCTGTAGGACTTGGGCCCAGGAGAGACCCTCATGCTGATGAACTTGGCAGGTCAAGGTGCAATACTCATTGGAAAGACCCAGCTTTTTCTCCTAAGGACAGAGGATGAAGAGGCATCCATTCCTCTTGAGAAGGGGTGACTCCTCGTTTAGGTGAGTGAACAAAAATGCTGAGATTTCCATGGCTTCCAAGGAGATCTCAGAGTACTGAGAATTCTTGCCCCTAGAAAAACCTATAGATTTAGGCGGCAGAGACTCACATTCCAGTCACAGGAAGGAAGATCTAGACCATCAAATTGACCTCAGACTGATATTTTCTTCTCACTCACTCTAATTAATCAAATGTCCACAAGGTATAAACAAGCAGAACCCATGTAGCAGATGCTTCGTTGTCTGGGCTATTTAAATAGATGGCGGTACAGAGCCCAGACTTTCCTCGGCCCCATCTAAGTGACGATCCACTGGCTAGAGGGCAAACCAGGAACGCAGCTCACATTCTCAAACAGGGAGCTCCTCAGCAACAGCACCAGGTCTCTCCAACAAGATGTGATAAGGTCCACAAATGCACCAAGCACATCTTATTCTTGTGGCTCTATTAGGAAGACAATGATGCATCAGACAAGAGACCAGCCCTCTGGGAGCTTACATTTTAGTAGGAAATAGAAAACAGCTATATACATAACCTTAAAAAGTGGAAAAAGATACATGTCATAAAGGGGAGCGATAAGTTATTTCCAGCTTAGATAGGAAAGATCGGGAAGAAATGGGGATATCCTTTGAACAACTAATGGGTATCCAGGGATGGACTGGATATGCTGGGGATACCCTGAAAAATATAACTCACTTGCTGCCCTTTCAGGGGTGTAATGCACCCAACAGACAACTCACTACAATAGCCCTGATGTAGAAGACCAAGAATGGATATGTGTGCAAAGTGTCTAAGGGACGAGAAAGAGGAGATCCTTTGCAAAAGTGAAGATGAATTCACTAGAGGTGTTATCTGAGCTGGCTATTGAAAGGTGAGCCCACATTTCATCAAGCAGAAAAGAGAATTCCAGGGAGCAGGCACTATATCTCCTTAAGGGCTCTTTTTTTTTTTTTTTTTTTGTCAGCAACCTTGATTCTTGAGGGTCCAGCAGTGCCTCAAACATCATGGGCACTCACTCAATCAAGGTTACCGAACGAGTCAGAGAATTCAGGACATGGATGGACAGAATACCCTTTGGGTGTAAAACTATAATCAGAGGAGTCACTGTCAGATCCTTGTTTCTGAAAAATTTTTCCAGTGGTCTAGAGAGTGGGAGTGAGCTGGCCCCACCAGGGAGAAGCTAGAATGGCCATGTAGGAGAATGCTGTACATGGCCTGAAGGGCAGGGAAGCCTGGGATGTGCAGAGATCATCATAGGAAGCAGTTTCCAGAAACTTTTTAGACACTAATAATAGGGATTTGTTTACCAAAAAGACACTTTTAAAAGCAGGTTTTTTTTAAAGGCAATGCCTCTTAAAAGGCTTATTTTCTAGAAATAAAGAGCTTTTAATAACATGTACTAATGATTTTAAAATAAGCCACATATAAAACCAAAAGACTTTGATACAACTAAACAAGGTCAGTGGCTACCCATTTGAGGAATCCTGGCAACTTTGTAAATATCAACTCAGTCTGGGGGCTGGGCCCCAGTGACAAATGCATTTTCCAATTTCAGGGAGAATGAGATAAGACAGCTCCAAGGTTGTGCAAGGATACGAAATCACAGAGTACATACGCTAGAGGTTTTAAACACTTTTTTTTTAAAGCAGCAGAAGCCTTTCCTTAAAATCATAGGTAATAACGAGCATCAGATATAAAATAAGAATGCTTGTTCGAGGTGGCCTAGTAGGGGCTGGGGGACCCCAGGGTGCATTATTTTCTGTCCCCTTCTCACCCCTGGAGGCAGCCCACAAAGGCCCTGAATGAACCCACCCCAGAGTCTCCTGGGACACGAAGTACTCTCCCCAAGTCAGGGAGACTTCCCAACTGGCCCAGCTTTCCCACCAGAGACCCGCGTCCTCAGAATGACAAGATGTACCCCAAAGGCATCCGGATTGGACTTCCTGCTGCTTACTGTAGAACCACCAGTGGGTTTGGAAATTATGAATCATGGGCCACAAAGAAAAACGCCCCAAATTCATCCACACGTGGGAAAAGTGAGAGTAGCACAAGGCTGGTTCCTCTTGATGAGTCCCGGAGCTGGGATTTTTGCAGATGAGAAACTGAAGGCCCTGCGGGTAGCACCTTGCCCAGGCACACACCCACGTGGGGGAAGACAGCGGCAGAGCCACATCTGAAGGCTCCCGAGGTTTCTATGTGACTCTGGGGCACAATGGCGGTGTACGCCCGTGTCCCTTATGGAGCTGCAGCTTTCAAGGGAAAAAGTGCAATTGGGTACATCCCATATCTAGCCACTCCGGTAAATGCACGCAATGCAATGCAGTGTGGGGAAAATCCAAGGACATTTTGTTCTTCAGCAGAGACTGACAAGCTTGTTTAGTAGCAGCAATTCACAGTCCACCAGAAAATGCTGAATCTCACTTACAGACATAGTGAAATTCGGGCAAAGACAGCCAAATAGCACTGAAAGCTATTTTAGACATGCATATTTTAATAACATAAGTCTTTATTTTTCTTAACAAAAGAGCCCCACCACGTTACCTGTTACAACGGAGGCCCTATGAGAGAGTTTATAATCCCCATTTCAGAGATGGAGAAACTGACAAGGGCAGGCTTCCAGAGCCGCATCTTCCTTTGTGTGTGCAGCTCACACAAAGAGCTTCCAGAGTCAGCAAAATGCAGCCTCTGGGTGCCCAGGGAAGGCGGTTCAGAGTCATTAAAAATCAGTCCTGTCCCATCCCAAAAGGACATCTGGATAAATATGCACTGGGGAGACATGACTAGCAGGCTTACCTGAGGAATTTAATCCAAGGTTGCTTTAAATTCACAGTACTTCTGCCCTGGTCTGCGGTTTCCCTACTGATGGAGTGGCAATTCTATAAGCACTTCACAGGAGAATTTACCTTTCATGTCTTTCTCGCAAACCCTTTCCAGGAAATAAAAATTAAAGCCGCTAACTGTATAAACCACCCCATCTAAACAGTCTTTCCCCATTCTTTCTGATTTTCTTCTCCCAATCCTTTTCTAAATGGATTTCACACTCTAAAGATTGCCAGGCTGACATCCTTAGGGACCAGTCCCATCCATTTATGTGCAGGATCCAGAGAAGATGCTCGTCCCCTCCGCACACAGACTCCATGCAAATGGAGAGGAGGGCGGGAGTGGGGAGATAGCAAGGAAGATGGCAGGGTTACCAGAACCCAGGGGCTCTCCTGCTGAAAAGCACTGCCCACTGTAAGAGCAACTCTACTCCTGAACTGGCTTATTGGCAAGGCTTCTTTGAAATAGCAGGGAACTATTTTCTAAAAGATATGGATTTGAATATGCAGCAACCTCTTGCATACTTGCATTGAATGCAGTGGAGTGAGAAAGAAGCTCATGAAAAACTCCAAACTTTTTCTGGCTCAGAGGTTTCTTCCAAACCCCTTAACGTAAGAGTATTGGCCGCTGCAATTTGGTCCTGGCCCACCCCTTCAACCCCACCTTCTCCTCTTCCCCCTTCCCCCAACATCCTCCATCCCAGCTGCACCCTTCCTGGTGCTTTCCTTTGTCCTAAAATGCCCTTCTCCAGACCACCACCCCCTCACCTGATTTGAAAGCCCAGCTCCTCTTTGGCAAAGCCTTTCCTGACACACACTAGCAGGTCTGTTTTCCCTCTAGGGAACCACACACCTCACGTGTCCCTCTAGTTGAGCTCCCATTCACCATGGACAATTACTTATGGAGAGCCAGCTCTCTCCACCAGGCAGTGAGTTTCTTGACAGCACAGGCAATGTATAATTTATCTTTGCATGGTCCGGAAACTATGGAAGTAAACAGCCAGACACACAGCACGTAGTCGAAAAACGTACGTTGAAAAAAAAAAAATGGAGAATGCACTCATAGTTTGACTCAGCAAAATAAACCATTTGAATGGCACAGTCGGATGTGTGAAGAGTTCACTGTAATAGCAAGAAACTGGCAACAATCTAAACAGCCCTCAATAGGATAAAGTGTAAATAATATGCTCACATTAGGGAAGACTCTGCAATCACTGATAAAGAGTCTACTGATAGAGGCAGGTCTGTATGTACTCACATGGCCGAAGGGAAATGGAATAGCAGGTGAAAAATAATGGAAAAAATAAACAAGGAATTCTTAGCTGTAATTACCAAGGGGTGATAGTGGGGAAATCAGAGGTTGATTTTCATTTTTTCACCTTACGCATTTTCTTAAATGTTTGAATTTTTATAAAGATGCGTTATGTTTGGAATTTTTTAAATGGATAATTTTTGAAAAATTTTAAAAAGAATTTCAAAATTTAAGTTGATTTTTTAAATTGAAATATAGTTGATGTATAATTTGTGTTAGTTTCTAGTGTACAACAAAGTGGTTCACTTATATATATTCTTTTCCATATTCTTTTCCATTATGCTTCATTACAGGATACTGAGTATAGTTCCCTGGGCTATACAGTAAGACCTTGTTGTTTATCCATTCTGTAAGTGGAATTTAACAGAAGTATCCAGGTTAACAATCCTTGCAATTAAGTCCATCGCATAAATGAAACACTTTATTATGGACCCATCAAGTTCCTTAAAACATAAAGACAAATAAAATAATGAAACCATGTTGTGGGCGCTCAGGACATTTTCCACAGTGCTCTCAGCTCAGCTTCTCTCTGGCACAAACAATGCTTTGGAAAACTAGCCCCTGCTAGCCTGATATGCAGATTTATTCAACTCAACAGATATTTGCTGGGCACTTCCCATGTAGAAGGCACATGTGCACGGCAAGGGGTGCAAAAGAAAAAGTGAGCGATACAGGGCCCAGCGTCTCAAGGCTCCTCCTCTACCAGGAGAGACCAACACCAGGCCTTTCAAACAAGGCAGAATATGAGAACTACACCAAGGAGAAAGCGAACAGGAGGGGGAATGGTTCTAACAGGAAGACGCTGGAAGATCCTGGGAAAGAGCGAGATAGGATCAGGGTCCAGAAAGACAGGTCAGACTGACCAGCAAGAGACGGGTAAATTAGAGAGGTGTCTGCCTTGTCCTGCTGCCTTGCAGTCCTGGAACTTCGGACTTCCAGCTCAATATCCCTACTTTAAAAGACTTTCTGCATGCAAATTAAATGCAAGGCGTTGCCACATACCTGAAATATAATCCACACCCTCTCCCCCAAATTACCAGGCCCATGTGTCCCCAGCTTGCTTCCTTCTCTGACCTCAGTTCCAGCTTCCCCCTCTTCCCCGCCCTGAGTGCGGCCACCCTGCTCCCCAAGCTCATCCAGCCTCCAGGACTTTCCACTGCTGCTTCCCCTCTGCCTGGAGGATAAACACCATCAGAGCAGGGCCTCTGTCTTGTTGACAATTTTATCCTCAGTGCCTAGCACACAGTAGGAGCTCAAGAAGCATCTCCGGAATGAATGGATAAAAATGAAGTTCTAAACTAGAGTAGAAAAGGACTGACAAACGTAGAAGCTTTCCTTATATAGCTCACCTGGATGTATATATTGTTTCATTTTAAATAGCTCTATCTGGGCTATAAATCACTTCACCTGCCCTAAACCACAAGGAATTGTAACGAATATTAAGCCTGATACACTATTAGCTTTCATTCACAGGGTACCGTTGTAGCTCTTGAATACAGGATCATCTCAGTTTGCCCCTGCATTTTAATTCTTACTTCACAATTTAGAAAACTGATACTCAAGGCAAACAACCTTCTGAGCTATTAGAGTCAGTCACTGTAGGAATTAAGCTTCAAATCCGAGTCCTGTGCCTGGTTTAAATCCTATTTGCTTCTACTAAACCCCAGCTGATATGTTGGGCTTGGAAGAGAATTACTACTCCTATGCTTGATACCAAGCCCGTGAGGGCCTCTAGTCTCTGATTATCTAGAAAGACCATCAGCGAAATGTATCAACAAGCGAATGTGGTAAAATTGGAGGAAAACCTCCCTCCCAGTACAGTCAGGAAATACTAAGCAAGTTTTGAAAATTACTCCTCATTTGCGTTGCTTTAAAGTAAACATAACTCCTCTTGATTACTGTTCCTGGAATGTCTAAACTTTTTAAAATAATAAAAGTATCACTTAGGAGCAACTGTTATTTTAACTGTGAATTAAGATGATAATTCTTTTGTTTAAAATGCAATCACGTGTTCTACCGAACGAACCCTTCCAAAGGTGCAGCGCTATAATTCCCTTGCAGGCTATGTATGCGTCAGTGAAATCTGTCATTTGCAAATTAGGTTAGTTTATAGCAGAAAATGAAAAGTCATCATCAGACGGATCAAGAAATGGGGCCATTCTTTACCTAGAAGGGGCAATTAGATGAAACATCTGTGGGTAAAATTTATCTTTCATACATTGTCGATTTTAAAAAGGTATGAAAGAATCATTCTAAAAATCTCAAGAACACACCTAATTATGGTGCACCCCACTGACAATTCCTACCTGCCTATTTACTCATATAAGTACCTCACACTAACTGACCCGCACCACTGGAGCTCCTCTGCCTAGTTACTCAGATTGGAGTAGGCAGACATTCCTTGAATGAGAGGCCACACCTTAAGGATATGGAATTCCACGATGTGCTTCTGGTTCCCAACTTGCCGGCACAGGCAGATTTGGGCAAATTCATTTTGCATCAATCTATCTACATATACAGGAAATATGCCTTCTTCTTGGCTTGCACATACTCACCGCTCATTAAATGTTTGCAGAATGAACAAATTTAATAGGTAATAACTGCTTAAATTTATCTACAGGGAAGAGCAACCTGCTATAGTGTATTCATTCAATTATCTCCAAAAGGACAGTCTATCTTGTCTTCCTCCCCCGCAGGAGAGGGGACGGCTTTCTTGGAACATTACCTCCCTTGTTTAATTTTCTAGATAGATTAGGGAAGATTCAAGGAGAATGAGGGACATGGGCTCATACTTCACAGGCATATTCTTAATAATTCTCGGATATGAGGCTGTTGCTAATCAGACACATGTTGGTTGCTATTTATTAAAATGTTACTACTTCAAAACTAAAACACACACACACCCTGCCAAAAGAAAAAAAAATCCAAAAAACTTATTTTCATCAAGTTTGTATACCGTGTTCAGATCTCTTTTTATTTCCAGCAAGTTCAATTCATTCCATTTTTAGTGGCAACTCCTTTAGGAAACACTCTTAAAACCTGTGTTTTGAGAAATGAAGTTAATGGGCCAGAACTGGTTTATCCTGAAAGACTCATCAAGTCAGGAAAAGAAATTCAAACCCTTCTACCCTTAGGTGAAGGGAATCCATTTGTGGGATACTCTCGGAGTAACTACCTAAAGGTCATTTTCTAGAGTTAGTGAAGAGAGTTCTAGAAATGGTCGACTTGGAGTCAGTATTATTATTTCTTGTCATACATAATTTATAAAGGAGGAAATATGTTTAATATACTCAATCCAATAATATAATGTGCTCAATCACCCTAAATCATAGGCATAATTCAAAAGAGCCAGAAGTCACCCCTTTCCTCTCCCCACCACACCTAGTTATGAGTGGTCAATTTTTACACGTCTCGCAATAGGAAATAGCATTTTGAAAAGCTGGTGGAACTGGGGTTCCACGTGAAAGCAGCAGAATGGCTTGCCCTTCTCCGTGGCAGGGCCACCAGTATCGAGAGCGGATGTTTGCTTGGGGTGAGAGTCTCCACTCTATGGCACGCGACTGCTCTCTCCCGCTCTGGTTCTCAATTATTCCTTATCAGCCACCACATTATCTCTCACCAACACGTGCCCTCATGTTACAATTAGATAGATCACAGCTTATCTTATACTCCTTGCAGTTTAGGTTAGTATCTGTCTGTTGAGATTTGGGAATGGTTAATCACTTTCCTGGTACATTGATTCTTACCAGCTTTAATTTCAGAAATTATACTTAATAACCTACCTGGAAGACCAGCACAAGAGACTGCACTCAGGCCACCTTGTCTGTAACTTTACTAGAACACTTCTACTGTGTGGAATATTAGCTTACTGTAAGACTGTCACTTCCATCAGAATCCCCTTGAAAAAGGAAATATGCCTTCTTCTTGGCTTGTACATACTCACCACTCATTAAATGTTTGTAGAACGAACAAACAGCTAATAGCTGCTTAAATTTATCTACATTGAAGCACCAAGAGGGACTGAGCAACCTGCTACAGTGTATTCAATCATTCATTCTTTCATGTAATCAATATTGAAAGTGCACAGGAGACATTGAGATGAATGAAACAGGTATGGCCCCTGCTCTTAGGATGCTGACAGTTAATGGAGAAGAAAGACACTGAACAAACGATCACACAAATGATACCCAATTGCAAACTGTGACAAAACACACGAAGGAAAAATAAGGGCATATAGGGGTAGGAAGAAACTATGAGACACTGAGGAAAGGACAGTATTTATTCTGAGACTGGAAGGTGAGTAGGTTTGCAGCAGGGGGAGAGAGGAGGGAGAATGGAGAAAGATTAAGCTTTCTAAGCATTGGGAACAACACGTGCAAAGGCCCTGAGGTGGAAAAAGCTTGACGCATTCAAGAAACTGATAGGTCAATGTGACTAGAATTTAGCAAGAGAAAGGTGAAGCAGGAGTGACTGTGAAAATCTATTCCCCCCCCTCCTTTTTCCTGAGTAAATATCCTTCCTTTGAAATTACAAAACAAAATCCATGCAAGGCTTTTGTAAACCTCTTGAAGGGTTTTAAATTTTGTCCTCAGGTTAAAAGAAAGCCTTCCAAGCAGGAGAGGAACAGAACCAGACCTGCATTTCAAAAAGAACACTCTCCCTGCTCTGTCTTGGTGGAGGGAAAGGTGGGGAGTCTCCAACAAGTGGGAGACTGGCCTGAGGGCCCTGGAAGAGCAGAGCGGGGATGGTAGGTGAGTTTGGTGTGAATGTTGGAAGTAACTTTCAAGGTCCTGGGGGATGGATTCGATATGGGGGTGAAGTAGACAGGGTGTGTCTGTGGGTTTATTCATTCTCAAAGCTAACCTAGACCTCCAGGGCCAACGGCAGTAGGCCCAAGCCCCAAACCATCCTCCAAGTGCACGCCTGGGATATGTTTGTTGGAATGCACGGTAGCAAAGCCCCAGGTTGTCCCCCTGGATCCTAGTTCTGCACAAGCTCCACGTACATTTCTCCCAGCCCTCATCACAAGGTCCCACACCCTGGTCCAGGTCCTGGTCCCACAGAAGAAAGTGGTTGGGCTCATCCTTGCCAACAGTTGCCTTCGGGTTTCCACGAAAGGAGCCCCTTCCTCAGCCCTACCAACTTGACATGCTCAGGGCTGCCCATGACTGACTACACAATGTCACAGGGACAGTGAAACCTAATCTCTCCTCTTCCTTGAGTGGCCTGTAAACATCCTTCCTTTAAAATAAAATAAAAGCCCTGCTTCCCACTGTGAGCTCTGGCCTTGGCTGCCCACACGGTCAGGGCCACAGCGGAGGACCTCTGGCCTCCCAAGCTTTTAGTGGCTGCTCTGTATTCCTTCTGCTCCATTCCCCTGACATCCAAGCCTCTTCTTAAAACATCCTTTGATATCCAGTTTCCCTTTTACATGGCCCCTACTGTCAAGAGCACGGTTTTGTTTTCTTGCTGGGGGACGGGTCCAAATTCTTCTGCTGTGCACCCACCACTTCCTGGTTGTGCCCCTGCATCCCCATGCCCCACTGCTTCATCCTTACAATCCCCCAAGCTGCTCTTCTCCAGCACCACCTCCTACTCTGAAAGATGCCCCCACCTTTTCTTCTGTGAATATCAAACAGTCCTCTCTCAACATTTCCTTGCTTGACTACTCTTTTCCCTCCGTGACGGTATTTTACAAAATCAGATTCCTCCAGTTAAAAAACTGGGTGCTTTCCTAAGAGGGACCACCAGATACTTCTCAAAGCCCCAGCGAGACGACCCCCGCCCCCAATTTCTCAATCTCAGAATCAATGTGATGTCTGACTTGTAATGTCTCTTAATTTTGAATGTCCAGTGGGGTTCAAGGTAGACAAAAATTACTGAGTGCCTACTATATGCTTGGCAGAACGATATCTATATAAAAGATGTTTCTATTCAAACACCCTCACATCCTCCTCGCCCCTAACTTCTTGCGCTGATTTTAGGTGGATAACTGGAGACAGGTCTAGAGTGGGAGGGCGAGGAGGATTAAGAAGTGTGCTGGCTATAACCAAGGGAAGGCACAGCGGAACATGCGCTTCAGTCCCCTTGGGGGCAGGGCCGAGTCACTGGGCAGGGAGGACTGGCACTGAGCATCAGGGGGCATTGAGTGGGGAGCCAGAATCATGACTGCATGGGTCATCAGCTGCCTGATCACTGAGAGTTAACTGGATGTGAACTTGGCCGTGGGGGAGGGGAGGGGCCCTTTGTGCCCACCCCACCCCCACCCTAGTAAACTGAAGGCTGAGAGAGTAATGACTTCCCCTCACATTATGTCAACCATAGGTTGAGGGCTTTCTCCAAGCCCTCACAGGGCAGCTGGGACACTCAGAAACAGAGTCCTCCCCCATATCCAGCTGACTCTGCAACACAAACACCACCACAGATACCAGGACTACAAAAAGGACCACCAAGGCACTAACCCATACCTTCCTGGGTGTCCGGCTCTGTCCCCCCTAAAGAGACTGTGTGCCACTGCAGGGAGAGCTCACAGACCCCAAGGCAGTGGGCACAGACAGCTCAGGGATCGATTCTAATTCCCACGGCATTCACACTGTCCTGGCAACTCACCCGCCCCAGAACAGATCCCAGACACTGTGGCCAGCAAAGAACTGGACAAAGGCAACACCAAGATCATTTGCATGCTGGGGAGAGGCCATCCCCCATCCCAGCCATTTACACAGGCAGAATGTGCCCTCAGACTTGGACCTAAAAAAGCCCTCTGCAAGCACCACAAGTTTTATGGAACCAAAGGGGAACAATAACAACTTCATTGAATCAGAGGAAAGAAAAGAGAATTTCTTCCCCTCCCATGTTGTTCACACTACGCCAGTTACAACATAATTCACCAAGTTGTTTAATTTCCTTAAAACTCTGAACACCCAGAGTTCATAAAAGTGAATTCTGTGCTGGAAGGAAGATGCATCTCAGATGAACAAGGCTGCATTTGGGAAGGTGGGAAAAGCCACACCTGTTCTCATTCCCCCCACCCCCGCACTCTTTCTCACCAGTTACCTGTCACCTTCCTGCACTTCTCCACTGCAAAACCGGCATTCCTCTCACAGTTGGCTATGCACAAAATATCCTTCTGTTCTAGTCACATCAAAGCACCTTCACGCTAGGCAGACAGGTCATCGAGGGAATGCAGAAAATTAACAAACCCATCTCAGTTATTTCTATTAAAATTAGCCCCTCAGCCTGTAGGCCCTGTCAGCTTCCATAGAACACAAACTCTGACAAGTCTGTTGAAAACTCTTAACCTTTCCAGGTTGTGTCAACAGCTTGCAAACACAACAGGAGGATGGCGCCTCAGCGTTCAGCCTTCTCTTTGGAAACAGGAAGTATCGGGGCCCAGTCACTAGCAGCTTTCACCTTTATCTTCATCCTCCATCTCCTTGCTCATCACCCACTGCCACCTTGGGAGCATATAACCACCTTACTGCATAGAGACTGACGCCTTCCAATTGTCTGTAGGGTTCTGACAAAACTTAGGTCTTATTTACCACTCCATCCATATCTTACCCCACTCTCCTCTTCATCATACTCGGCCCCCACAGAAGGCTGCCTCCTCAATTCTTCAAATAGGTCAAGTTCCATCTGCCCCAGGGCCTTTGCATAGCCTAGTCCTCTGCATGGGGCCCTCTTCTCACTTACTTAACCCATTCTCATCGCTTTGGGTCTTAACTCAAAAGTCACTTCCTCAGACCAGGGAAGGCCTCACATTTACCCTCTCATAGCTCTTATACATTTATTTTAAAGCATGTTCCACAGCTCGAAACTATACATGGTATTTATAAGATTATTTAAATAAACTCTATCTTCCCCACCAGAGTAAAAGTTCCACAAGAGCAGGAACAATGTACAATTTGCTCTAACACAGAACTTGGCACATAGTATGTGTTCAATAAGTTTTCTTTTTTTATTGGAGTATAATTGCTTTACGGTGTCGTGTTAGTTTCTGCTGTACAACGAAGTGAATCCGCTGTATATATCCCTATATCCCCTCCCTCTTGGACCTCCCTCCCCACGCCATCCCACCCATCCAGGTCATCACAGAGCACCGAGCTGAGCTCCCTGTGCGATACTGCAGGTTCCCACTAGCTTTCTATTTTACACATGATAGTGTATTTATGTCAAACCTCATCTCCCAATTCATCCCACCCTCCCCTCTCAACAAGTGTTTAATTCATTATTTTGTCATGTCATTCCTCTAGTTAAAAATTTTCCAGTAGCTCCCATGACATTTCATGAAGTCTGAAGTTTTTCGGAACCCTTTGTAATCTCACCAACTTGCAGGAATTCAAGATGATTTCTTATCAATCCCTTGAATGTACTTTCTTCTCCTACCAAGTTCATTACACCTCATCTGAATCAGTCTCTTCCCCCCACCCCCACCCCCGCCTATTCAAACCCAGTCAACCCATAAAAATGTATTACATAAAAACAGTTACATAGGAGGCAGTTTAACACAGTGGGAAGAGCGTCCCTCTGTACCAGAATCCTCGATTGAAATTCAGCCTTCGCTACTTACTTTTTGTGTGACCTTGGCCATGCCACTTCAATGCCCTGAACTTCTCTCTTATAAAACAGGACATGCCATATCCACAGGCCACTGTGAGAGATAAATGACATTTTTCAAGCACTCAGCACATTTCCTGGCACATAGTAAATACTAGGTAACTATCAGCCCCCTTATACCATGTGAAGAAAACCCTTTCATTCTTTAGGTTAGACCATCATAAACCAAAGTCCATATGCCTAAAAGTAGACATACTGTAGAAGCAGCATGGGTCAAGTTCATACACAAAATCTGTTTCCAAGACAATCAAGGGTTACTTTCCCTAGCTGGCACGGAGACCCTCATCATAGGTATATGGGCTCATTTCCACGGGGGTCATGCAGATCCTAGAGGTAGGTGTGCTGTACGTGGTAGCAAAGCAATTCATGTCACAAAGATTTCTTTCCCAAAGTGCCCAGCAAAATCCTAGCTTCTATCAAGGCTCAGCGCACTTTGTTTTTGGCCATCTTGTTCATTGAGGAGTGTTCAGGCAGCATCTGCTCCATGCTCAACTCTAGCAGAGGCAGAAATACTCAACATGGGCCTTTCCCACAAGGCACCAACAGTGTAGCCAGACAGACAATTGCCTTGATCATGTGAGACAGTATGGAAATCAGGTCTAAGTGGGGTGGTATAGGCTACGCCCAAAGGAGAAAAGAAATCAAAAGGATAATTTATTCATTTCATAAGCGTCTGTTAAGTCCTATTAAACACCAGTCAATAATTTTTTTTATACTATATTATCCCACTGCTTCTACTTATGTATGTATGTATGTATGTATATACGTATGTTTGGCTGCTTTGGGTCTTCATTGCTGCGTGCGGGCTTTCTCTAGTTGCGGCGAGCGGGGGCTACTCTTCATTGTGGTGTGCGGGCTTCTCACTGCGGTGGCTTCTCTTGTTGCGGAGCATGGGCTCTAGGCTCATGGGCTTCAGCAGTTGTGGCATGCAGGCTCAGTAGTTGTGGCGCATGGGCTTAGTTGCTCCATGGCATGTGGGATCTTCCCAGACCAGGGCTCAAACCCGTGTCCCCTGCATTGGCAGGCAGATTCTTAACCACTGCGCAACCAGGGAAGTCCTCAGTCAATAGTTTAAAAAGAACGATACATGTCTGCTTTTCCACAGCTCAACTCTTACCAACTGTGACCCGCTTCCTCCCCATTCATCCAAATCCTGCTTACCCAGCAAGGCTTTGGTCAAATCACACTTCCCCCATGAAGCCTTCCTTAACCATTCTGGACCAGTTCCACCCTCCCCTATGCCCCACTTTTAAAAATTTTTTGTATTTTGAATATCAATTTTACTACTCACTTAATATCGTCAGGGCCTGTGCTATCAAACACAGTCATCTTTTATTCCATAACTCTCATTTCACTATTTTTCAGTATATATTTTTCCCATCTGGTGATGAACTCTAGGAGGCCATGGGACCTTGATTCTTCTGCAGTGGATTTAAAACAAATGTGTTCTTTGTTTGAATCAAAGTTAAGTCTTCCTAAGAGCAACTAAAAGCAGAAAGATGGGGTAAGGATGGAAAATCACCTTTACGGAAAAGGAGCTATGTGCCGGGTCCCTTCCTCAGACTCATTTAAGTCTTAATAATCCCAGAAGAAGGTACTGAGTCTTCCTGGAAGCCTTGCTCCCCTCCTACACACATCTTCTAAGCATGGTCACTGACAGCCAGCATCTGCCCACCTTGGCCCTGGCTACATTTATTTCTCAAGTGGGCGTGTATTTCACTGCTTCCAAAGTCGCTGAAGTAATTACTTGCCGTATCCAATGGGCTGGAATCACCTCTGCTCTGCTTGTTCCTAATACACCCATCAACCAAATCTAAACACACAGGAGACCCGGTGATAGAGCACGAGCTATTTCTGCATGACTGCCTATTTGAAAAAATTCACAAAGGCCTCCAAATGCAAGTAAGACCATAAGAATATAGAGGTTTAAAAATGGTAAGTGGCAGTTGCGCCAATATGTTCAGAACTACAGTTTTTTTTTTTTTTAAAGAAGTCCACTATTCTCCATTTCCCCAAAAGTTCTTTGTTCTTTTGCTCTAACAAAATAAATTATTCCTCACCTTGGGCAAGTTGGTAGGAACGTGAGAAAATTATATTAAATCAGACATCCTTGAGACCAAAATAGATTGGAACAGGGGTTCCCTTTGTTTAAAATAGTTCTTCAAACAGAAAGCAAAAGAGCTATAGGGAAGAAAAAAGTTGTCAAACACCCTCCAGCACTTTGGAAGCACCTAAGATCTACAAACTATTGGTATGTTAATTAAGTTTGCTTTTATCTAACATAGGTGTTTGCTGGTCATGGTCCCATTACCCTGTGGCACTTTCGGCCTCTTGAATAAAATTTCATTTCATGAAAGTCATTAGAAAATGCTTCCTTTACTCTATTTCAGAGTGGCTTCCTCTCCCTTACTATCCTTTAGTGAGACTTCATCTTAGTTTGCTAATGTTATAAAGTTCATTACCCAAGCCCAGGGAGAACATACAATCCATAAGTTCATCCACCATCAGCCTTCTGGCCAGATCAGGAACTAACCATCTCAGGTAAGATAAGGAGAAAGTCATATTTTTCATCACTGAGTGATTAATAATTGTGTTTACTAGCTGCCAGAGTGGGCCCTATCTAGAATTTTAAATGTCTAGAGAAGGAAAAGCCTTTTCAGCCATAACCCACCTCAGTAATCTATTTCAATCTATTGCAAAGTCCTCCCTGATGAAAATTCTTCCTTATACGCAACATAAATCCCCTGGGACAGTTTAACTCTGGCTCTATTCCAGGAAAGATGTCCTTTCCGCGTTCTTGAAACATCTTCCTTATACTGGTCTTGGTCTTAAACCAATCAAGAAAGGTCAGGCAAAGTAAGAAATAAACCATCAAGAGTCTAATCCAAACTTAAAAGTATCTAAGGAGTATGTTGTGAATTTGACGTAAGTCAATGTTATTTTGTATGTCAGTTCACATTTTCTTTTCTTTTAAAAAACTAATGCCATCCACGATGCTATCACTAACAATTTTTACTTCCTTCTGGAACAGAGGTTGTCAAACTATGATGTATGGGCCGAATAACTTCTTTTATAAATAAGCTTTCTTGGAACACTGCTATGCTCATTCGTTCACATATTATGACTGTTTTCTTGCTACAGCGATGGACAGAGTTGTAACAAAGACCCCACTGCCCACAAACCATAAAATGTTCACTATCTGGCCATCTACAGAAAAAGCAGGTAGACCTCTGTTACTACCAAAATGTTACTACTAAAATGCATAGTATCAGAATGCTAGTCTAACGCCCCAAGAGAACACTTCGGCTGTCTTAAAAACTGAGACCAACTGTTGTATGATGAATTCAACAGTGATCATGATGAAGACCTCCAAAGAACCACCATCATCATCTTGTGTGATCCAATTTACCATCAGCATCTATAAACCCAGTTTTGCCCTCTCATTTGAAGTGTCTTATCAAAAAACTAGGAATGTACCACTACTGCCTGTAAAAAGCACTAAACAGAAGCACCAAATAATAAAACAGATCACCAGTAACAGATAACCAGTCACAGGCACCGCCCACATGACAGGTCATTAGGTGATCAGTATGGATGGTCCACAAGGGCAGGGTTGGTTTACTGTTGAATTCTCAGTACTTTAGAACAGTGGGTAGCATATTGCAGTTACCCAACGAATATTTGAGGAATGAAAGAAAGTTCTCACAAAAATGCCACAAAGTTTGTTCTAGTATTAGGTGAAGTGGCCAAGTGGTGATGTGAAACCAGGAGGTTTCAATCTCTCGATACCTCACTGCCTGTGCTAATACGTGCTTCAGTCAGCAAGCGCTTCTCCAGCCTGTCTTGTTTTCAATTAAATAAAGACCCCTTGGCAATGGGATAACTAAATCTAACCTGATTAAATGGTAAGCGTTTGTTGGGGGTTGATTTACTTAGCACTGCATTAGAAACTACAAACCTAAAAAGAAACACGAGATGTTTTTTGCCTACAGCACACACAGAACGGTGCAGCTGTTAAAAGCAAGAACTCTGAAAAAGACTGCCCAGCTTTCACATCCTGACTCCATCACTCATTTGCTATGGGACCTTGGGCATGTTATCGAACTGCCCAGGCCTCAGTTTCTCCATCTATAAATGGGAACGATTATAGTACCTAAGAGGGTTGTTGCACAGTTACAGTGCCTGTCACATAGTTAAGTATTAATATACACTTATATTAATGTGAGTGGCTTATTATATTTACTTCATTCTTTGATATTTATTTCCTATGGGAAAATAAGAAACCTGCAACTGAGGTGATTAGTGAGTAGTACCTTATCTTTTATAATTTTATAATCCCATGTGTTGGTAGGGCTGATGGTTAGAGAACAGAATCCTAAGTCCTGGAATGCTCATTCCCTAATACTTACCTTGGTTAATTTCCACCCACCCTACATGTCTGAGGTTCAATGTCATTTCTCTGGGGCACCCTTCCCTGACCAGCCCATCCTCCAAGTGGGCCAGTGTCGGGCCTATGATCTCCATCCTCTTTGCACCCTGTACCTCCTGTCTACAGAGGCATCATTCCTGAAATTACTTGTTGCACAGACTGTCAACCACATGTGTGTAGTTATTTGCTTCTGTGTGTCTTGCCTTCACACACAGAAAACCTCCATAAATGTTACTGGACTGAATGACTGTGCAGCGTGGACCCTGAAGGAAGGAGAGAGCACTGTGGGCTTGAAGAGTCTGTGGCGAGGTGAGACTAGAGGTGGCTAGAAATGAAGAAATGAAGAAAGCTGAATGATTTGCCGGTCTTTTTTTTTTTTTTTTAAGGTAAGAAACAGTAGCAGTATGTAATTTCTTGAGAAGAATGTATATAAGCTCATCCTCAACCTCAGAATTTCCTTTAAGTAGTTAATAGAAGAGATTGAGTTGGGTCTCTCTTCTTTTGAGACGGAAGCAGAGATTTCTGGAGAGCAGCCCTGCTAGCTGGTACACTGGCTCCTTTGCACATCTCTGAAAATTACCAAAGTGCATTCCTCAAGGAGGAAGAAAACCTCAGGAGGGAGATTTTCTTTCTATTCAACATTGACTTGGTGATTGAAGGCAATACCACAAAATAAACTTTTACCCTGTTAATTCAATTATGGTTCTCGAGTTGTGACTATTCATGTCAAGTTTGTTATACACAAACGCACACACACACACACATACACACACATATATATAAAATCTCTTCCTTCTGCTCTCTAATTAGCACTCATTAAACTCAGAAATTCTGTCACTAAGGCACAAGGTAAGTGTTCTACTAAGATTCTCATCTATGTCTTGTTTCTCAGGATTTTATCAAGTATGTCCATATTCTGGTGAAAGCATAAACCTTATCTTCATTTAGCTATCAGAGATGGAAAATTTTAAAAACTAAGGAAAAAGAATGAGTCTTAATATGCAATGCAAATGAGTGAATTTTATAAAAGGCAAAGATAAAAAAAAATATAATCCCTTTGGCATGCCATTAAGCAAACTCTTCCTGAGGATTATGAGTTTTAAATATGCTCTGCACAATCAATTCATTCATTCAACTAATATTTTGTGCCTTCATTTACTCATTCATTCAACTCAACTAATTTATCAAGCGCCCTCTATGTACGGCTTCTGCCAGGTGTGGGAGGTTGAGGCCTCTGGATTCAACATTTAGCTGAGTAACGGTACCCGTAGAGACACAGATGACGTCACTGTGCACTTTTCAGAGCGTGTGCGCACGAGGGAGCACACGTGTCCTCAAAAAGGTCATTCCCTGTCTGGGGCAGGAAAAGTACAGAAATGGAGAGTAAGCCTGTATAACCCCTCACGTAGATTTGAGGGTGAAATTTAGAGGAGCATAAAAATCCTATGGGCGGCTCTTTGCTTCCACAAAGCCCATTCTTTGAGCACAACAAAACAATACTGTGAAAACGACCAAGTTACTCCTGTGGCCCTAGGTCACAGTTACTCATGGGGCCCTAGGTCACAGTCCTCTCGGGGCGGGGGGGTGGGGGGGGTGGAAAAACTGGGCTGAACCAACACAGTCAGTTCTTCCTAAACCAGGTACCTATGATGCCCGTAGACATTCCCAAGTCCACATTTTGCAGACAGGGCCTTAAAATGTCTACCTAGGGAATTCTTGAGCCTGCTTTAAAATATGTTATATAATATTAAAATACTAAACATAATATTTATAATACATAATTTATAATATTAAAATATACATACATATCTATACACATACACACACACATATAACACCTCCACCTCTTCTTGAGACCCTGCACAGAAGAAGGTGTGTTCGGTCTGGTCTGCTTGTGAGGCACTTCGGCCACTTTTAAAACGTCAAGCGCCATAAAATCAAAGTCCCTGTTATTGTGGTACATTGGCCATCGTTGCCAAAGCAAAACTAGAGACAGAGTTAACCATCGTAGCCACGAATAGCTGTTCTGGAAGGGCCAAAATCATGATTTTCAATGTTTTTCCATCTGAAATAGGGAAACATTACTCACCAGGGCCTGAAACCGTTTCCTGCCCCACGAAGCTAAATTCCTACGCCAGCAATACGGTCTCCACAGAAGCCCTTAAAACAGCAATGTCACTCCACAAAGTTCTTATTGCGGCCAACACAGCTCTACGTTTAAACTTAACTGTGGAGACTGAAAATCGGGCTCACCGCAGAGGCGACGAGAGACCTTTATTTTTTGAAACGCCTGGAGACTGATGTCACTGTGCTGTCTCTTCAATGTCACCACTCCCCTCTCCCCAAAACCCAAGTGAACTCTGGAGAAAGGACTGAAATTTCAGCTTTATTGCATGGCTGGCACGTATTTCCAAACTCATTTAGTGCTCAGGTAAGTTTCAGCTTTAAGAAACACGGTGGGGAAAAGGACTAGATAATTTACTCCCATCAGCATCTGTTCCATAAGGAGGGGGGCAATTCTATTAATATGATCTTCAGCAAAAAAAAAATGTCCTGCTGTTAGGGCTGGTTCTCCAATTTCTTCACTACATCCATATTTACTAAAATGGTTCTTGCTGTGAGTAAAAAAATTGGGCCTGAACAGGTACCTCTGTTGCCTGAAAGAACTTACCAGTGATTCCTCCAGGGAACATTCTGTAGAAGGCTACACCTGAAAAAGGGCTGAACAAGCTGCTGGTCTGTGAGCCCTCCGGGGATGAAGTTGGTTATGTAAATAAATGGCTTTTCTGTGAGGACAGCTAGCCCTACACCTTGCTCTTCCCACAGCAGGCAGCCCAAGCAGGCTTACTTACCCCTTCTGACTTACCAGTCTTGGCCAATGTTTGTCCATAGGGACATGGACACAGACAACCCCCAGGGTCTCTGTACATTGGCTCTTTTCCCAGAGGGGGCGAGGACTCCTTTATGACATCAAAATGTTATGTAAACTCCCACATCATTATCATTTTAGCCCATTAATTGAAAACTCTCATAAATTATTTAGCAGCGCTTTAAGTATTTATAAATCCCAAGACCATCTACATTTATTTCCAAAAGAATAGCACAGAAGATGTGCATGCAATGAGTAGGTAGGTACTGTCTGGTGGTGAGAGGTGTACGGATTCCTACATCCCTAGTGAAGACTCTGAGGTCCCTAGGGATCCAGCGCCCACAGGTTTGGAATCTTGGGTCTGGCTCAGTGAAGACACTGCTCCCTTTCATATCTCGGAGTGCAGGAAGGTGTTGCCTTTCAAGTCTTTTAATTTTGCCCCTCTTACTGGGAGGTGCTCCACTATGAAGCCTTTGTAATGGATATTCCAACGAAATGCACATTACGAGCCACATTCAAGGGCGCCATTTAAACTAAAAACCCACACAAGATCTCTCAGCAAACCACTGGCTTTTAAAGGGAGCCTGGCTGACTCAAAAGACAGGACACTTGATCCTGGACATGCCACACCACACGGCCTCCTGCCACGGCTCTGCTGGTTCTGACCATGGAATTTCCAAAACAGACACCCTCCAACAAAGCCAAGAGTACATTTTTGTGGCTACAGAGTGAAGTGAGGTTTCTCTTTATTAGAGAGAGATGGCATTGCTACATGGGCTTGTTTTCCCTCACAGGGTACCAGTCTCAGAGAGTCAGCCTCCCGAAAGAAGTGTGACAGGAAGAGAAAAGCTACTTGGTTCATGTGCCACGTGGTCTGGGAGACAATCTGGCCCCCAAGAACCTTGGGAAGGAAGAAGCAATTTCAGCACCACAAGAGGAATGTGGACTCCAGAACTGAATGATGCAGTGATTACTCCGCAAGGACCACCCACGGGCCAAAAAGCCAAGAAGTTATCAATGAAGGGGCTTCCTTGAAGGGGGAGTCATGAGCTCAGTTCTGTGCTGACAGAGAGGAAAGCTACATGGGTAGGGTGGAGAAGAGTGAGCCACGTGTAGGGAACACAAGGTAAATTGGTTGGGGGGCTCAGTGTCAAACACAGACCTATCACTGGCAGAACACCTCTGTAGGCAGCCCATAGGAACCCTCTGCTGGTCCTTCAACACTTTCTCGAAAGCACTGTCTTGATGGAGAAGGAACCATTTTAGCAATAATGGGCAAGACGAATTGGAAAGGCAAGATGACTAGGGATAAGTCTTCGGTCATCACTCAAATGTGATGTAAGATGGCTTTGGAATGAAGATGGCGGATATGGAAATGTCAATTAATAGGGCACCCCTGAGAGATGACCTCTCCGCTGAGCAAGTCATCAGACTTACTGCCAAACTGTGGTTCCGATTTTAGCATTTTAGGTGTAGACACTACAGGATAGGGGTTGGCCATGTGCACCACTGGCCTAAAGAAAAGAAAATTCTAGGGTAACAGCAGAAAGGAGAGTGGCCGTGAAAGGATCCCCACTTTGCCTCTTCTCCTGAAGCCCTCGTAGCACCAGCACCCGTCCCGAGACACCCCCATTCCTAGACTTCCCACACCAAGCGGCCATTCCTTTGAGGCAAACTGCAATGACGAGGTAGTAAAATAGAGAAATGACCCAGATGATTACAAATATCACTGCAATGTGGACTTTCCGGTTGGAGTGGATGTGAAGCTCAAACAAAGTGCTCATCCTGTGAGGGACGCTGAGGATGCAGTTTCCCTGAGCTCTGAGAGCTGGACTCGTGGCGCTGGGTGAGCCTTGTTCCTGGCTCTGCCACTGTCACACCAGATAAAGCTGAAAGAATTATCTTTCTAGCTTCAAGATTCTGTATTTGTAAACAGAAAAGATATAACTAAATGGCTCCTAGGTCCCTGCGAGCACTAACTTCTTGTGTGATCAGTCCTTCTAAAATTGCGATGTGTCCAGGTGGGGAAGTTCATTTACCCCCTATCTGGTTTACGGTCACTTAAGGGAGTGATTTCTTCCCTCTGAGGCTCTCATCTTGCCCATTATTCAGAGTGAGCTGCCTCCTGGTGAGCTGTCAAAATACATCAGCTTCAAAGACAAACACACACCTTTCAATCCAAGGCCAAGATAGTTTACTGTATAATTTGTGATAATGTTAAGTCTGTTTCTCATAAATGTTAATGGTGCCACTTTTTTTCCTGCATAGATGGCTAATTCTCAGAAAAGCAGCTGGATGTTAAAAGTTACATTTTTTTTTTTTTAAACAAGGTAACTGCCTCAGCCAACAAATCGGATTAAAACAAAATCAAACCCCACTAGGTTGCAGGCACAAATATTCTGTTAATGGCAGTAACTAAATCCAAAATAAAACCATTCAACGATGCTGCTCTCCTGTTTATCTATCATGAGTTCGTTAAGTTCACATTCACACACCTTTCTCCACTTCAATGTGTAAATGTTAATAAAGAGTTCTTTATCATAATCCAGGTTCCTTCTATTCCTATCAACTGCCTAATATGTTGTACATTAGTAAAATACAATATGCCTAAGTGCCTCCCAAAGTAAATTTTTTCCTGCTAAAAATATTTTGCCATCCATTATTCAACATTTTCTCATTTATAGAATTAGCAAACTTTAATTTGAAATAGAAATGCTATGACTTCATCTTTTATACCCTATAGAATTGTTTGAGGAATGTTCTCTCAGACACTGAGAAGCTGGATTTTGAAATCACTTGAATCTTTCCAAGTCATTTCCTGACAAAAGAGTCAACTGCAGTTTACCTACTGTACTGAGGCTTCTGAAATTCCGAACTTTGTATTTGGAAGCACCACATAAACCGTCAAAATAAGAATGTAGGTCTTCTAAATGCCTGATTCTACAAAAGACAACAATAAAAAAATCGTAACAAAAAAGGTTTCAAAATTCCACAATAAAACAGCCACAAAAATCATATGGAAGAAATAGATGAAATGTCCTCAAATTGCTTGGTCTCAGGATACCAAGTGGAACTATGCAACCTTATTCATTCATTCTTTCATTCATTCAACTAACAAGACACACTGAACTTGATAGCAAGACACTGGCATTGGTTATAACGACATGACAGAAGATGGTCTCTGCTTTCAAAGAGCCCACAGTCCAGGGGACAGAGAGACATACAAACGGATGATCCTACAATGTGGTGGGTATGTTGATAAAGATAGGCAGGGAGTGTGAGGAAGAAAAGTGGGTGGTGATGAGGGGGGAATGTCAGGGCTTCAAGATTTCTTAAAGAAGGGAATACCTCCACTGAGCCTTAATACCTGCCCTGTCTCGGCTTCACAGGCCAGTTGGGAGGCTCTTGTAAGATAAAGCCTGGAAAAGGGCCTTGTGAACTAAAGCACAAAAAAGGGGGACTGGGATTATTTTCCATGGTGAGAAAGAGCAAGTGCAGCATAATGAATGAGTTCTCTGGCGTCTCTGGCTATTAAGGAAAACATCCAAACATGATCTGCAAGAGGGTTTTTAAAAGTCCAGTTTCAGCCGATTTTCTCAATCTTATCTGTTTTTAGAGAGGACTTAAAATGAAAGGACTATACATCTCCATTTCACAGATGAGGAAATTTCGACACAGGGCCCAGAGAGTTGGGGAAGAATGCAAAGGAAGAAAGGTCCGAGAGCAGCTCAGGCCCGGGTGGTGGTGATGGTGGGGGGTGGCATTTTTCTTTCATCACACTCTTCTCAAGGATGACACTCCTCCTGCCAAAAATGGGAGGAGTCATTTTCTCTTTTTTTTTTGGTGGTTGTTTTTCATAAAAACACATCAGAAAGTAAGCAAACAAAATCCACATTTTAAACTCCCCACATATCTTTGAAACACTTTTCTCCACTTATTTCCAAGGCAGACAGAACAGAGCAGGTATTAAGACTCAGTTCATCTTTCACTTGAGATGAAGGTGGCCCTGACAGGCTTGTCATAAGCGACTATGATATGGACCTGAAATACAAGAGGAAATAGGAAAGAATAAAGGAAATCTAGGGGGGTTGGGGTGTTTGGAAGACGCTGTAAACACAGGATATCGGCACAAACTGGGGGTGAAGTCTGGGAAGAGTCAGTGAACAGAGGGAGAGCAGCCACTGAATGAACCAGAGCGCAAGGACCAGCAATGGCCTTGTCCAAAGACAGGACAACTCCCAGAGACGTCCTCAGAAGTTGCCTGTGACCAGGGCTTGCCCCACTGCCACTCCCAGGTCGGCCACAAGGGCCACAATAAAAAATGAGACTTAACTGCACCTGTTCCCTGAAGCCCCTCCCCTCACAGTTAATTCTTGTGGTGAGAAGCAAATGGCCAGGATGATACGATTGTACCAGGGTCGACTCATTTATTCCACGCATGCTTGGTGCGCTCGCCTTGGGGATATGAAGAGCCAGAGAAATCCAGTCTTTGTGCTGGAGAAGCTCCTAGCTCCGAGCTCTACCCCCACGCTTTGTAGCACTAAGTGCAGGGGGCAACAAAGGAGGAGGGTATAGACGCTGGGGGCACACGGATGGGGAGAGGGACTAGAGCTTTGTGAAATATGATCATAGGGAAGAGCGTGGGCACCGGCGTGGGAAAACACACAGCACATTTTGAGGAGGGAAGAAAAGCTAGTGTCAGACCCAGTGTGGGTGGCCATCTGTTTGGGCTGTGGTTCTCAGCCCTAACTGTCCATTAGAATCATCTGGAGAAAACAAATACAGATGTCCAATGTCCGACATGTTGTTATGGGTGGTAGCACGTGGCTGTGTTCCTATGTAAAAATTTGAACCATACACTAAAGATTTGTGTACTATACTTTTTAAAATTATTAGTTAATTTATTTATTTTTGGCTGCATTGCATCTTCGTGGCTGCATGCGGGCTTTCTCTAGCTGCAGTGAGTGCGGGGCTATTCTTCGTTGCAGAGCATGGGCTCTAGGTGCGCGGGCTTCAGTAGTTGTGGTGCGTGGGCTTCAGTAGTTGTGGCGCATGGGCTCAGTAGTTGTGGCACACGGGTTTAGTTGCTCCGCAGCATGTGGGATCTTCCTGGACTAGGGCTTGAACCCATGTGCCCTGCATTGGCAGGCAGATTCTTAACCACAGAGACACCAGGGAAGTCCCTACTATACTGTCTTAAATCACACCTCAAAACAATTAAAAGCCCCAGGCCCCATTCCAGACCAATTAAGTCACAATGGAATACGCAAAAGTACGGCTGAAGACCCTTGTCCTAGGGGAAAAATAATGTTTTTAAATCCCCTTGTTTAAAGAGCACAAATCTTTTAAAGAGGAATCAAAGCCGTACATTCCACTATCTGCTAGGAAGAAATAAAATGCATTGAGAGTCCTTTTAGTGATTTTTTTAAACAAGCATTAGCTTCAACCCTTTCACACCATCTTGTAAAATAAATAGGTTAGAGTTCCATTTTACAGATGAGGAAACAGGCTCAGAGAAGTTACTCTCTTCTCAAAGGGCACACAATCTTTAAGAAGCAGAACTAGGAGGCTGTGTGTGGTGCAGGGATGTGTATTTTTTTTCTGAGGGATCCATGCATCCTTTCCGAAGAGAATTTACTAAATACCATCAGGTGACTTTGGGAGCCCACCACTCTGACTCAAGCTCTAACAACTTCTTAAAGCAGGAGGCTTTTTGCTGCTACAGGAATTATTATTTCTGCAAACTAGTAAACCTGAAGTCAGCAATGATTAAATTGCTCCTTGAAGCCCATAGCCACTTGCATGTCTCTTTGTCTTTGGGGTCTCATCTCTGCAATTCATTTCAGCTTCAGTCTGCACCAGAATCTCCAATCTGTCACACCAAGGGCAAGAAGAAATGCCCTCCTAACAAGCTCTGGGCATCACTGGGGCTGCCTGCAATCTAGATTTCCAAAGAGTCATATTCTGCATGAGCAGCTAACGAAGCTCACAGGAACAGGAGAAACTGCACAAAAGCAGAAAATGATAACTCAGAATGTACACCCATTGAGTAATGGCATTAAGGAAATCCTCAAAGCCCCTAGCAATGTAGCTGCCAAAAGAAAAAAAAAAATGATTTCTTATATAAAAAAAAAAAAAAAGGCCCAAGTAGAAGTTACAATAAGGATCCATAGACATACTGCAGGTTATGAACATTATTGCAGCATTAAAAGTGGTAATAGCATAATGTCATCCACTGTGTATGAAATCCCGGACAATGTAAGATGGGTTGCTTAAGCATAAAGGCTAACACAGCCTAGAAACACCAGGGAAATAAGCAGCACATGTAAGAGGAAAAATATTCACTTGGTATTTCTGGATCACTTTTCTCAGTGCTTGCAGCAGAGTAAACAGTGTTTCCAAAAGGCATCTCAGCAGTTCCCTGCACTCACACAACTTCCTTCTTTCTCAAGCCCAACTCTGCTGTTTGAGCTGAAAAGTTCTGGCTGCCTTTATTCCATGTTATTCCTTCACTGCCCATTCTATTTCTACAATTTCACAATGGATAACAGAGAGGGGAAGAGAGGCATTGAGAACTAAGATGCACTTGAAAAAGGACACTTTTGGAAACCTGCACACCCACCATCTCCTTAGAATACAGACACAAGAACTAAATATAGAGCTAGAACGTATTAAAGGTGTCCATTCCAAACTCCTGACTTTAAAACTAAGGAAACCAGGCTCAACACAGTGAGATGATTTGCCTGAGGTTACAAAGCTGGCTTCCTGGCCAGAACTGGATCTAATAAAGCCATAAGTTACATTTTATTTGTGGCTCTAATGCTTAAAGCCCTTTCCCAGATATCTCATAAATACCCTACTGCGGGTATCCCTTTCTTTCAGGTGGAAAAACTGAGGCTAAGATAGTGTGACATTTTTCCTAAGCCTACCCAGCTAGTCAGGGGCAGATCTTAAAGCCTCTGGTATCCAGAAAAGGGCTTGTGTTAGGCAGACATCACATCCCTCTCTGTCCACGCCCCAGCTAAGAGAGACCGCATTACTGGGTAAAACGTATTCGGGTAGCTTCAGGCACATGCTGTACTGAGAAAATTGAGACAAAAGGCTAAGGATGTTTGGGCACAGGCAAGAAGCTGTATTACAAAGGTACATCACTTTCATATTCATTTGCACATTTTTCCTCATAAGAAAATTAGGCTTTAATGTAACCTCAATTTCAACCTTGTTGCTTTACTGCCTAAAGCCCATTAGAGAGCTATTTCCCTGGGCCAGGAACTTATGATTGCAGGTCAGGAGGCTGGGGTTTTAATCGACTCATGATGAGACTTCTTTCCTGAGGCTCCACTCCCTCCGTTGTGGCTCTGCTCTATAATGGGGGGTTGGGGGGCAAGGTGCACCTTATATAGGTAGTGAGAATCTTTCTTAATACATCAAAGGCTCAGTTAACTACCTCTGTGTGTGTGTGCGTGCACGAACACACGGGGCAGGGGGAACAGACCTTTCACTGACTCACAGACCAGTGTACATCAAAACAGAGTAGCTAGGGCACCACCCCAAATAATGAAGGTAGATGCCGTCTTGTCTATGTCGCCTTCTTCCTCTTCCTTCCCCTGGGCTAAACCAGTGTGTCTAATCCACTTTAGGGTGCAGAGCCTCTGAAGAGTTTCCTGTGGCCCAAGACAACTGATTCCCCCTCAAAAACTCCTCAGATAAAACTATCTACAGATTGCGAATGTTCTAGTTCCCCAGCTCTTAAAACTTAGATCCATATTGAAAGTACCTAGGTCGTCTTTAAAGAATGCTGGTGCTTCTTTCAGCTCCCCTAGTTCCTCCAGAGATCCTTACCGGTCTGGTGTGCAGCTTAGGCTTTGGGATTTTTAACCGCCCCTTCCCCCTCCTCCCAGGGTGATTGTAATACGCAGGCAAGTTTGAGAAGTACTGCTCTGGCCTAGGTGAGACTTCGCAGCATGCCTTTGACCTCAAATGTCTTCCCGCCCCCCATGTCCACCTCTGCCTGGGGAAGAGGGAAGGCTGTCCACGCCCTCCACCCTGGGGCCAACCTTTCCAGGCACTTGCCATCTCCAGGTAGGATGCTGGTGAGAAGACAGGATCAACTCACTTCTGACTGCTTCCACGTCCTTGAAGTTTCTTATTCTACTAAATGAAACGCTTATCAGGCCTCAGACTTCCTTAAGTACAAGTGAACAGCCCTTGGAGGCCAGTGCAAGGTTCCTTATCCCTAAGCATCCAGGACCATTGCGGGCTCTGCCGATTCCCTTCAAAGCGCATTTCCCTCCCTGCTCCCCAAGGCCAGCCTCCCACCTCTTGACCAATTATGCAGCTTGGCAACCTCTACCATTAAGGTATCAGCTCCTTTTCCTTAAAGCCGTTCCCTTATCAGGGCTCAGAGATAATGCCAACACTGGGAAAATACTGTTTTTATATTCTAGTGGGGGCAGCTTATAATAATTCATGCCAGTAGGTTTTGTTTCCCATATATGTGGATCCTGACTGCAGTCTACCTCCAGGCAGGAACAAAATGCACGCGCGGGGAGGCCCCTGCCTGCCTTGGATGCCGATTCAGCACCCTCTCTGCCCACTTAAGAGGGGAGGGTGGAGAGGCCACACACATCTGGCTTCTCATGGAACAAGCTCAGCAAGACCAACAGCAGAAGAAGGCTGAACTTGAACATGGCTTTCTGGACAGAGAATCACAAAAGAAGAAAAACCCTGGAGTTCCCAACATTGGTCACTACAAGCAACCCCTTGTCTGCATTTATTCAACCATTTTTTTTTTAACTTTTTCTTTTTGTTCCCCCCTTAACATCACTTTTCCCTAATTACTTTTCAAATCTGGCCTGGGAGCAATAAAAACTCAATCCTAACCCAGGTGCTGCAGTTAATGAGCCTCAGAACTCTGAAGAACAAGGAATGCCTTTCTGGGCCTCAGTTTCCCCATCTGATAAGGAGATCACACTGCACTAGGTGACTACTGATTTTCCATACCGAACTCAGGACTCTAAGACTGTAATACCTTTTTATTCCTTTTATTTCTCATCTTTGTCTTTTTTCCAGCATCTAATCCACAGCAGGAATTAACACTGTTACCTTTCCTTGTACAACCCATCCCCTAAAAAGGTGTGTTTGGATTGGTGGGAGAGAGAGAATCAAAATAATTCAAATTTTAAAAAATCTTTATCAACTCTTCCTATTATTGCAGCATTGGGGGTATGAAAATTAATTGGCTACAGAATATAAAACTGCTTTTTCCTCACTAAATATCATATTTTACATCTATTAATGTTAGTATTCGTAGCAAAAGCCAATTATCACATTTTTTCAAAAAGCACATCTTCTGAGAGCAAAAAGGATGAGGAAACGCCAAAACGAGTTACTAAATACCCTATAAATATGTAAACTAATGGAGTTTTGGTAATATTCTTGATATTACAAGTAGAGAGGTATTATCAACTTTCAAAATTCAGGACTGTTCGTATTGTTTATCTGCAGAGCAGCTTAGATTACAAGATATTTATATTCTACTATTCTGAATGGCGTTCAAACAAGTGGGCACAGAAACTCAGTTTTGTTAGAATTCATGCTTATTTCAGTTATATAGCAAATCATTCCATTTATTAGATTACAATGGATATGATGTGTTTTTATTTTATCCCAAATATTCCCTTTTGTAAAAATTAGATTAGAATAAAATACCTTTATTATACTATTTCAATTATTTTTTTTCTATGAACAGTTTTTTTTTTTTTCCTGCGGTATGCGGGCCTCTCACTGTTGTGGCCTCTCCCGTGGCGGAGCACAGGCTCCGGACGGCCATGGCTCACGGGCCCAGCCGCTCCGCGGCATGTGGGATCTTCCCGGACCGGGACACGAACCCGTGTCCCCTGCATCGGCAGGTGGACTCTCAACCACTGCGCCACCAGGGAAGCCCTATGAACAGTTTTTTATTTGACAATGCTTCTGATCTCTTTTGCAAATACTGTTAAAATTTTGCTTCTTTTTCTGTCCTTCCCCATTTCTCCTCCTAGTTGAATCACAACTGCCAACACGGATGAACCTAAAATTTCTGTTTTCCATCAAGCCCAGCTATCAAATGCTTTTTTTTTTTTTTAATTTTATTTTTGGCTGCGTCAGGTCTTGGTTGCTATGCGCGGGCTTTCTCTACTTGTGGCGAGCAGGGGTTACTCTTCCTTGCAGTGCGCGGGCTTCTCATTGCGGTGGCTTCTCTTGTTGCCAAGCACGGGCTCTAGGCGCACGGGCTTCAGTAGTTGTGGCACCAGGGCTCAGTAGTTGTGGCTCGTGGACTCTAGAGTGCAGGCTCAGCAGTTGTGGCACACGGGCTTAGTTGCTCCACGGCATGTGGGATCTTCCCAGACTAGGGCTCAAACCCGTGTCCCCTGCATTGGCAGGCGGATTCTTAACCACTGTGCCACCAGGGAAGTCCCATATCAAATCCTTCTGATTTGAATAAAAACAGTGCCATTAGCACATTTTAGAAAATCAATTAGCTGAAAGGTAGTGAAAAATTGGCAGATTTACTGTGAGCAATACTATAATAGCCACAGAACTGTAGCACAAAAACCAAAAAAGCAAAATTTCACATTGGGAAGCCATACTGTAATACCAGTTGACAACAGTATTAATGTAATACGAGACCTCAAGAAATGACATTAAGTTATAGTTTTGCAGCTGAGTAATGAGAGCTGGGAAGATTTCTGGTCACTTTTCTTTAGATAGTCCCTCTTCTGACGCTATGAGGAATTAATCTTGGCTATCGTTCACCACTCCTCCAGTCAACAGCCAGACGTTGATTTTCACTATCTTCAAATCAACAAAGGCTCTCAAAATTTTTTTCAATAATTACTACATGGGGATAGTGAAGAATACTAAATGCGAAAACTACCATTATCCAGAAAGTCACTTTCTATTCCAGATGCCAGATACATACTTTTCATGACTTATTCCATTTAATCATCATAACCGCCCCTCATCCACATACACACACCTGATATAAACTGCGCATCCTCAATTTACAGGTAAAAAGACTGAAACTTTAAGAGGCTAAGTAACTTGCCCAGGCACTCAAGGCTGGGAAGAAGCAGAGTCACTCTTGGAACTCCATAGCCCGCAATGCAGCCCACGCTCTCTCCACCAGGCTGTACTGCTGGGGTGAACCACAAAAGAAGATAAAACACCCAAGAATAAAGTGACTTAGATTGTTAGGTCTATAAACTAAGGCAAACAACACAGCGTGCATTTTATTCTCCCAGTATATTTTTGGTGGAGAACAAATTGCCCTGGGAGAGGTACTGTATAATTTCATTTGCAGCAGTGTCCTTCTGCAGCAGCAAATGGAAACACACACACTAAAATCAGATTGCAATTAAAACCCAATTATATTATATGACAATATTAGACACCTACCCAGGAATGATCCAGCAGGGACCTTCTCTGAAAGGCAGTAGGTCACAGTCTTCAAACTGCTTCCAAGTGTACTTCTGACTCTGCCCTCTGACCTTAAGTGTGTGGTAAACAATGCCTGGCAGCCCTTCTCCAACAGCAAAAGGACTTGGTTTATTTCTCATGATGGAGTAAACTCTGATAACACCATTACCAATTTACTTCGGAGGATGACACGTGAGGAATATTAAGTCTTCCTCAGGCATATTATTAAACAATTTAAATACAGCATTTCAACTGCTGGGAATAAAGAGATAGAATTTGTGCACGGTCAGGAAAATCAGGGTCACAAAAAAAGGTCCCCGTGTGACTTTACACCCTTTAGTCCCTTTGTTTCAACAACTTGTCATTTCACTGACTTGAAACGTTTAGTAAATACTTATACCAAGAAATAGGCAGGGGCTTCCCTGGTGGCACAGTGGTTGAGAATCTGCCTGCTAATGCAGGGGAAACGGGTTCGAGCCCTAGTCTGGGAAGATCCCACATGCCGCGGAGCAACTAGGCCCATGAGCCACAACTACTGAGCCTGCGCGTCTGGAGCCTGTGCTCTGCAACAAGAGAGGCCGCGATAGTGAGAGGCCCACGCACTGCGATGAAGAGTGGCCCCCGCTTGCCACAACTAGAGAAAGCCCTCGCACAGAAACGAAGACCCAACATAGCCAAAAATAAAATAAAATAAATAAATAGATAGATAAAAAAAAGCCAAGCATTTGAAGCCCTTTAAAAAAAAGAAAGAAAGAAAGAAAGAAAGAAATAGGCAGTCATTTCCCCACCACCCAAGATTTTCTTCTCTCACCACATGATTTACAGACCCAATTAATGGCAACAACAAATACGCAACCTATCTGGAGTTGCAGAAATTTCCTTCTGGTGGCCTTCTAGAAGATTTGCACTGCTGGCGTTTAAGCTGATTTTCTTTAATTTGACAGAACATTTCAACTACAGAACTCGGGCTTCCAGTATTTTTCAACAGTTGTCTTCAAGTTCATTTGTCATCGTTACCATGGGCCATCCAGACAAATCACCCAGCACACAACTCCATTCAACCATCCGGCTCTCTAGCGAGGACACAGCACTAAGGCTGGCTCTCAATATTTCTAATTTATGAAAATGTCTAAGGGCTGAAGTTGAACCCCACACTGTTCCTTTTTAAGTTGTCTGGCATAGACTCCGAGTCCACGCTGTATGCACCAACTTCTTAGAGCTACAGGACAGGTGCTAATTAGTCTACCTAATTATGTAGTCAGTGGAAGAGGCTTACCCATAGCGTTCTAAATCTGAAGGAAAAAAGAAGCAAGCGTAAAGGGAGGGAAAATGCTTTTGGTTTCACACTGAAACGATCTCAGGAGTCAGCTTCCTTGCCATTTCTACTTAAGTTGGATTGATTCTTGTATTTCCCCTATATCATGATTGCTGTGTGGCTTTTTTTTTTTCCTCCTCCAGGGGTGCACTGAAAAAGTACCAAGGAAAAAAAATGATAAACTGACCTGAGAATGATTGGCTTGGCTTTATTTTTTCAACTGCAAATAAAGAAAACCAAAGAGTACCCAAACTCCAGATCAGCTCAGTGAAATGTGCAAGACCCCAAAGGACGCTGTAATTCCAGTAGGCTCCTGTTTGGAGTTAACCACTCAGAGGGCTCGTCACTCGAATTCTCTGGGCACCCATACAAATGAATTTAATTACAGATACCATGAGCACAGGCCTCTGAGGCTGTGGATTACGTTAGGTAACTCAGGGATGCCGGCAGAGAGAAAACCTGAGGTGTGCAATGAATTTTGTCACGTATACTCTCTTGGTCTTTCCAGCTTTACGGAAGGGTTACAGTGTTCTCTCTCTGGTTCTCAACTGCCAGGAACACATATGAATGCTGTGATAACTGTCAGAAAAGGGGAGAGGAGAATGCCTTCTGAATTTCCTCCAAGGGAGTGAAAGCAGATCACAAGGGATATATTCTCTCAGGGCACAAGCCAACATTGGGAAAGCATCCCGACAGATAGGACGTCAAGTGATAAGTGAAGTCCACGGTCATGAGCAGACCATGGCCCGGGAAAGAGACTCACCCATCTAGTCCTACACATTAACTTACATGCCACCCACGAAGAAACACGGGCCACCACAGGCATGTGCCTATATCCCATTCCCTTCTTTGAATGCCCCCGACCCTTTGGACAATAGTAATTTAGTGTCATGAATTAAAATAGATGAAAATAATTTAAAAAAAATAATTTAAGAATTCACATGTCTTGTTAACACTCAATGACTTTCCAGCTGGGCAGAAAATCAAAATCTGCATTTAGCAGTTCTACAAGTCATTATGGAAATATGTCTACTCTTTATTTGGTCTCCTATTTCTAGATATCATCTTCACTTCTAGATATTTTCCCATTCTGGGTATTACAGAAAGTATCTGAAGAGGCTTAGAAAATCAGGTACCATGTGTGATCTGAGGGCAAATTAAGAAAAAAGTAAAACTACCTGGCGATTAGAGATGTCATTATTTTCTTAAAACATGTTAAGTGAAAGAAGCCAGACACACAAGGCCATATATTATATAATTCCATTCATATGAAATGCCCAGAATAAGCAAATACATAGAGAAAGTAGGTTAGTGGTTGCCAGAGGCTGGGGGAGGGGATTATGGGAGTGTGGGGAGTGTGTGCTCGTGAGGACAGGGTTTCTGTTTGGGTGGATGAAAAGGTTCTGGAACTAGACAGTGGTGATGGTTGCACAACTCTGTGAATGTACTTAGGGCCACTGCATTGCATAGTTTTAAGCGGCTAAAATGGTCAGTTTTATGTTATGTGTGTTTTATCACAATAAAAAAATGTGACAAAGTTTTAAATGGCAAAGTTCAAAGTCTGGGTTCTAATGAATGGCAGATGAATCAAAGGATCAGAAACTCTGGGCACTTGCTCATTCTGCCAGGGCTTCGTGAAGCATGAGAGAAGGAAACACCTCCAACTACCTGCTTGCCTGCTTCCACCTTCTCATCCTGACATCTGCCTGCAGCTCAAAGAGGTTCAAGATTGAGAAGAGAGTAAGAAGGACACAGACCACCACCTCGCCCTCCCTTCTTCGTCAAAAAGTCCTCAGAGAGTCCAACTAAGCAGGGGACCAACCCACAGTCAGCTAACAAAGTTTCAGATGTTTTCAATTTCTTAAGAACGTTTGCAAACAATAGGACATTGAAGATGACTGCTCATCAACTGCAAAATGCTCTGGACTCTTACACCCTGATCACATCTCCCTATCAAGAAGGGAGGAGAAAACCAGGAAGGGAGGGAAGGAAGCAGAAAGAGGATAAAGAGTAGGGGGAGATGACAGTACCCATAGAAACCTTCTCTTGAACTCTGAGAGCATAATTAATATTTTTCCATTGCTCTGAAGAAGAGGCATAATAATATTAGTTACAGTAATGTTGGCATATTTTACTTGTTTCTTCATCCATACAACGGAGGTAACTCAGATGTGTCTGGGAAGGGATGACGTACATGTACCTATCTGATGACTGGTAATGGTAACTGGCTCTACACGATCTTGGAGCTGGAAGAGGTCAAAATCCTCTATGCCCTCCTCATCTCACAGATGGGAAAAGAGACCCAGGAAGGTCAAATAAGACACCTGAAGACCTGAAAAAGACAATGTTTTATGGTAGGCTTTGAAGATTTTGATTCTATGAAAATCAAAGAACAAAGTGAAAGCTTTCTCACTTGCAGCATGAGATGTTTTGGCAGTAGGGTGGCAGTTAAACACAGAATTTAGAGTTAATAGACTTGGGTTCCAATTGTGTTTTGCCACTTAATAGCTAAAAGTACTCTGAGTTAGTAATTTCATCTCTTTCAGCCCGATTTCCTCATCTATAAAACAGAGCTAAGTTTATCTATCTCTAGTGTCACCAAGAGGATTAAATGAGGAAAATATAGGTCAAGGGTTAGCACAGGACTGGAATGTAAGTCCTCGGTACATTGTAATTGGTGGCATGACAACTGCTGAAATCCACTCTAGGATCGATTCTCCCTATACATTTCTTTCAACTTTTATGTATGTTTCAACATAATAAAATGTCAGAAAATGAATTTTAAAAAAAGCAGCAGCAAAGAAGAGAAGGTTGACATCTATGTTCACAAGGTAGTTTTGGTATCAGTAAGATCCAGCTCAGGAGTAGTGGATGAATTGCAGGTCTCTTGATCCCAATATAAAAGTTTTCCCAACACTCCACACATTTATAAATAATCTTAGCACACATACGTAGTTCCCAGGATACACCCACTACCCAAACCCGCTATAGTATCCAGTGACGCAAAACACAAAGCACCCCAGAGCTAGTTCACCAGTGTGTTTTATGGGAAGGACAAGCCTGCTCTGCTCGGCCAGCAAAGTCAGACCACTTTTGAACATTAGGTGTGAACCTGACAGTCTCAAACACTCCTGCCTTTGTTTTTACCAGGGACTACTTCCATAACTCTCCAGAGGACCAGATCTGGCTCATGTCTCAGCAAAATGTTTCCGTTATTTATGTATTTCTGTTAAAAATAGTTATTTTGAAAGTTTTTGATTCACGTGTGGAAAAAAATCAATCTAGATTCTTTGTCAAAGAGACTTCTAGCAGATTGAAGCAGCGCTTGCTGGGCAGGGTGCTCCAGCCTCTCTGGAGGGAACACAGCTGCAGTCTCTTTGGAAGCCATTCTTGTGTTGGGGGCTGGGCCGGCTGGGGGCTTGCTGGGCGAGGGCAGGAGGCTCTAGGGGGCGGCTTTGATCATTCATCGGAAAGTTCAGGAAACTGGGGTCACGTTACTAATGCTACAAAAATAATAATATTATTACTAGCCAACGTTGCTATACTGTTTACTATCTGTTAGATGGTGTCCTAAGCACTTTTCATATATTAATACATTAAATATGAAATGAAAGTCAACATTCCGAAATCCAAGCCCTGCTTTGGTGCAGTGGACAAACACACTGAGCAGAAGTTCCAAGGCCGGCAGGGGAATCAAAGGGCAGGAGCACGGGATTGAGAGAAAGCAGACCTGACTCCTGAATCCTGCCTTAGAATCAAAGGTTCTAAGCGTAAAATTTCATCATTGGCAAAGGGAGAAATTTGCATATGGAAAAACAGCACTGAACTGGAACTGGGGGCTGGATGCTGAGAACCTGATTACCAGAGGATTTGGAACATATGGGCAGACTTCACGTCCCTCTGGGCATTCCCAATCGCTTCCCTCTTACTCTCCCCTTCCTGCCCTCCCTCTTCTCTTTATAAAAGAGAAATCAGATTTGCATTCAAGTCTTTAAAAAAGAGGGACTTTGCTCACTAATCTGCCTATTCTCTGAATAAAATGGAAGTAGAAATTCAGTGAAATGCGTAATTCAGAGCGGTTTATAGAAACCATGGCATTCCGGAAAAATAAATTCAATTCATCTTAATTTCCCCCAAGTATAACCACATTAAATGCTAGCACATATACATGTCAACAAGAAAATTATTAATTTTTTATATCTTAATGGATGTTTGAATGATCAATAAACCATGACCTTCATCATGGCAAAACAAAGACGATTCAGCCAAGTGTCTCCTATGTTAGATTGTTATTGCTGTTTAAAAAAATTTTTTCCCGTAATAAAGTATAATCATCCTTGTTCCTGTTTTATAGGCATTGAACATTCCAGTTCAGATTTTTCCTTCCTTCCAATATTGTATTTAATAATCTCATGATACTGTAATATGTCGAAAGACGAATAATAAAAAAGTAAATTTCAATGTGCTATAACTACGATTCTTAAAAATGAAGTGCAATAATTAAGGGATTGTTCTTTAGTGATTATCAACATAAACTGAATTTCCTCTGGCTTTTGGATACATTCTGCTGTAACAGTACTGCACTCAGAAATGCAAACAGCTGGAAGAACAAACATCGACTTTACTTACTGTTCTATAAATAAGGTCAAATTGCACTGCTAGCGGGGGAAACACAGCCCATACGTTTGGTACTCTTTGCCGGGTACAGTTATATGACTGACCTGTATAAATGTGTGCTGTTTTCACTGGTGACACTTTTATAAATATCAAGAATTCGCTGAATAAATCTTGCTATATCTCTCTTTGGATCAAAATGGAACACTCCACTGTTGTGAAATCTGGCAGTTAACTAAAATAGCCTACTTTCCACTAGATTTTTCCAACCATAAGAACACAATAGTTTAATAGTAACTAAGCATGCTTCAAAAAGCAAACTCTTTACAACTGTAAATACTAGAAAATGTATAAAAGAAACAGCTTTGTTTCTTACCCCCAAACCCAAGTTGCCTTTTTTTTTTAAGTACTTTCCTAATTATTATTTTTTTTCTTTGCGGTACGCGGGCCTCTCACTGTGCGGCCTCTCGTTGTGGAGCACAGGCTCCAGACGCGCAGGCTCAGCGGCCATGGCTCACGGGCCCAGCCGCTCTGCAGCATGTGGGATCTTCCCGGACCAGGGCACGAACCCGTGTCCCCTGCATCGGCAGGCGGACTCCCAACCACTGCGCCACCAGGGAAGCCCCTTAATTATTAGTATGTATATAAAATAATGTCAATCAGATAATACATCAGGTTGTGCACGGTAACTGCTAACGCCCTCTGGGAGTGTAAAGACAAAGCAATTCTGAACACCTTCCTGAACCTTTTAACTATGGGATAGCAACACAAATTGGCATTGCCTAATTCTCACAAGACTTTGGTAACGATTGTATTAACAGTAAAACAAGTTAAATTTATCCTTTCAGCAGGTTTACATAACCATCTTACTGTGAAAACAAAATAAACTAAAACAAAAATAACCCAAAGCAAGAACAATCTGGAGAAACATATATAAGGAGCAAGAAAACCCGGAAGTGGCCACTGACTGCTGGGAGAGGTAGAAGTTCAGTGGGCACCGTGACATTACGCAAGCCAGGGATGGGGCTGAGTTGGAAGTCAGAGTGGCCAGAGGAAGCCCAGACAGACGCAAGGTCCATCGGTTCCAAGGGAGAAACTCTCAGGCCATGACTACATCTACTCCATGAGCCTACCTTCTCTGCTCTCCTCTAACTTGAAATCAGTCATTTGTTGAAATGGACTGGTTTCTCCAGAATCCTATTTTAGGTTCCTTGCAAGTTCCAAGAATCTAGGAACATTTGCCTTGATGCCACCAGCTCCTGTCCCTACCTTTTCTAACACCTACCCTTCTTCCTACCATGTCGTTAGCTTCGATGAAAATGATTCTAACAGCAGCACAGTACACTGAGATTCCCCACTACGAAGACAAATTCTTGTGAACATCTTACCAAAACCCAACTGAAAGGGGAAGCCCAGTTTGTTGAAAGCACTGGCTGGTTTCTTTTATGATAGGCCTGACGCCTTGCAGGCTCAGGCAGGGAGATCACGTATTTCTGGAACCACAGTTGACTAAGTGAGCTGCCCTGGGCTTTCGGAACTCTCAGTGGGCACCCACTTTTAGCACCCTCATTCAGCCATTTACGGCTCATTGAAACCTTACATCCCTCCCTAAGAAATCTTCCAAAGTCTGAGAACTGGCTTGGCCAGGCCAGTCTCAAAGTGCTGAATGGTCTGCTAGACTTTCAGAGCTTACTGACGATTAACAGTGTTAATATAAAAGTTTCTTGATCAGTGTGGCCTACAAAAGATTTCCTCTCCCACCTAAGAACAGCTAGTCTAGGATTAGCAAAGAGCACGGACCCTGCAGCTACCACTAGTGCTTGAATACCAGGTCCCTGGTAACTTTGAGCTCCAGTTCTTCACTGACAGGCCACAAGACAGTAACCGTACCTCACCTATTCCGTAAGACACCGTCAAAAGAACACATGTAAATCACTTAGAAGAGTACCAGGAACAGAGTAGGCACTCAATAATTATTAGCCTTGATAGTGAATCCATAAGGAATTGAGCAAGAATTCCTGTTCTTAATCCCTTGGGTAGGAATAATACACAACTATGCAATGACTCAAGCTTGATTTATAAAAAAAAAAGGGAAACGTGCAACTCATTTTTATATTACCAAATACACAATTTTCAAACCTAACTCAGACCTTTTCTGGTTGTCCTTGGCCCAAGAAACATAACATAACCAAGGGTCTGACAGATGTGATCACACCTGGAGACTTTCCGTCTTTACGTTTTGATGGGCCTTCAGGAGAGCAGGCATTTTCCTTCATCAGTATATCACTCCAACAGCTCCCATCCTTTACTGATTATCACCTCCAGAAACATGGCCCTTTCCAACATCCCACATCCTGAGAGATTTCAAGAGAACTCACCATGTAAGATTATTTTTCCCTAGGGTGACAGAGTTGAAAATTTAAATAATTATTTGGTCTATCAAGAAAAGCACATAAGAAGAATTCTTCTTTTGGCCTTAACTACTGTTTAATCAAGGGGAATGTGTTTTTATTCTTTGGTATCTGGATAATTATTCCATTCTTTCCTTGGTTTTGGAAGGTATGAATGAAAGTCAACAATCTTAGTCAATAATTAGCTTCCTTTTAAAGATGGAAACCCTTTATAGGAACAGAAATCAAACCAAAGGACATCAGAGCTGGTACTCAGACAAGATACCATAAATGGATGAGGAGATAGGTGGTTTATTTACATTAATTCCCAAATAGAGGTAGAATGCATCTGTTTGTGAAACCAGTTTAAAGTCTTTTTGTTCAAACTTAATACCCATCAGTTAAAAATAATAATTTAAAAAATTACTATCTTCCTTCTTCTTCTTTCTTTTTTTTTTTTTTTTTGTGGTACGCGGGCCTCTCACTGTTGTGGCCTCTCCCATTGCGGAGTACAGGCTCTGGATGCACAGGCCCAGCGGCCATGGCTCACGGGCCCAGCCGCTCTGCGGCATGTGGGATCTTCCCGGACCAGAGCACAAACCCGTGTCCCCTGCATCGGCAGGCGGACTCTCAACCACTGCGCCACCAGGGAAGCCCTCGGTTATCTTCCTTCGTTTTTAATCTGGAATGAAGTAGGTCAGGGGCACCATGATTTTAGTTCAGTCAGCATCTGATATGGGCTTCCATCACTTAAGTAGTAGAAGAACTCAGTTTGGCTGTAGTTTCTTGAGGGTAGAACCATTCTTGCAGATAAGATCAAGAGTCTTTGCAGAATCACAGAAAGTAGCCTCCCTTCCTTTTGTAGCCTCCCTTCCTTTTGTTTTCTAACAGTAACCAGTTCCCCTTCTTCTTTATATTGTTTTGTTTCCAGGATGTATACTAGTTAAATGTTTGCTTTAACAAAACTTTTTTGTTATCTGTTTATATCATAATTTTGGAGGAATAATATATGTTCCACTTATAGCGGTGCAGACACAACGTACCAATAAAGCCTTATTTTGTTCCCCAAAGTGTGAGAATAATATCGAAGCGTGAGAGCTTTTCTCGCACTTCGATGTTATTCTCACATTTGTAATGTCAGACTTTTATTTCTACATTTCAAAAAATAAAATAAAATAAAACCTAGCACCAAATCCTAAAACCATGTAGCTACAAAACACCAATACATCCTTATGCACAAGCGCTTTGCCTGGCACCAGGTAAGTGGAGAGCAGGGCTATTAGAACCATGGGTGGTGAACTCAGAGACAGCTGAAAGTGACAAGCCAGCTGATTAGAAAATCTGAGGGACACCAAGCAACACTGGGAACAAGACCTTCTTAGACTGAACAAGAAGGACAATCAAGTATGCACCACTGAGAGGCTGACCTAGCCGGCCATCTCTCTGCCACCTCTGAAACATCAGTAAAACTGACCCATGGTTATGTATACAGGTTGGGTAAAGAAGTAAAAAACTTGAAGCTGTGGGGTGGAGTACAAAAAGCATCTGGATCTTCAAAAATTCAAGAAAAGGGGCTACTAAAAGGTCTATGTGGTACATGTTGTAAGCATCTTTATCACCTATCTTCCTTTGTAGGGACTGACCCTGATTTAAATCTAGCATGCCACTTCCAGAATTTATTCTCCGCTATTCTTGAAAGATTTCCTCACCATACAAGCTCAGAATCCATGGCTCTTGTTATTGTCCCCCCACCGACATAAAATATGACCCTCCTCCACCCCCGGAAATATTTATCAACTAAAACATTCTCAGAGGGACCTCCCTGGTGGCGTAGTGGTTAAGAATCCACCTACCAATGAAGGGGACACAGATTCCATCCCTGCTCCGGGGAGATCCCACATGCCGCAGAGCAACTAAGCCCATGTGCTCCAACTACTAAGCCCACGCGCCAGAACTACTGAAGCCTGCACCCCTAGAGCCCGTGCTCCGCAACAGAAGTAGCCACTGCAGTGAGAAGCCCGCGCACCTCAACAAAGAGTAGCCGTTGCTCGCAGCAACTAGAGAAAGCCCGTGCGCAGCAACAAAGACCCAATGCAGCCCCCACCCCCCAAAAAAACCCATTCTCAGAAATTATACTCTCCCTGTCATCCTCCTGTATACCTCCTGTATAAATGGTCATGTGGTACCAGATGGGCATTGTTAACCAGCTGTTACCCTTGACCCTAGAGATGGTTCCATTTTAGTGGTCATGAAGCTCAAAGTGGAGCAAATTTGTAGCCATTATCGAATGTTTGAGGTTCAATCTACTGCTGTTAACAAACCAAGCAAAATCATTTAAGTATTTTTTAAAAGTCTGGTTACTAGTTCTTTTAATTAAAGGATAGAAAAGGCATGAATAGACTACAATGAGACAAAAGAGAATGGGTACCTTGTTACCACAAAACAGAGTTGGGGAAGAAAAGAGGTTCCTATTTCTTGTAAACAAACAATAAATGAACCTACAGTCATTTATCGGCAGTTCTCCTAGAATGAATTATCTGAAAAAGAAAAAACCACTTCCATTTATAGTAGCATCAAAAACAATATAACATTTAGGAGTAAATTTAATCGAGGGGGTAAAAGATCTCTACGCTGAAAACTAAAATACCGATGAAAAAAATTGAAGACAAATAAATGGAAAGGTATTCCATGTTTACAGGTTGGAAGAATTGATATTATTAAAATAGCCTTACTACCCAAAGCCATCTATAGACTCAATCAATCCCTTCAAGGATCTGAGGGCATCTTCTATGGAAGTAGAAAAAAAAAAAATCCTAAAATTTATATGAAGTCACAAAGACTCCAAATACCCAAAGCAATCCTGAGAAAGAACAAATCAGGAGGAGGCTTCATACTTTCTGATTTCAAGCTATATTACAAATCTATAATAATCAAAATAGTATAGTACTTACATAAAAACAGACACATAGACCAATGGAACAGAATCAAGAGCCTAGAAATAAACCCATCCTTATATGGTCAACTAGCATTTGATGAGGGAGCCAAGAATATTCAATGTAGAAAAGACAGTCTCTTCAATAAATGGTGCTGGAAAAATTGAATATTCACGTATAAAAGAAGGAAGTTGGCTCCCTTTCTTATACCACTCACAAAAATTAAGCCTAAATGGATTAAACCCTCAAACATAAGACCTGAAATAATAAAAATCCTAGAAGAAAGCTCCTCATCATGGATCTTTGCAATGATTTTTTGGATATGACACCTAAAGCAGGAAAATCAAAAGCAAGCAAGTGGGACTACATGAAGCTAAGCAGCTTCTGCACAGCAAAAGAATCAACATAATGAAAAACAACCTACAGAATGAGAAAAAATATTTGTAAATCATATCTGCTAAGGGGTTAACACCCAAAATATATAAAGAACTCAATTCAGTAGCAAAAAACCCACAACAATCCAACTTAAAAATGGGCAAAGGTCCTGAACAGACATTTCTCCAAAGAAGCTATACAAGTGGCCAATAAGTACCTGAAAAGGTAATCGACATCACGAATCATAAGGAAAATGCAAATCAAAACCACAATGAGACCTTACCTTACACCCGTTAGAATGGCTCTCACCAAAAAGACAAACGATAAGTGCTGGTGAGGATGCAGACAAAAGGAAACCCTTGTGCATCCTTGGTCAAACTGTAAATCGGTACAGCTGCTACGGAAAACATCATGGAAGTTCCCCCCAAAATTTAAAATAGAACTATCATATGATCCATCAATTCCAGTTCTGGGAATATATCTGAAGAAAATTAAAACACTATGTCGAAAAGATGTCCCATGTTCACACCAGCACTATTTACAAAAGCCAAGACATGGAAACCCCTAACTGTCCTTCAGCAGATGAATGGATAAAGAAGTTGTGGTACATACATGTGGTACATATATGTATACATATATGTATACATAATGAAATATTATCCAGCCAAAAAGGAGGAGGAAATCCTGCTATTTTCAACAACATGGACCTCGAGGGCATTATGCTAAGTGAAATGTCAGACAGACAAATACTCTTATCTGATTTATCTGTGGACTCAAGAAATGAACAACAAACTTAACTCATAGAAAAAGAGATTTAAGGTTACCAGAGGTGGGGAGGGTGGTGTGGAGAGGGGGAATACGATGAAGGCAGTCAAAAGGTATAAACTTCCTGTTATAAGATAAATAAGTCCTAGGGATATAATGTACAACATGATGATTAAATATACCATATGGCAGTGTTGATAGTTTCTAAGCATGTAAATCTTTTTTTTTTAAGCATGTAAATCTTGAGTTCATATTACAAGGAAAAATATTTTTAAACCTATGAGATGATGGATGTTAACTTATCGTCGTAATCATTTCACAATATATGAAAGTCAAGTCATTATGCTGTACATCTTAAACAGTGCTGTATGTCAGTCATATCTCAGTAAAACTAGAAAAACAGGATGATTCATTCATTTTGGTGGTGTTGGCGGGGGGAACGGGTCAGTTCTTCACATTAAAGGGCTCAATTAAACCAGTTCAGAGACACCAGTACGGATCAGCTAACACGAGACTGGCATTGAGTATGAAGATCATCACAATAATGGCTATTAAACACAATGCCCTTGGGAAGCCCTTGAAACTTCATTCGCAGTGCTTTCCCGTACAGGATATCATCTCTTCCTCAAGTTTATGCTCTTAAAATAAGATTCATAAATATCACATTTATTTTAGGTCCAAAGTCAAGATGGTCTCAGTTTCACATATAGATATTTCTTAGGATTTGTCATCTAGGCATCTACCCATGCCAAGTAGGCATGGTCCAATATCCGATGACCGGAGACCAAGGTGAGTAAGAGTCAGAAAAGGAGGAGCAGATATCTCTTCAGACCCAAATAAACGTGACCAACATTTCTCAGTATGAATGAAAAATAAGATTTGAACAAAATCTGGATCTATTTACATTAAAACTGTCTTCTGAATACTACCAACTCTGACCAGTTGTATTTCACTGCAGGCTCTTGATCACTCATTTGGTCCACAGCACATACAATGCGGAAGCAATAGTAGCTGCTGGTCTAACTTTCAAAGATGTTTTCTCTCAAGAAAGGAAGGCAGCCCAAACCTGGAGAATGAGGTTCAACTGCCTTTTGTGTTTGTGAATACTGTATTAACTTGCTTAAAGGAACAGGCCTTAAGATCTTTCCTGCAGAATTCATATCACACACATACTTGTTCTCTTTTTTTAAATGCCCCCTTTCCTGGCAGTATGTGTCTGTAGCCAGACTGAGCTGCACGGTGATGAAAGGCATCACCCTGCAGCACTGAACAACTGTGCTTGTGTCAGTGTTCTAGGCCTTTCCAAATGCAGATTTTCTCCAGCGCCACAAAATGCACTTCCTCTCCATGCTCAGAACAGAGCTCAAATACATTTACCATTTTTTAAAATTTAAAGTGTGCCTGCAATGAGTGCCACTCCTGCTGATCAATTTGCATTATGTTAAATTAACACAGTAATAGCTATAAAATTACACTTTTCATGCGCTGAATTTAATGATGAAATAATAAGTAGTAACAGGTTACAATTCTGACATAAATATCACACAATGAGTAAATCCACTCAACAATCATGAGTAACTTTCAACATCCCATTTCCTGGGCAACGATATTGAAAGAGCAACAAATAAATTGCAAAGTTATTGTCCATTAGGACAACATAATTACCCTGGAAAGAGAAGCAGAAGGAGCTGTTAACCTGAGCATATGGTTATAAAGGACTTTTCCATGTTTGGTTTATATTGAGTCACTTGGGAGAATTTAACACGGTATCATCTCTATTTTGACATGCTGTTTCTGTAGCATTCATTTTTATGGTTAAAAAATGCTAACTCACCTGCTTGGATTAGGACCAGAACACAGGTGATAATTCTTGGTAATCCAAGAAAGTGAGAAACATATGTATTTGGTGCTTAACTTTCATTTGGGTTTTTAAATTAAACAACATGATTTATTTTTACTTTCTTTTTTTTTTTTTCTATCTATGTGCATAAGACACTTTTTAAAAAAGAAGTACTTAAAAAAAAGTGACTCACACTGAGATGTGGGATGGAGCTAGATGGTTCCGTGTATGCTGAATAATGTCTGAATAAAAATATTCAGAGAGCAAGCAGACCTTACACAGTATGAAAACTGACTGCTTCGGGTTGGCTGTCACTCCTTCCCTAGGGCAAAGAAGACCACTCTGAAAATGTTCAAATTTTAGCGGCTGCCTGTTTTAAGCACGGATCTTTGGAAATCTTTTGCAAAATGTGTGAGCTTTTCTATTGCAAGGAATCCAAGTCCCTTCACGCCTTAAAATCAAACTACTATACCAGCAAAACACTCGGTGATCCACACAGAGAAGCCCTCACAAGATGTGGGGAAGATCTTACTTCCCACAGTTCAGACTAGTCTGTGAACACCTTGTGTCCCAAGGATGTTAAGAGGTACTATGAGGAAAAAAAAATTCTGCAAATGCTGGACTGAACAAATTTTACAAATTGTTTCTTTTACCTGCAAACCTCTCAGTCTTTAATATGCTAATGTGCAATGAGAAGCAACCAAGGCAAGACAAGGCAGGTAGCGATCCCCCAAACTAAACTGACCCCGGAAATACTTTCCACAGAAAAACTCTAACACCCTCACCAATCACCAGTGTTCCATGGAACCCAGTTTGGGTAACACTCGTTTAACTTAATAGATGAGAAGAATTAGTCAGTTTGCCTGAAAAAAACCCAAAGTCTTATTTACTTTTTTAGAAAATAAAAACATACCAACAAAGAAATAAAGGAACACAAAGTATTCCAATTCATGGAGTCAGACTGGGAAAAAAGGAAGAGGATCTTAACAGGTCAACTTATGAATAAATTAATAGAAAGGTTTTTGATTTGCAGGTAAGAAAATGTGATGGAGGCAACGCAGGGACCACCTGAGCTAGCAGCCTGATGGTAACCCTGTAGCTTTAAGGGACTATAATCTTGCCCAGGGAAGCAGGTCCCTTAAGCCTATGAGCTCGATTCTGCAGGGAGATCTTCAGGTAAACCCCTGGCTCACCTATGGTTTGATGAAACCCAGCAACTTGACCACAGGCCAGCACTGACGTGCTGCTCTGCCTTGGTGGCTGGTACCAGGGACTGGTGAGACAGGGGGAGCTTAAGACCTGATGGGAGGAAAGAACCTTAAAAAATAAAACACACACACACAAGAAAAAAAGCTGCTCTCCAAAAGCTTTTCTGTTTTCCCAAAATTCTAGCCTTCTTCCAGGTTCTCTTTAAAAATACAGCTTTAAAAATTGGTATGAAAGGAAATGTTACCTGACTGGAAGTTCCTCTCATCCCAGTAGAGTTCTGCTTGATGCTGGAGGCCACCATTCGGCACCTCCCAGACTTCATTTGCACATTCTCAGTTGTACTGCTATAAATGTAACCACCAGTATGCATATACATTCACAGTACACTGAATGCACAATGTCGAACTTATTTTTCAAGAGAGAAAATTGCTCCTCAACATGTTAGTTGCCTCATTTTACCAGGATCTGCTCACTTCCAAAAATGCAAAGAAAGAGGAAGAAAGAAATGCAAAGAAAACTTGGTTCTGAGTTCACTCGCTTTGGCAGAAGGCCTAGCACAGTCGCTAAAATTTTTTCAGCTTTTCTGTGACTCCTTCAAGCCCTCTGCATTCTAGGTGCTTTTCAACTAAGTTAGGAATTATGCTGCCTGGTAGGGGTACTTAACAGACCAGCACGAATAGGTGTGCTTCACTGATAACCCGCTGTCAAAATCCTACTCATGATAAAGATCCAGGTTAAATGTCATGTCCTTCAACAAACATTCTACCATGCTCCCACCCAGGCGCGAGCTCTCCCTCACTCTTTAATGGTCCTCTGCCAGAACTTCCAGACAATGCCTTGATGTGTTTTTTTTGTTTTGTTTTGAATAAATTTTATTTATTTATTTTTGGCTGTGTTGGGTCTTCGTTGCTGCACACAGGCTTTCTCTAGTTGTGGCGGGCGGGGGCTACTCTTTGTTGCGGTGCGCGGGCTTCTCACTGCGGTGGCTTCTCTTGTTGCGGAGCACGGGCTCTAGGCGCGCGGGCTTCAGTGGTTGTGGCCCACAGGCTGTAGAGAGCAGGCTCAGTAGTTGTGGCACATGGGCTTAGTTGCTCCGTGGCACGTGGGATCTTCCCAGATCAGGGATTGAACACATGTCCCCTGCATCGGCAGGCAGATTCTTAACCACTGTGCCACCAGAGAAGTCCTGATAGTGTTGTTTTTAAAAAATTGTTATTGAAATAGAGTTGATTTACAATGTAGTGTTAGTTTCTGATGTACAGCAAAGTGATTCAGTTATATATGTGTATTTATATATATTTTTCTTTTTTAGATTCTTTTCCATTATAGATTATTACAAGATATTGAGTATAGTTCCCCGTGCTATACAGTAGATCCTTGCTGGTTATCTATTTTTATACATAGTAGTGTATGTATTTTAATCCCAAACTCCTAGTTTATCCCTCTCCACCTCTTTCCCCTTTGGTAACCGTAAGTTTGTTTTCTATGTCTGTGAGTCTATTTCTGTCTTGTAAATAAGTTCATTTCTATCACTTTTTCAGATTCCACATATAAGCGATATCATATGATACTTGTCTTTGTCTGACTTACATAGTGTTAAATTAATTAAACAAGGAGGCCTTCAGACTGAGGTGGCTCTAACTTCCTGGCAGTCTACATAAGCAAACCAAAACCTGAGCCTGTAAATGTCTCAAGGTTACAAAATCAAAATGCTAAGGACAGTCAATCACAGCCAGCCCACTAGGCTTGACGCTCTGGCCAGTCACGTCATTTCCCTTTTGGGCTTCTGCACCCCCCTTCCCCTGGCTCCTGCAGGCAGGCCGTCCTCCTAACCACTTCCGGTTTGGCACTACCAGATTCAAATCAATGTTTGCTCAAATGGACTCAAATTTAATAGGCCTCAGTTTATCTTTTAACAGAAAGCAATCGAACCAGGAAAGCTAAGTTGCAATGGTAGACGAAGAGATGAGGAATTGTTCAAACCATGGGGGAGGAGCTGGTCAGATAGAGAACCCCAAAATCTTTGTAAAAAATAACAATGTAGGGCCAGGTGTGGGGTCCCAGGAAATCAAGAGCAGACGCACAGGGGCTCATCTCAGGGGCATTTCAACAGGCTGGGTCAGGGGTTTTAACACTGGGGGAAGAGAAAAAGGAAGAAGAAGAAACCACTGTATATTCATATTTGGGGAATATTTTTAGTCTCGTGTTTTTGACGTGTGAGCTGCCAGCACAAAATACACCAAACACCTTCTTAACTCCCTCAAACCAAATAAATAAATGAAAAGAGAGGCTGCTGCAAACGATGACAAGCAGCTTGTCAAGAAAAGCTGTTTTTCACACAAGAAACCTTTCAGAACCCTAAATCCTAAACTCCCATTCTATTTGCAGTACCCTTATCTGTATTACAACAGAAAAGTGTGAATTGGACCCTAAAAAAAAAATCCTCCTCATTTTTAAAGCCAAAAACTGATCAAGGAGTTCTGTCCACATTTCAAGAGGCTGCATTTCAGATATATGGATACAGATATATCTTTTAGAAAGGAGTACATATTGACTTCTGGTGTTAAGCCACATTCATAGATTTCTCTTATACACGATGTTCTTCAATTTATGCTATTAGAAGTAAATTTTTATGATCAGTTAAGTTTGGAATTAACGTAGAATGTGGAATGAATTTATCAGAACCATGTGTGACCGGAAGAGGTCACACAAGCCAATACACGTTACTAAGTAATCTTCTGCCCTGTTATAAAGTCTAATGTAATTTCTCAGAACTAGCAAAGAGAGACCCAGAGAGCAAAAGAAAAACCTAAAAAAGCAGCAAAATGATCCAGTTTAATCCCACTGTCCTGCATGAGAAAGAGGGGAAAACAGAAACAGAAAAAAATGTTGTTTTTTAATTTTAGAAATCTATTGGAGCAGAGCAAAGACTGCTGAGGCTGAATCAGATGGTACCATGAACTGACTTCCTAGGTACAAGATTGACCCATAACAGCCACTTAGGTGTGGGGAACACAGCTCCATCATACACACAAAAAGGCCCAGCAAGCCCAACTGGTAGGACACCGCCTGCTCCTTGGGTTTAAATATTATGAGCACCCTGCAAAATACACACAGGTCACCTTTGGGAGACACAGAACCAAACCATGACCAATTTGCACTTGAGTTTGGATTGTCCTAACAGCTCCTTACACACAAAGGGTAAGCTTTGGTGGGAAGGAGAAAGGACAGTCCCGGTGTCTGGCCAGTAAGTACTGCCAGGTGGGTCCTGGGCTACATGGGGAAGAAGAGGCAGGAGGCTAAGGTATGCGGAGGGTCTACCAAGTAGAGTATAAAGAAGGGAGGACAAAGGAACTCTGACACCACTTACCCTTCTGACATTTTGCTACAGGATAACTGTGTGAATAAAGAGTTATGATTGCAGACTGCACACAATACAGTGTGCAGACCAATCCAAAAAGACCAATTTACAAAGGCTGTTTTTGGTTGTTGTTACCTTAAATATCTCCAAGATTTTTCTATGGATTTCCAGAGTGTTCCAGTTGATTTCCACAGCTCCCCACCTTCTCACAGAACTTACGTATGCATTTCTCAGCTCCTCTGGCATCTCTCCTTAACTGAGGAATATATGTCTGCCCACCGTCTTTCTTCTTCAGCTTGAATAGGACAGGTTCAGCCTTGAAAATTATTAACTATAACTCGTCAAATACTTTCCTCTAAAAAACATATTTAGGGATGTACTGAAAAAGACACTAACAATAAGCTGTTTCATGCTGATTTACATTTAAAATACTCAAATGTGTATTCAGGAAAGAAAACCTCCAATTTATCTTTTCAAAACAGCTTTTTCAAAACACTGATTTCAAACCTGACAAAATATCCCAAAAAAGAAAATTCAGATCTAACTTATAATTATGTAAAAATATTAACTCAAATATTAGCAAATAGAATCCACCAGCACAATGAAAGAACAAACATACCATGACCAATAGGACTAATTATAAGGATTCCGAGATCTTTCAAGAACAGGAATTATACTTCTATAATTCACAGTATTAATAAGTTAAAGGAGAAAAACCATGTGATCATCTCCATACATGCTAAAAAAGCATGTGGTAAAATCACAATCACTAATGTGCTAATAAACTAGGAATCTATAAATACTTTTTAATGTTTTTAATTTCTTTAAATTGAAGTATAGTTGATTTACAATGTTGTGTTACTTTCAGGTGTACAGCAAAGTGATTCAGTTATACATGTTCATATATCTATTCTTTTTCATATTCTTTTCCAATATAGGTTATTACAAGATATTGAATACACTTTCCTGTGCTATACACTAGGTCCTTGTTGTTTATCTATTTTATATATAGGAGTATCTATTAATCCCAAACTCCTAATTTTTCCCTCCCACCCCTATAAATACTTCTTAATATGAAAAAGAAATAAAGATATTTTAAAAGCCAGAACCAGGCTTAATGGTGACACATAAACAGCATCCTCATTAAGACAAGAATGGCCACTATCAATACTCTGTAATCTTATACTTCCCAATTAGCACCAGCCAATGCAAGTAGGTGAAAGTCACTGTTGTGGACAGAAGGATTGTGCCCCCCCGCCCTGCAAAATCATATGAAGCCCTAACCCCCCAGGGTGGCTGTATTTGGAGTAAGGTACAATGAGGTCCTGTTGGTGGGGCTCTGATCCTATAGGGTTAGTCCTTACACAAAGAGGTACTTGGGAGCTCATGCTTTTGCTCCTCTTTGCTTCTCACCTTGGACGTCCCAGTCTCAAATACTGTGAGAAACAGATTTGTTTTTTAAGTCCCTCGTCCATGGTATTTTGTATGGCAGCCCAAGCAGTAATACAGTCATGAACACTTAAAGTTGGAAAGGTAGAGGCAAAATTATTATTTTTGCAGATGATACATTCCTGAATCTAGAAAACCAACGAGAATCAACTGAAAATGAATAAAAACATTAAAAGACAAGCTAGATGATTACTAAACTAGATTACAATTAATAGCTTTTCTTATAAAAACAAGTCAATTAAATATAAAGATACTAGGTACAAGAGCAAAAGAACATAGAATTAAGAAATTTCAAAGTGTACAGAATTCATAAGAAAAAAACATCGAAAGACAAAGTGTTCACAGATGTAAAACTGATTGTGAAGATATTATTTCCCTCTAAATTACTTTATAAATTTAATGTGATCCCAGTAAAAATGCCAGTAAGACTATTTTTGAAATTTGCCAAGTTAATTCTAAAATGCACATGGAAAATTAACCTGTGAGAACTGTCAGGAAGTATACAGTTATTAACCCCACTGGATATTAAAACATACTATGAAGCTAAGGTAATTAAAACAATTTATTACTAGCAAAAAAAAGTCAGAAAAATGGGACAAAAACAGTTCAGAAATAGACAACACACATAGAAATTATATAATAAAGTTGGCATTTCAGATGTGGGAAATGATGGATTACCCAATAAATATGTTGGGTACAAGTGGCCAGTTACTAGGGGGAAAAACTTTGCTGGTTCCATTCTCACGTCTTACATCAAAATAAATCCCAGATGGCTCAAAAATTTAAATGTAAAAAATAAAGTTGTTAGAACAAAAAAAGAGAACATTAAAAAAAATTATTCTTAGCCTAAGAAGGCTCTACTAGGCAAGGGACAAAAAACCAAATGCCATAAGTTTAAAAATAAAAGGAAAGAAAATTGATAAGTTTGCATCAGCATTTGAAACGTTCGAAAGGCAAAGAGCACCAACAAGAAACTGAAAAGCAAATGACAAAGAAGAAAAATATTTATAACTCTTAAGTGAGACAAATGGCTCATTTCTCCTAAACAGAGTGTCTTCAAATCATTTAGATAAGGACCAAGTCTCCAGCATAAAAATGGTAAGGTTAGTGTTGAATGTTGGGCTCTCTGGGAAGCAGATTTAGAGATGGAGAATAGGGTTTAGGAGGGTCACTGGGGAGTGTTCTGAGGACCAATACCCACTGGGGAAGGGAAGGAACTGCGACTACGCAAAAGAAGTTGGGCAGTGATGAAATCCCAACAAAGAACTCCACTGGCTCCAGGGGCATCTCAGGGGCTGGAAATGCCAAATTGGCAGCAAAAGGGGTTGGGCCTTTACAGTCCCATACTGACTAAGAGCTGGATATGGGTATTCTAGGGCAGGGGAGAGAGATCTGGGGTTAGCAGGATCTCTTCAGCTGCAGCAGTCCCCAAAGGGGGGCTGGCAGTTCCTTTTGCTAAAGCCTGGGGGAACAGCAGCTGAGGGAACAGGAGCTTTGTCCTGAGCAGCACAGCACTGTGCCTATTAACCAGCCAGCACATAGAAAAAGCAAAGGACATGGCTAATAAACATACTAGAAGATACGCAACTTCATTCACAGCTAACAAAACACAGGTTAAAACAACGAGTACCATTTGTCCTATTAGAGAGGCAAAGAGAAGATGGCAGCCAACGCAGAGTGGTCAGGACTGATACTCTTACAACACTGGTGAGAGGAATGTGAACCCCTAAGACCTCTTTGGAGGACAACCTGGCCTTTCTTTCTAAATTCAAAATGCACACATTCTTTGACCCAGCATCTCCACTTCTAGGAATTGCTCCTACAGAGAGATTCATACGTATATCCCAAATATGCAAAAAAAACCTATTAACCCTAGTTACTTCTGGGGAGTCAATCCAGAAATAAAAAGATAGGAGATGTGTTTAATTGTACACCTTTTGATACTATGCTGATTTTTTTTCCCACCCTGTATATATGTATTACTTTTAAAGTAATGGTCAAAAAGAAAATCTGAACATGAAAATGAAACACCTACCTATAGAGATATCTTTATGGTCTATGTATTAAGATATTTTCTCCATTTAAAAGAACCCTTTTTTTGGGCTTCCCTGGTGGCGCGGTGGTTGGGAGTCTGCCTGCCGATGCAGGGGACACGGGTTCGTGCCCCGGTCCGGGAGGATCCCACATGCCACGGAGCGGCTGGGCCCGTGAGCCATGGCCGCTGAGCCTGCGCGTCTGGAGCCTGTGCTCCACAATGGGAGAGGCCACAGCAGTGAGAGGCCCACGTACCGCAAAAAAAAAAAAAAAAAAAAAAAAAAAAAAAAAAAAAAAAAAAATATATAAGAACCCTCTTTTTGTTTCCCTACTACTACAGCAATACTATCTCCTGGATTCACTTACTATCATAAACTTACTCTTATATGCAGGGAATCTATATAAAGTCTGTAGGTTTATTTACTTTCTCATAGGAAACTATACCGTAAATTTAACTCAAATCCTAGTATTTCTTAACACTTTTGGAAAGCAAACGTGAGCTACTGAAATATTATGTGCAACTTATGCTAATAGACACTAATATATATTCTAATTAATCCTTATAACCCTGTGAGTTATGTCTTATCATGCCCACTTTACCAATTTACAGAGCACACAAGTTTAAATGATAACTCTAAGTGGCCAAGTCCAGTTCACATCTAGCCATTTACCTCTTTCTACAACATCCTCCTGCGTCCCACAGAATTTTACTTTTGCTTCCCAAAATATTTTGTAAGCAACCATTGGTATTCTAAATGGTTGGTATGATTTCCATTTTGAAGAAAATCGGGAAACAGTAACAGGCAAGTATCTCTCTCTAGCTGAGAGTGCTAAAATTTCACATCCTAGAATGCAAGTCTTCATCTTCCTACTGTCTCCTCTAAGTACACTTTCACCTGCCCATAAACCTTTCCCTAGAAGAGAATTCACAGTAGGTGGATCTCTGCCCGTCTTCCTGTTCGGACTGCCGTCAGACCAAGCGTTAGGGAAGTATGTTCTGCCAAGAGAAAGGGCAGGAGTCCAACACCATTGTTTTCCTGTTAGTCACTGAACTCAAGACTGAACAAGGGAAACCTATGTCTATTTGGGTGAACTATTTCAATCTGTGAGGAGAAAGGAGACCTACAAAATTCTGAGACAAAAAACCAAGAAGGGGACAAAGTGAAGGATGCTTCTCTTACATGTAAGATCAGTTAATGAGTGAGGGGATGCTGGGTACTCTGAGTTCCTGAATATTTGAGACAACTGCTTCCCAAATGAGAACAGCCAATGCTACCAAAAATTAGACTTGAACCAATGGCAGGAACCTTTTAAAGATTTTAATCATAAGCAATCAGAGTGAATGATGGGTTGGTTTAAATAGACATATTGAGGATTTTGAACCTAGATAGTATTGTTATCCCGAGGAGGGATACTATTGCTTCTGCTTCACTGACACTGTTTACCATTTCGCCCAGACCCTTCAATAGAGATTGCTGTGTTTCTCACTGCCAACCATCTGTTGTCATCTACACGAAGGATCTACAGAAACCCCTACTAGTTTCTGTACCTCAGAAATGCCCCCTCCCGAAGAAAACTGTAAATTAATTGTCGCTGTTTTCAAACTGAGAAAGCGGCAGCGGGGTGTGTGTGTGTGTGTGTGTGGGGGGGGGGGTGTGTGTGTGTGTGTGTGTGTGCGTGTGTGTGAATTTAAATACTCCCCCTCTTCCCAACACACGCACACGTACACCCAGCAACTTTCATCTATAATTTAGAAAATGGATGTAGTTCAGCAACAGTTAAAGACTAATTTCTTATGCTTTTCGTGCATTTACATAATTGATTTGCTAGATAATGCACTCTGCTTCCTTATTTAATAAACATGTTAATGATTTCAGACAATTACGCAAAACTGCCTACAAGTGTCTGCCTAAGAAACGCAACAAAAAATAATTAAAATGAAAATACACACCAAAAGGCACATCCTTCATATCACACTACACAAGATATTAAGTCAATATGTCACCCTGTCACCACTCACTTGCTACCTGCTGTTATACATTTATTCCAATTCTAATGTATTAGCTGAGGCTGACACATTGGTTAGACATCCAAGTGGGCAAATACACAGCGCAGGAGAATAAACCTGGTGCTTTGTCAGGGTAGAGGCAGTAAAACAGCACCAGAGAAGGGGGAGACAATAAAACACAGGCTAGCAACAGAAGGCTGAAGCAGATGTTTTCCCAAGAAAACCCTCTCCGGGTTATTCGTGGTGGGGGGCAGTCACGGGGGGACTATACGGATTCCACCTCCTCTGCCACACCTGAGTGCCTGGAGAGCAATGAGTAGGCCAAGCATCACAACAGGTCCAACTTTGGCAGATTCCTCATGCATTCTGGCCCTTTTCAGGCTGTCTTATTTTTTCCCCCCGGAACTTTCATATGAGTCACTCACAGAGCCACGGCCTGAGCCACAGACATTTCCACCATCTGAGGGGACCGTGAGGATGGGGAGAGGCACTGAAGGAAGCTGCAGGCCGGGGAGCCGTGACTTTGGTCTTCTCTGGTGCTTCGCTCTTCCATCCCCTGATGAAGTCAAGTTACTAGGGCACAGAAAGTCCCAGCCACCCTCCTGAGCCCTCAGGGAAGCGAGAGGTGGGTCATCTGACAGGTGCCACGGGACACTGAAGAAGAAGCTTGGAAGCTTCCAGCCCTTGCTAGATGCTAGCTGATTCTGGCTCAGAAGTCCTGATTCCAGCCCTCCCAGAAGACAGAATAGTTGGAGACCAAAGAAAAACTGATGAAATTGAGGAGAAAAAGGAGCCTTCCACCAGTAACTTCTTATTCTTCCAGAAAGGAGGGTAAGAAGAGTAAGCAGGGGGCTTCTCTTAACCAGGTGACACTTCTTTCATGTTTCTAAGTCCAGGTAACCGGAGTGGAGGCACCCTGATCTCAGTTCTAACACAGGAGCCGTCAGTCAGTAGGCAAGAGTGTGTGTATGTACGTGTCCCCAGATTTTAGGGTTTTGACCTCCCTGCTTCACTGTATAAACCCAAGTTGCGTACAGCCTGGGTATCACGTGGAGAAAATGGTGAGAAATAGAACAGAACCAGAAACAAGGACAGTTCATTCAGAAACACCTTAAGAAATATGCACGTTATCGGGAAGGTTATGGAGAGCCACCAGGGGGATTTCAAACCAAGAGTGACAGGGTCTGATTTGTTTCCTGGAGCCATCCCTCTGGCAACAAGGTGGCAAGTGGTGTGAAGGCGATACAGCGATCGGCCAGGAGGCTGCCTCATCAGTCCAGGGAGAAGGGGACTACAGGTGTAGAGCAAGGGCGCGGCCATGGGGGAGAGTGAAGTGGGCAGCAGTGCAGGCTTAGAGAGGAGGCATCATGGCTCTGAGCATCAGGCCAGGGTAGGGAGGTAGAAGGTAACGCTGGTCTCTAAGGGTTGGAGGGAAAGAGGAAGAGGGGTGGAAGGTGTAGGGGGAAGTGGAGGAGGGGAATGGCAAGCTCTGCTTTGCGCTTGTTCAGTTTCAGATGCCTAAGGTACATCCAGATGGAGGTTTCAGAAGCCAGCGCTGGACTTCCGGCCTGCAGTTTCATTTCTGCAGATATTACACATTCCGCTGCACTACAAAGGCAGGGAGAAGATGACCTGCTACCAGGGTCACCACGTCACCTAGCTCACTATCAAAAAGCTCTCCCCCACCTGCGGAAACATAGCCAAGGCATGAAACACAACTGATCTACTGCTATGAAGTATTATTAAAAGATCAAATTCGTTCAAACCACCCCCCTCCACCCCCCAAAAGAAAGGAGAACAAAAGCAGAGTGGGAGGAATTGCCTCATATGTTTATAGCATTCTTGCAATTTCATAGCCAATTCATTCAGGTCAGAAAGTAGAGCAGATAACACCCTGATCAAATGCTCCATATTGTTACATGGTCCTTAGAAACCTCCTCAGCAGTTACTTTAAAATCAGATCATAATGGAATCATGAGGTCTGACCACTCCAAGAGGAAAGGAGGCCTGGGTGATCTTCTGTATGGGCCCCAAAATCTCCCAGGTGACCCTTTTTGAAAGCTGATTAAACAAAGGAAGTTCACAAACCCTGCATACAAAGCACTGTAATCTAGACGCACCCATTTCAGATCCCTTCCCTCCTGCTTGTCAGATGGGAGTCCCTTGCTGGCTCTGTTGGGGCTTTGCATCAGGCAACTTGCCCTGTTCCCCTTGATGATGCTTCTAACAAATGGCCAGAAGCTACGTCTGGGGATTCCAAATGCTGAGATCTATAGAAGCAAATGTAACTCAGGTTTAAGGACTTCATCTACTCAGGTGACTGTGTGTCATCACCGACAGCAAAGTTAGCCCCTTCACCAGCTTCCATGAGAAGTTCAACCATTCCCGGCCTACCGTGATGCTTCATGTTACTCAAGATCTGTGGGGCCATAAGGAAGAGTCCCCACTGGACAGTCCCTTCCACATCTCCCTGTGCCTACCCATCTATGGTCCCTCTCGTCCCTCTTCATCTACAGAGGCACCTTATCTTTCGTTTTAAACCTGGTACCCCAAAGGCTTCCTTCTCTCCTACAGAGAGCGTATCAGACAAGTTTCTCATTGAAAGAACCCCATCACCAACACCTAAAAGTTATTCAAGCTGCTAAGAAGATACCATTCTCTCTAAATTATTTCTTTTTTAGTTTTTCATTTCCTCCCAGAGAGGATTTGAAGCAACTTACAGCAAAGGGCAGATACGCCATAAAGAAAATCAGTTCCAAAGAAGGAAGAACTCAATATACTAACCTTATAAGGATCAGTAATTGTTGAGATTCAACACGAACGTTAACCAGGGGTGTCCAAGGAGCCACAACAAAAGTGAAGGCAGCTGTTCCCTAACAGTGCTTATTTCTTAGCATCAGAAATGATCAAAACCACACTAATACCCCAGAGGATAAAGCTTCAGAGCAGCTTTCAAAGCAGTGACTGGGGAAGGTCAAGTCATTGGCTAAGTACTCCCATTTCTTCTGCTATAACATCCACATGACTTCATCCTGTTTTATACTGTCTTTATTTTCTTAAGTATTTAAGAACAGACACTGGACTAGGAGTCACAAGTCCTTCGTGTGATGCCTATAGCTCTGCCATAACCAGCCAGGGGTCCTTAGGCAAACAGCCTCACATTTCCAGTAAAACAAGAAACGAGAACCAAGTACGGCACTTCCGATTCCAACGTTACATGCTTTTTAAGATGAGTGTCATTGGTTTTGAAGAGTTTACAAGTATCACACATGGGAAAACAGGACTAAATCCTCCTCCTAAATTAACTCTGAAGTTTAGTTTTTGGAGAAATCCTATCACACTTTATGGTTCTGTGTAGCAATAAGCCACACCCGATGGGGGACATTCTACCGTATTTCTTAGAAGTAAAAGAAATACACTATTAGAAAAAGACTTGTGAAACACTTACCACGCTCATTTGATTGATCCTGCTTGAGCTTTTGAAGCTTATCTACATCAACTGCCATTCTTTTAAATGGGATGTACAATGTAAAAATAATTCTTTCGGAGCCTTTGCCGAGATGAACATACACAGATTGTACATACATACAAGCAGATCATTTCAAATTTGGTCCATATTTAATGACCTTGTTCAGCCCTCCCTATGCTAACACTATTATGTATAACAACCTTAATTTAAACCCATAGTCAAAAGAATACATCCCTAATGAAACACAACTTCAAATTAGAGTTAAATCTGTCTCCTAGACCAAAATATACAAAAGGTTCTTGCTTATATTTTTAAACTTCATGTGACTTATTTAAAGATTCAAGGTTTTCACTGAAATGACGCACAGATGACTAAATTTTCATTTAGGATAAATAGTAACTCAGGAAGAATTCTACTGGTGCATTTGGATTATAGTTTCAATACTCTTCATCAAAACACATGGAAATGGGATTGGCCAGGTGTAAACTATGCCTTTCTTTTGTTCTGTTTAAGGCCAATGGTCTGAAGAAAAAAAAAAATGTGCTTGTAAAAAAAAACAACAACAACAACTGCCGTTTCTCCACTTTTAAATAGGGATTTGTAATCATTACATTGCTTCAGTTGCCCTTTGGTGCTTTCATTTTCAATTAAACTAAACAACTATGCATATCTGCAGAGGATTTTAGTTCTTGGAAGGCAATGACTCAACCTTATGGAGCAATAGTGCAGAGGCGTTAGAAGTTCACAGATTACCTGATCCAGGATAGCCATTAAGTTGCACACACGATGTAACTTCCTATCCACTGTCCATAGCAGATATCACCAGCCAATCGTGGAGAGCATTCATTTACTCTACACCCAAATGTGGCCTCAGATTTTTCAACCCAGCACTATAGGCAGTCAATACCAATTAACAACACATGAGGTGAAAGCTTTCCGCATTCCTTGACGTCGACAAGTCTGATGTTAACATGAAGACCCCAAACTCCAAGTTAAGATGCACAGTAGTTAAGCCTGAGTCAGGACTACACCCCGAACTCTACACTACTTATCCAGTGCTCTTTCACTAGACACCAAGGGCACTGTTGTAGACTTAATAAGCCATCACTAAATGGGATGAGTGTATACACCAGCATCTCCCTTGTGTTCTTTAATGCCTTCCCCTTTTCTTTGCGGAAGACATGTATGGAACAGTGCTCCTAATCATTAACAAGTCATAATATTTGGGCACCAAATGAAGCTTAGTAGGCAAATGAAAAGTACTGCAACCCACTCCTGGATTCAAAAACACTGAGCACCCCATTACTATACATCTCATGACTGCCAATCCAAATATCCCACAAGTTAAATTCCACAGGGTAAGTACTGCATACCAGTCCTGATTTTGCCACTATAGATCTGTGACACCTTGAACTGAATATCCCCTTCCCTGGGTAACATCTTGTTCATTTTTAAATGGAAAGTTTCAAAGACCTGACCTCTAACACCCTTTTTGATGATGAAACCCGTCAGAATTTCCTGTAAAGGCAGCACCTGTTTATTCATACCCTACTGTAAGCAAAGTGCTATGATTGGTGCAAGGCAAAAACCAACAAACAAAACAGGATGCTGCTCTCCAGTTTGTGTGTCCACTACTATCAGGTGGGTTGTCTTGCACTTGCTGTATTCCTGTCATAAAGAAGGCCCAGTTTGCTTTAGAGTTGGTTAAAATAGCTGTTCATCTTTCTCCATCAAGCTGTCAGTCATAGTAGCTTGGGAAAAATTCCAGGGCTATTTCAAACACTTTCTGCAACTCAACAGCTTCTCTCCTCTATACATAAACTAAAAACAACTCTACCTCCCTGCTGCCCCCCCACCACCAAATCTCCTGGTAGAGAATGATAAACCAGGAAAGGCCATGGTAGAAAAGTCAGTGCTATGAACACATTTTAAATGGACCTTTCTCTGAAGTCAGCACCTCCAACTCACCTTCCCTTAAGGATTACCCAATTCTTACCATGAAGAAAGAGGTAAGTTCCTGTCCAACTATCAATGACAAGAAGCTACTAGAAGCAAGTGGCAATATGCAGTCCTTGAGGAAGACAACAACGTGAGCCCACTGTGAAGAAAAGAATCATCATAGGTCTAATAATTATTTTCTTGTAAATCAATCATACTTGTGAACAGAAATTGATTATCTTTTCAGTTAAAGTCCTGAACAAATATTCTATTGGGTTTCATTCATTCAACAATTTTTTTTTTTTTTCCCCCTGCTTTACGTGGGCCTCTCACTGCTGTGGCCTCTCCCGTTGCGGAGCACAGGCTGCGGACGTGCAGGCTCAGCGGCCATGGCTCACGGGCCCAGCCGCTCCACAGCATGTGGGATCTTCCCGGACCGGGGCACGAACCCATGTTCCCTGCATTGGCAGGCGGACTCTCAAACCACTGCACCACCAGGGAAGCCCCAACAAATATTTTTTGAAATCTATTATGTGCTAAGTACTATTCTAGAAGCTGGGCCATTCAGCAGTGAACAAACCAGATGGACCTCTCTGCCCTTATAGAGTTTACATTTATACAAACTATAAAACCAGGAAAGCAGCTTTGGGGATATACATCCATGCATCTGTCCTTCTTTACACTCATAAGTACTTCTTAGGAAACTATACATCTTGCCAGGCTCTAGGTTAAACTGGGAGAACAAGAAGATCCTAATATCCAAGCACTTACAGACCAACAATCAATTCATTGCAGGATACTGTAATGGGCTGCCACTGGGCAGGTATGGACTAAGCACTATGGACAGAGGAGTGATCAGTGCCCCTTACCTTTCAGGGGAAGACAAGTCATAGTTGAACTGGCCTTTGAACCGAAGTAAAGCAAGTAGACTATGGGAGGAATCCCAACTGAGATATAGTCGTGAGAGGGCAGAGAGGGCTGGAAGATCCACAGGAATCCCTGGGGCATGGGTGTGGTTTGGGAAAGGATTCTGGAAAGGCAGGCTGGAGCCCCAAGGGGCTGGGTTTCAATGCCAAGTCCAGGAGTTTGTCCTTGAACCAGGGAGAACCACACGATAAACCCATTTTCTGGTTAATATCCTGTTCTAATCAGCTTACACTGTATACTCCTTAAGTGGGATGGGATGGTTCGTCCCTCAAGATTTTGATCCTCCTCCAGTCTCCAGACAAATAAGGGAAATTCTGCTAATTTTTTTTACCAGGAAAGGAAACATGGGTGTGAGTGGCCCAGGCTGGATGGGGTACAACACACCCAGAGAGTATTTTCTTCCTTTCAACCACTCCATCCAGTGAGCAGCTGCTAACCGACTAGCTGTGCCAAAGAGACTCCACGGGTCTGACGGCTGTTAATGGGCTTTATTACCTTGTTGAGTACCTCAAACTCCAGTTACTAATTACAGGGCATTGATGTGACTGTTTGGCTATATAATTTTTGTTAATTGATTTGCATGAGGGGATTGGGGCATGACACGCTCTAAATTTTCTTCCAGCTCTAAAATTCCATGACTCTTCTCTATGGCTACATGCATCAGGAATGACCTTGTGCATTCTGGATCGTGGGTTTTATGCATGGGCTCCCTCTTCAATTGCTCAGAACCCACAGGAGCACAGTGTTATGCAAGGACACACAATGACATGGAGGCCCAGGCTGGAGAGTGGTTCTCAGCCATTAACACTCATGCTCACTAGCATCTATCGGGCTCCTAAGAGTGAGCAGAATTTGTAGGGCCAAGCCACTTCCGGCCACTTGGACATCTTGCCTGCAGTGAGCTCACACAACTTATTGATATGAAGCAGATGTTTCTGCTTGATCAGGGGATCGCAAATGCTTATACCCCACAGTTCCTAACCACACTTTTCATCTCTCCTTCATGTCCCAATACCAAGGTTTCAACTTACCCTTTTTTTTCTCATGCATAATTTACCCTTCTACCTCTCCAAAGCCCATAGCTCATTTTGAAAGTATTGCTCCCCACCAACAAAACCGCTTTACTCTTTTGGAGTCTCTGAATGACACTCTTCCTCTTAGCATATCCTATTTAGGGGAGGGAAGAGCAACCTAGGAAGGATCCACAGATAAGCTGAATTGATGCTTATATACCAGACTTCCCTGAGGCCATCTGCCAACTGTTAATATACCAGGCAGGTTGCTATGACTCTTAGGCCGGATAAGCCTTCTCAGGCCCTGGTTTTCAAAGTGAAAAATACCATTACTAAGAAACTGAGCCACAGTGCTCCATTACCAACCAAACTTCTGGGCAAGAGGTCAGTAGAAAATCTCTGGAATGGAAAGAAATGGTTCTCAGTGACTCTAGATGACTTGTCATTCCAGATGTGTCATCCACTATTTGTAGCTAAGGATAGGACACCTTCTCAAGTTTTCAAACAATTAAGCTTTCCTACATAAATTAAAGGGACTGAATGTTATCACATAATAAAGCTCCTCTTGCAGCCCTACATTCCAGTATGTTTCCTCAAATGAGAAAGAAAACAGTGCTGTTAGAGCTAAGATTCCCACTGTATCTGTGCCTCCATGTGGGTGGGTGTCCTGCATGGAAATGTCATTGGTTATGTCATTGATTATGTCTGCCATGTATTATGGCAGAAAATACTCACTGGCTCAACATTAAAGAGTGAACTGAAACATGTGAGAAATGATGGTTCTGCTTTCTCCATTATGGAGGGGGTGTCAACCTGGGCAAGATCTTTGGGCTAATCAATGATGCAGATACTATCACTTCCCTGGTTCAGGATGTTGGAACCGCCACTTCTTTAGGCATGTAAACCTTAAACACAGCCAAATTCAACTTAAGAAAAGGCACCAAAAGTGTTTCCATACTAACAAAAAAAAGAGAAGTTAAAGAACAAAGCTACAAGAGTTGCTTGGTTTTTCCTCTTTAAATGGATCCTGGCTGTTTAGGGAGTGGTGGCTTCAGGCATGGGAAGAACTTTGGAGGAGTCCGTAGGGCTATTGGGCAACAGACATCATTCAAATGGGAAAGATTAAGCAAAATACACTTGTGTGTGATGCTTGACAAATTCTGTCTTCAGCTGTGAGGGGAAAAAATTCATTGTTTCCTCCAATAACATTAATTATCCAACCACAGCAGAAACCTGACAACGGGTGGTAATGTATTTAGATACACAGTATAGTGAATCACTGGACACAGGTCCGGAGATTCTGACACCCCACAAGAGTGACTTTCTCCTCCCCACACTCAAGGTGAAGGGTGACTCCAACATTTTCAACAAGTCAACGCAGGAATGGGCAAGTGTGCCTTCCAGGCTTTGTATTTTGGAAAATGGGATCAATTATAGAGAGAAAGATGCCACTGATGCCTCGGAACCCAACAGCCAGGGTGTTAATCCAGCTGCAACCATTTACCCATCTCACACATGACTTTTCTGGAAGAAATTCCCTAAAACTTTCACAGACAAAAAGTCTCATGAGCTGCTCAAAGCCAAAGAGCGGTTCCTACTCTTTACTGGGTGACAAGCCAGTTGCCTGTCCCTTTTTTTTTTTTTTTGAGTATAAAGCAAAGAGGATTTAAAAAAAAAAGAGTGGGTCACAAGGGAGGTATTAAAATATTTAAATAAAGATATTTAAATAGCTGTTCCTGTTACCATGTTTAGGATAATTGGTCCAATACCTTGCGTGGAAGAGGAGTCTGCCTGAGATAGGAGGTTCCTTGAGTTGCTTCTTTTAAGCGAAAGGAAAAAACAAAGGGAAGTTTCCCTTCTCCCCACACAGGCCAGCACCCCCTACAGCACATGAATCACAAATTAGCTCATGGAAGAGGCTCCCCCAAGGAGTCTTCTCAGCTCCTCTCTATTATCTTCCCCAAATACAGGAAGAGATGGCGCCAGAGAACAGCCCAGCAGGAATCTGTGGGAGTGAAAAGCAAACAGGAAGCCTGAGACCCTAGGAGGTAGAGGCAGTTTGGGAAGGAGAAAAATGTTGGTAACTATGGCATTCTAAAAGCCATCCTCTAGGTTAGGGCCATGAAATACAGCCAAGGCTTGGAACTACACAGACGCTTGGAACTGGAGACTCCTCCAGACCCTTCCATTTTACAGATCATGTGAAAGCTGAGAAGAGGTCAAAAAACTTGTTCAAGATCACACTTCTGGGGCTTCCCTGGTGGTGCAGTGGTTTAGAGTCCGCCTGCCGATGCAGGGGACACGGGTTCGTGCCCCGGTCCCAGAAGATCCCACATGCCGCGGAGCGGCTGGGCCCGCGAGCCATGGCGGCTGAGCCTGCGCGTCCGGAGCCTGTGCTCCGCAACGGGAGAGACCACAACAGTGAGTAGGCCCACGTACCGCAAAACAAACAAACAAAAAAATAAAATAAAAGGCAAAGCCTCGTTAGGGGCTACTACTAAGTCATAGAAGTGTGATTTTTTTTTTTTTTTTTTTTTGCATTACGCGGGCCTCTCACTGATGTGACCTCTCCCGTTGCAGAGCACAGGCTCCGGACGCGCAGGCTCAGCGGCCATGGCTCACGGGCCCAGCCGCTCCGCGGCATGTGGGATCTTCCCGGACCGGGGCACGAACCCGTGTCCCCTGCATCGCCAGGCGGACCCTCAACCACTGCGCCACCAGGGAAGCCCTGCCTTTTAAAAGGATCTTCCAGAATGTAAACGACAGCCTGTGCAGATTCAGCTCAACACCATCTATCTTCTATAACGAATGGGAAGAAGGATGTTCTTATTGAAGAACCTGGGGACTGTTAGAGCCCCAAGACCCTTCTCAATCACCCAAGCAATAATATGATTAATACATTAATACAGTAGAAATTAACACAACATTGTAAATCAACTATACTTCAGTAAAGTCAATTAAAATTTTTTTCAAGGTAGAATATAATTGATTCTTGTCCCACCTTCAGAAAACTGAAAAACCCCACATGGTTCATGGAGTAAATCTTAAACACAATACTTAAGTTAGCTCCTGGCCCGTGGTAGGTACTCAGCATGTTTGTGGGATTAATAGATGACCAAAACCAAGTACTCTGGCCAAACGAGAGCAGATGATATCACTGGAAGCATTAGGTTTTACCACCTCTGGGGGATGAGGGGTGGGAATAGCCCTTTAGCATGACACAAGCGATGCCATGAATGCAAAAAGGGGCTTCAAACCAGACACAGGGCTTTCCTGGTGGCGCAGTGGTTGAGAGTCCGCCTGCCGATGCAGGGGACAGTGGTTCGTGCCCCAGTTTGGGAAGATCCCACATGCCGCGGGCGGTTAGGCCCGTGAGCCATGGCCGCTGAGCCTGCGCGTCCGGAGCCTGTGCTCCGCAACGGGAGAGGCCACAGCAGTGAGAGGCCCGCGTACCGCAAAAAAGAAAAAAAAAAACAAACAGACACAGTTCATGCTGGGCACAGAAACCAACACTGTCCGATGTTGGGGAGCTAAATTAGCTCCTCTGTGTTTCATCTACCAAGGAAAGAAAAACACCTTTTAATTTTCAAGAGTTATTTATGTAAAGCAAGGGATATAGTGAATATGAAACCAAATTGTAAAGTTAAATACTGGACAAAATCAGGTATTTGTGCTACACAAATAACATTTATTTGGTTCTCAGAGCACCTTGCATTCAGCTTCATTATAACACCTGTCCTACTGTTCTCGAATAGCCAAGATTTAAGGGACACATGCACCACCGCGAGCCAGGCGCTATGTAAAGTACTTGGCCTGCGCAGATGAAATAAAAATCCTTGTGATTGATTTTACGTAGATCTGTCCCCCTAGTGTTTATAGTGACTAGCCCTAGACTAGGGACCGCCACACACTAGGCCATTATTACATGACTGCTGAATAAATGGATGGATAAACACGCACGTGGAAGAATGAATGGATGAAAATGAAAGCAGCACCGGGCAACCGCCGCATGCCTCAGACCCACATCAGTAAAATTCCATAATCCACGGAGCTGCAAAGAGCAACAACATCAGGCCTCGGAGGCATGTGTATGTTCCTTGGTTGCAGCCAAATCCCACACCCTGGAGGGCATGAGAGCTACAGTTCAAACCATGGGAAAACATGCCAAAGCCCAACCCCAGCTGCACACTGATGCATAGGAAAACTCACCAAAGTTCCTTCCAAGAGAGTTTGCAGGACCACTGTCCCAAACAGAGGGCTGATCACATGTCAGACTTGGAGACCAAGCCCTTATCCACAGAGTGTGGGATGAGCAATTCCATCCTGACAGATGTGATCTCCAGAGTGCCTGCAGTGACAGCGTGGAGTTTTCCATTCCTCCAGACAACAGGGAAATACGTGCTGATGTGCCTTGGCTTAAAGGAAGGTCTGACAGTCTCCTCCCTGGAGGGGTCACCTCTACTTGAAATCAGCCAGGATGTTTTTCTAAGTCTTGCATTCTCAACTTTCTAGAACTGGTGGGGGATGGGCAATCTGGAACATGAATTCGACATTAACCTTCCATTCCTCCCCCAGGGTAGCTAATATTGCTCACAGGCACATTATTTGGACCTACTCTACGTCTAAATAGGGTAGGAAGCTCGTTACTTTCCGGGTAGCAGTCAGTCTTTACCTTTATTGAATCAACACTCTTTGAGCCCTTGCTATGTACTAACCTCCTTTCTAGTGCTTTACAAATATCCACTTATTCACTTCTCATCCAGTCCTTTGAGGTAGGTACCATTATTCCCCCCCTCCCCCCGGTTTGCAGATGTAGTAACTGAGGCCCCAAGAAGCTAAGAAACAGCTCATCATCTGGGTGGTTGCAAGAGCTGTCATGTCGGGTAAAACAATATTTGATGAAAGACTTGAGAATAAAAGAGCGCCATTCCTTTTTAGGGGTGAGTCATTCTGAAGCAAAGTCTCTTGCATTTAAAGGATGGAGGCAGGGATGGAGTGGGGAGGACCACAAGAAAAAAGTACATCGTTAATATTGCACTCACATTTTTATCAGCACCTGTAGCCAAGGACAGAGGCTACAAAGGGAAACACATGACCCAAATGTCTGTAGGCTTTTCCCTCGGAGTCAGCCTCAGTCATTTGAGGACTAGACTTCAGTAAAAGGCAAGCATAGAGTAACTCGCATATAAATATACAGACAGGAGATATATATATATATAAATAGATATAAATAAATCAGGGCCTCTGAGTAAATATATTAAGAACAACCTCCTACCCTTTGCTAATTAGAAAATAACCAGCTCTGGCAAGTTCTCCTACATGGAATGCGAGGGGGTAACAGCCCACATAAGAGAGTTTCAGTTAATAGCCTTTTTGAAGGAAAAGCCACACCCTTTGAGACACTTCTCATTAAGAAATGGCTTTGCCTTTCCTATGTATCCATCTACTCTGGCAAAACATCATTAAAACACTACGCCATCATCTAACCTAGGCGACAAAATTTCACTCTGAAGATCTACTCCCCATTTTTTTCTTAGCATGTTATCACCTACAGCTATCCCTTTCTTCCATCAGAAGTCCTTGTCAAAAACGGATGGTTTTGTTGTTGTTTTTGTTTGTTTTTTAACGTCTTTATTGGAGTATAATTGCTTTACAATGGTGTGTTTGTTTCTGCTGTATAACAAAGTGAATCAGCTATACATAAACATATATCCCCATATCTCTTCCCTCTTGTATCTCTCTCCCACCCTCCCTATCCCACCCCTCTAGGTGGACACAAAGCACCGAGCTGATCTCCCTGTGCTATGTGGCTGCTTCCCACTAGCTATTTTACATTTGGTAAAAAAACTGATGGTTTTTGCATGCTAATTTCACCACAAATACCTGATCTGAATTCTAAGTAATTAGCAAATCGGGTAACCTGCGAGATGCTGCTCTCTTTTTTTGTAACCACAAAAAAGCTTTTCACTGAGGATATTTTAGTTCAAGAACATTTCCAATCAGGAAACCTCTCATCGTTTTCCAAAATACTCCCTCCATGTTGCATTCATACATTCAGGCAACATACTGACTGAGGGTAATAATGCACCTTCACATCAATCACACTGCATTTTGAATGGGCAACCATAACGAGGTGTATATTATGTATGTTTCACTAGTTTGGGCAGCTGTCCATAAAAAGCACCAGCTATTGCCAAATTCATTTCTTGAAGTTCAGTTTTCTACTGTGAATGAAAAATTTGTTCATTTAAGTAGGAGTATTTGTTTACTGACATTTTCATTTGTGAGGCTGTGGGGATGAGTACACCCAAACGATAAAAAATACCATTCCTACCCAATTCTGAAAAATATGATGTAGTGGAATCTGGGAAAATGATTCGTTCCATTCCCTTCTCTGTGATCACCAGCTAGGTGACCTCAGTTTCCTTGTCTATAAAGTGGGAACACTGATATGTACATACATCACAGGCTGTTGTGAAGAATTTTTTAAATGGGAGAGTGTTATACAAACTTAAAGCACGATACCACATAAGCTCTCACGTTACTGACAGGGATCACTAATCCAAGAATTGACAAGACGAAGTTCAAACAAACAATAGCACAGTAGCGTGAACCTGCCTCCAATTACTGATGCTAGTAAAAAACCATTCCCTGTTTATAGGCATTAATTTGCTAGGTCTTTAGCCTAAGGTAACATATGTAAAGTAACTGAGGTGAGAAAGATAATTTTTTTTTCGTAATTTACAAGTTCATGTTACATTAAATTTATTTTCACAGCATTGTTATTTTAATGTTGAAACACATTTCACACTATAGCATCTTATTATTGAGCTTTAATAGTCACTATATTAAATAAGTACTAATAAGTAAGTAAGTTTATGCTTATTAGTACTTCCAATAAAGGTAGAAAAACCTTGAAAAACTGCGTTCTACAAATGGTAAGAAAGGGACAGTGGTGAGGAGGCAGTAAGGCTCCGGGCCTGGTCCTCAGCTGGTCTTTAGTATCTGCTTGATGAATAAATGGATGAGTGAATACACTGCAGAGCTGATAAGAAACAGTGGCCAGTGAAGAATTTCAGAACTGCATGCTATTTTAGAGCTATCATAATTGATCATAGCAAAGACAGACAATTCTCTGAGTGGGAACTCTTAGGGGGTTATGAAGAGAACTGTCTTTAAAAATGAAGACATAAAAGTCACAAATGCAGAGTCAGTACAAAGAAAAAAAATTTTTCACTGAGTCTCAACCAGTAATCTGTTCAATGAAGGAAGAGTTCCATTAGAGATCTGGGGAGGACGTTTCAGGGGGATGGACCACTCTAACATGCCCACTCTGCACTGAGGGGAGCAAAGACCTGCTTCAAGCCAAGTTCCCATGAAAAGCCAATCGCATTCCGGTCCAACACTCGGGCAGGAATTTTGCTACTCTGGGGAGGGGCAGGCTGCAAAACTGGAGGGAAACATCTCACGCAGAAGCCCAGTCTGTAATACTAGGAGAAGCTAGGTTGCTCTGGTTGAAGTTAAAGGAGGGTAGATGCTGGAAACTGAGAATCTACTTGGATCCGCGTGAACCCCACCCTCCCAGGCCCGAGCAGTTGCCAAGAATCCTCGAGAGCAGTGGCTGTCTTTCCGAGGTTCTCCAACAGATGTATAGTGATGTGGGGCAGGGAAGCAGGTAGCGACTACCTTAAGCCAGGCTTTAATTGTATTTAGGCAGATTGGTATAATATAGGAGGATTTGCGATTCTGGATTGGACAGACCTGGGTTCAAACGCTGGTTCTGCCATTTTCCAGCGGGATAAACCTGGGCCAGTGCAAAACCTCTCTGAGCTCAGTTTTGTCTTCTTGGAAATAAGGTACCATTTATCTCACTGCCTGGTCGTGAGAACATAATGAGATAATATACGTGCATCCACATGGCCTGTGTTCCATAAATGTCACTCTTCATCCCTTCCTATCTTTTTTTCATGTTTTATTGTTTTGACTGTTTTTATCTCTACTGTAGGGTTTAGTCACACCTAAGTATAATAATAGAATCTCCAGAAGAAGTCCTTATGTATTATTTGAATTTTTAAACATTAAGCATCTTACATTGTGGCTAGAAATTTTAAGATGTTAATTACATGTTGTTTCTTCTCCCAATCAACATAAACTTCAAATCTGTTAGTCTGAAGACCTATTTGTCTTCCTCCCTACAAAGCCCACTTCAAAACTAACAAAAACCTCACCAGGTCTAAATAAAAAAGTACTGATACATTGTGGCAAAGATTAAATGAATTATGGTACAGCCATTATGGACTATATGCAGCCACTGAAAATTATGTTTCTGAACTATTTTTAATCACATAGGAAATGGATAAGCTCTAATATTTGACACAAGAGGCTGAACACATACAAAATAGAAATGTATCTATATATACACAAATATGCTAAAAAGTGGTCATTTCTGGGATATTTTATTGTTTTCTATTCCAAAATAAGCAAATATTTTGCCTATAATCAGAAAGAAATTAAGGATGGCTTTCAAAAATATTCCAGTTTAATAACAGGCTTCTGTAACTTGAATGAACTTGCTCTGAAACATACATGTAGCTTTCCCGTGTCATATGTACACATGTCAACATGCCCTGAGTCATCAGCAGCCCCAGAGAAAGATGTGTTTAGTGACCACCTGGTGGAGTCTTTGATTCTAGGTCACATTACAATGGTGATAACTTCTAACAGCTAATTCTGCTCTTCATATCACATAAAGTGAAAAAACGGTAAAGCAAAAAGAAACATGTTTGTAAGTGTGTATTTTTATAGAAACCAGTCTTGGCAAAAGGCCTGTCAGGCCACACCCAGGAGACCAGCCACATGCTGTGAACTGTTCATGAAGCAGATGCTGCCCAAGGAGGCATTTCTGCTTCCACACCAGGCTCACAAGCAATGGTCTTGGGGAGGGAATCTACCAACTCTGAGTAATGTTAAGGGACAAGGTGAGAGCAATCCAGGGCTCTTTTAGGCCTGACATTTCAAATTAATTTTTATAAATTAATAGAATTCAAGAGCTGGCTCACCTAGATCAGCTGCCTCATCGTAGAGCTAAAGAAGCCAAAGTCCAAGACGAAGGTTAAGTGTTTTATCCACAGTCGCAGTTAGTCAAGAGCCGAGACCACAAACAAGGTCTCCAGACATACAGTCCAGTCCTCCTTGAGCTGTATACAAGCTACTTTGTGAAGCAGGTTTCTGGGCTTTCTGTGACAGGTTCCAGCTACTCAACGCTCATCACAATTCTTCAACGTAAAACCAGACAAAAGCCCATGATCACTGGGGAATTTGGCAGAACGTAGAATTGCCTTATGCTCAATTTAATAGGGTTGGAACGGGTCTCCCAATCTGTGTGTCCCTCACTGCACCCAGCAGAATAGCTCATAAGGTGCACAGACCTGATATAGGCCGGGTAGGTCAATGCATCAACAAATCAATGTCAATGGCTGCGGGTAGCCCAGGAATCACATCCAACGTAGTTACACATGATGACTTCTTCCCATCTATTCCAGGGGGGTTTATCAAATTCTATTTACTGTTCTCCAGTTATCTATTTCTCCATTTATTTGTGTGTCTATGTTTGTACACATCCGTTACTTCAGTGGCAGTTTACCAAAGCACAGAAGGTTAAATGGGAATTAAGCAGACAAGGGTCCTAGGTCCCGGAGGAGAAACCAAGGGCATTCGTGTTCCAGTTCACACCCAGGTAAGTCAAAGTCCACAGACCAGTGCCATAATGGGACAGGGCATCTATGACTACCTGTTCATGGGCAAGTTATCATTCCAAAAACCAGAAAGACCTCAGAGGGCAGGGCATGGAGAAGGTTCTAGAAACTGACAGATTAGACAAGGCAAGAAAGCACCAGCAACCAACACTCAGACATGAGCCTAACCTTCAAGTAAGAACAATTCATGCTCAGTACTTCCTCCTGGAGGAGGGGGGATGGGGAGGGAAGTGAGAAAATTGAGACCAGATGTGTGGAGATCTGGGTGCACAGGTGAGCCATAAAGTCAGTGGTAGTTGGTTAGGGAGAAAAGAAATCGCAACTGTGGGTTTTCTCTGGAGCAAAGATGACTTACACAGAGTTCTCCCAGGAAATCTGGTGTCATCTTCTCATCTCAAATCAATGCACAGCCTGTCTACCATCATACCTATCATTCTCCAGAGAACCTTTTACAGGCAAAGGATGGCACTGAGCTCTTTACACATTGTTTCTTTCCAAAAAGAGGCTATTATCTCCATAATTCACATGCAGAAGCTAAGGCTTGGCTGAAATCACGTGACTTGCCCAAGGTAACACAGACTAATTTGATCTAAATTAGTCAGATTACTGAGGCTGGGCTCAATAGACTTCTAGATAATTTAATCACCTGTATGCGAAAAATAAACAACAATGGAAAACCCAGACCAGCTCTTACAATTGGAGACTTCATCTCTTGCGGGAGTGCGCCTATCACTGGAACAGCATGTGTTAGCCAGGTGGCTCAGTGACCTCTCAGATCAAAAACATGTGGGGGGCTCCCCTGGTGGCGCAGTGGTTGAGGGTCCACCTGCCGATGCAGGGGACACTCGTTCGTGCCCCGGTCCGGGAGGATCCCACGTGCCGCGGAGCGGCTGGGCCCATGAGCCATGGCCGCTGGGCCTGCGCGTCCGGAGCCTGTGCTCTGCAACGGGAGAGGCCACAGCAGTGAGAGGCCCGCGTACCGCAAAAAATAAAAATAAAAAAAAATTAAATTAAGTTAAAAAAACGTGGGGAGTGCATTCTTAATTATGTATTAATGTGTGCTTTTTTCTGACTTTGAGGATAACGTTTCATCAGCACTTTAAATGTACTTTCCATATTTGTTGTCTTTCTGCAGTCCCCAAACCCAAAAATGGCCAGCACTTGCTGGCAGGCTGATAATTTTCCTATGTGGTAAAGCCGCTCTCTTTCAGACTAATTAGGGAGAAGGGGGGATGGAGGATCATGAGAATTAAAGGAAAAAAGTTTGCTTTTTCCTGAACAATCAGGTGTCACTCTTTTTATCAAGAAGAGCAACAGAAGCCTAGGTAACACAACCTTACTTTGAGAGGTCTGCTTTAATGAAAAGGCAAGGAGGATTTGTAACTAAGACATCACGTGGCACTCTCTTAAATACCTACCAGCACCTTGTTCCCATGAACTTGCTCTGGACAGCCCTTTCCTCCTGAGCAGAGCTAGGCCCACTTTTACTCTACCTCTGACACAGCGATCACAAATTCTGAATCCATCAAGCCTAAATGAACACTTGTTTTTCTGTACTAGATCTGCAGATTATAAAGAGGGTTCCTGTTGTAAGGGCTCAAGAGATCTGGAAGCTGCAAATTTGATTTTTTAAATTATTAAAAGGTATGGAGGCATAACAGAAAAATAAGACTGTTGCAAGTAATCAGAGTGCTTTTCAAGGAAGCCCCACTCAATTCGGAGTGCCCGTGTATACTAAAGAATACAGTGGTATTTTACAACAGCAATCTTTCCCAAGCCAGACTAGGAGCCCTGCCCCCAGTCACCCTGCACCCAGTACTACCTACTCCACTGGAAGCTCCTACTTAGAGGTACGCATCCTGTTTCTCTTCCCAGGCCCTCCTCTCAAACCCAAAGAATCAACTGCTATCATTGTGAACACAGCATCTGTATCTTGTAGGAAGAACGCAGTTTCATTCTTTTTTTTTAAATTTATTTTTATTTATTTGGTTGAGCCGGGTCTTAATTGCGGCAGGCATGTGAGATCTACTTCCCTGGCCAGGGATCAAACTAGGGCCCTCTGCATTGGGAGTGTGGCGTCTTAACCACTGCGCCACCAGGGAAGTGCCCAAAGTTTCATTCTTTTCACCTTCCTGCTGCTCCAACCTGGGGAGGAGCATCCCCAGGTCAATACCACACCAAGCACCCAGTGACAGAAGTCAGTTCTTCGCCAGCTTTAGGAAAAGGCCATCAATTGAAAACCTGATTGCACGTGCAACTCCAGCTGTCATCCTTTGGGGTTATTTCTTACTGGAACGATAGCCCCATCTTCAACAGTTCAAAAGCAGCTACATCTATCTAGGTCTACTCTTTATTCCCAGAGCATTTCTGTCATTTTATAGCTGTTCCACCTCTTCGGAGTCTTCTCCTTTATCTAACTCTTTCTTTTGATCCAATGTCTTTATCCTAGACCAAGGCCAACGTAGGCATTTTCAAACTCTTTTTTCCAAAGAACCTTTACCCCAAAGAAATCCCATTCCAGTATGTAAGAAAGACGGAAGGCAGGCCGCCTGATTAGAGCTGAGTGGGGCCTGCCGTCCCACCAACCTTTTTAAAGAACTGTTTCCTTAAGAAGTTACTGAGGAACCTAATGGAAAGAGACAAGATTGATACTGGCGGTATTCAGGACCTGTTAAACTGGCCAATTTTGACTGGATACCCACCACGTGGTCAAGCACTGGTAGGTGACAGACGGAGAAGCCAACCTGGAATGCCAGAATAATCTTCTCCTGTCCACCTTCTGAATCTGACTAGAGAAAATGGCCAGAGATAGGAATAAGAACAGACACAGATGGGAGCAGGAACAGTACAAAGGGGGAGGAATGGGGAGGGAATTAGAGGTAAACTTTACACAGCATTTGGGCTTTTCATAGAAACTGCACATCCACTGATTAACTATTATATCACCTTATATTTACTCAGAGTTGTTTGACTGAATCTCACAGCACCACTATATTGTAGGAAGGGCAGATAAAAAAACAAGCTTTACAGCTAAGGAACATGTGGCCTCAGGTCATCTTACCCAAAGTCATAGAGCAAATTAGGGGTGGAGCCAGGTCTAGCACCCAGACCTCCAGACTCTTTGCAAAGTGCTCATCCCAACACACACAGGGCTCCATGGGAAGCAGACAGATCCTGTATGTGTTTATCCATAGCTACTCTGCCTGCTAAAAGCTAACACAGTTTAAAAAAAAAAAAAAAAAGGACTTTTCCTCACTACATCTCCTTGATCATAGTTATTCCTCCCCAATCACCTTCCAACATCCTTACCAAGGAACCATTATCTGAGCCCAGCTGTGCTCACTTCTTCAGCCCAGCCCTCCTTACAATTACAACAGAGAATGAAAAAGAAAAAGTCCTGGTTGCCAGAAGATGGCTCAAATCAGTTGCAGTGATAAAAAAAAAAAAAAAAAAAAAAATCACAGAATCGGCTACATCCTCAACTCTTCTTCCGTTCAAAATCCAGTCCTTGTTGTAATGACATCTAATCAGGCAGTGGAATCAGCTGAAATGAGGGCTTCCATAAAAATCACTGCTCGTTTGGTACTCAGTTAAGTCTCTTAAATGCCAACCTGGTAGGAATTAAAAGTTTTTCCTTCTTCATTACAAGTCTCAAAACTATTGAGTGCTCTCAACTTCTAGCTGAACCCAGATACTCATATATTCCTGAGGATATAAATGTTCTTTTTCTATCTGCTGGGTTTGAACAATTTTGAGTTACTTGAAGAAGTGTCCACACCAAAGATGCCCAGGTTAACACTAAAATATTCCATTCCTTATACAGATATTTATAAACCTTTGGAAGTCTTTGGAGATGTAGATACCTTGACCAGGATTTTTGTCTTTGATGCAGTTTTTCTACAACCCAGGACTGTAAGACCACTAGCCCTACAATTTGGCTGTGTGACACTAGTTGGTGATTGTGTGCCACAACCCAAACCAGCAGTGCTGGGATCAGGGGACTTTCCCCAGGTTTTCTCTATCAAAAAAGCAACCTCAAAAACAAAGCCCCCACTTAATTCCCCGCCACATTTTAAATGCTACTTCTAGCAAAGCATTTCAACCAATTCCCTGCCACATTTTAAGTGCTACTTTTAGCAAAGCATTTCAACCACCACCTCTGGATTAGGTCCCTCATAAAATGTTGAACTCTGCACCACATCTTAACCTGGCATTCAAGGCCCTCCAAGGTGGCAACAACTCCACAACCCATACTCACCCCCTCTACTGTCCTACACAATCCTCGTATTGAATCCTTGTTTCCTGCACATTCACAGTGACGCAAAAATAGTCATAACATTTCCTGCTCCTATACATTTGCTCTTGCTCTTCTGATATGTTCAGAAATCCCCCAACGGCACCCACTCTTTCAGGCACCTCTAAAATACTCGGAAATCTCTGCTCAGACCAAACTCTTCCCAATAGGTTTAGAAGCCCAGAGTTCTGTTAGTATTTATCAATATATTAAGTGTTGTTCCCTGTAGAAAATCTGTAAAATATAGACTAGCAAGAAGAATTTTAACCAATCACCCCCAACTTCAACACTCTGAGTTAACCACTTGATTTCATTAGGGCATTAGGGTGTATTATATATGCATCTTGATCTTTTAGGATAAACGTGTGTTAATAAGAGCTGGATCACATAACCTGCTTTATCCGCTTAGCTGTATTTCTTGAACATCTTTCCCGTTATTAAATAACTCATGAGGCATTTTATGATTCCCCCCAGGAGTCAACACAGTGTGGTGGAAAATACACTGGGCTTGAAACCAAAACCAAGTTTCACTCCTGGTTCTGGCCTGGACTCGCTGTGTTTGGGCAAGTTATTTAACCTCTCTGAGCCTCATTCTACAAAACAGTGTAACGTTCACCTCAGCATCTCTGACTGCCTAAATGAGAGGGTTTAGGTGAATATGTCTAGCATGGAACCTGCCTCAGAGCGACCGTCCGTAACTAGTCCTTTCTCTCCTTTCTACCTCAGGCACTGATTTCCTTCTCCTCCCAACACCCACTATTCTCTGTGCTTCCCTGTGGCTCTATCCTCTTGTTTCTTACCTTAGAGCAATTTGTGCAAATGCTGTCTTCTTCCTACCAGGGCTTAAGAAGACCCTTGGAGGTAGAGCTGGCCTGACTTCTCCAACCAGCCCCTGTAGCTGCCAGCACAGTGCTGGCCCCCAGGTGTTCACTGCATTGGGCCTCCTTTTGCCTTAACCAGGGACATTCTGGCCCTTTCCCTCTTGCATCCCTGCACACAGCTTCAAACCAAGTCTGAGCTTCTTTCGGACCCTGGCTTGACTTTGATATTAAAAATATTCAGTCTGGAGCCTGGCTCTTCGGGGGTCCTGATGATGTCACTGTGCTTGGCATCCTCCCCCCTGGAGTTCTCTCCAGGTGGGCAGTTTTGCTGCCTCGTCTCCAGGATCCTAGACTCCTTGATCCCAGAGAATAAAGTTCCTAAATGAGTGGAAATGCAGCCTCTCACCTCCAAGCCTCCTCCACACGGGAAATGAACAACACACTTCAGCTGGGAACTGGGCCACGCAGACTTTCTCCAGCCTTACAAGCCTTACACCCTTCACCTCGGTGTTTCTTAGTTGCTGAATTGTTCTCCCCCGTTTTCATGAAAAAGCACTTTGGGGGGCTCTGTTTTGAATCAGCTGACGGAGCTGCACTGGATGCTAAAGCCACTTCCTGTTTTCCTCTCATCACCACCCCCAGAAACTGCGTTCCTTACAAAATGCCTTAGAAAAGAGAGACGGCTCACAGTAATGGTACAAAACCCTTGGGAAGAAAAACTCATCTCATTTCACCCCAGAGCTGAGTCTGCTGTGGACCTTCCTGCCGACTCTGCTAGGCAAGTAAAATAGAAAAGAGGGCCTAAAACTCAGTCATACTATGCCAGACATCTTCTCCTGCAGAGGCAGTGTGTATCATGAAAGTTCCAAGTGTGGCTCTGGAGCTGGATTTGGGCATGATTCCCTGTTGTACCACTTCCCGGCTGAGTGACCCAGGGGGAGCTGCCTTGTCTTTCTGATCCCCAGTTTCCTCATCTGTCAAATCGGGACAGTTGTAAGACTTCCTATATTATTTTCTTATGGCTGCTGGAACAAACTACCACAAACTCAGTGGCTTAAATAACAGAAATGTATTACTTACAGTTCTGGAGGTCAGAAGTCCTCAAAGCAAGGTGTTGACAGGCTGTGTTCCTTCTGGAAGCACTGGGAAGAATTCGTTTATCTTCCCCTTTCCAGCTTCTAAGAGGCCACCTGCAGCGTGTGGCTCATGACCCCCCTTCCATCTTCCAAGCCAACAGCATAGCATCTTCCAACTTCTCTCCCTCCCTCCCTCTCCTGTGTACCAGCATGCGCGCTCTCTCTCTCTCTCTCTCTCTCTCTCTCCCCACCCCACCCCACCCCTCTACTTCCAACATCAACCTCCTTCTCTCCCTCTGACTTCCCGCCTCTCTCTTATAAGATCCCCGTGATCACACTGGACCCACCCACATCATCTAGGAGAATTCCCCCATCAAAGTCCTTAACTGACCACATCTCTGAAGTAATGTACTCACAGGTTCCAGGAACTGGGATGTGAACATCCTTAGGGGGTCATCATTGTGCCTCCCACCCTTCCCTACAGGATCATTATTTAAATGTGAGAAGAGAATACATGTCTAGTCCCCTGCACACTGCCTGGCCCCCTGAAAGGACTCCCAGGATGTCAGCCACGGTTACAGCAATAAAGCAATACAAGCATCACAGGAGTGAGGGAAGTGGTTGTTGGTGCTTCCTTAGGTAAAGTGGGGCCACGTGGTCAAATTTTAATGCGAGCCGCAGGAAGTACTATTGTGGCCCAGAGACATCCCTTTAGTTTCATAGCCTCACCCTTCATTTAAAAAAAAAAAAAAAAGTTTATTGGCCACCCCCTAGATACCACTACTTCCCACTCATAGTAAGACTTAGGCTACACAGTTTAGGTTATTCAGCTAGTGACTGGCAAGGACAGGATTTGAACCCTCTTTTGTTCGACTCAAGAGCCCATTCTCTTTCCAGGCACCAGGACTGGCTCACAGGCACTCTGGTCATCAGAACGGCAGCCAGCACACTCCTTCAGGGCAGAAGGCAGGTCTGTGCTTCTCTCGTGTCCTCTCAGCCCTCCACCCATCGATGGACACACAGGGATGTGGGCCATGACACCCTGGTTATGTTTTGAGGAGCAGCAGATTCCGATGAGATGGATAAATGACTCTCAACTGGGAGCAGGCATCACAATCACCTGCAGGGCCTGAGAAAACAGATCATAGGCCCCACCCCCAGACTTCCATAGGCCTGAATTTGCATTTCAAACAAACACCCAGGTGATGCTGCTGGTGGTGCAGGCTGACGCTTTGAGAAACACTGTTCTGGAGTGATCTGGGGATAAATTCATTAGAGGAGAATAAATGGCTCAGGTCTGTGGGACCCATGCTCCCTAGTCCCCACCCACTCTTTCCACTTTTTGATTTCCACAGAGCTGCTAGGGCCACCTGACTAATATATCCAGCAGACGGGATGGGACCTACAGCACACTGTTCACTCCACCCCCCGCCTCCCCACCCCGACTCCTCCAGGTGGCCCTTATTGGAAGCCTTAGCTTTGTATCATCTTCAGAAGGAGGCCTGGGTCACAGGTCCTCCCAGTCTCTGCAGCTGGGCCAAACAATGAAATACAACGTAAGACACCAAACATCCCCTTTGGGAATGAGGCAGCAGGGCAGCGGCGCAATGCCTTTAAAAGGGCAAAGGTTCTTGGGGCCAGGGATCCTCAACACCTCATCCACAGCTCAAGGTCATGAGCTAGTCAGGGTTCAAGGAATTTGGGAGCCAAGTTCTCCTGTGTGCTCCGTGGTGGTATTTTTTTATTTTATTTTTTAAATTTTTTATTAATGTTTATTGGAATATAGTTGCTTTACAATGTTGTGTTAGTTTCTGCTGTACAGCAAAGTGAATCAGCCATACATCTACATATATCCCCTCGTTTTTGGATTTCCTTCCCATTTAGGTCACCACAGAGCACTGAGTAGAGTTTCCTGTGCTATACAGTAGTTCTCATTAGTTATCTATTTTATACACAGTGGTGTATATATGTGCAATCCCAATCTCCCAATTCATCCCACTCCCTCCACCCTCAGTATTCATATGTCCCGTTCTCTACGTCTGTGTCTCTATTTCTGCTTTGAAAATATGTGGTGGTATTTAGATGTGACCCTCCAGCCTGAAGGTCATGCACATCAGCCTATTTTGGAATAACTGTTGATGAAGATTTTTTTTACACTTTGCTCAGGGGACCAGTTGCAAGGAGGAGCTTTTTATGAGAGCAATATATATTATAGACATCTGAATATATTTCCATGAGAAAATAAGGATGAAGGAAACAAAAAGATGGTGTAATGTTCTTACATGACAGATGAATATTTAATACGCTGGGGCTTATCTTTAAGAGAAAAAAAAAGACCCTTTGCAATTTGACATGCTTCCTACAACAGCAATCCATATACAAAATGACAAACACTACAGGCATCCATATAAATACCATGTATTTCATTATTCCCTTATTACAGTGGCATAAAGACCAGCTGCTACATGAAGTATCATGAAAACATAAATTACTGGTTATAAATAGAGTATTTAAAGCATGAGGCCATCCAAAACGGGTTAGTTTAACATAGGCTGCTGAGAACAAGTCTGAGGAATTGATAGGACAGGCAGGGTATGCAGATGGCAGGAGATCAGCCAACAGAAGCTGCAAGAGGGGTTCTTGAAACAGACTTAGAGGGAGATAGAGTGGAGCTCTCAGGGGCCCAGAGGAACAATTCTGCTTTCAGTTGACCCTTGCCACCCCAAGAGGGACCAATTCACAGACTGCTTATCACCACTATTTTTAACTTCCTGGCAGGCTAACCCAGTGCAATGGGAAAATCGCCCAAAGTAAATACACACTCTCCCTTGATTCTTCTCCTGGCAAGTAATTTTCTATTATTTTCCGTTAGAACCATTTCCAGGATAGATCACATTCCAGAGGCAGGGCTTAAGTGTGAAGGTCCTGTAAGGAGCATCCATCCTAGACCGGGGAGCTAAGAAAAGCCATGTCTTCGCTCTCCGCTCTAGAGGCTGTGTCCAAACAAGCCCTTTAAGAAGCTTTCCAGGCTCTTCACCTTCAAGGCTCCTTTGTTATTTTTATTTCCTTGGAGTTTTGCTACCAGACAAGTTACACATAGTCATGCATGATTATTTTTCCATGAGACAGGTTAATATGAATAACGGGTTTTGAGCGTTTCTTTATGTCAGGCCCTGTACATGTATTCTCTCACGGAATCCTCTCCACAACTCTCTGAGCTGAGTACTACTGTTATCCCCGTTTTACATACAGGAGTTACAGTCATACAGGTGAAGTAACTTGCTTGAGATCCTGCAGCTGGAAGGTGGTGGAACTTGTCTGAAACTCAGATCTGTCTCCAAAATCCATGCTTTTAACCACTATACAGTGCTGCCTTACCTTACAAGTTGCCACACCATGTTAATACATTTCCAGACCAAAGAAAGGACTAGTTAAACTAGTTACAAACTTAGGAAGGATGAACACATAACTCGCATTAGATTTTTCGAAACAATTAACATAGCTTGAAGATCCCCAGTGAAGTCTCTGTGGAGCCCTAGCTCTCCCAGATCTCCCATGAGGAACCCCTAACCTAGAACTACAGGAGTATCATTTGCAATGAGCATCTTCTAGGTCTGCACAAAAAGAGCTAGTTAAAAATACTGTCTGATGCCCTGGGATCTAAGGTCAAATCAAGTCCAAACTCTGAAGGACATTCAAGGCTCTTCTTCACTTGGCCCTCACAGATATCTCTTCAAATCCACCTTTCAGAACTGTGTTATGCACAGAGTCTGGAACAAGAGGTGAGAGGACTGAGAATCCGTAGCAGCCTCCCCAGGAGACCTTTGTAGGCAGGTAAGATTGGGCAACATTTCCATCCTGACCATGACTCTTCACAGACATGGTAACTAATCTCCCAGGGCAACTCACCACGTAATAGGCACACTGCCTACTCTCTCAGCTTTGTGCTTTGCTCTGGACCATTCCCCAGCCTGTCCCACCCTCTCCTCCCAGGCCCAGCTCCCAGGCCTCCTCTGGGAACCTTGCCTGCTGTCTCCTGTTAGCAGTTGTCAGGTCCCACCCGCCCCCATAGCACCCTGCTTACATTCTGCCTTCTATCATGGAGAGCTGTCCCTAGTCTGACCCAGTAGACAGTTAGCTCTTTAAGCATAGGACCGGTTCTCACTAACCTTTCCCCACCCACCCACCACCCACACCCCCGCTCTTAGCACAGGCACCGGCCAAAGAAGGTTCTTAATAAGGATTAGCACATCTAATTTGTCACCGGAAACCAGGAGTAGCTCTGTACTAGAAACAGGAGGGAGAGGGAAAGGGAAGGGAAGGGAGAGGGGCTCATACAGCAATTAAACAAAGAGAAAAAAAATGATGGTTCATTTTTTCCCTTAAGAATGTGATCCAATATTAATAATGCACAAATGGTTCTCAGGACCTAGTATTTCACTGTGATCAAAACTTCCTGTAATAAACTCTGACATAAAGTTTTTTTTTTTTTTGAGTTTTGAAATGAAGTGTTTTTATTGATTTTAAAAGGTATGCAAATTAATTACAATTTACAAACAAACCTAAACTTTTCAAAATGATAGATTATTTTAAAATAATAATAACAGGTGAAAAAATAGTTCATTATACTCTATAAGAAATCATAGCTCTAGCTCAGTAGGAGAGTGTAACTCTATTTTATCACAGATGACAGATTTTGTAAGAAGCCAAATAAGTATACAATTTGAAAGATAGAGTGGTATATTGCTTAGTTACCTATTCTTTTGTATAAGTTTTTAATGAATAGATCAAACAGAAAAAAAAATCCTTAGGGGATTACACTATGCCATATCTTAAAACATTTTGTGCCACAATTCTAGCTTCAAATTATTTCTAAATACAAAAGACCATCTACCTCAGGCTAAGTAAAATCTTCATTTTAGTAGACATACTCAGTAGGTTACCTAACTGGTGGATTTTACTGACATAAAGTTTTAATGTTTGCATTTGTCATCACTATCAACCACCTCATTCACACCCAAAATAGAGCAAAAGTCTCCTGAGCCTGACTGCGCCTTCCCAGACCCCAGGAAGCCTCAGGCATCCAACTCCACATTTTCACTTGGCATCTGTTCCCTGGGGGAACAGAATTTACTGATTACCAGCCAATGTTTATTGGGCACCTACTGTGTTCCAGGAACTGAAGCCTCTATTTATATGCATGATATCTAATCCTCACCAGAGCCCTCTGGGATACTAGGATCACCATTTTCTAGATGAGAAAACTGAACTCAGGAGGTTGAATAACTTGCCCACAGCTGCACAGTTAGCAATGCTGGAAGTTGAACTCCAGTCTGCCTGACTGAAAAGCCCATGTTCTTAACTACTCTGCTAATTTTTAAATAAGAACATCCTTGTGATTTTCCAGAGTATAAGCAGTGACATCAAAATATCAACGGAAGAAGAAAAGGCTCTAGATCGAGGCTGGAAAACACTCTGCCAAGGACACAGCTTCATCACGGGAGCTTACTGGCCAGGGGCACAGAGCTCATCAGGCAAAGGTTCGAGCCTGCCCAGGGGCACCTCTAACTAAAGATGCCACAAGGGCTGTGCCCTTCAGTCCTGAGAACCCTGGGCTCAAGGGGACCTGGCGCTTCGCCAGCACTGCGTCTCACAAAGTTTCACAAACGGAAGGGCCAGGGAGACTCCGGACATCCCCAGTCTCATCTTCTCATTTTGAAGATGGGAAATTGAAGCCCAGGGAAGCTAGGTGTTTGCCAAGGTCACAGAGCTAATAAGCCCCTAAGCTGAGGCCCTAACCCATGTTTCTTGCTGTGAGTCAGACTTGTCTTATTTTCCTTAATAATTTTTTTTTTAAATCACAAAGTAAATAGGATCACTGTAGCAGCAGAACAGGAAGAGCTGACATGAAGAAAAAAGTGTCCCCTGTCTCACTCTAACCCCAGGCTCCTACCTTCCAGAGATCAATGGCTTGATATGTACAAGTCATACACTGTCATACTATTTCCTAGACTCACACACTAACAAAAATATAACACACACACATTTATTCATTTCTGAACCTTTAGCACTTAACATATGTTGACTATATTCCCAGGTCAACTAGATCTAGTTCCTTCTTACTCAGTGCTGCACATCACTCCACAGCGAGGAGGGTGTACAGTGCATTCAAACAGCCTCTTACTTGTGGACAGTCCAATCACTGGGTGCACCTTCTGCAGGTCATCCTACTGCTGTTTAAGTAATGAATCCTGCCAGTACGGGGTTGGGGGTTGGGGGGTGGTTCTAACTCATTTAGTTGCATGTGGATCAAAATGAAAACCTGGTCTCCTAAATGGAGGCTATGGCCAATCTTGCCTAAATGGAGTGACTAGGGGAATACTTAGTTTTCAGAGAGGTTCCGTTTCCTGGCACATCTGATGGCCAGCCCTTCCAGTAAACCAGTCTATGAAAATAAAATATTTTTACTGACCGCTTTAAAACTTACTTCCTAAGTGGCATGAACTTGGATGAGCCGATGTTTCTCCATCTGCAAAATGGGAAAATAATAGTACTCACCTTAAAGAAGTTGTGCAATTCAAAATCAAATGAGATAATACATATAACGTGTCCAACACGATGCCTGGCATACAATAAGCATTTAACAAAAATGGTTACTGCTCTTATGGTTGTTATTGAACTTCAGGCAGGCATTCACACATGATCAAACGAGAGACAAAGGTTATGATATGAATGTTCATGCTTTCTATGTCTTGACCTCTTATTAACATGTTATCGCGTGTTTGTGGAATGCCTGTTCCCATAGGTGGGGGGAAGCGGATGGTGAAAAAGAAGGGAGGAGGGTGGGTTGGCCTCAGATGGATGTTGGTGGTTGAAGATTTCAAAGACACTGAAGAGATAATCCAATAATCCCCACACAGCCATTCAGTGTGTATAACAGGCCTGCCATGAAATGACAGAAGCAACTCTCATGTTTAAGTCTAGAACATTTCAGCACCCACAAATAACGCTACCTCTAGCAGAAAGGAAGAGGATTCGCTGCTTTGGGTTAAGGTTAGAGAATTCAAGTGAGCATGGGGATTGAGGGGATGAGTGGGGACTTGTGTTTCCAGAAATCTGTTTTTAAAAATACTTAATAGGCTTGGGTTTTTCACTCTGGACATTTTACATCTTTGAATATGTTTGTAATTTGTGTGGTCTGCACACTCCAGATTTCGTTTTGAAAGGGGAAATTTATAAATCACTGCATTATTACTACAAATAATTGAACCAAAGACTAATTTGTGGTTGCACACATGTTCACAGCCACGTGAAAAATACTGCTGTCAGCACCAGGGCCCAGTTTCCATCACATCACTGTTTTTTACAGTTTAATGGGCCTCTGAATGTTGCAAATCTGAGAGAGAAAGAATAAAGAAATGTTTTTAAAGCAAAAATGAGGAAGAAAGAAGAAAGTGAAGAAAAAAATGAAGAGGGGGCTTCCCTGGTGGCACAGTGGTTCAGAGTCCGCCTGCCGATGCAGGGGACACGGGTTCGTGCCCCGGTCCGGGAAGATGCCACATGCCGCAGAGTGGCTGGGCCCGTGAGCCATGGCCGCTGAGCCTGCACGTCCGGAGCCTGTGCTCCGCAACGGGAGAGGCCACAGCAGTGAGAGGCCCGCATACCGCAAAAACCCCAACAAAAACAAAAAAAAAAAATGAAGAGGAAGGAAAGAGCAAGGGAGGGAAAAAAGTCTTCCTTCCATTTCTTTATTCTTAGCCTTAAGGAAAACTTCCAAGAGCTCTACCGGAAAGTGTGTTGGAATACTCTGATTCTCTATTAATGGTATTAAAAAAAAAATAGCAATGGACCTAATGTGTGTTTTTCAAAATCCTTTGATTCTAAATCCATTCAACTATAAATCTGGGTTATTACTTCAAAAGCTAGATACATCCTGACTTTCCTAAAGTGACACAAAATATTCAATCCCAGGCCAAGAAAAATCCCAAACCAACAGAAGTCAAGGAAAATTGAATACAGAAGCTTTCAACTTGAATTATTCAGATCCAAGGAAATTAAAAAGTCTTTCATCTTTTCTCCCTAGTTAACTTTTAAAACATTTTAAATACCCTGCCCTAAATATTTCAAAATATAATACAAAAGTGATCAAATTCCATATGTGAGTTGAAGAGCACAGATAAATATATCAATTTTACCTAGAATATGCATACCCATTTCTTTCAAGGGTACTAAAAAATAAGTACTGTGTCTATTAAAAATGCTTTTACAGTCGCATTGGAAAGCTTTTTGATATTTTGATTAATTTAACTCTAAAATAAACCACCACCCCAAAATGTTCCTTAAAGATGCCACCAGAAAACGACTAGAGCTAATCAATGAATTTGGTAAAGTTGCAGGATACAGAATTAATGCACAGAAATCTCTTGCATTCCTTTACACTAATGATGAAAAATCAGAAAGAGAAATTAAGGAAACACTCCCATTTACCACTGCAACAAAAAGAATCAAATACCTAGGAATAAACCTACCTAGGGAGACAAAAGACCTTATGCAGAAAACTATAAGACACTGATGAAAGAAATTAAAGATGATACAAACAGATGGAGAGATATACCATGTTCTTGGATTTGAAGAATCAATATTGTGAAAATGACTATACTACCCAAGGCAATCTACAGATTCAATGCAATCCCTATCAAATCACCAATGGCATTTTTTACTGAACTAGAAGAAAAAAATCTTAAAATTTGTATGGAGACACAAAAGACCCCGAATAGCCAAAGCAGTCTTGAGGGATAAAAACAGAGCTGAAGGAATCAGACTCCCTGACTTCAGACTATACTACAAAGTTACAGTAATCAAGACAATATGGTACTGGCACAAAAACAGAAATATAGATCAATGGAACACGATAGAAAGCCCAGAGATAAACCCACGCACCTATGGTCAACTCATCTATGACAAAGGAGGAAAGGATACACAATAGAGAAAAGACAGTCTCTTCAATAAGTGGTGCTGGGAAAACTGGACAGCTACATATAAAAGAATGAAATTAGAACACTCCCTAACACCATTCACAAAAATAAACTCAAAATGGATTAGAGACCTAAATGTAAGACCAGACACTATAAAACTCTTAGAGGAAAACATAGGAAGAACACTCTTTGACGTAAATAACAGCAAGATATTTTTTGATCCACCTCCTAGAGTAATGGAAATAAAAACAAACAAATGGGACCTAATGAAACTTAAAAGCTTTTGCACAGCAAAGGAAACCATAAACAAGAAGAAAAGACAACCCTCAGAATGGGAGAAAATATTTGCAAATGAATCAACGGACAAAGGATTAATCTCCAAAATATATAAACAGCTCATGCATCTCAATATTAAAAAAACAAACAACCCAATCAAAAAATAGGCAGAAGACCTAAGTAGACATTTCTCCAAAGAAGACATACAGATGGCCAAGAAGCACATGAAAAGCTGCTCAACATCACTAAGTATTAGAGAAATGCAAATCAAAACTACAATGAGGTATATCACCTCACACCAGTTAGAATGGGCATCATCAGAAAATCTACAAACAACAAATGCTGGAGAGGGTGTGGAGAAAAGGGAACCCTCTTGCACTGTTGGTGGGAATGTAAATTGATATAGCCACTATGGAGAACAGTATGGAGGTTCCTTAAAAAGCTAAAAATAGAATTACCATATGACCCAGCAATCCCACTACTGGGCATACCCAGAGAAAACCATAATTCAAAAAGACACATGCGCCCCAATATTCACTGCAGCACTATTTACAATAGCCAGGACGGCGAAGCAACCTAACTGCCCATGGACAGATGAATGGATAAAGAAGATGTGGTACATATATACAATGGAATATTACTCAGCCATAAAAAGGAATGAAATTGGGTCACTTGTAGAGATGTGGACGGATCTAGAGTCTGTCACACAGAGTGAAGTAAGTCAGAAAGAGAAAAACAATATTGTATATTAATGCATATATGTGGAATATGTAGAAAAATGGTACAGATAAACTGGTTTGCAGGGCAGAAATAGAGACACAGACACAGAGAACAAACATATGGACACCAAGGGGGAAAGTGGCGGCAGCGGGGGTGGTGGTGGTGTGATGAATTGGGAGATTGGGATTGACATGTATACACTAATATGTATAAAATGTATAACTAATAAGAACCTGTTGTATAAAAAAATAAATAAAATTAAATTTAAAAAATTTTTAAATGCTTTTACAGTAGCATTGGAGAGCTTTTTGATATTTTGATTAATTTAACTCTAAAATAAACCATCACCCCCAAAATGTTCCTTAAAGATGTAAGATACTCTCTAAGAAGAAACTACCAATGATGACACCCCTTTTACCAATACGCACACACCACCAGACAGGAGAAAATGCTTTATGAATTAGTTTAAACGGAAAACAACCCCACATATAACTGACAAACAGAAAACTGCCAAGAGGTATCTGATAAACAGAAACATCACACCAATGGTACAGTCTTGAATAGCTAACTGCATAGAATACGCAACTTCTGAAATATCTTTTGATGGGATGGAAACATTTTCGTATATCTGGCCCATTATTTAATGTTTTTCCATGACCCTCCCTCATCCATATACTTTGGCACAAAGAAAACCTAAATACAGGAGGTCTCCTTTCTTTTGTGGACTTAAACCCAGAGAAACACAGTCTCATGAAATATCCGTGGACTCCTCTTTTGACGTGTAGTGTAGGCTGAAGGCCACCAGTCTGCAGTCGGCTTCCTCTGGTTCCTTTCAAGCCACCTCCAGTGTTTCAGCATCTCCACTCTAGGGAGAGTAAGGGCATCATTTAGCACAGCAGTTCCCACAGATGTGGTCCTTGGACCCCTGTAGGTCCCCAAGACTGTTTCAAGGAAACCGATGAGGTCAAAACTGTTTTCACAATAATACTTAACACAAGAAGTAGAGTTTTCCAGAGGCTACATGATGTGTATGGCAACAGATTGAATGCAGAAGTAGAGGTGAGAATCCAGCTATCTTCTGCTAAGCCAGACATAAAAGAGATTATTTACAAGAATACAAAAGAATGCCATTCTTCTGTTTTCGTTTTGGAAAATAGTTATTTTTATTATAATATGTTATTTATGGTAGGATGCAATGGGTTTGTTACTATTTTTAAATAAATATATTTTTTAAACTTTCTCTATTTTCAGTTCTAATATGGCAAATGTCATTCACATTAACAAAAGCTCTTGAAGGTCCTCAATAATTTTTAAGAGAGTAAATGGATACTGAAACCAAACAGTTTGACAACCAGTTATTAGCACAGTTCTTGACTTACAGTATATGCTCAATACATAAATGTGTGGCAAATTGACTGATTAAAGGGCATTAATTATTTTTAAATGTACAAGAGACTCCAGAGTTCAATATATGGATATGGCCAGTAAAGACCCTGGGATGACCGTGTTCAGGCCTCTGTACCTGCTCACATGATTTTTTTAAAAGATGGTAAGAACACAAAAGTGCAGAGCCAAAACAAAGACAGAAGATGCCTGGTAAGTACAGGCTAAAGACAGGTAAAGGCAAATAAAGGGGTGTAGGTACTGGTGGCAATGGGTTCTGATTATCAGTGGATTTCCTTCATCCATCCTATCACCACTTATTTCTCATTTCAGAGAAACAGTATGTTCTCTGAATTCAGAGAGCATGTCCTTCCAAAGGGGTTTATGAGGACTTTATACACAGGCTAATTAAACTATGTAACATCCTGAATGATTCAAGTGCTTAAGAAGACCACGAAGTCATGGGGTCATCTGTGTGGACCAAGTAGTTAACTTTCTTGGGTTCCATGGTGTTCATGTGCTTCTTCCAATCTTTCTTCCTGGAAATGTCTTCTTTATCTTGTAAAATCCATTTTGGACAATACCTCCTCCAAAATGCTTTCCTTGCTTTCTTTCCCAGAAAAAATTTAAAATTCCTTCTTCTGACTTACCTCTGTACCTTGTACATATGTCTGTGGCAGCACTGTAGCACATGCTACTGAAATTCTTCATTTCCACTATCTCCTTAGTAGACCCTGAGCCACTTGCGGGCAGGGCCCATGCACTGCCCACCTTTGTGTTCCAGTACCTATCAGCGCCAAAACACTGTAGACATTTTAAAAACCCACACAAACTCTAGTCAGTCACCTTACAGACGCATAAGACAACTACCAGAATTAAGTACAATGCAAAAGAATAATAAGGAAGTTACTACTTGAAATTCTACTTGTTTCCAGCCAGCCAGAAATCTAGCACGTGTGTCTTAGTGATGATGAGTTAGTCTTGCCATGTTTGAGAATGAAGAGCAGCCCACTTAAAAGAGAGCCGTCTCCTAAAAACACATCTCCTTGGAAGAAGCTTTAGCTTTGCATCGTTCTGAAAGGATACAAATTGCAAATGGTAGAGGCAAGTATTACAAATGATAAATGAAACCAAGGTAAAAACTTCACAAGGCAAAAAAATGTAGTGAAGTGACAAACAGTCAATTAGCAGAAAAGGACTGGAGAAGAGGGGAAATCTAACTATCTGAATGCTTGTATGACATCAAAGAAGGCTGGAAAGTCATGCTCTAAGATCAATCAGGCTTTGTTGCCACCTTTCAAGTGACATGCCCATCAGCAAAGAACACACATTTTCATTAGTATAGCAAAGGAAGAATTTGTATGCCTAGGGTTAGTGTTGGCAAAGAAATGGGTAAAGTAGGTCGTTTCCATGTTTACCTTTAAGAATGCGGCCATATGGTAAGAATGAAGATGCTGCCCAGAATCTAATATGGAAGAGATGTCCACATGCCTCCAAAAGGTGAGAGCAATACCAGTAGCACTCAAGTGGAAATTTGAGATAGGGTAACTAAAGGCCATCTAATCTTATGAAAAGCTCTAGCGAGTAAAGGTCTTGAAGCATAAAAGAGCTTGTCCATCCTCACAACTACCCTGTATAATTGGATGTGTATCCTTTTGTTAGACTTTGAAAATAGAAATTTATTTCTCATTCATTAGTCTGATTTCAAACCACCCTTACTGGATGTCTCAATTATCAGAGACTCCAAGGTCAAGTAACACCCAGACACGCTCCGTATCTCTTTTCTTTACTCCATTATAACTCAGTTTTCCTCGTTAGAGCTAGAGTCTTAGCCCAGGGGAAAATCTCATTGCAGAACCACAGAGTGTTAGAGGTGAAAGTCACCCCAGGAAGTGACTAATCTAACCCTATCCACTTTAGGAAAACTGAGGCCCAGAGAACTCAAATCCCTTACCTGGGGTCACACAGCTAAGGACTGTCAGAAGCAGACAGGGCCTCAAGTTTCCTTTCCTGCAGTACAGTGCTGTTTCCATCACACCAAAGCAAAGAAGTACAGATACTCGTTTGGAAATGTGTGTTTGGACAAATCGCTAGCCCTGAGCACCACTTCCTCCCTACATAAATATAAGCAATGCTTTCCACCTGCCACCACTACCCCGGGAACACACACAGCATGTGTTTATTACCTCGAGCTGACTGAGGGATGATGGAAGACAGACTATCACCATGAAGCAGCAGAGCTGATCCTACAAGGAGGCAGCGAGAGGGAGCTCAGGCCCAGGCTTGAAGAGCGGCCCACACTTCTGTATGTTTAAGAAGATGGGCTGTTTGCCTAGCCTCAAAGTGTCTCCCTGAAGTGTTTGTTGATTTCAAAGGGAAAAAGAGTGACTTTACAGTGGAGAAGCCTATTACACACCACCTTCACTAATGGATGGAGGTCTACATCCCCCCAAATGGGAAAGAGTGGGGTCCTTTTCCCCTGACATGATGTGCTGGGAAGGGCACTGCACCACTGTGGGCTTCCCCTGCAGCCTTGGCCTCCACTTAGCCATCAGGAAACACCAGATCACCCAACCTGGGGGACATTCTAGAAGGTACCTGACTAAAGCTCTTCACAAGGCTCAAGATTGTGAAAAACAAGGAAAAACCAAGGAACTGTCCTTGTTGCGGGAGACTAAGGAGACAAGACAACTCTGCGATGTGGGATCCTGGATTCGATTTTGGAACAGAAAAAGGACACTGGTGGAAAGCCAGTGTGAAATCCAAACGAGGTCTGTAGTTTAGATGGTGGCATCTTGCTAAGGCTCATTTCTTAGTTTTGGTAACTGCAGCATGGGGATGCCGTGGAGGACGCTAACTTTGGGTAGGCTGGTTGAGAAGCGGGCAGGAGTTCGTTGTACTGTCTTTGCAACAGTTCTGCATATCTAACATTATTTCAAAAGTTAAAAAAAGTCTCTCCTCCATCCTGAGGCAGGGGTCAAATCCCAGCCTCCGTCATCTCTTGCTTAGTCTGGTACAAGGGCCTCACTGGCTTCCCTACAGACCACCGTGACCTTAGGCACAACAAAGATCTCAGCTCCTCCCATGGCTCTGGTGGCCTCACCAGAAGATGGTCTGCAGTCACCTTCTCTCTCTGGTCTCTTACCACACAAGCTCCATGAAACACCCAGAGACTGAGACCTACTCTGCTACCACTCGCCTTTCCTGGGATGCTCCACTCTCTTTCTCTAAGTAAAAAGCTCCTATACATCCTTCGCTGCCCAGCTCTAAAGTGCTCTGGTTAACCTTCGCCCCAGGGAAGACACAAACACATTGAATTACTCAGTACTCCATACTACAGCTCTCTCTGTGGCCGGACCCACCACACTGTGCAGAATGGCACATCTATGAATTGTCTACGGAATACAATTTGTCTGTTGCATTTAATCCCTTAACTCTTTGTCACTGACGTTTTCATGTGCATATGTGTTGTGTCTCTGACTAGACGGTGAGCTCCTCCCTCCCTCATATGTCCCAGCACAGCACTCAGCCTACGTGGGTCATTTAAAAAGATGTGTTGGGGTGGTGAGTGACTGAAAAACCATCCTGTACCAGGAGATGAAAGAATCTGGGGTTATACCTGTGGTCCTCAGCCCCTGTGTGCATCAGAAGCAGCCGGGAAGCTTGTCAAAAATGCAAATGCTTTAGCACAGCCTCTGCAGATTCTGACTCAGAGGACTGGGGAGGGTTCTAGAAATCGGTATTTTCCACTAGGTCCTCCACCCCTGCTAGTTGACTGTGCTGATCCCCAAACATGAGAACCACTCACTCTTTCACAGTGTGGGTTTGATGAGCTCAGCTCACCCGCTTGCCCTTCAAACTCCCTCCCTCTGGGGTCCGAGGTCAGAGGTGAAGTCAGAAGGAGTCACTAAAGGAGAGAAAAGTCCGGGGCCCTCCGTGCCAGCTTCCCTCAGGAACTGGCTCCCCATCTCGGAGGCAGCCGAGAGGTGACTGTATCTAGAGAGCACACAAACTACTTCTCTGCTCTTTCTGAAATGCCAGCGAGTTTGAAAGGCACTTTGTCCAATTAGAAGTGTGGAGAAATATTCATCCTGTCCATGACAGAGATGAAGTGCTTCTTTCAAAAGCAGCGGTGGCAGCCTGCCAGGTTTAAGAAGTCCAACTCTTCCACACTGAGCCAGCAGTTATTAATTAGTTTTATTAGTGGCAGGTCTTTAATGCAAAATGACAGAGGGAGAGCACGAAGATCCCCGTTGCTACTAAAATACAAATTGTCCGGATTTAGGTTGTGTTGTTCCCCAACATGTATAGGCGGCCAGCCAGGCCCAAGTGCGGAATGGAGGATGCAGCCAAATGCCTTTCTGCAGAGTTCCGGACTATTAATGGCATGACAAAGAGGCTCAGATGCTTACCTCAGGTAGCTCTCTCGGGGAAAATCCACCACTTTGAACGATCAAGGAGGAAGAGCCTCCTAGGAGAGGACAGGGGCATCTGAGGGGAAAACCAGGAACACGAGGATGGGGTGGGGACGGGCTGGGGGCCTGCGTCATCCACACTGCTCAGTGTGCCCCTATAAGAAATGAGCACTTCCAGAGAACAGTGCGGGGAGACTTTGCGGAGAATTAGACTTACACTGTCAACCTGTTTTTTATGACCATTAATCACATTTGTATTTATAAGCGCTAAGACAGGATAATCAAATCTCATGCTTCAAAGCATATGTTTATCACCACAGGCATAGAAAGGAAGGAGAAAGAGTTTACAAGCCTGCACTGTTGGCAAGAGCGGCTGTTTATCTGGTCGCTTCCCCAGAAGCCCCCTGGGGGGCTCTGGAGAACATTCTGTGAGGGAGAAGACGGAACTGCCCAGTGTCTCGCTTTGTCAGTGTTTCTACTTCCCTCTGCGCTGGTCCTAAGGCAGGAATTTAAAGGCAGTCCCCTAACATCCTCTCCCGTGATTGATGCTCGCTTAATACAGCCCTGAGCTCTTTGCCTCGGGCCTTCCAGACCTTCCTCCTTTGCCCCATGAGAGGGAGGGTCCTGACAGGCTCTAGGCGGTGCCCTTCTCCGCCACACCTTTTCTTTTAACATCTTGTACATTCCCTGTGGTCCCCCCAACTACCCTCTAACCCAGCCTCGAGCTGCCTATGGTTTGAAGAGGTTTCACATACCACCTACCTCAGTAGCCTTCCTCTAGACCAGGCCAGAGATGTGAGAACTTTTTCTGTCAAGGGCCAGATAGTAAATATTTTAGTCTTTTTTTTTTTTAATTTAAGAAAGATATACTTTTTAAAATTTTATTGGAGTATAGTTGATTTACAACGTTGTGTTAGTTTCAGGTGTACAGCAAAGTGATTAAGTTATACATATACATATATTCGTTCTTTTTCAGATTCTTTTCCCGTATAGATTATTGCAGAATACTGAGTAGAGTTCCCTGTGTAATACAGTAGGTCCTTGTTGGTTATCTATCTTATATATAGTACTGTGGGCATGTTAATCCCAAGCTCCTAATTTATCCCTCCCCCCCCTTCAATATTTCAGTCTTCGCAGGCCCTACAGTATCTGTGGCAACTACTCATCTTTGCCCTTGTAGTCTGAAAGCACATGTAGATGATACATATATAAATGGGTATGGCTGTGTGCCAATAAAACTTTATTGCACAATTGAGCAGTACGTGGGCCGGGTTTGATCTGTGGATTGTAAGTTGTCTGGCTCTTACTCTAGAGCAGCAGTGCCTGATCCAGGGATCCAGGTGCTAATGAGTTATGCAAAACTGGATGGAATAGTTCCAAAATTCTGACAGAAAAGGTGTATTTGCGTTTGCAATACTAGCACAGACTAACCCAGATCTCCCGGCTGGAACTGTATTAGCTACTTACTTTGACAATACATGCCTCCCATTGTCTGACTAACAAAAATTGGGAAATAACCATTAAATAGTTAGGTGATCAAAATCTTTCAAAGCGTGAGGTCCATGATTGGAAGAGGGCAGGTAATAAAGTGGTCCTACTGCTTATACACAAACGGGGCATCTCAAAAGCATCTAAGGCCACATGTTTCTCTAGGAGATTCCCTCAAGTAGCTCAAAACACTTTTAATGAAGGAGGACATAGTCTCCTAACACATGAATAACATAAGTCAGTGTGAAAAAGCCTTACCACCATTATCAATATTAAGAAGGAATATCTGGAGGACTCACTGAGAAAGGAAACATTTTACAAGCCTGTCAGAACCAAAGGCACTACAAATTCAGGCCCAGATTTTCTAGAACTGAATGGAAAATGAAAAAATACACAGCTCTGGGGAAAGAAAACAAGAGTAAAGAGACCCTGCTTCTCTTGACGACTTGGCTGGGTGATAAGTAGCAACTCACTGAGGATAAAAACCAAGTCTTCATCTTTGACTCTTCAGTGTTAACACAGTACGTAAATGTTTCTTGAATGAATGAATTTTTACATCCATGCTTGATGTTATAAAAGATTCAGAATTGAATATGAGATGACCTTTGGCCTCCCAGGGTTAATGGTCTAATAAAAGAGAACATAAGAGGATGAAGACATAAATAATACACAGCATCTATATGTAGGCACTGTGTTTGCAGGTTCCTACTCAGCATCCTTGGCCTCTTGTCTTAGTAAAGATCCACTAGCCTTCTTACCTAGCTTCCCAGCTCCTAGTAGATCCAGAGTAGATGATTTAAAGAATGGTAGAAGAAGGAGCCATATGAGGCCAGCACAATATCAATGTCCCAGCAAGAAGGAGAGCTACAGCCTAAAAGGGGCCCCAGATGCTAAAGATAGAACTAATATCTGTGCTTATTCCAGCATTGTGAGAAACAAAAAAAAACCAAAAAACCAAAACAAAAAAACCCCACTGCAAACAATATACATATTCATCAACAGGGATGAATAAATTACCACGTGTCTACACTATGGGAAATGTTGCAATTCTTAATAAAAGGAATAAATTAGATTTATATACATTGACTTGAAGTCCATGATACATTTTGAAGTTCATCTGTTCCTCACTCCAAAAGCCTGTTGAAGCAAATTCTCATGTATATAAATAAGTTATTTTCTCCATCAGTTAGTACATTGGCCAGAAAAAAAAATCAGTGTGTCCTGCATTAAGAACATCAGTGTGCTCAGACCTAAAATGAGGAAACACACACAAAAATGCTGTAACTCCTCAGTTTACAAAGGGTGGCCACTAACAAAAGGGACTCTAATAGATTCCCTAAAATTGAGTATTTTACAGGGTGCATGGAAAGCATGATGTCTCATGAAAATTAAACTGACTAAACTTTACAAAGACATCTTCTACATAAGGTGAAGCCTACCTTTAAATATCAGAAGATGCTTTTGCTAAAAAATAAAGCCATGAAAAATACGTTATATAAATAATTCAAGGAAGAACCTATATATCACCCGATGGATACATTAAAGAATGCTTGCATATATGTATATGTGTGTATATATACACGTATAATTTCATATATTTTTCACATAAGGCATAAATACTTTTGTTTATTTATAAGAATTCTATTTTCCTACTGGCTTCCTTTAAAAATACAAACACCCAATTGATCTTCAACAGCTCATAACAGCATAGTTTTGAGATTCCTAGCCTATCAGCTGAGAAATTAATGGTCTATAAACAAAGACTAAATGCATCAGGGAGATATTTTGTATATTTGGGTTTTCACTGGGGAAGCAGTGTTGTGTAGTAGAAGGAACATAATCTTTAGAGTCGAAGAGACCTTTGATGAAAGGCTGGCCCCACTGCTGTGGCTTTGGGCAAAGCTCTGAACCTCCGTTTCCTCATCTAAAAATAGGAACAGCAGCCCTTCCCCTGCACAATCATCATGCAGGATGGAAACACTACAAACGAAGCCTCTGGTACCACTCCCAGCCGAGAGTATGCACTCTGTCACTGTTACCTACATTATTATTTAACAAATTGCTATTTGTGACATCATCATCAGAAAAAAAAAAAGGGAAATCCACTCTGATCAGGGCACACCTAACAGGTGAGAGTAAAAAGTGAAATGGGAAGTTGATACCACCACCCAGCCCCGTTCAAGTTCATGCTGATGTGCACCAGGACACTAAAATGCTGGCTACTGGGTTTCTCAGGCTGTGTCCAAACCACTTTAGTCAAAACCAGAGCTTCGCAGATGAACACACTGTCAAGCTTTAAAATATTCATCTTCCCCTTCTACCCTTCCTTCCAGTGGAATGGAGAGAGTGACTGCTGATCTAGGCTCTCTCTCTCTAAAGAATAAACACAATAAAGTGGCACTCAGGCAACCACAACCCACGCACTAACCCAAGGACACACCCTCATAACCCCAAGTACAGTTCTGTCCATCAAGGCACCTTCAGCAAGACCCAAGCTGCCAATGGGCTCATTTGTGAATTCTGCTTCCCCGAATTCTGTAGTCTGGCTTCTGTTCTGAAAACCTGGTGGCAACAGGAATATTTTAAAATCAGGTCTGCAGAGTGCTATAAGGTCTGAATGCCAACGACTATTGCCATTCAAGCTTCACTTCTCACAGAAAAGGCTCCCCGGAATGAAGATGACAACTGCAGGCCAGGCTCAATCTCAACCTTGTTTAATGGTGCACAAGGTACTTAAGTGGACAGCCAAGGGAGATGCGCAGCTTTTGGGGGGAAGCTCTCCATAAAGCATGTTGTGTGCAAACAGAGGTCATGTCGACACCAGTCGTCCCTAACCAACACATGGCTATTTAAGTTAAGTGCTAACCTGTGGTTTCGGCCATTGTGATTTATTGAGGAGGATGGTGTGAATAATGCAGAGGACTTGACCGTTGGCCCTTAATTTCCCTCATTTAGGCAGGCTGCGCTTCACCATAAAATAGTCATCCTGTAAATTAATGTGTTTTATTTCAAAAGTGACATGTTGTACTGGCTTGTGCTTCAAAGCAAATTACTCTGGATTGCCGGTTTCCCAACCAGGGTACAAGGGTTCCAGCCCACTCGACCCACGGTCCAAGAGAAAATCTAAATGGGAGGGAAAGGATGACAGATCTACCATTCCTACCAGGGGCCTACAGATACTCCATTCACCAGCAAAGGCAGACGTGCTACAAAATATGGGGAACCGTGCTCAGTAACCGGGCGTCATCTGCAGCTCTGTGCTGGGCCCAGTCTCAGCTACCTGGTAGCATCCCAAATACAGGTGCCTGCAGGACCCAAGGTGGCTCTTCACTTCGCTAAGACTCAAAGCCAGTTGGGCAGTGAGTCAGTCTATTGCTTTTCCTCGCTTAGCACACTCAACAGTGAGTCAGGGAATGAATGAATGATTGGCACATGCGGCTCCCAGTTTACATCCAAACGCACTGTGTCCCTCACCCGGCATATGTGATTTGGTGAGCAGAGCACCTCCCAGCTCCGAGCCTCTGGCTCTCAGAGAGCTCTAGCAAGTCCCTTAATATCTCAGAGTACTTACTTTCTCATCTGTAAAAGAGACACAGCCTCCCAGGGCTGCTGTGAGGTCCAACAGACAAGGTATCTACGGCAGTGACTGGTAAATGCAGAAGAAGTGTCTGCAAATATTAGCTGTTGCTACTACTATTATAACTCCTTAGTGTTGAAACCTTCAGCAACTCTCTTTCACCAAGAGAATAACAAAAACCCCAGCAGTCAAGACCCACTGCAGCCCATATTCCCTCTCCCACCTTACATCTCCCTCCCTTCCAGGATAAACATCCATTCCAAACATAACGTCTTTTGATTAATCCTGCAACAGATGATGTCAGTTCCCATCCCTTTTACTTTTGTTGGTATCATCCTGAAATACTCCTGTCTTTCTCTCAGCTCAGCCTAGCTAAATTCTATCCTCTCATCAAACAATAATATATTTGTAGAATCCACTGTGCTCTCCACAAGGCCAGGCACAAGATTCAGGATGGCCGTGGAGGGTCATACAGCCCCCACCAGAGGTGGTTAAGGGTGCAGGGTGGGGTCACATGACCCAGCCTGAGCCAATGAGTATGTTTTTAAGGATTCACACAGCCCCAGGGGGAGAAGACAATTGTACTTTTTCCCTTGGATCTCTTACTGGAGAAGAAATGCCTGAGAACAGAGAAAGGCCAACTCAGAAGCTCTTTGGCTGTCCTGACCTTCCCCTTAAACTTTCTAGCTACGTGAGCCCATTAATTTCCTCTTTTGGCTAGTCTGAGTTTGATTTTTCTCATTTGAACTCAGAAAAATTGTGACCAATACCAGTATCAATAGTAGCTCCATTTGAATGTGAAAAACATTACGTGAATTGCTTTACATGTATGATATCTTTTAAATTCTCCACTTTTACAGTGGTAGATCTGCTGAGAACCAGAGAGGTCTGATAATTTTCCCAAGATCACACAGTAGTGCCAGAATCAAAGGCCAAGACTCCCAGCTAATGCTCCATTACCACCATAAGCCACCGGAGGCACTAACCTAAGTGGATGGCTCTGAGGCATAGGAAGGGTTACTGGTCTTCTAAGGCCCCATTTTCAAGAACTGCCTTAGTTGAAAGGGGCTCCATAGCAATTCTCTACAGCCCCGAGGAGGGCACTGTTACAAAGCTCACCTCCTGCTGCCCTTCACTCACCCTTGCAGCCAGGCCAGACTCATAATGAATGGCCAGTGAGAAGTACACTGAAGTCCAACATGAATCAATAAGAGCACTAATGAAATTGCTTCAAGTTCTAGAGCAGAAGGTAAGTTGAATGCCTTTCAGAGATGTACGACCCTGTGCCCTTCCAAGTTCCCAGAGAAGAAAAGAAAATGCACATGGTGGGGGCAGGGGGAATAGGCACAAAGCAACACATAGTTCTTACCTTGACTTAAAATGTGTGATACTCTCTCAGACCATATTGTTGGAGAAAGCAACAGAACTGATTTCATAGATAACAGAAACTCAGTTTAGTTTGTCACTGTTCGTATTTTTGAATGAAACACTGGACATTTCAGTGTGCTATTAAAAGAGTTTCCTGAATATTTTTTTTAAATGACTAAAGGTTTGGAGGTTATTAGGAAGTAGAGAGTCTTTGTTAAAAGCACAGGTAGAGCCACACTGCCTGGGTTTGTATCCTTGTTATACAATTTTCCAACTGTTGTGACCTTGGGCAAGTTAATTAACCTCTCTAAGCTCCATTTTCCACATCTGTAACACAGGACCATTCTCATTTAAGTGCCGTGAGAATTAAGTAAGTAAAATGCTTAGCACTGTGCCAGTAAAAAAAAACTTAGCCCTTTTTTGTCATTACAAGTAACATTGTTAAGGTTTTTACTTTATGTCATCAATTATTATTTTTTTGTAAAGCAGTGGTTTCTTTAGGATCAACAGTGGTATACAGGTGGGTTTGTGCCATCCTTAAATGACCCCAGGCTGTTTTATAATTTTTTTCTCTGCTTTCTGTAGTTCTTTTGACACTGTGAGATTTCAGACTGTGGGCCATTACTGCTGTCAGCCTGGATATTATTTACATTCTGCTTCCAATTTACAATATAGCCAAGCTTGTGAAAATTACACGTGAAGCAAGATTCGCATCTTTAGACTTTGCAATAACTCTCTCAGCCACTAGAGGTCTACTCGCCATCCCCTGGTTCACTGCCCTGTTGGGCTTCCCAGAGGTCTGCTGGTCTATCCTGAGTTCCATGGTTAAACAAGCCAAACCATGTTAGATAATGCAATGATTTCCTTGGTATTCAGAGCTCTCCACAGTGGGGTTCAGGTCTACATTTCTTATCTCCTACTCCACTATTTACCATATACAAACCATCACTCCCAGACAAAGCATATTCTACTGTTTTCCATATCGACCTTGGGTCTCTTCATCTCTGTGCATTTTCACACACTATTTGCCCCCACTGATAAGCAACTGAAACCCCCTACACACACACACACACACACACACACACACACACACAATCCCCAGTGAGCTTTCCATCTACCTAAATTCTTTTCGTCCCTCAAAGACTCATCAAGGTACACCTGCACTTCAACTTCCTAGTGATCTAGCCCCTCCTTTAGGTGAACTTTAGGTCTATACCAATCCCTAGCCAATGAGTCCCAGACTATTTGTGACGGATCTCAAAGGATTATTTTGTACCTTGATTTAACTCAGTACACATTGATGCTTTGCCTCGCCAATGAGACCATAATCTCCTGAGGCCACAGATGTCTTTCTATTCCACATGAGTGTCCAAGAGCAATAAAAGGAAGGTCTGACCACTTAGTGAGCATCTCATATGCGCCAAGCACATTGCCGGCCGTTTTATAATCTTGATCGGTATGCTATTAGGTGGATATTTCTATTGCCTTTGTAGAAACTGAGCCTTAAGGACATAAAATTATTTGTCCAAGGCCACACCGTAGGTAAGCCAAAAGCCAGAATTCAAAGCCAGATTTGACCCCGAAAGCCATGTATTTTTGCCCCATTAGATCATGTCTATTTAGCATCGCGAGCAGTACCTCCTCAATAAATATTTAGGGCTTGCTTGAATAGCTAAGGAGCAGCTTGTGCTGAATACCTGGCGAGATTAGACCATCAACCAACCAGTAACATGTGTCACCGGTCCTCAGACCCCCTGAGTCTCTGTGTGACAACTCAAGCAGCTCAGCAGTCCCCCGACAAGCCAAGGCTGCTTCAAGATGGAAAAGCCTCCTTTTCTGGCTGCAGCAGCTCTTAAGACACCATGTCTGGCCCACCGGCCCACTACAGCTTGCAAGGGATCTAATGATCTTCTCAGAGGAAAACTGGGGAGGTGAGAGCCACAGAGAAGTAACACGACAGCACACAAGGCTACGATCAAAGAGTACACGGGGGCTCGCACGCACATTTCCCCTGCGAGGAGCTTTACAATTCCAGCAGCACTCCTATTCAGTTAGCCATAATATTATGAAAGACGCTGCAAACAACTGGATTTCATTTCAAACAGCATAAATTAACAAATTGCACATGTGCACACAGCATCTGCTAACCTAATAATTAAGATATTTTAAAAAGTCACCTAATAGCACCCAAGTCAGGATAATGGGATAATTGTTACAGTGTTGAAAAAAATTCAAAGACGTACAAGCCACGCACCCATGGAGCGCACCAAACGGAAGGTTGCGTTTTCATGGTCTCTTTGAGCCCCATGTTTGGATTAGCACGATGTGAAAGGCAGCAACTGCTGTTATATAACTAAACCCTGCATATACAGTTGTCAGTCGGGGTAAATTTAACTCTGCAGGTTTAAGGCAGAGCTGGCTTGCCAGAGCAGAACTTAGGAAACAACGAAAATTTAAAGCCACACTGTCCCGTGGACCACAGGCGCTGGTTCAGGAGCTGCTGGAGAAGGCCAGCCCGGCCAGTCTGTGCCATGCTAGGGCACTAGCCCCCTGTAATAGCTGCTTGGACGACACCGAGGGCTGACAAGAGCATGGTTGTTCAACTACCAAGCTGTCTGCATTTTCTCTCTCCCCACATGGCAATAAAGGCACTTAGGGGGCCTAACGCAGTCCAGAAGGAAAGGCACTGAAACCTAGAATCAGGGCGAGGCTTTAATAACCAGTTGCTTTCCAGAGAGAACAAAGTGGGTCCCCATCCCCAGGCGAGGGCTCCACCATGGCCACAGCATGGCGAAGGCTAGCCGGGGAGGAACTGTGGCCTGGGTTCTAGGCCTGGCCCTGCACTGCCAGCCGCGGGGCTAAGGAGGAGCCCCATCACCTCCCTGTGCCTCAGGTTTGTCAACTGCAAAATAAGGACAAGGGTAAACTCTCCAGGAGGCCCTTCCAAGCCTATCATTTCTCCCTCTGGTTTTATTGGCAGATCTTTGTTCATTTCAGACAAGGAATAACTCTACAGGGAACCTCTCATTCTAAACTGGGTTATGTCAGGTGAGGCCAAGAGAAGGACATTCACTGTCAAGATGTCAAAAGAGATAAATCCACTGGACCATGTTGCCCATCCTCTTCACTCCCTAGCAGAACTCATTATGAAGCGGGTTTGTCCTGGACCCCATCCAAAGAGCCTTGGTGAACTCAATCTCGACAAAGAGGTGTCCACTGATAAGATGTTCTTCCCCTGCATATCTCAAAACCTGATGGGGAGGTGGGGGTGGCCAGGAAAGAAGCCATCACCACTAGAGACCCCCAGGGAGCTCATGGAGGCTGGAGAGCTGTGTTGGTTTATTTGTTGTTTGTTTCGTGTGGTGTGAGGGGCATATTTTAACAAGGACGGAGCAGACTGGAAGAGATGCTGAAAAAAATTCACAGCATGGAGAAGATTTTCCACTCTGTTTTGTAAACTCAACAGGGCCAGACTAAGCAAGCAAGAGAGATACCTCAGGCACAACATTTAAAGGGGGCCAAAAAACTCAGTGATCAAGATAAATAATATTTTAATACAACACTTTAAAAGTTAACATTCATGAAAAAAAACATGATGAACAAAATAACAGAATCTTGAACAGAAAGCGGAGCAGTCCAGTAATGACCAGACAGCCAGATTCTTCTAAAAGAGTAAGTCTACTTTGTGTGAAATAAACGATCATAACGTCTTCCCATCCCGCTTTAAATTTAGATCTAAGAAAATAACCAGGGGAAATTACCGCTGATGACTGATCCACATTTTCATCCTTGTCACATCCACATCTGCATTTGCTAAACATTCTGATCATGGATATTTGGGAATGAGTACTATTCTGCAGAATCACGCTGGTGGGATATGCCAATGAGTGGGATCTGGTTTCTGTTTGCTAAGACCAGACTGTGCAGAAATTCTCAAGGATGACTCCCAGGAAAGTTTGTGTCCTGGAAGGAAATATTCTCCAAAAAGGGTTTATTCTAGAATGACAGTTCTTTAAAATAATTACTATTCAAGCATCAATAAAGCTTTGGCCTGCATTATATTTTCCTCTAAAAGGAAAAGACAACTCTGTATGCAGCTGTTATGTTTACTTTGCTGGAAACATAATTCTGATGATGCCACCCCAGCTCAAAAACCTTCCATGGCTCCCAAGTGCCCACAGACTTAAATTCAAACTCCAAAGCCCAAAGTAATCAAGAACCTTACTCTCTATGCTAATTCCTATGACTCGCCTTTATTCCCCCTTCCTCCACCCACATACCAGGAGGCCTGTCCCTTTCCCCACCCTGGCTTTCCAGCTTTCCTGCCTTTGCGGAGGGTGTGGCCCCCTAGAAGCAGAAACACCCTTCTCTCACCTGCCCAACCACCAGTCCTTCTCTAAATCTTATTCATTCTTCCAATCTCAATTCTACAACTACCTTCTCCATGAAGCCTTAGAGCTCTTCTGGGTGCTAAATTGTAGGACAAATTAACGTTAGTAAGAAAGATTTCCAAGTAGCTTCTGTATTTCAGTTTAACCCAAAATTAACCAAAACACTTAACTGACCAAAAATGCCCCACTGTCAAAGCATACTGATTCCTCCTTCTTTGCTCTCAGAAGCAGCACCACTGCGGGGGAGGGGAGAAAAGAAAAAGAGAAAAATGGAAAAAATAAAGCTCCTTTTCCTCATTGTTCCTCCTGGAACAAAAAATAAAACCAAACACATCCAACTTCTAAGGAAGAGGAAGTATGGAAAAGAGGTCTGTCCAGTGGTCCCAGATACAGATACAACATGAATATTCTCTGGATGCTGAAGAACACACACACAGAAACACACACCACTGTTGGCCCGAGCAGGGGAGGAAAGAAAAATTCCATTTCGAGTCCGGAAGCTTAACCGAAGCCCCCAGCTATCCCAGGCCTGTGCCGCCTGCCCCAGGTGATTTGCTTCCACAGCTAAGGGCCTGGTGCTCGAAGCCTGATTTTCCCTGAGCAGAGCGATTCAAAACCACCTTAGTCACACAGATAGAAGGTGAAAGTATATTCCAAGCAAACTACTGGACTGAGGTTGAGTTTATCAAACCAATTACACCGAGATGTTATGGGAAGTGGGGGGGAATGTAATCACGTATGACAGGGATGATCAAAACTGCTTACACAGTAAATCAGGAAACTGATAATGGGCTGACAACGGCATATACCTGACTGCGGAATTTCAGGCTCAGATTCCCCAGGCTTGTAAAACGGAAATAACGACACTGAACCAGCTGTGCAGCACTGCTGGGCACCTGGGCACCTCTGGGGTGAAGGATGGAGGGTGAGGAAGGCCTGGCACTGGGGGTGGGGATGGGCAAAGGAGCCCCTCTGATAGGCCCACCTCCAAGACCGTGGTTTGCAGGAAGCAATTTCTCTCGTTGCCCTGCTCAAAAAACATCTTAACGGGTCCTGACCTTGGACACCACAGAAACACAGCACTAAGTCAAGGGACTCTTTGGGGAGCGGAAAGAGACAGAAAGAAGTCAAAGTTGTCCATCGCGGTGAGGACTAGAGACTGCCGAGCGCCACCCGGCAGAAGTCAGGGAGAAGAATCACTCTGCACGGTTTCTGGCCGAAGCTGACTTGCTGAGGAATGGCCTAGAAAGCTATGTGGGCCTTCTCGACGACGTAAGAAAGCACCCCACCTGCTGGGAAGGTCTCTCTCCTTTTGAGACCCTGCCTCTCAGGTGTTTAGAGAGCCATCCAGGGTAGGCAAGGCATGGAGAGTGGGGTCACTGTGCATCCCAAATAAAATAGTAATAAATTAATTTGGGGGAACACAGAGTCACTGCAGGAGCCGCGGGGCCCAGAGCAAAAGCCAACTGCAGGAGATACCTAATGAATCACTGACAGACAGGACACCAAAACAGAGGCCCTAAATAAAGCAACTGACCTGAAAAAGGAAATAAATACCTGCATTTTAAAGGAGGGGCCTCATATTCCTCTGTGCATCACTGGGCTTTGTTTTCCATTCACAACGTGGTGCCTTGAAACACCCTAACAAGTGTGGCTGACTCAGGGCACGGGCTTAAACTTTACCAATGCCTGCAACAGTCGTGATCTGCATCAAGCTCAATGCTGTCCTTTTGGCAGTTGTTGCACATAATTGAGTGAAAAAAGCTGTCAGTCTAAAGCCCCGATCCCAAGGTAAATTCACTCTGAACTAACCATCTGCCAGGGCTTCTCCCACGGTAGTCAACACGTATGATCCAGAGGACTGGATTCACTTCCTCATAATTAGATCATTCCTGAATTAAATTGACGGTCCCAGGGGAAACAAAAAAAAAAAATGCAAAGCGTGTTTTGAGACCAGAAAGCAGAAGCCGGCTGGTTTTAACAAATGCAAGAAGCTACATATTTTTTCACAGCGATAGAGCAGCACCATAAACGATTTTTCTAAATCAGTCTTCATAACAATTATTATCTTCCATGCCACCCTCGTAATTTACATTTGGGTTTTTGTTTTGGAAGTTGAGGCATTTCTTGGAGGTACCACGCACAAACCCAAAGGATGGGTAGCTATTGTTTTCAGACCCAGGTGCCAAGCAAGGTCAGACCAGGTTGACCAACCTTAAATGTTGTGGATGTCAAAGTCTCTATGAATTTGTTGCCACACCCATGAACCTGCTGCTTCTTCAAAATAAAGGGAAAGAATTACAGGCTGTTTCTTATATCGCACAGTAGCCGTGGTGGCTGGTAAGAGAGGCGGGTAGAATAACCCACTAAGAAATAAATCTGGAATCAGGCCCCCAAAACAATGCAATCATGCTGTGAGCCTAAAAAAATGGTTAAGAGATGAAACAGGGGCAGGTGGGATTCTGAAGGTTTCTCTGTAAACATGATTTCATTCCCTGCCAGTAATTGGGTGATTTGCCTCTAGTCAGATTCAGTCCTGTGGGTACTTAACTGCACAAGTATCTTCAAACCCTGCATATTAACTCAAATTTTTCCAGGAAATATTTCTGAATTAACTAAAGTATTTAGTAATTCTATTGTTCTTCAGAAGTTTGCACACCACTGGGTTATCATGACATTTCTGATGAGACAGAGACAGAAAATAGTGAACCACTGTCTCACAGGGCCTCCTCCAGCCATGGGCCAGGGAAGATTAATGTAACTCAAAATAGAATGAGACCAACTCATTTTTGCCTGAATATCCAGATTAGACATTTCAATGCCCACTTTTGTAGGGTTGTGATGTGAGAGGTAAAATAAAGGAGGATGGACAGAAACAGAGAAAGAAACATGAGGTCCTCGTAACATCACAGACTAAACAGAACCTAAGGGATTACCATATGTAATATGTCTCACACTTGCCTGATTTTAATAGCCACCTGGGGCATTTCCTAAACACACAGGGTTTTTAAGTCCTCCTTCTAAAGATCTGGATTCAGGCGATCTGGGTGGGCCTCCATAATGTATTCTGTTATACAAGCTTACCGGAAGCAAAACTTAGGATGAAACACAGAGGCCAGAAACAAAGCAAAAATGTTAGAGCCAGAAAAGTAATGACGTCATGATGCAGTGATGGCCTGGGTTGGGGGCAGGGGGGACACATCCCTATATGTACACACCCTGGGGAGGGCTCATAGGGGCCGGGGTCCTAACACCCTCACAGCGATGGGAGACGTGACCTTGTACCCTTGCTAGGCCAAAAGCTAGAAGTGAGATCACTACTAAAACAGAGATCCATGAAAAATTTCCCCCTTCATGAAAGAAACACTACAAAAACTCTACCTCTGACCAAAGGAAGCGAAAAAGAAACTCGCCACCTACTGAGAATTCCAGGTAGGTAATAAAAAAAAAATCTCCTATAAGAAGTTGAAATCCTAAACCAATGGAACATGCAACTGTATCCAGGTTCTGAATTTATACTACCCTTGTACTGTAAGATAGGAACACTTCTACAGCTCCATATATACAGGACTCCCTGATGAAAAATTCTGATCGAAGATGAATCTGCAATCAAAAACTACATAAGGAAAAGATCCGTTATACATCAGATACAAATTAAAAAATTAGCACCATAAGAACTTGACATAATAGAATATTATGGTAGGTTCTATAGAATAAGCTACTCCGAAATTATTAAAGAGGTTAAAAAAAAAAGAGGATAAACAATGAAGTGACAGAACACTAAGGCAAAAAATAGACAAGTTTGAAAAAAATTTCTAGAAAGGACAAATGTTAGTCATTTAAAATTAAAAACTCAAAGAACGTGACACAAAAGAATATGTTTGGTATGTTTCCACTCATACAAAACTCAATACAAGCAAAACTAATCTATGACAATGGAAGTCGAAAGAACATTTAGCTTTGGGAACAGGCAATGTCCTCTATCTTGATCTGGGTGACGAGTACAGAAGAGTATTCACAGGTAATGCCACGATTATTTCCTTGTATGCATATTAAATAACCATGTAAAAAATTCAATGGGCAGTTTAGATGCAAATTAGACATAGAAGGTTAGTGAACTCAAAGAAAAAAGCAAGGAGATTGCCCAGAATGTTGAACAGAGAGAAACAGAGATAAAAGGTATGAAAGAGAAGAGAAACAGAAGATGAAATGAGATCTCACATACATCTAAAAGGAGTTTCAGAAAGAGAGAGAAAAGAGACAAGGTCTGAGAATTTTCCAGAAGGAAAGCATTATCAGAATGAATAAGCTCACCAAATCCTGAGCAGAATGAACACATAAATCCACAATAAACATATCATAGCGACCCTGCAGAACACCAAAGACAGAGAAAAAGTTAAGAGCAACCAGGAAGACAAATTACCAGGAAGACAAATTACCAGGAAGACAAATTACCTATAAAGAAGCAACAATTTGACTGACAGCCAAAACATCATCTACACAATTGGTTCCTCCTATAGGTCAAAGGCCACTGCCAACTTGTTGACAACGTGGAGAATGCATTTTGCTTGAAACGACTGCAGGGAGAACATTTTTCTCACTAAGAGCCTTCCATGTTAAATGCATCCTTCATTCACTTCTTCAACAGGTTTTTACTGAGCACCTACTATGTGCCACCCTGGTCAAGGAACTTCCTCGCTCTCAAAGAGCTCAAAACTCTGGATTCAGATACTTTGACAGTAGAAATACAGGTGATCTAAAAGGCCAAGGAAATATATCTAACCCAGAGGAGAGAGGTCAGGGAAAGCTTCCAGGAACAAGCAAATCCAAGCTGAGGTCCATCAGATGAACAGGATTAGCAAGGGAAGATTTCAATCTATGAGAGCAAGGGAAGACTGTCTGCACTGCTGCATCTCTAGGATTCAGAACAGTACCTGGCACCGGGGAGGTGCTCTGTAATTGCTTACTGAATGAATGAGTGACGGGCAAATCAGTGGAGTGGCTAAAACACAGGTATAGGGGAAAGCAGGTGAGGGCGAAAAAGTATTGCATGTTTGAGCACCAAAGTTCAGTACAGCTAGAGAACAGAGTATGTATGTGAGTGCAGGGAAGATGGGGTGATGAGGAGACAGGTGCAGGATGAGGCTTGAAAGCTAGACAGGGACCAATTTAGGCTATGTTAAAGGGTGTGGATTTTATTTTAAGAGCAATAGGAATTCAATGAAGGGTTTTAAGCAAGGGAGAGGTATATTAGATTTGCATTTGCAAAAATCACTTGGGTCCTAGTGTCAATGTCAGGGAAGTTAGCACTGTTCTATAAGGAGAAAGAATACTTCCTCACCAGTAACATGAGGAGCAGCTTTCAGATTTCCCCCAAAAGAGCTTGAGAGAGAAGATGGGAGGGAGGGAGAGAAAGAGAAGAGGGAAACAGGGGGAGAGGGGCAGCGGGGTGGGGGAGGGAGGGAAGAAGAGAGACCGAGAGACCGTGCATGAGCAGGTCTAAGAAATAAACATAAAATCCTGGCTATCCACATCCTGCGGCGGGTGTGTTTTCCAATCAGCCCCGAGGCTTATGGCAGAGATAAAATAGGAAAGGAATATGTCCCCAGCTCCAGCTGAACATTCTGTTCAGGCTTTTCAATCTAAAAACTTCAGTGTGCTGGTCGGCACCGTTGCTGTTCTCATGTTGTTTGCCCTGCACCGGGCCAAACCCTGCCTCGAAATACCAACGTGTCACATGTGGGCCCAGGCAAGTCTCACTAACTTTATGAAGTCTGGGTTTCCCCACTTCTTGCAAAAGCAGTGAACCAGAGAAGGGTCCATGGTAATAATTATGACTTTCCTTGTATGGACGGCTTCCATACCAGGGGCGGCAAGCCCACAAGAGTCTGGCTGAATAAAACCATGCCCCAGCCAATGCCAAGTTCAGCAGCTTCTCTGTTGGCAGCTCCTGTTAGGGCTGCAAAGCGCTGAAGGAGCTGGGGGAGGTTCTGAGGATATGTTCCCAGGCCCTGGCACGTGGTAAACTCGGCACCTTTAATAGTCACAGTCTATGGCACGTGCAGCTGCCAAGCCGCAATCACAGGTTGCTCTGAGCAGTCGGTTAAAGTTACTTGTAAGGACTGCATGCAGGAATTCCTCCAGCAACATCGGGGTTTTGCTTTGTCTAGTCAGCCGGAAGTCGGCCAGGGCAGTGAGGAAGAGTTAAATCTCAAGGAGTTCTCTGGCAGGACCACCTCCAGCCCGGGAAGGGCAACAGGATACCTAAGGAATGAAAGGAAAACCTGAAACCAGAACGATGAAGAAGCTACCACAGGAACAGCCAGAGGGCAAGAGAGAGTAAAGAACCATCTCTAGGGGAGGCTGTGGTCAGCTGACTTGGCTGGACCCTACACAACTCCAGGGAGCTCCATCCGCTGAGACTGCAACCTCCCACCTCTGCAGATGGAAAGGAGCATAAACAGAGACAAAAAGGCCCCCGGGGCCCCAGGGCTGCTGTCTAGACACCGTTATCACAGTCAGGGGAAGAGGATGTGAGCTGTGGTAGGAGAAGTCCGTGTCCTGGGCTCTGACTAAGCCACTCGCAAGAGGCCTCAGTCTTCTCATCTGCAAGATGGGGATCATAATACTTGCCTCATAGGGAGGTAGAGAGAATTTTAAGAGCTGAGCTCAGTGTGCTCAGGGCCTGGAGCAGAGTAAGTGACCAATAAGTAGGAGCTCGTAACTATTAGGAACTCTTATCAAATCACATATCAAGGTAACTGTTCTTGCAAACTCACTAAAGATACAGATAATATTTTATTTCATATCTGTAACCTAAATGCCTAGTACAGGGTAATATTTTATTTCATATCTATAACCTAAATGCCTAGTACAGGGCCTGGTAAGCATAAGAACTGAATACATGGTTGTGGAAGGAAGGAGAGAGGAGGAGGGAGGGAGGTGGAGAGGGAGAGAGCCGGGGACTAGGTCCTTTATTTCTCTATCTTTGGCTCCCAGCAACAGTAGCAGGCCCTACAGTGAATGCTAACATTGTCACAGATACCGTTTGTTGTATGGAAAGTATCTACTCATCATCTACTTATTCACAAAACGATAGCTGAGTGCCTGCTGTATGCAAAGCCCTGTGTTGGGATCACTGGAAAACACACAGGTAACTCTACTGCATCCCTATCCTCAAGGATCTCACGATTTAGGCAGAGACTCATATATAAATACTTCTAGTAGTGATCAACTGTGATAATACTGTAACATGGGTCCAAATAAGACAGGCCACCAGCCTTCCCTCCCTCACCCCACCCACAAAGTGACATGACACTTTTCTCCTAACTGGTTCCTTCCTGCGTGAGAGGAGGAAATTGTTTCCCTCTTTAAAGCCGTGGGAGAGAAGGGCAAGAATGTGATCATGCCTGGATGCAGCCTGCTCATCCTTAGGAAGGCCTGGAAGCACCCAGCCCTGGGCAGGCTTCTCTGCCCACAGCTACCATAGCTCAGGCCCGGCACAAAGGGGGGTCTGAGGTTTACTAAAGAATGTCCTGGTTTATCTTTCTCTACAGTAACCTACCATATGGATTCAACCAAGGCAAAGCTTTCCCAGGATCCAAGAGGCAGGGTGTGATGCTCTAAACATCACTTCCACCACTGGGAATAGTAAACAGTATTACTGTTTACTAATTTAGTAAATATCTAAATTCCAAAAGATATTACTGATGCTGTGTATAATTAGGATGCTAAATAAAACGGAGTCAAGCTGCTGGCTTACAGAGGCCTAGACGTATTATGCAGTTGGAAGAATATACATGTGTGTGAATCTATGTGTGTACATATACATACACACACATGCATGTGCACGCACACACATACACATACACTACTTATGGGTCCAATTTCTGAGATTTAGACTAGAGCATGGCTACAAAACGTAATGAACCCATGGAGGTGAGAAAGACAAAGGGAGTAGCCTTTCTCCTTCATCCTCCATGACACACTAGCCAAGAAAATTGAATGGACCTGGGAATAGATGAAGATAGAAACATATTGCAGATTAGCCACATTTCAAAAGGTAAACTCCAGGGCTTCCCTGGTGGCACACTGGTTGAGAGTCTGCCTGCTGATGCAGGGGACGCAGGTTCGTGCCCCGGTTCGGGAAGATCCCACATGACGTGGAGTGGCTGGGCCCGTGAGACATGGCCGCTGAGCCTGCGCGTCCAGAGCCTGTGCTCCGCAACGTGAGAGGCCCGCGTACCGCAAAAAAAAAAAAAAAGAAAAAAAAAAAAGGTAAACTCCAAACTGGAGAACCATTTGAGAAGCATCCAGAGTACTGAATTGCTACCCTCCGTTAGCTAAGAGCCTACCAAATGGCATACACATCTCATTTTCACTCACAACACAAAAAGAACACCAAATAAAATCCCTAGAGTCTAGCCTATGGCATCTCTTCCAAGAAATCAACAGCCCGAATACTTAACTCAAGCTTCTCTCATTTTATCCACCTTTTCTTCACAATTATATTCAGTAGTCTCTGTGATTCATAGCTGAAAAGTGAAGAATGAATTTCTCTACAAGTATTTCCCTCTCTGGATTTGTTGTTGCTCATAATAATTCTGATGACTTTCAGAGGAAAATGCTGAAAAGTAACATTATTACATCAGAGTCATGGCCAGTATCCTTAACACTTGCTTCCAAGTATTTCATCACCCAAAGTGTAAAACAACAAGCAGGCTGTCACTGGGAAAGCTTTTGACTCAAGTTCATTTATGGGGAAACCTCACATTAACATTAACCGTATATCATGGAGAAGGGTCCACAGCTAGTGTTTTCCCATTTACTGATAGTTACTACATGGTTGTTTGATCACATTTTCAATGACCCAGACAGCTCAGTCCACTAACTTGGAAGATTTTAAGTGGTTTAAAACACAAAATTCTGGCCTCTTCTACTAAAGAAGATATGAGATAAAGAATTAGCATTTCTCTAAGAGAGATCCGTTCTTTCCCCATATGGAGTAGGCTACAATGAGAGTAAGTACCCCACAGGACAAAAAAGGAAGAAAAAGAAAACTATCAACTAATGAATGGATAAAGCAAATGTGGTATGTCCATACAATGGAATAGGATTCAGCAATAAAAAGGACCCAGATAACAATACCTGCTACAACATAGATGAACTCCAAAACCATGATACTAAGTAAAATAGGTCAGACACAAAAGACCACATATTATATGATTACATTTAAGTAAACATCCAGAAAAGGCAAATCTCCAGGGACAGAAAGTAGATGAATGACTCTCAGACTGGGCCATAGGAGGGTGTAGTGACAACAACTGGGCATGAGGGATCTTTTGGGGGTGACAGAAGGTGTTCCACAACTGGATCGTGGTGGTGGTTATACAACTGTATAAATTTACTAAAAATCATTGACCTGTATACTTCAGAAGGGTGAATTTTATGACATGTAAATTATGCCTCTTTTTTTTAAAGAAGGGAGAAAAAATAAGGAATGTATACTCATTGTTGCACTTAAAATTTGGGTCTTAGTCACGAGGTCATAGAACGTCAGAGCTGGCAGAACTTGTAGCTCAGTGCCTCCGTAAGCTACACCTGGGACTCACCTAAAGAAGGTGGGGCTGGGGGGCTGGGGGAGGGTGGGAGGAGGTGGTGGTGGTGAAAGCCAGTTGCTCAAAGCCACTTCCATGATTAATGGTCAAGCTGGGATGAGAACCCAGGTCTCTTGATTACTGGTCTAGTGCACTACTCACAACTTATCTTTATTATTTTGCTTCATGCAAACTCCCAAGGCATTAATCATACAGATAACCATTCACAAACAGATGTGCTTGAGTCAAAGGTCAATGTTTTGGGGATATAGAACATACTGGATAACCTATGAATTAGTTATTCTCTGCTTGCATTAGTGCTTGTATATTTCATTTTCTTGTCCTCTCAGTATTTGTTTTTATGTGAAAGCTATGCCTGTTTATGACCTTTAGATTGAAAACGCTTTCCTTACCCAAAAGAGTCACAGATGCGTTTTTTTTAGAAGCTGAATCGACTCTAAAAGGCTCACTGCTTCAGTACCACCAACAGCAAACATCCAAATTCAGACCTAGCCACAGGGGCTTGTCTTTCTAATAGAAATGTAAAATAGATCTTTATTTGCCACAAAATTAACATGTGATCCAATTATGCAGAATAGGAAGGAATCTGTCTTTGAATTACATTAAAAAAATCACCCACACTAATTTAAAACAATGATACCACAGCCTTAATTACCTTGGGCTTTACTACTGTAGCTTTCAAACAGTACAGGAATATGATGAGACACAGCCATGCCTACGACAAAACATACACAGAAAAATCGGATTCTGTTTAAACAAACAAATGAGCAAGTTAAGAATTTTAAACAACTTTTTGGAGACAAATCGACCACTCTGAAAATTATTAGAAAGCGTTAAGTGTCAACCAACATTACAGACTATATGTTATGTGTCCCTGCCCCCTCCCAAATTCATATGTTGAAGCCATAACCGCTGCCCCTTGTAATGATATTAGGAGGTGAGATCTTTGGAAGGTAAACAGGTTTAGATGAGGTCATGAGGGTGGGGTCCCCATTGGGATTAGTGCCCTTATAAGAAGAGGAAGAGACACCAGAACTTCTCTCCATCATGAGGATACAGTAAAAAGACGCCCATCGGTAAGCCAGGAAGAGGGCCCTCGTTAAGAACCAAATCTGCCAGCACCTGGGTCTGAACTTCCCAGGCTCCAGAACCATGAGAAAATAAATGCGGTTTAAGCCACCCAGTCTATGGTATTTTGTCACTGCAGCCTAAGCTAAGACAACCAAATACTTCCATTACAGTTTTGCAGACCGCTGTACAATTCAATACAGTGATCAAGGTTAAGTGGTTATACAACATCCCTTTCTCAGGAACTCAATCAGAGGTTAGTTATACATGTGCATTAAAGTATGTGAGAAAATATTTAGCCTTCCTAAATCTGCATTTTGCAAGGGGCTATTCTTGCAGTGACTTACTTATACATTTATAGCCTATCTACCAATGCTTTCGCCTTGGCATAAAGTGAAAATTAAAATAGAACTGCATATTTAGCTCAACTTCCCTGTCACAGAACCAGTCCTTAACTTTCTGAAATATATGACTTTAGCTTTAAAACAATGCCCATCTCCAAACCGCTTCACTTTTCAGTTGTCTGTATACACAGGGGCCAGCTGGATGGACACTCCCAGGATGCTGGGGTTCCCCAGACAGACAGGTGTCTCCTCCTCTGGAAACACAGAGGAAAATATACAGTTAATGAGGAGGGACAGAGCTTCACTGACCAGTACGAGTGGAAGCTCAGAATTTAAATATACCAATGACCTCATGCTCAAGAAGGTTCCAAACTGCCCCGAGGGATCAAACCTGTCTAGCCAGTCTTTCTCTAACAAAGCCCAAAACTCTTCCCCTATTCCACCTGATTGACCCATGCGATACCTAAAGTGGAAAGAAAAATTCCAAAACTGAAGGCAGTACTTGTGCAATGAGGTCTGTGAGCCTAAACCAGAGGATCTTTGGGGCAGGAATAAAGATTCTGTTTCAAATCACAGAGCCTAACCTCATACCTGTTATAACAGAAGCAAATAAAGTAACCTCAAACTGCACAACCTCTAAACTATCAAATCCTATATATGCCCTAATTTTCTCAAATGACTCAGTTTACCTAGTTTGTGAAAGAAAAAGGCAGAACTGCAAATAACAGAAATATGTGAGGTGGGCTAAAGCTATGGCTACTTTTTTCTTTGAAAAAAAGAAGTAAGTAAATGGAATAAAATGAACTCACTGAAAGCTTGAGCAATAAAGGGAAAAAACTGCACCACTCTAAGACAACTAAGCTAATGATCATAAATATCTACTCTGAGCTATTTCCTCTCAGGATCCTTATAGAGCCTCAACTGTCCGCAAGCCGACACTGGACCCTTTAACACATAACCCAACCTATGCTTCTTCACTAGGAGCCGGAACTCTCTTCCTGCATCTCTGCACAGAAAGGCCATGACCCTCAGCTTTCCCTGGCTCTTGGGATGGTGGCCAAAGCAAGAAGTCAGGCTGGAGAACTCCCCAAGGTGGTTCTCAGGTAACCAGCTGGTTAGATTTCATCTTGTGTGGGTTAGCTTAGCCTCGCTAAGCAAAGGAGACACTTGGCCCGGGCTGAGAATGATTTCTGTTTAGATTTCTTCAGGCCTTGATTCTAAACAGCCCAAAGAAAGGCTCCGCTGTCCCAAAGGGCACCTTTCAAGAGCAACAAAAATAGGACGCTCACTGAACAAAAGGGGACTGTTTGGCCACCAACGTCCTGAACAGGGTCTGACCGTAGAACTGGAAGGGCTTTCTGCAAAGTTAAAAAGACCGAGAAGAAAACAGCAGCAAGAAAAGAATCATCACAGAATCACCCACTCCAAACCTTCCTTCCCCTCCTCAGAAGTGCCAACGGATAAAATTTAAACCTCTTTGAAGAAAACTCCAGCCGGAGCTCAGCTTTCGAGTCTTAGAAGACACTGACGTCCCAAGGCCTCCCCACTGTCAGATCAAACACACACAAAACAGTTCCCTGATATGTGCCTGGTTTCCCCCATACCACACAAAACAGGCTTTCGCGTTAATCTGCGTATCGCACTGTGAGGAGAGACCTCTAATTTCACAGCACAGAGATAACACAAATAATTCATGTGACATATTAGCAGCGTACCTGCGGGGAAAGTGTTTAGTCAGGGCTCACTGAAAACAATAGGAGCTCGGCCACCACGTCAGAAGGCAAAGAGAGGGCCCTTCCAACAGGCTAAGCCCCTCCTGTCACACTCACTGGAGTTGTTTCAAGTCAACAGGTCTCCCTAATTACACGACACTTCTTTATTCTTTAGTCACTCTGTGGCCTGCAACAGTATCAACTTCTTTCCAGGGCCTCCAGAGGCTACTGAATACTGGAAAGCTCCTGCAAACAGTAAGGGCTGCAAACATGCAGAATAGCGACCCCACTAGAATCATTATCAACATTATCACCACCAGCCCACCAACGAACACTTGTGCATTTCTTTGTCTCTTCCTGGTCAATTAAAAAAAAAGTTTTTTCCCTTTAGTTTCCCATGGCTAGACCCATCCTTTGAAGATCTCACACCCTTTCTCAAGACCCTCTTTCAACCTTCTCTCCCACAAAGCCTTTCTCCCAGGGCAATGTGGCTCTCCACAGCTACTATGCATTCCACTTCTCCCAACCCTGAGGTTCTGTCAAGTGTGAGGCAGATTCCCTTTAGAGACAGGATAAATCAATGCTGGACTGTGTAGAAAGTTTAAAAAAAAAGGGCAACAACTCTACAATCATCAATTAGACTTGTTGGGAACAAGACCACCACCCAAGCAGATAAAACTCAAATGCAACCCGAAGCAGCAAAGCGTATTAAAACCTCACTCTGAATTTAAAGACATTCTTGGTTTGTTCTGTGTGTGTGTGCCTCTAGTAAATGTAAGATATCCAGGTCCAAAGCCAGTTTTCCGAGATGCTTTTCTCTGTCACTGCACCAATCCATCCTCTTAACTTTCTTAGCCAGACCCACCTGGACCTTAGGCTTATTTTCTCCTGATTTCACTTTAAAATCCAGGAACATGTCCTGTGTAAAAATTTCACCTGCCAGTCCCCTGTCATAACTGCTGCTTCGTAATATCTCCAGCCCGGCGGGCCCGCCTGAGCTCCAGGCCCTGGCTAAAAGACTGGTTTTCCTAATCCCAAAGGCGCCATACTGTCACATGCTCCCTGCCAGACCTACATTTCCAGATACTTCCCCGGCACCTCCAACTCAGCCCATCCAAAATGGAACCCCTGCCGTCTCCCCTCTTCACGTCACACCCCAAACTGTCCCAGTCAATAATTCCACCCAACTCTGGGGCTGACTCCTGTCGGAACGTCTACCATGCACCTCCAATTGCACCCCCCGGGAAATGCTCCCTCAGAGCCCACCTCCTCACCGCATTCCAGTCCCAGCCTGCAGTACATCTCTCCAGAAGCACCACAGAGATCTCCTAACTTGGCTCCTTATCACCGTCAATCCTCCACCCCAACCTCAACATACTTACGCTTAAGTACTTTACCAAAAAGAAATCAGATATTTTTCACTTGCTCAAAATTTTGTCCTGGGAAAAGGTCCAAAATGCTTTGCCTGGCCCCTGTCTTCTTTCTCCAGCTTCATCTCCTAGTCCTGCCCACATAGTCTATGCTTAGGCCAGGCTCCACCTCATTCACCCTACCTGAATGTGCCATGAACTTGCACTTCATGAACCCTGGCCCAGAATGCCCTCTCACTTTCTGCCCTCTAAGCAAATCACTCCCCGTCTTTCCAAAAATTAGGCAGAGATGCCCATTCAGTGAGCTTTCCCTGACTCCTCATGAAATGTTTCCTCCCTCTTCTGTGCACTATACATTTTGTAAATATCTCTATTATAGCACGCTCCATATTTTTTTGAAATTACTTGTTAATGTGTCTTTCCTGCCTATCGATTCTTCCCTTAATTTAACTCTGTACCTCCACTGACCAACAGGGGATGTGGCACATAGTAAGTGCTCAATTAATACGTGATGTGTCAATGAAAGGAGGCAATATATTGCATCACCTTTAAACACCGAAGCTTTCGAAGAATATTAGATTTTCTTGCCTCATCCCAGTTTTCCCTCAGCTGGCTCATCTTTCACATATTGATTCTAACCTGTACCGTCACTGGCATCCTGAGGGCATTCACTGAACGACAAAGTAAGAGGCAGAGATGTGGGACAGAAAACTCAAGACAATCTACAATGCTGTCCTCCAGGAACTGAGACCAATAAGAAGATAAACAGAGCTGAAGCAGCAAAACGTGACTTCAATAAAGACTGTAACTAATGAGCGATAAAACCAGAGTGTGTTTGCTACTAAGAAATAACAATGGACAAGACCAATTAATACCAGGATGTTGTCAAACACCATGGTAATTTTCATTATAATGTTTTATTGGGCACAATGTGATATTGATATTTTTTCATCGAGGTTTGCAATAAAATTTCTCCACTAAATATATTCTTAATCCAGATGCCAGGCATGGATGCTGTGTACTCTTTCCTCAAATGCTCACAGAGTTTAAAAAATCAACATTGTTGACCTGAGATACGGAAAGCACACAGTTGTTTATGAAGAAAATTTGCTTTTGATATTCTGGTCATCAGAGCCAGCATTATATATATATGAAAGTTAGATATATTCTAAAGTACATAAAATCTCAACTCTTTGGATGAGGTCTTTCTGGGGTTTCAGATTACCAGGTGGTGGTACTGACTGACAATGCTGCAGAAGCAAGATCCTGGAGTGAGGGCAGGTGAGAAATGGAGATGACCAACAAAATCCCTTCCAGATGGCCTCTGCACGAAAACATGGAGAGGAGGTCTTGGAGGCGGCAATCCAGCCTGGAGATTAACCAGGTAAGTCTTCAGGACCTCCCTGGAAATGGCTGGAAACCCATGTACATTTACTGCCAAACAACCCCACTGATGCCAATTCTCCTGAAGGTTCAGGGATAAAGTCACTGGAACCAAAGCAAAGTGTAATTCATCCTGGGACTTTTTAATTCACATGCCCCACTGGGAGCAGCCACATCTGATGCCGCCTTCTCAGATCCTGTTTCTGCTCTAGGGTTAGCTTATGACTTAAGGCGTAAAAATATGCCTCTCTCCTTCTGCTGTGGTAGAAGTTGTTTGGCCAATGTCCTTCCTTGGGAGACAAATGACAAAATAAAATGACCAGAGTTCCTGGGCCATTAATGCTTCTTTCCCAACTTGAAACATGTCAATTAATAGAGGCTCCCAGACATAATAAGGATGAAAAGGTTGAAACAAATACACGAAGCCTTGTTTTCAAACCCTACCCTTGATACTATTATTGACTTGGCCTGCCGTAACTGATACCTGTCCCAAGGCAGGCCAACCAATTTGTTAAAAAGGCAACACAGGCAAGCATTTTAATGCCAGTCATATATCTTCTTCTTGATCTGCCTGACTGGTACAATATTTGTGCCTGTGTGTGTTTATGTGTTTGTGCTTGTATACATTTATATTTAAATACATAAAAATTCACTTTTTCACTGAACAATGGTTTATTTTCATTCACTGACTGTTCAATATTATATAGGATTGGGGCTTCTCAGCTAGAGTCTGTTTCTTAAAGACCAGCTACTCTAAGTCTGCACGTGTGTGTATCACTCACACCATCACAATACAAGTTAGACAAAATAGATGCTTAATGGTGTAATTCACTTTACAATGGCACTATTATTACAGCATTACTCTATTTTCATTACTACTGCATATTAGGATCGGCTTCCAACATGTTTGAGTGAAGAAATAAAACAACCTAATCACAGTGCCAATTAATTCTGTAAAAGTCATACAGTATATCAAAACGAAAACATTTTCACAGCATCCCAGGAAGATGGGATTCCACGCCTAGCTCACTTCCTCTAGCTTCCTATGCTTCTATCCCTACAATACTTTGACCTAGCCTAGTCCAATTACAATCCAAAAATCAAAGACCCTTAGCAAGCTTAAATGATTCTCTAAGGAAGGCTATTATAATCCATCGGCACACCCTCACCTTGGGCTAACATTATTTTCCCAGATTTACCCAATACCATTGTAGTACCAATAACTACTCTTTCTCGTGCTGCTCTCTCATCAGCTCAAATACTGTAACAGCAGAGTGATTTCAAGCAGGTTGTGAGTCTCTGAGAGTATTGCTTGCAAAGTGCATGTAAATTATTAGATTACATTACAAGTGAAAGACTCAGCGGTGGGTCACCATAGTGGAGCATTAATGTAGAGCAAGTTGAATGGAACCCTCGAAGACAAGGTTCTCCACTGTGATTTTTTTTGGCAGGGAGGAGAAAGTGACTAAGGGGGGAGGGAGGGCAAGCAAAGATGGGTTGCTGAGGAATGAGGCATGAGAGAGCACCCAGCAGAGTGGGAAGGAGGGCACTCCCTCAGCCTAGATGGCTGGAGGGGGCAGCCAGCGGTACTACAGGAATAGTGAGGGTGGGGGAAGGGAGCAGGCAGACACGAGGCCCTCTTCTGGCTCAGCTGAAGGTGTGGGGTGTAACCTCAGGGAAGCCCAACAAGGGGCTGATGGGGTTGAACTTAAGTTATTCGCCTGCACTTGGCAGGATCTAGCCTGTGGCAGCGGAGCTGAGGGACTGGGATAGGATCCAGTTCAGGAAAGAGAACTGGTAGTTAAACGGAAAGACTCAGATGCCCTGGGACTCTTGCTTATTTCACAGAGCAACCAATCAGAACAAAGGAGGAATGCTGGAAGCAAAGGGAGCTGCAGACCTGAAGAGGAGAGAGGGGAGATATGGCCAGAGGGCCCCCTGCTCCTGGGTGTGCTCCGCCATCACCACCAACACTGGAGCGACACTGAATGTGTGCTGGGCATCCTGCCAGCTGCTGCACAGGCATCCTCACAGGTGAGCTTCTCAAGTACCGTGGGAAGCCGGCATCATAAACATCCCCGGTTTTCAGGTGACATAAGAAGCAGACTGAGTGGTGAATGAACTTACCTAAGGTCACACAGCTAGCACACAGCACACCTGGGCCTCACTCCCAGCAGGCTCGTACCAGCCACATATGCTGTTTCCCAACACGTCTAGCCTTGGTCTGAGTTGCTCAAGACTGGAGCAGGCCTGAACCTGCTATGGAGGGGAGGATTGGTGGATCCACGAGAGACAGAAGTGGGACAAACAAGGGTGGCTGGGTCCAAACCCAAGGCCCAGTTGGAAGTAGAAGCAAGTAGAAGCTGCACTTGCAGAGTTAGGAGGTGCAGAGCTGAATCTTTTGAGGCAGCAAACAGCTCTGCAGGGCAACGTGGGAGAGACGATCTGCACAGTTAATGAGCACCAACTTTTTGCAAGGCGCTGTGCAGGGGTGAAAGAATAAACCATGGAGCTCGTCTTCTTGTGGGGACTAGACTCCTGCCCAGGAAATAACACTAGAAGATAGTGTAAGGGAACCTGGCGAAGGAAGAGGCCACATGCTGATTGAATGAGTAAGGCCCATGTGCCTGACCACTGTAAAAGACACGGGGCTTGAGAACTGCAGGAAGGATGGGGTGAGTCTTATCTGAAGCCGAAACGATTGTAGGATCTCAAGAAGCAAAGAGATTGGACATAAGATGGGAGATGGGATGGGGAAGAAGAGAAGGGGGAGGGGGAGGGACCATACAAGGAATAGAGGTAAAAAGAGGCTAAGTTCAAGAAACATGTGGAGGAGAACCCTCAGGAGTGTCTGGTCAAAGGCGACCCAGACAATGGGCTACACTGAGATGCCACCACGAGAATGTAGGATCCAGGAAGGCAGGGATCTGACTTCTCTTGTCCGCTGCTTTATCCCCAGAGCCTAGCACAGTGCCCAGCACAGAGAAGGTGCTCAGTAAGTATTTGTTGACTGAAGCAATGCCACCCTCGTGCCTGTACACAGTGATGACAGCTCCAGGCAAAGGGGACCCCAGAATTTACATGCTAAGCCAAACTAGGCAGATGCACGTCTGTCTAAACGGAACACGCTATTGATGAGCATGTGCTAAAAGTGGCACAAAGATAGCGAATGATTACAAATAATAAGCATTTACCTTATTTTCCCTCCCCCAACTCTTCCTTGAAACTATAATGAGTAACACCTGGAGTGCGACCTCAGTTACTGTGGAAACCCTCCCTCCCTCCCTCCCTCCCTCCTCTCCTCCCACCTCCAGGCCACAGCCCACAGAAAGGCTGCTTCTACCTCATGCCCAGGACAGTGGTTTTCAACTTCGAGGAGCAGCCCATAAATAGATCATGAAACCAATTTGGTGGCTCATGACTTGTATTTTGTCTTTAAATAATAGAGCAAAAATAACAGTGCATTGCAGGTAATGGACATTCTATGTGAAAAGTTTACTGTGTGTGTGTACACTGGCTTACAATATATTATGTTTTTCTCATAATAAACCCATAATAAAGACACTGCACTAGAGGGAAAAATTCCAATATTAGGACACTTGTTTTCATATCCAAGCTGAATGACCCTTGTTTTCCTGGCTAAATATGACTGTCAAAGGTACTGCTCTTTGGGCCAGTAAACTTGGCCCATCCTGAAACATCAAGAAATTCTGTGTAGCGTACTAAGTTCAGATCAGTTCCTTCAAAGTGGCCTCTCAGTTTCACAACATACAATCTTTTTTGAAAAAAAAAATAAGATTTATTTTTTCCAGTTATAAAAATAATACATGCATAATGCAGGAAACTCAGAAAATACAGAAAGGCACAGAGAAAGAGAAACTCAAAGATAATCCCACCATCCAGAGTTGACCACTTTATCACTTCATCATTTAGGTACACGTGGGCCCATGTTAATATATACATACATATACACACACACACACGCGTGCACACACACACTATGGTTTTTATTAAAATATCCCATTCCCTGCACACTACTTTGAAAGCCATGACTTTTCACTAAGTGGTAGATCCCAAGCAGCTTCCACTACAACATGATTTTTACTGGCTACATACTATTCCATTCACAGACTTGCTCAGGAGCATCCCTATAAAAGACATAGCCTTAAACCCTCTGCCTCGATGAAAGAGGCCAGCTGCTGAGAGGTAACCCTCCCCCACTGCACAGCTAGAGCTGGCTGCCTCTAGCTCCAGCAAACATAAGGGCTCCAAGTACTGGATGCCCCACTCGATGTCCTGTATTTTACTTTCTACCAAGTCAGAGCAGGAGACACAGGCACAATTTTCACTATTCTTTCGAATGGCTTTACTGGTAGAGCCGCAAGCTCACCGGCTAATTTTTAATGAATAATAAAAATGCCCGGTGGGATTAAAATATAATAATACTGATAATGTTCTACTGTTGAGGCACAGCCAAAACAAAGTTACTTTCATACATATCTACCACCTAAGGCTGGGCTGACCTGCGTATGTAATGTAATAGCCTCGGGGCGGGGCGTGGGGGTGTCTCCCAGTGGACAAGAACTTGCTGGAACTTCTGAGCATCCTGACATAGCACTCAAGTGGAAAGAACATGGTTAGGGAGGGAGAAGACCTGTGTTCTGGTCACAGCCTTGCTACCTACTAGGAATGGGACCTCAGGCACATTCTGATCTCTGTGGGTACCAGTTTAAATGGGGGGTGGGGTGTAGGCTAGATGGTTCTTAAGGCCTCTTCTGGCTCTAACAGGCTTTAGTCTAATAAAACATGACCCATGGCAGCCTCATGAGTGAGCCCTACATATCTAATGTACACCCCCAAGCTCAAGATTAGAAAGCGAGCTTTTGAATTTTCTAGAGCCCTTTCAGGGGTACATTCAGTTCTCCTACTGATTCTTTTGGGGAGCCTCGAGAAAGTTTAAGCAGCTCACCACTCTTCATGCACTTTCTGTAGAAACATGCTCATCCAAAGTGGGTCACGGTGCCAGAAACGGTAAAATACAGCTCCAGCAATTTCATCCTTCTCATCATCAGTCAACTAATACTCTCACTAGAAGAAGCATCGTCTTTGATTATCAAAGGATTTCATTTGCCTTTGCTTTCCCCCTGCTTCATTACCTGCACAATTGAGAGTTATGGGCAGTTCACCCTCCCAGGTGCTCTGTACTTCCAGATATAATATCCCTATCACACAAACGTTCCTGGGAGTACATGCTGTATTGTTACCGTGGCCTTTTTACCATCCACTGGCTTTATAAGTGTACAGTGAAAATGAAAAGCAATGCAGTTTATTGAAGAGAATTGCGACATGTACCCGTTTCTTCCGCCATTTGTCTGTTGAAAATCCATTAACTTCTAAGCAGTCACTCCTCCCCATGACTGGCGTTGATCATATGGGATTATATAGGCCTCTTTGCTTCTGGAAGGGCAGAATCATATCGGGTTGTCTTTTCTCCATCCTTGTCCATTTCTTCGGGTTTCTTTAAAACTAACTGGATGAGTCAATAAACACGCCAGCCATTTCCCTTAACACCTGTTCTTGCTCTGTTTCTCCAAATATTCCCTTACCTGCCTTTGTCAGTTGGCATTCTCAACAAGTTCATCATAACTTCTCAAAGTGCCAACTTTTCCTCTGTTCGTCGTCCTCGTTAAAGATAATTTAAACTGAGAAAGGCACATTCCCAGCCATTTCAGAGTCACTGCTAATTTCATCCTCTTTTGCATGGGAATCTCCTTCCCTCTAGAGATTCCCTTCCTTCACTCACAGCCCCCGCTCCCCAGCCCCCCACAGGCAGCATCCTTAATCTCTGTATACACGACCCCCTTCCCCTATTCCACCACTCTTATCTTTCCCCCCCAGTACTTCACCCAGTAAAACACACTTTAGCATGTGGCTCTCCTTCCTTCACTCCAGTTCTGAGAGAAATGTCTGTGTCTGGAGATTGTAAAGTCACCTTCAGGAAACAGGCATACAGTCGGCTGTCAATTAATCAGGATAAGACAGAAAAAATTACGTGTGCAGCGCTGCTTCTCAGTCCATGCCTTTATGCTTTGGGGACCAAGAGGATTTCTCCCACCCAACCTAAAATTCATAGTGATGCCTTTTGTTTAGCTATAACGAATTCTCTACCTAGCAGCACAGCTGTTAATAGTCTGGATTATTTTAAACAGTGATTACCATACCTCATTATAAATTCAAGTGTTGGTCTCTCCTGTTTTCCCCCCATTCTGTTTCACCTCTCTTCTTTGCAACCTGCCTGTTTATCCTTGGTAGCATTCTTCGCTTATAACATAAGTCAAATGACTCTATATGCTGTAATTTTTAGTCCCACATTCAGAGTCTGACATATAGATTTTAAGCCACTTGATTCTCCCCCATTAGGCACAGACCCGAACATCACCATTCTTGTCACGTATACAAGTCCATCAAGTTTCAGTGTCATTTATACACCATTTTATTGCTTTTTACTTCTTTCACACACGCCTACCACTTACGTACAGCAACTGCACAACATTCATATTTCATAAACTTCATCAGTATTCAGCCAAATCCTCCCCCGAAGTAAGCTAGGTATTTTTAACAGTGCACTGCCTCCTTCACAGGCGTGAGAATCCTGTACCAAGTGGTACCCTTCCTGGTACCCAGGAAGAGTTTTATCTATTATGGTCTGTTCACAGATGTAGGAACTTCCTAATTGTTTCAAAAAACTTTACGGTAGTTCATGATCAAAACTCAAATGCCCAACCACGCTGTTAGAGATCATTGGAGGCTGGATGACTATAAATCCTCTACACCTTGATTATTCCTATCCGTTTCCAGCCTCTGATTGAGCTCCAGGGAAAGCAGCAAGGGTGTAGAAACTACCTGGGACAGCCTGGAGGCCTCCAGCACCTTCCAGGGTGTGGGAAAACCTGTCCTCTCCACTGTGGTGGGTCCTGCAGACAGGGCCACGAAGGGCACCTTCTGTGGACAAGATACTCACTGGAAAACCACAGGGCTGTGCCATTGTCAACGTGCCACAGCACGTAATGGGATAAGACAGTTTGTAATAATGATGTGTCAGTGGAGGCCATAAACATCTGTTAGGAAAAAAAAGATTGTTCTTCCACCAACACAAGGGAATTGTTACCTGTAATTCCTTTTCACATTAGCATGTAAAAGCCAGAGACGAAATGGAGCCTGCCTAACCCACGGCTATGGTACCTTTATTCGTCATCATGCCCTACTCCACTTTTCTAAGGATTTCTTTAGACAATCGCCTTTATGTCTTTACTCCGAAAGTAAAATAATGATAATAATAATAATAAGGCTGTCACAAAAGAACACCAAGACTCCCAAGCTGAATTTCCAACACTAGGATATCAAAGATATCATAAGATAACTCAGTTATTTGTAGTGAGGTACATGGACCTAGAGTCTGTCATACAGAGTGAAGTAAGTCAGAAAGAGAAAAACACATAACCGTATGCTAACACATATATATGGAGTCTAAAAAAAAATGGTTCTGAAGAACCTAGGGGCAGGACAGAAATAAAGATGCAGACGTAGAGAATAGACTTGAGGACATGGGGAGGGGGAAGGGTAAGCTGGGACGAAGGGAGAGAGTGGCATGGACATATGTACACTACCAAATGTAAAACAGATAGCTAGTGGGAAGCAGCCACATAGCACAGGGAGATCAGCTCGGTGCTTTGTGACCACCTAGAGGGGTGGGATAGGGAGGGTGGGAGGGAGACGCAAGAGGGAGGAGATATGGGGATATATGTATACGTATAGCTGATTCACTTTGTTATAAAGCAGAAACTAACACACCATTGTAAAGCAATAATGCTCAAATAAAGATGTTAAAAAAAAAAGATATAAGATAACCACAGACTACCATTAAATCAGGTGGGACGGTCTTGAGAAAGTCAGTCTCTGACTGTAGTACCTGGGATGCTTTCCACACTGGTCCAGTGAACAAGGGCCTAAGCTTGGAGAGAGAGAGTCTCCTCTGGAGAAATCTAACTGTTCTTTATTGACATTCTTGAAAGTCTTCCTTCTAACCCTAGAATTTCCTAACTTTCAGGATTGATGAAACCCCTTCAACTCATCTAAAGGAGAGGCAAAAATAGCTGACATTTCTATCTACCACTACACAGGGGAGAAGTTACATAATGCTACGGTAATACAGCACGTAACTTATCTGTAAATAAAATAGCCTTCCTAAATTCTTAAGGATGATTTTACATCCTCTACACTGCTAGAGAAAGAATTAAGGTCTAGACTCAGGTTGAAATTTTCCTCTAAAGTAAAAATATCAACTAATCAGAATCAACTAACTGATGTGAATTTCTATTCTGCAACTTGCAACTCAGAGAACAAAGGAGGCAAGTAACAAAACATACTAATATTGAAGATTTAACCAAAAAAAGAAAACAATTTCCAAGCAGGGATCAGGACAGATTAGCCCAATTTCTGATACTGTCTCCATTTACAGTTGTATAATGTACAATCATAATTCATCCTCAGGACAGTGACACTGTGGTACCCTAAGATCCTCGAACCTCCAAGAAAGATTCAGTTACATCCTCAATGTTCTTTCCAGGGCAGGAAAGGGGATCAGCACACTTTAAAAACACATTCAGTAAGGAAAAGACAAAAAATATTTCTGCTCAATCTCCTGTTAGCCAGAAAAACTAATTCATCAGTGACACCTTGGTACTCTTATAGAAAAATCATGGTTCATTGTATATTAATCAATGCTCCAACACTGTCTACCTGTAGAGTTTTGGGGAGGTGTTAGTTCACAATATTCAACTGTATTTTTCTTAATGTACAGCTTAATAAGATGGATGAACATTTTAACAGCTCATTTCAAACCAACACTTTCCATTCCGAATGAGATACCAAAAAAAAAAACCACCCTTGTAAAAAAGCATTTTGTTTTAAATGATGGAAGAGAGAACACCTCAGAGAGGCAGAGAGAGAAATAAAGAGGAGGCTGTTCTTAAATTCTCAGCAAGGAAGACAGTCTTCATTTTCAGAAAGGTATTGCACATTCTAGGTTGGTGTTCACTCTGGCACCTCAAGGCCTTTCAAAGCAGACTCTTATTGCTCTGGAAGAACCTATTACTAGTCTGGGACGAATGGGTCAGGAATCTCCTTGAGGAGGGGAAGGATGATGTCTACCTCAGAGTCCCAGCACTCTGGCTCGTGAAAGACAAAGAGAGCAAGCAGCAGGATACGTCATTTGAGGAGAGCGGCATTCTCTGTAAAAAATTTTGTGCGTGGGGCAATCACATTACAACTCTTTCCCCAGACACCTGAAATGTAGTTAAGTATTTTGCGTCCACAGACACAGAAATACAATGATAAGCATAGAAGCACCATTCATCAAGGAGACCAGGAAGATGGGCGGGGGGGCGGGGGACACCCTCAGAAAAAGTGGCACGTGCTGTTAGGGACCACACCACACCAACGGAATTCGAAGTGACACCCAACTCAGTCTGTCCTTCCAACATCACATCACAACTTCCTAAAGGCAAGAATGGGAGAATCGGGAGAAAAACGTGAATCTTAACTCAGAACTGACAAGAGTATGGCCCAAGGAGAAGAACCCCTGGGCTTGTCTCACTCACATTCCAAAGGTTAGCTTTGGACAGGGATCAGTTTGCTTTCAAAAGTGATTCAGCTGTCACCAAAAACCCCAGAACATTTGCATCCGGAGGCAACAGCTATTGCGATTAACATTCCTACAACTCCCTACATCCCACTTAGGAGTCTGATGTGGAACCAGCAGTTCGCGCTTGTACCCCCCGCCCCAACCTCTGCTACCTGGAAAACACAAGCTTAAGGTCTCCTGGTGAGGGGTCTGGTCCATGCAGGCTCCATATTTCAGTTTCGGAAACAGAGACGTTTTCTAAAGCCAAGGGCTCCTCTTAACACCGGTAGGTTTTGGAAAATTCCAGCAGGTGACTAACATAAAAAAAGAGTCTGTTGTAAATGTTTTTAGCCACTCAGGATTTGACTTCTGGATTAATATAATTCAATTCTTTTTAAGAAAGACGAAGGAAGCAACAGAAAAGGTTCTCATAATCATCATCAAATGCATTTTCTAAAATTATTCTATTACATTTTTAAAGGGTACAATTAAAAATGTTTTTATGAGCAATTTACTGGAAAATAAAAGCCCCTTAGTTTAAAAAATAATTATTCCATCCCTCTGGCAAAGAATTTTATCCCAGCCAGTAGCTCCTTCAAACTATGGGGCATCATTTGTTCCCTGGGGAGAGCCAGGTCCACATAAGAAAAGCTGATTCAAGAATCAATCTCTAGAAAGTGCTCGAAATTGCCAGGCAAGAAAGCAGACCAGAAAGTGAATCAGTCAAGACTGAGGAGGGGAATGGTGGCACAGCACTTTGAAAGGCAAAGACTTCTGTGGGTCTAGAAGTCCTCAGGGCTCCATATAAACTACAGGCCTTCTTAACTGATTTTAAGTCAATCTAAGCGAGCTTCCAGGGGGTTCGATCTCAACCCAACTGAGCTTTTCAGTGTTAATCCCATCTTTTGGCTTCGATTTTTCCCTTAGGTCAGCCTGCCCTAAAAGCCTTCCACCTTCAGCACTGGTGTTCCCGACCGACTGCGTGACACACAGCTCCGTGAGGTAAACTTTAGAGAGGTAGAAAACGTAAGCTCTGGCATGCGCATAATAAGGAGATTCTGAAAGAGGGTTTTGTTTTTGGGGAGGGGGGGTTGAATTTTTAAATTTTATTTTATTTATTTTCTATACAGCAGGTTCTTATTAGTTATCTATTTTATACGTATTAGTGTATACATGTCAATCCCAATCTCCCAGTTCCTCCCACCACCCCCTCCTTTTCCCCCTTGGTGTCCATACGTTTGTTCTCTACATCTGTGTCTCTATTTCCGCCTTGCAAACTGGTTCGTCTGTACCATTTTTCTAGAGTCCACATATACGCATTAATGTACGATATTTGTTTTTCTCTTTCTGGCTTACTTGAAAGAGGGTTTTTAACAACAGTTATGTCACAATGCTCATGGCTCCCTGACGTCCCTGAAAGCCTTGTTAAATTACAGCTTCGCTGTAGTTTTTCCGCTTCATTCTTACTTCCCATGTTGCCTCTTGCCTTTCTTTCTTCCCTTTCATTGGGCTGAAAAGATGGAACTGAACGACACCAGCCATCATTAATAGCACCCAGAAAACGGAACAGTTCCACTAAAACTGCTAACATTCCCTGCCCAGTTTTCAGAAGAAGGGGAGGCCGTCTTTCAGATTATGAAGTCACACATCTGACTTTGGAAGCTCAGGCACTCATGGTGCATGGCCCATTCACCGGTAGATTCCCAGGTGTTCAGAATCCAGCAACAGCTTCAAGTCTACCTAGGTAATGTCTCATGAGGTCACCTCAATGTCACGAGAATCCTGACCACAATCTCTGTGGACTGCAAACACTGGCTGCCTGGAAGCTAATCCAGCTACCTCTCTGGAAAGCATCTTCCGAATCAGAAAGCATCGCACTTCACCCAATACCAAGGACTCCACTCAACCCTCCTTGAGGTTGAAAATGCTAATTTTAAGGTGATGATGTTTGCTTTTCCTTTTGAGTTGTGTGCCTTTATGTTTTAAGTATTAAAAAGCCATAATCACCTAGTGTGTAGGTTAATTTCTTTCCGATATTGTAATTTATGCAACATTAATACTGGATGCCAGCTCCAATTTTCTTGCTGCTTACACTCTGGGAGCCGACTCGCATATTCTGCCAACTCCATTACATCATCTGAAAACCCAAACATTTCCCATTTTCAAATCACTCTCATCTACCAAGCATACTTACACATTCTCTCTTTTTCTCCCTAGCTCTCACTCTCAAAGGTTGGTACCCCTGAGGAGCAGACAGTACATCTGAGGTTAAAGTCTGCAAATGCACATAATTTCTGGAAGCTATTACTACTGCTGTGTTAGCTAAAGGATGCCTCCATCTCTGACCTTCCTTTTTCCATTCAGACTGTTATATAACCTAGTGCCTGCGTGCAGGATGTGAGTTGAGTGTTTGGGCCTTACCTCCTCTCCCTCCCCCCATTAAATCTCTGGAGGGATGGACAAGAGGTTGGTTCAAAGAAGAGAGAGTGGGGGGTGGCCCTCTAGGGGGCAAGGGGATGTGGGTCAGCAGGTCAGCTGTGCAAGAGGCATCCTACCCCTACGCTGTCCCTCTCCCCTTGTTGCTGAGCCTAGAGGGCTGGTGGTACTGAAAGCCCCATCGTTATATAATTTGCAAGAACAGCCAGTTACGGATTTGCTAGTCGGTTCTGCAGCCTGCCACCCCGATCTCTTGCAAGAACACCTTCTGGCAAGAATGACACCTGAAGATGCTAATAACACACGGGAGGGGGATGCCTAAGATGGAGGGGGGTGGCAGCACAAACCAGAAATTACTGTGGCTTCCTACATACTATGTCCCCCACCCTTCCCAAAAAAAAAGCCTCAGAAACACATGAAGGGGATTTTCTCCAGTGTTTCTGATTAACCCTGTTACATAACCCGCTCGCATTCCAAATCCACCGTCTCAGGTCTAAATATACTCTGTGCAGCCAAAAGCTCGCCACACACAAACTCCCCGAGCTAGCTGCAGGTCCCGGCCCCCAGCCCCGATCCCCCTCCCTGTACTCCCGACCCTCGCTGCCCCCTCCCTCCCGCTCAAACCGCAGTTCAATGTGTTCACTCTTTCGAAATCGCCTTTAATTAAATGTTTTTCGCGTGTGTCATCCTGATGGCTTTTACTGTACTCGAATTCCGTGAATGGGAAAGCGCCTGGACAGGGGGTGTGGCTAAGGTGTGTGTGTAGGGGGGGAATACTGTAAAACAGCTAGCACATGATCAGCCATATTCCTACCTCCAACTCTAACATCGAGAAGAAGGGAGCGGCTCCCGGGGGCCCACACTCGCCTCTCCCGCCCTCCCCAATCGCCGCCAGAAGCCGAGTGGCAAGAGGAGGGGGCCCGCTGGGCCAGTGCCCAAGCCAGGGCTGGAGATCCTCTCTGCCCCCCAGCCCTGGGCGGCTCGCGCGAGCCTGCTTCCTCTAGAGTGACAGGGATGATTTATACATTATTAACAACAGTAATTAAAGCCGTAGCTTCCTCCTGTTGTTTGCAAACTCCAGGCGCATTCAAATAAATAATCCCCCATCCCCAAGAAAAACCCCACATCAGGTGCCGATACCTTTAAGAAAGAAGGAAGAGGGTGAGCTTTCCCCAACACTCCACTTTAACTAGAAAAAAAAGCAAGGAGGAGGCAATGGAGCCCCCTGCAAACAAACACATACACACGCACACACATTCTACAAAATGAAGTGTGTAAATATCGCCCGGGGAGGGGGGAACATCGATCGCACTATCCAACCAGCATTCAACTCGCACTGACCATTCCCAGGTTCTTGCAGAAACGCTTGGAGAGGGAAGGATTTCCCAGGTCAGAAATAAGTTTGGGTGCCTTGGCGATCTTTCTTTTTCTGCTTGTTTGCTTTTGCAGACGCTCACTCCGAATGCGCGTGGAGCGCCCCACAGGACCGCCGCCCCGGGCGAGTTGACGCGCACACGCCCCCCGCCAGGCTGGGCGTCCGGCTGCGAGCCCCGGGTCTGCAAACTTGAGCATCTCCCCTCGCCGCGCCCGCCAGACAACTTGGCGAGCACCTCGCGCGCCCGCACCCTGCTTCCTCCAGCCCAATCTCCAAATCCCAAACCCACCGCCGTGCTCCAGAGAAGGTGCCCACGTCGCCCCCCAAGTCCAGGAGCGCCCCCTCTCCACCCCCGGGGCTGCCCTGGTCACTCAATCCTAACGCCCCCCTCAGCTCTGCGGGGAGCCGAAAACCCACCCCGTCTCGGGCTGCCGGGGCCGAGACTGTCAAAGGAGAAAAGGTAAAGGGGAAAGAGGGTGGTCATAAACAGAATTTTTTTTCCCCTTCCTTTCCTTTTTAAAGGACACTGCCGCTTTAAAAGTTTCTTTCCCGGGCCCCCACTCTCCGGTTCTCCGTATTTTGGGGAGCGTATTTAATTTCGGCAACGCGGCTTCCCTCCTCTCTTTGCAGAAAAATCAAAGCCAGGGGGTGAACCCGCCGGCTGTCAACCCTCCTGCCGCGTCCCCCGCCCCCCTCTCCTCCCGCAACCCGAGAACGGGCTGCAAAAGTTTGCAACATTTCTGGGGGGCGGAGGGGGGAGGGGAAGGGGGGTGCTCCGAGCTCTGGGCGCCGGCGCAGGCTCGCGCGCGGCCCCCGACCCCACGACCCGGGCGCCCGCTCCCGGCCGCCCCCAGCTCCGCGCCGGGGCTCCCGCCGCCCCCTCCTCAGCCCCTCTCGCAGCCTCCTACCTCTGCTGGTGCTGGAATAGCTCTGTCTGCGCACCGGGGCGGGCGGCTCGGTCTTGCGGGCGGATTCCTGGTTCAGCGGGGTCTCCCTGGAGCCGGCGGCCGCGTCCGCGCCGCTGCTGCCCGGCTCGCTGGCGGCGGGGTCGGGGGCTGCCGGAGCTGACTCCATGTTTTTTCCCAATGTAGAGATCGCTGGAGATGGCGAGCTCCGAGACTCCCTCTATCTTCTGTTTTCGGAGCAACTCTATGGTACCAAAAAAAAAAAAAAAAAAAAAACGGAGAAGGAGACCGGGGAAGGAGAGAGCAGGCGGCGGCGGGCGGGCGAGCGAGAGCGCAAGGGAGCGCGCGAAGTGTGTCTGGGTGGACGTGTGTGTGCGCCGGAGAAGGGATGGGAGGCGGGTCTGGCCACAGGCAGCGCTAGCGAGAGCTTCTCCAGCCGGTCCCCACACCCACATTCCCCACCCTCCAGACCCCAGACCGAGAGCCACGGACTGGCTGCCAATTTTGGGAGGTGGGGAAAAGAGTGGAGGAGGAGGGGAGAGCCTCACGTGCCCCCCTAGCCCAGGGACAGAAATTAAGATTGGCGACAATGATTCTGTACCTACTTCTGAGACTCTCTCGGGAGCAGAACTTGTCCCCATCCGCAGCCAGCCTGGGAAGAGACAAATCCGGTTATCCACGTCGGGGAATCGCAGGTAGCTCCCTGCCAGCCCAGACCAGGACTGAGGAGAAACTAAAAAGGAATTAGACCTGGGCTGACACCCCAAGGAAGGCAGAGGATGGGAGGACGGAGGACGTGGCACTTCTTACTTTGCCATGGGACGTCCAGTGGGTTTCCAGTATTGGTTTGATATATGTGTCTAAAACACAATTTGTGAGTCTAGAATTGCCATGGATAGCCAATTTTTGGTATGGTTGAAAGCGGTCGCTGTCAGCTCCTTTGCTGTTTCCTCCGAGAAGGATCCAGAAACCACTTGGCAGGGCAATTTCTACTAAAGAAAACTTTGGCTTGATTGGTCGAGGACTATCTAAACTGGATGAAATATGCCACACTGCATCTAGTTAATGCATGGCTGCTAATTGTCAATTCCCACTGGTACTATTGCTATAAAATGTACAGTCTCATCCATAAAAGATATACTGGAGAGGCGTTAATAACATCTGAATGATAAAATTCAGGTAATTAACAGCTTTTAATAAGTTACATCATTGTAGGCATCACTCCGCAGTCCCCCCTTCCACTGAAACACGCCCATCGGGTGCTTAATGAAACCCAAGGGTAGTGAAGAATTGCATCAGTGTTACTTTGATCTGGAACTCCACTATGAAGGAAAAATACAAATTGGATGAGTGGAAAATATTCAGGTGGTAGTAGCCTGATTTCCCTGCCTCAATACTCAATCCACCATTTCCTCTTGCCTGCCGAGACACTGATGAAATCAGTACATTTTTAACACACACCCACCTTCCTTTCAGAAGCCTTGCAAATTTTGACAACAAAAAATATTGTTATATACCAGAAGGTGGCATAAATATGAGTATTTAGGGGGTGGGGAGGGAATTGGGGAACATTTTGCTTTTGCTAACTTCCTGGTTTGGAAAAATGCTTTTGAAAAATAAGAGGAAAAAAACCTAGTTAGATAATAGCTTCAGAGGAACCTCCATATGCCAAACTTCACACATGGTTTGTGTTACTGTTACTGATCTTGGTCTGATTTCAAATACACAATGCTATTTGCCATGGTCTGTGTGTTAATCAGCAAAACCTGTGGTCCACTCTTCGGAGTGATGCAAATGAGATGTGAACAGTTCTGATACCTTAATCCAGTCTCTGCAAGGATCCCTGGCTTTTGCCTGTCTGTTGGCGCCTACAAACAATGCCATGATTGTCTCCTCCCTCCCAAATCAGATGTGTCGGTTTCCCCATACATCAAAGCACAGATTTCCAGAGCAGCCTTCACGCCATTTACAATGGGTCAGCCTGTTAATAACGTTCTTGATGCAATTGACCTAGCTTGTCACACTTGACTTTTCTAAGTAAACAAATATATCAAAGTGCACGGTTTAATAAATAAGTTCCTCTGGGACAGCAAGTATGTCAAAATACATCCACTGCTCCATATTTATTTTAGAATATTTGGGAGAAAAGAAACTTTTCATATTAAATTTCACCAATGATTCTATTTGGGATGCAAGCAGCTCAAAAAAGATCTCTGGCTCATTTTAGGTACCAATAGCAACTTATTAATATTTTGGGTGAAATGTATTCCCCTGGGCCTTTATGGGTTCTTTTGCTGTTTTCCTTTGACTAAACTGGTATTTGTTTATCCAGGAAAGACCATCCTGAGTATGGCCCCAGTGACCTTAGTTAAGAAAGACTCCATATTCCCGTCAGGGTACCAAAAAGCCATTTCTCTTGCCTTCCTAAAACAATTACTGCTTCTGCAATTTAAAACAATTGGGAACTCAAGTGCTTTCCCTAAGGGAAAAATAAAAGTGAGTTAGATCCATTCCTTGACTGTCAATCATTATTACTAAAGTGTAAATTACCTCGATTGGGGAAGTGTTTGAAACCTGAGAAGCACAGTGATTAAGGTTATATTTCTTTCCTTCCCTTATGTCCCTTCCCTGATTCCTAATTACAAGGCTTTCCAATTTTCCAAATATTTGGAAAGATGGGAGCCTTCCTTAGACTCTGTTCATTGTGAAAGGCAATAGTGTTTGCTTAAAAATGGTTATTTTACTTTGCAGTACTGAGTTCTGAGACAATGGCTTAGAAAAACCTATGCTTTGTAGAAGACAGAAGCCTAAAAACCATTTTCTGTAGACTCCTCTTGCCCCCCCCAAACTCACCAGAACTCCCCTACCTCCTCTTCAATCACAGGCTCCCCTCTTGATGGTGACTCCAGTTTTTTCTTATTCCAAGGTCATTACTGGGAAGCTCAGAGTTGGCTTTGACTCCCCTCTCTCACTCCTGCACCTCACTCTCCACAGCCAGCCAGACTCGCCAGTTGCTTTCAATTCTACCTCTGTGACATCTGCCCCTCCTTTCTGCAGCTAACACTCCAATTCCAGACATTATTGCTCGTCTAAACCATAACCTTCCAAATAACTGGCCTTTGGTCTTATAACCATGCTAATCCATCCCAGAAAGCATTGCCAAGTTCATTATCCTGAACTATAGTTCTCATTTCCCACCATGTCACTTCCCTGCTTACAAGACTTTAATGGCTCCCTATCGCCTATCCAATTAACTACTAACTAGTCAACAAGGTATTCAAGGCTCTACCTCACTTATCCCTGCACTCCTGCACCAGGGATGGCAAATTGATCGCATCTCATGAAGGAACTCCTGAGGCTGTCTGGAAAGGTGTGGGCTGTGATTGATGAATGCTGTCTCCCATGGGTGGAGGGTTGGGAGCGGGACACTGGTGCCAGGAGTTTGCTAAACGGCCTGACATCCTTACATAATTCCTGCAATCCATGTGTAATCCTCAGACCAGGCCACGTGCTGCTCTCTACTCTTCCTGCTTGTAGTGCAGGATACAGGCACAGTTGCCTCTGCCTCTTCTGAAATGCCTTTTCTTTTCTGCCTTCTCTGTTAATTGAATCCCTACCTTTCTTTAGAGGTCCATTCTAAAAGGCAACTCCTCTGTACAACCACCCCGGTTTACCCCAAACCAAATATTTGAACTGTCTTAGTACTGTGCACCCCTCTTAAGGCGTCTGGTCTGCCTTGTGCTGTGGTTGGTTGAACATTTGCCTTACCCTTCCTGGTGGAAGATCCATTCCTAGAAAACAGGGGCTTTGCCCTTGCACACAGTAGGAACTTATTAGAGTTAGTGGATTTGAGAAATGGAATTGATGATCTAATCATAAAGTAGCATGTCCACACAGTGATTCCACTACACAATAAGAATGAAAACCAAAGTGTTTCAACTTTCAATCACTTGAAATAAGCTTTTCCCTCCTGGATAAAAGATTAGTTGACATGTACAGGCTGTTAAAATTTATGTATGCAAAAAAATGTTGACAGTTATTTTCTTTGCATTTCTGGGAGAGGGAGAGAAGGAAAATTATGGAAATATATAGTAGAATTTCCTTGGGAGAGGGGAGCTTTCTACAACATACCTAAGAACAAAGAAAACAGAAAATTAAAACCAAGTGCCCAGGCAAGAAGTTTCTTTTCTTTCAAAAAAGCATCAAGAAACTGCAGCTGAGCTTCCCTGGTGGCGCAGCGGTTGAGAGTCCGCCTGCCGATGCAGGAACGCGGGTTCGTGCCCCGGTCCCGGAAGATCCCACATGCCGTGGAACGGCTGGGCCCCTGAGCCATGGCCGCTGAGCCTGCGCGTCCGGAGCCTGTGCTCCGCAACGGGAGAGGCCACAACAGTGAGAGGCCCGCGTACCGCAAAATAGAAGAAACTGAAACGAACATGCAGCACCACTCTTGGGCATGGGAGGGGCTCTCCATTCTGCTGCAAAGTTTATAGGTTTATGGTCAGAGCAGCCCCAACCAGAAAAGTCCAGGTTAAGAACAGCACTTTGTTCAAATCAGAGGAGGACCGGTGTAAATCCGAAGTCCTCATGGGTGGAACAGGAGATCCAGGCTTGCCAGATGCTTCAGAATAAAAAGGAAGATGAAGGCATGCAATGTCCACTCTGGATGATCCACTCCACCCCTCTTCCTATTTTGTAGAAGAGGAAACTACAGTGATTTGCTCAAGACACCCAATTAATCCATGGCCGGGTGTGGAATCTTCCTATTACCGGAATTCAAGATCCAACTCTGCCACGTACTAGCAGTGTGGTCAAGGATGAGTCACTAACCATTTCTACGCCTGTGTTTCCTCATCTATAGATGAGGGTAATTAGGAGGGTTAGATAAGATGAGCCTTCCAAAATGCTTGCCACTCAAAATTTTGCTATTATTGTTATGCATCTTTAATAAAATCCTGTATAAAACTGTACTGTCCAAGGCAGTAACCACTAGCTGCATGTGGCTATTGACTACTTGAAATGTGGCTGATCCAAACTGAAATACGTGATAAATGTTAAAAATCCACATTAGATTTTGAAGACAGTACAAAAAAATGTAGAGCGTCTCATTAATAATTTTATATTGAGTGCATGTCGAAATGACAATAGGTTGGATATATTGGGTTAAATAAAATATATTATTTAAATAATTTCATCTATTTTAACTTTTAAAAATCTGGCTACTGAAAATATAATATTACTGTGTACTTTACATTATACATCTATCGGTCAGGGCTGGTATGGAATGTGTCTGGTACATAGTAGGTATTCTAATGATTTAACTAGAGTAATTGCTAGGGTTCAGCTGGGGGGCACCACTGGGTCAAGAGTTAACATCCATCTTGTCATTTTACAAAATCTTAATCGCGTGCCTACTTTTTGCAGGGCATTAAGCTGGGTGCTAAGGAAAAGAGAAGCAAAACTACTGTGTTTTACAGAGAAAGTAAGATGTGTTCACCAAAACTAAGTGGCATTCAGTGATGAGGCTTCAGCTGCCCTAGAGACCACCACAAAAATAAAGGAAGCTGTGAATACATCAACAAATAAAGGAGTGCAATTTATTGAATACCTATTAGATTCTAGATACTCTCTCATGTCTCATAGTTATTCTATAGATTAGGCTCCTCCACTTTGCCATGAAGCAATTCACTTAACTTCTCTAAAGATCCATGTTTCCATTTATAAAATGGGTTTGATCACCTTTTTTTTTCAACCACTTACAGCAGAGTTGGTGAGGGTCTCATAATATAGATGAAAGTGACTTGGAGTCTTAGAGGAGTCTTAGAGGAGTCTCTCCAATAGAACCATATTTGTGTTATCCAGTATGATGGCCACTAGCCATATGTGGCTATTAAGCACTTGAGATAAGGTTGATGTGACTGAATTTTTTCCTTTTAAATAGACTCTATTTTTTTAGAGCAGTTTTAGGTTCAGCAAAATTAAGCAAGAAGTGCACAGATTTCCATATGCCTCCTGCCTCCACACGCTCACTGCCTCCCCCATAATAATATCCTCCACCAGAGTGGTACATTTGTTACAGTCAATGAACCTACACTGAACCGTAATTATCATCCAAAGTCCATAGTTTACATTAGGGTTCACTCTTGGTGTTGTACATTCTATGGGTTTTGACAAATGCATAATGATAGGTATCCACCATTATAGTATCATACAGAGTAGTTCCACTGCCCTAAAAATCCTCGGTGCTCCACCTATGCATCCCTCTCTCCTCCCAACCCCTAGCCATCACTGATCTTTTTACTGTCTCCATAGTTTTGCCTTTTCAAGAATGTCACGCAGTATGTAGCCTTTTCAGATGGGCTGCTTTCACTTAGTAATATGCATCTAAGTTTCCTCCATGTCATTTCATGGTTTAATAGCTGATTTGTTTTTAGCACCGAATAATATTCCATGCCTGGGTATACCACAGTTTATTTTTCAATTCACCAACTGAAGGACATCTTGGTTGCTTCCAAGTTATGGAAATTATAAAGCTGCTATAAACATCCATGTGCAGGTTTTCGTTTGGACATAAGTTTTCAGTTCCTTTGGGTAAATACCGAGGAGCCCAGTTGCTGGGTCATATGGTAAGAGTATGTTGAATTTTGTAAGAAACTACCAGACTGTATCCCAAAGCTCTGTTATCATTTTGCATTCCCACCAGCAATGAATGGGAGTTCCTGTTTCTCTACATCCTCTGCAGCATTTGGTGTTCTTGTTGTTCTGAAGTTTGGCCATTCTAAGAGGCTTGTAGTGGTATCTCGTTGTTTTAATTTACATTTCCCTAATGACATATGATGTGGAGCATCTTTTCATACGCTTATTTGCCATCTGTGTACCTTCTTTGGTGAGGTATCTTTTCCGATCTTTTACCCATTTTTAAGTGGGCTGTTTGTTGTCTTATTATTGATTTTTAAGCTATTTGTTTAGTTTAGATACCATTCTTTTATCAGATATGTCTTTTGGAAATATTTTCTCCTGGTCTATGGCTTGTCTTCTCACTCTCCTGACACTGTCTTTCACAGAGCAGAAATGATTAATTTTAATGAAATCCAGCTTATCAATTCTTTCTTTCATGGATCATGCCTGTGACATTGTATCTAAAAAGTCATCACTGTGTCCAAGGTCATCTAGATTTTCTCCTATGTTACCTTCTAAGAGTTTTATAGTTCTGTGTTATGCATTTAGGAATATGATTCATTTTGAGTTAATATTTATGAAAAGTTGTAAGGTCTGTGTCTAGGTTCATTTTTTGCATGTAAATGTCCAATTGTTTCAGCACCATTTATTAAAAAGACTACATTTTCTCCATTGTATTGTCTTTGCTCCTTTGTTAAAGATCAGTTGACTGTATTTATGTGGGTCTATTTCTGGGCTCTCTATTATGTACCATTGGTCTGTTTGTCTGTTCTTTCACCAATACCACACTGTCCTGATTACTCTAGCTTGAAAGTGGATTTTTAATTTTATTAACTTAAATAGCCACATGTAGCTAGTGGTCATTGTAATGGATGGTGCAGGCTTTTTATTTCAAGTTTTAATCTTTTGAACTTCTGCGCCACCTTCACATAGATATTCACTAATCGGTTTTAGATTCTATACATTTTTATTTTGCACCCGCTATGGAAACATGCTATAAGGGATTCTGATATGAATCAGGTAGATTTACATCTTCTGTGAGGGGGTAAGTCAAGTCCGTCAGCACCTGTACTCTAAGCTATGTAGTATTAAATGCCATGGGAGAGGTTCAGATAAAGTACTAGGATTGTAAAGAAAAAGCCAGTGTTCGCTGTTGGAGAAATCAAGGAAGGCATCCTTGAAAAGAGAGCTTTTCATGAGTTGTTTTTCCTGGAGTCAGGACTAAAGATATACATTTAGGAAGTGGTCGTGGGAATAGGTGAGCTTTTTGCAAAGAGATTTGCGGCTGCTGACTCCATTTCTGTTCTCCAGGTGGACCAACTCTTAATGTTATATACAGGCATTTTTCCACTGAGGAAATATGTAAGAATCTTCCTTGTGCAAGGCAATGTCCCAAAGAGAATACATCTCAAATATACATACTTTGTACTCCAGTCAGTGGTTCTCAAAGGGTGGTCCAAAGACCAGCAACATCAGAGTCACCTGGGAACTTGTTAGAAATACAAATTTTCTAAACTTAAAAGCTTTTGCACAGCAAAGGAAACCATAAACAAAACAAAAAGACAACCCACAAAATGGGAGAAAATACTTGCAAACGATCTGACCGACAAGGGATTAATCTCCAAAATATACAAACAGCTCGTGCAGCTCAATATCAAAAAAACAAACAACCCAATCAAAAAATGGGCAGAAGATCTAAATAGACATTTCTCCAACGAGGACATTGAGATGGCCAAAAAGCACATGAAAAGATGTTCAACATCACTAATTATTAGAGAAATGCAAATCAAAACTACAATGAAGTATCACCTCACACCGTCAGAATGGCCATCATCAAAAAGTCTACAAACAATAAATGCTGGAGAGGGCGTGGAGAAAAAAGAACCCTCCTACACTGTTGGTGGGAATGTAAATTGGTACAGCCACTATGGAGAACAGTATGGAGGTCCCTTAAGAAACTAAAAATAGAGCTACCTTATGATCCAGCAATCCCACTCCTGGGCATGTATCTGGAGAAAACCATAATTTGAAAAGATACATGCACCTCAATGTTCAGTGCTGCACCATTTGCAATAGTCAGGACGTGGAAGCAACCTAAATGTCCATCAACAGATGAATGGATAAAGAAGATGTGGCACATATATACAATGGAATATTACTCAGCCATAAAAAGGGATGAAATAATGCCATTTGCAGCAGTATGGATGGACCTAGAGATTATCATACTAAGTGATAAGTCAGACAGAGAAAGACAAATATCATATGATATCATTTATATGTGGAATCTAAAAAAATGATACAAATGAACTTATTTACAAAACAGAAACAGACTCACAGACTTAGAAAACAAACTTATGGTTACCAAAGGGGAAAGGTTGGGGGGAGGGATAAATCAGGAGTTTGGGATTAACATATACACACTACTATGTATAAAAAATAGATAATCGACAAGGACCTGTTGTATAGCACAGGGGACTCTACTCAATATTCTGTAATAACCTAAATGGGAAAAGAATCTGAAAAAGAATAGATACATGTATATGTATAACTGAATCACTTTGCTGTACACCTGAAACTAACACAGCATTGTAAATCAACTACACTCCAATATAAAATTTTAAAAAAATACAGATTTTTCTGGTCTCACATCAGACTTACTGAGTTAGAAACTCTGGGGGTGGGGTCCAGCAATCTGTGTTGTAAAAAGCCATCCTTGTGATTCCAATGCACACTCAGGTTTGAAGACCACTGTCCTAGATCCAAGACTACCTAAATTATAAATGCATATATATGAACAACTGTGAATCCTAAGGAGGGCTCTTATATGAGAGAAAAGATCCATGCCTCTGTGGACTTAACTTGGCCTACATCTGCAGCACAACCACTGACCCCCCACCCGGTCCCTGTAAGGAAACTTTTACCATAACTAAGTCTATACTGGGCTCATATTTTGGTGGTAGTTTTTTCCCGTTTTTTTTTTTTTTTTTCCCCTGTTTTTCCACAAAAACTTGGATAGAGCTTAAATTTTAAAATTAAAAAAAAAAAAAAGGCAAAAGAAAAAAACCTGTTAAACTAGCCTGGGGCACTGATGATTCAGAATGCCAGTTCTGCCCTGGTGAAGATAAATGTTTAGATGGAGGGCCTGTGTGAAACTGAGTAAGAAATCAGCAGGAAATATTTTCTGCTTAACAGATCAGAAGGGTGACAAAGACAGTAGCACTGTTCCAAAAAGCTACATCATAGTAGATATTATGGATTAACTTTCCTTTAGAAATAGTTCTAAGTTGCTCCTCTCTTTCATGCCCAAAGAAATGTAGTTGGCCCCAAAATGTAGTTGGCCATCTCACTAAATAATTTTTAAAAATTTTACATATGTCAGTTACTTTACACACCAATGCTGCCTAACAAAGCATCCCCAAACTCAGTGGCTTACAAAAATAAGCTCTTCTTTCTCATTCTTATGTCTGTAGGCAAGCTAGGGTTCAGCTGGGCTTGGCTCCTAGTGGCTGACTGGATCTAGGTCTGCTCTGTGCATCTCTCATTGTTCTTGGGACAGTGGTTGACTGAGGCCTGCTTTGTTCGTGGCCAAAGGCAAGTGCACAAGAGAGCAAGCCCATCAACCAAGCACAGGTCAAGCCTTCGCATGCATCACATGAGCTAACAGCCCATTGGCCAAAACAAGTCACATGGCCAAATCCAAAGTCAAGGGGTGGGGAAACACCCTCAGCCCACCAAGAGGCCAGGGCGAGGGTTTGAATGTGTAGCCCTACATACCACAGGAGAGTGAACAATTGCGGCCAATAATCCAATCATCAGAGATGGCTTATCTGTAGACCAGAGGTTCTCAAGCTTGGTTGCACGTTGTAGTCACCTGAAAGTTTTAAAACCTACTGATGCCTGGGTCCCACCCTCAGAGATTCTGGTTTGATTGGTTTGGGGTGCAGCCCAGGCTGGAAGCGGTCAAAGCTCCATGGGTGACTCTAATGAACAGCCGAGTCTGCTCAGCCGAATCTGAGAACCACTGATGTTAAACCAAATGCCATCAATAAAGGAAACCAAAAAATTTTGACCACTGCTTTGGGGAGGTCCCTTTCCTATTCATTTTGGGAACTCCCTATCTTTTAGGACCTTTTACAGTTAGAGCACATTATTGTGTCAGATGCAATTTCTGTTCCCTCTAGTGAGCAGCCTCAGGTCAAATTCATAAAAAGGTATCATCAGAGATTTTCTTAGGGTTGAATTTTAATGAATTGCTGGTGAGTCTGTTACTTAGCTATCGTTAAAGTGAAAACACTGGTGTGAGTGCTAATTGCTAAATCTCTATATTTCTGGAGAACCTGTGTATAAGAGTATAGAATCCTGCTCTTATTAGAAGTTAGGATCTATATAGTCTCAAGGCATAGGATGCTTGTGTAGATAATGTATGTATTTATTTTGTTTTTCATATCTTTTCATATTTTCAGTATGTATGTACACTAAGATTCTTTTTTTCTTTTCTCACTTTCTTCCTTTTTGTGCCTTCTGGCATTCAAAATTCTGTAAATACGTGGAAGTTATAAAAGACCTTATAACTGATCTTATAAAGATCTGTTCTAAGGGAGTTGTTTTCTGCCATACATTTTGGAAAAGGGATACCTGGGGCTAATTAAAATCAGCAGCTTTAGTCTTCTGTAAACCACGCTTCTTCCCAGCAGAGTTTTCGCCACTTAAGGGTCTCAGTGTATATTTAGTCTTAAGGCTCTCATGTCATTTATTTCATCACTAATTTTATTTCACAGTTTTCAGTTTGGGATCTTTCTGAACCTCTTTATGACACAGTGAAAATAAAAATATGACATTGTACTCCCCTTTCTGATTTTTTTTTTTTTTTTTTACAGTAAGAAAGCTAATATTTCAAGGACCAACTTGAGTTTTAGAAAACCCTTCATATTTTTCAGGGATCATCTAGATATAGTGATCAAGCAAATCATCCTCCCATAACTTCCCAAAATGTTGTCTGGCTCATAGACTGGCTCATAGACAGGCTCATTTGTTGGAAAAAGAAGAAGATAAATCATCAGTTTACATATTATTTTCCCCCTCAATTGATTGCTGGCTGTCAAGATGCTTGAGATTTTGAATAACCAATCAAATTATTAATTTTTGGATGAAATTCCATAGTGCTGTGGCTAATTGTGGATGCATATGCAGATTTGGGGAGGGGGAGCCCTGTGTAGAACTACAAAAACGTCAGTGTCAAAGGAGAAGAAAAAAAAGATACATCCGCCCTGCAGATGAGTCACTGGGAACATATTGGATACATTTATCAGAGTAGGAAGCACTAAAGAGTCAATAACATTTCAGTTTGACACTTGCTTCACATCCAAAAGTTAGATCCGCAAATATTTTCTTCCTGGGGACATGTTGTCAAAACAAAGAAAATAAAGCCTTGGGTCTACACAGCTGTTACCCTTCGTACTTATTCCATGATGATATGACCAAAAAGGATACATCATCATGCACCAACCACTGTGTCACTGCAGGAGGCTGAAGGCAGGAGTCACAGAACAGCTGCCAAAAGGCTGTGTGGCTTTGGAGAAGTTGCTCAACATCTCTGAGTTTCAGTTTTCTCATCTGATGGAACCAGATGATTTCCAAGGCCCCTCTGCAATTCCATTTAATTGCCAAAAGAATTCTTGGCACTACAAAAGACACAGTGTTGGAGGGAGCTGTGTTACAAGAGATGGAATAAAGCAGATGTTCAATATGGAAGATGTTACGGATGGAATGTTCTGGTGCTGAGGAAGTTCATCAAATGGAGAAATAGCACTGTGGACCCAGAGAACAGGAAGGGTTCTTAAGTGTCAGCAAGGAAACTAGAGAGGTCAGTGCGGACTTGGCCAAAGTCACTCACAGAGCTGGTGGCCGAGTGAAAGGAGGACCCAGGACCCCCATCTCCCCATTTACCACCCCTCCCCCCTCTGTCCCAGGCTGCTTCATGGGCCCAAATTTAGCAAACCAAACTTTACTGGCAGCTGTCCTCATTTGGCTGACAGAAAGGTCACTTGAGAGCACCATTTGTTTTACTGGAGCAGTGGGATCTTTGAGGACAGACAGAGCCTTTATGATAGGAGACAACATGATCCCCATGAACATGACCCCAAATGGGGTCAATAGTTTACATTCATTGTCAGCCACACCTTAACCATATGACTCTACAAGGTCACCAGTTGGCCTCAGCCTTAACCAAACGATCAGGCTGGATTCAAGTTAATTTGGGCTTGGCCCATTTGGGCAAATAGTTCCACTCTTCAATTTTAGGGGTGCCCCAGAGAAGATATAGTTATGACTTGGAATCCTTACCTGCATGCTTACTGAGTTGTGGCTTCAGGGAAAAGTCAACATGTTTTGAACGATACAAGGAGTGTTACTTATGTTATCACAGTGCTAGGAACTGCGTGATGGAATCCCTGCTTTACAAAGAAACTTAGCCCAGATTCTTAGGGAGTTTGACCAGAGCTCCATAGTTAATATTCAGTGAATATAGGCTCTCAGTCTAGGTCTGTTTAATTGCAGTGCCCCTGTTCTTTCTATGACAACATTTTCTTTCTAATGCAAACAATAATAAAATGAAAAACAAAACTAAAGTTTAAATCTCAAACTAGGGAAATGAAGAAGAAAAGGGGGCAGATGGATGGATCAGTGGAAAGAAACAAGAATTAAGAAACCTGGGACCAGGACTTCCCTGGTGGCGCAGTGGTTGGGAGTCCGCCTGCCGATTCAGGGGACACGGGTTCGTGCCCTGGTCCGGGAGGATCCCACATGCCGCGGAGCGGCTGGGCCCGTGAGCCATGGCCGCTGAGCCTGCGCTCCGCAACGGGAGAGGCCACAACAGTGAGAGGCCCGCGTACCGCCAAAAAAAAAGAAAGCTGGGTCCAAATTCCAAGTCTTGATCATTGTCTCATCCTCCTCATCAGCACATATTAGATATTATTATACAACTAACAGCTACTGAGCACTCAGCCTTCAAGTTCTTTAAACATATTTCCTGCACTTTACACATATTTCCCAGACAGTGACACAATAAACAGCTAAAGCGATCGTTCCCCTGTTATATTTCAGGAAACTGAAGCACAGAGAGAAGTAACACGACCAAGATCATACAACTCATGGATGGCAGATCTGAGGGTGACAACCCTGCCCCCCTTCTCAACTTCAGACGACACCAGACCTGCCCATCACTGCCCAATGCAGGCTCTAGAACTGTTCAGATTTCCTGGACAAATCACTTTCCTCTCCTCTCCCCAGACATCTGCTTCCTCATCAATCAAACAAGGAGGCTAGACTAGATGAGTTGTAGGGTCCTTTCCAAATCTAACATCTGCTGATTCTATGTAAGACAGGAAGACTTAAAAAAAACCACATGATTACAGAGAAACAAGAGTAAGAAGGGAAAGGAGGGGGAAAAGAAGAAGGAGAAGGAGGGAGAGCAGGAAGGGGAAGAGGATAGAGCAGGAGAGTGGTGGCAGCCTCCCTCCCACTGGTCCTTCCCCCAGAGGAGTCCTCCACACTTTGGTCAGCAGAATCCTCTCAAAGCAAAGGGCCCTGGTTTTTGAAGGCGCTGAGAGGCATTTGAGAGCCAGAAGTTCAAGCCCTGTGTTCTGGAGACAGAGAAAACAGGCTTCAGTTTGGGTTTGGCTCCAACCAGCTCTGTTTCCTCAGGTGAGTCACTGCTTCTCCTGGACCTCAGTTTCCTTATTTCTAAAATGATGGTCTCCGTAACCACAAATTCCCCTTTTGCTCTTATGGACAGTGATTCTATCAAAAGAATAAGCTTCCCTCCTCTCCAGTACTTCCTCCACTGAACTCTGACATGTTTTACAGTGAGAGCTTGTCTGGGTTTAAACATGTAAGACTACCATTAAACTGACTTTTATAGAGCGGAAGTACCTTAAATGTACATAAATATATATATATATATATGCCATCCACCCCTCAATAGTCACTCATGCGTTTATTTGGTCATTCCCTCCACTGACAAACATTTTTTACGGCATTGTGAAAGTAATATTAGTTACCATTTATTGTGGGCCTGGCATTTTGCTAGGTACTGGAGATAAAGATATGATAGTCTAGAATTTCAGCTCAAGAAACTAGCTAATGGGGTGGGTGGTGGGAGTGGTATGGAATGCAGTATGAGGTACGTGTGTGAATTACTGTATTAATTTTGCGCCATCTATCGGAACCATCATCCATCAGGATCCACCCTTCAGCAAGTTATGTTATGGAGAGAGCAGAGGTTTAAGACCTCTGAACATGAGTCCAGATGCCTAGCTCTGTTACCCTTGGCCAGTCTTTCTCCATGTGGGACTTTACTGGGTTGTGGAAAACCCACTCAAAATGTCTTAAGAATAAAAATGTGTCAGAATACAAGAGGTCCTATGATAGGATGGATCCTGGGGTTGGCTAATTCTGCCTTCAGTGATATTGACAAGGGCTTTTCCATCTCCCAACTTTGCATTCTCTGAATGTCGGCTTGGGCCTCATGCTACCTCCCTCTTGATGACAGTATGACTGCTGCTGCACCAGGTATCATGTCCAGCAGGAGAAGAGGGCCATCTCATCCTTGTACTTTTTTTAAAGAGAGAAAACAGGCCCCAGGAGCTCCTCAATATATCTTCATTCATGCCTGTTGGCTAGACTGAGTCACAACTCCACTCCTAAGCCAACCACTGGAAAAGGGATTGGGAGTACCAGAATTGGCTCAGGCTAACTGAGATTCATTCTAAATTGTTGAAAGGTCACCTTCCCTGAGGGATGGATACCCAAGCACAAATGCAGTCCTGTTAGTGAGCCAGCCATTTCTGCTACAGAACCTTCCATTCCTCAGTTGGAAATAGGAAAAGTAACCATTGCTCCTTTGCAGAACCAGAACTGTTACCAGTATTAAAAGCATGTAGCAACATTTTGTATAGTTTAAGCACTCTGCAGATATAAGATACTAGTATCCCTCTAATATAAAGCAGAGGCTCTCAAACTGAGTGAGGGTCAGAGTCCCCTGGAGGGCTTGTTAAAAAGACTGCTGGATCTGTGTATGTGTGTGTAATTGAGTCACTTTGCTGTACAGCAGAAATTAACACAACTTTCTAAATCAACTATACGTTAATAAAATAAATTTTAAAAATTAACAAAGAAAGAAAGAAAACAAAAAGACTGCTGGGCTCTATAGTTTCTGATTCAGTAAGTCTGGGTGGGGTCTGAGAATTCATCTATTCAACAAGTTCCCAGGTGATGCTGCTGATGTTGGTCCCGGACCACACTTCAAGAATCGTAGCTCTACACTATGAGCATCTTGAGTGTAAGAAACAGGTTCTTGTTATATTTATATCTCTAGTACTTCAGTGCCTGGCACATACAGTAGATGGTAAGTATAATAAGTAATATTTATTCTGTGCTCAGCACTATTAAACCTTTCAGAAACATTGATTCATTTAATCCTTACTGTAACACCATGAAGGAGGCACTTTTATTACCCTAATTTACAGATGGGTAAAGTGAGGCATAGAGGCAGGAGGCCAGTACATAGTGGAGTCTAAATTTAAACCCATATCCACCTAAATCAGAAACTGTGCGATTACCTAAGACTTTATCCTGAATATACTAAGCAGTTGGTAATTGTTTGTTGAATGAATGTATATATGAATTCAATATCCTCAAAGAAGGAAAAATAACAGGGTGATATGTTTATGAGGCAAGAGAGAGAAGGTAGGACAAAAGCATGGACATCTTCCTGGGACTGTGGTCCAGGAAAAACCCTTGACATTTGGGATCCTGGGCAACACAGCAGGCCCCTCAGGGAGGGATGAGCCCCAGGGAGGAGGTGTGGAGCTGAGTCCCCTCCTTCACTAATTCACCTTGGCTTATCTTCCACTGACACAGCAGCCCAGCGTGAGAGTGTGATGGGAATAGAAGAGCAGCTAGGGGGCCTTGCTCTTCCCATTTTCCACCCTAGGCTGTCCATGCATTGCAGGGAGAATTCTGAGAGTGCATCTCTGGATGCGAAGGAAGCCCTGTTATAGATGTGCACTCACTCACCAAGTTACCAGGGTACCGTGTGGTAAATTGCTGCTGCAAAGCACTGAATGGTATCCTAGTGGCCTCACAGACTGACTATATCCCTAAAAGTGTTTAATTTATCTCTGGGGGGAATTTACACCCTAGGAAAAATCTGGTTAACCATATAAATGAATCTTCTAACCAGCCAAGATAGAAGATATGAAATCATAAAGCCAGAAGGCACTCCTCAAGAACAGCGGTTTCACCCACCCTCCTGGCACACTCTCACCACCCAGTCTCAGGCAAGGTTGACATCTTTGTTGATTTCAAAAGAGAATCAGGAAGGAGATTCCAGAACATTATTCCACCCATTGACCTTCAGAATATTTCTGTTCATCTAACTTAAACCCCTTCAGCTGGGGCTCATTTCAACCTTCCCAGCCTCCTGTGGAGATGGACACTCCATCGGCAGCACACTCTGAATCAGAACTTTCTGCAGCTTGATGACTGTCATTAAACTTCCAGTAGGTCTAAAGCTTTTGGGGTTAAGCCTCAGCTTAATGATTCTCCTTCTAATTCCTCAATGCAAAATAAAAATGCCAAGAATCACTCCACTGGAGACTTTCAAGAGTGCCACAGTCAGGATAGACTGTTATATGGTGGATGCAATCAACCGCCCAGTCTTAATAGCTTATAACGACCAACGATTGTGTCTTGCTCACCCTAATGTTCACTGCAGGTCAGAGGTGGGGATCTGCTCTTTGTAGTCCTATTTCAAATACTGCTGGTCAATGGACCAGTGGGAAATCACATAAGGGCTCTTCAAGCTTTCGCCTAGAGGTAACACTTGGCACCCTGTCCAGACTACATGGTCCAAAGCAAGTCACACAGGCTCGCCTTACTCAAGGCGGCAGGGAAGGGAAATCCCAACACGTTCCCAGAAGGGAGCCTGGGAAATATTTGGTGAATCAGCTAATGATGACCAGACCATAGGGGACATTCCTGTGTGGGAACTTCCTTGAAAGATACTTTTCTTCACGTTATCTGGAAGTACCTGGAGAAAAGTTCAGCCAAGTTGTAAGTATGTGTATGCCACAGGAAGATGAAACCACAGTTCTCTATTTTGGATGGGACGTGCACTTTTGGGGGAACTATGTCCATTCCCACAAATTAACATTCCTACTTCCTACAGTGGTAATCCATTCAAGGGCTGACAGAGAGGGAGATTTAAATCAGATGAGCTAGTGCTTGTTCTGTGTCATCCTGTACTACCTACTGAGAGTACAGAGTGAATACAAAATGTCCCTCGTCTTAAGAAACGTAGAGTCCATGAGGGACATCTTCAAATGAATAAATTAATTCATTGTAGTACAGTACACCATAATGGCTAAGTGCACAGGCTCCAGAATCAAAAAGACCTGAATTTGCACCCCTGGTTCTATTTATTCAAGTTTCATCTTCAGCGATTGTCCACAATCATAGTAACCTCCCCAAGAAGGCTTGTGAGAACTGAAGTAGGTAATCCATGCAAAACATTTATGACACATAGTAAATGCAGTGCTCAAAATAAACATTTTATTGGAATAAAGATGCAGATCATTGCAGGAGCACAGAGAGAGCCTCAGTCCTGGCATTAGGGATCACATCCTGAGAAAGCAACACCTGTGCTGTGTTTTGAAAGGTGAAAAGGAGTTCGTTAAGAAAAGAAGGAAGGTAAAAACTTTCTTAACAGTAAAGGTAACATAACCATGGTCTGGGGCCTAAATCAGAACCAGGGCAGAGCTGGACACAAACCCTTGCTTTGCCACTTGTTAGCTGTGTAGCCCTGGGTGAGTAGCTTCACCCCTCTAAGCCCCACTTTCCTGACATCTTTCTCCCTGGGCTGTTCTGGGTGTTACATCCCAAGCCGGTACTTGATAAATTGTAGATTAAATAAAGGAAGATCTGAGCACGTGCAAGAAAATGGAGTGTGAGATGCCAGTATTTTTGTCTACCCTCCGTTTTTACTGATGCCTCAAATCTACAGCAGAAAGCTGGAGATGCTCGCTCTCATTATTCCATGAACAGCAGGTGAAAAACAGCAGTTTCATTGGCTGAGGTGGAGGACAAGAGCAAGAATAGAGCTCTGTGTTTGTTTTTAGTTCTAAGTGGTAGCCACTTAGGTAGCAAAGGAAGGTAATTGACTTACAGGTCCCACTAAACTTGAGAGCTTTAGTTTGTGCCAGACGAAAATTAAATAATTAGCAAGGAATGTTCACTTCCAACATCCTTGGACAACTGCCTATTTCTCCATAAAGATGGGCCCCCAGGGAATGCAGAAGGATGTAACTGCAATTAAATAGGCGCATAAACCTTGCAGAGAGCTGTCACCACGGTGCCAGGGCTTAGTTGGGCTCTATTCTAGATAACTCACCATCCCCCATTCATAGTACGCTCCAAGGGAAAATGTATCAAAATGGTGGCTAGCACTCCTGGATTTGCCCATTCTTAAGAAATAGAAGTTAGGTCTTTGGTGACGCAGTGGTTAGGAATCTGCCTGCCAATGCAGGGGACAGGGGTTTGAGCCCTGCTCGGGGAGGATCCCACGTGCCGCGGAGCGACTAAGCCCGCGAGCCACAACTACTGAAGCCCGCGCGCCTAGAGCCCTTGCTCTGCAACAAGAGAAGCCACCCAACAAGAAGCCTGCACACCGCAACGAAGAGTAGCCCCCCCCAGCCCCGCTCGCCGCAACTAAACAAAAGCCTGCATGCAGCAACAAAGACCCAAGGCAGCCAAAAATAAATAAATAAATTTATAAAAAAAGAAACAAAAGTCAAACAAAAGAGGATCTCCTAAAGAGTTGCCTGTGAAAGATGACAATTATGAAAATATGGCTGAGAGGATATAATGTTTTCTTTAAAGTTTCAAAGTCATAGGCCCAAATATGAAAGATGAGATGTGAAATGTATATATATCAACCTTCCTGAAATTCTCAGAATCACTACTATCTTGCCTATAAATGGAAATATGTGCCTCCTACAAACATTTGTTGAGCATTTACTATCTTCTAGGTCCAGTGTCAAGTCCTGTGACTATAATGCTGAATAGCACATAAGCCCTCTCTGTGTTTCTATATCATTCAGGATTAAGTTCAGCTACATATAACAGAAATCTAATCCAAAACAACAATGTTTTACCCTAGTTAGGAGTTAATTTTGTTTCTTGGGTACAAAAAGAGAAGTAGCAGGCAGTCCAGGATTAAAATGCCAGCTCAACAAATTCAGGGACCCAGGCTACTTCTGTCTCACTGCTCTGGGCTCTTTAACATGATTCCACAGAGTCCAACATTTTTGCTTTAGCTCTGGCCATCATGCCACATCCTAGCCAGCAATAAAGAAGCAGAGGTAAGAAAGGTCATACAGAGGTAAGAAAGGTCATGCCCCCTACCTTTAAAGACATTTCATAAAAATCAGATACTTCCCAGCTTTCAGGAAGTTAGTAATTATATAGTCATGTTGGCTGGTCATGTACTTAGCTAAGAACTGGGAGTTCTGTTACTAAGGAGGAAGGCAAGAACTGATTTTGAGGGATAAATAACAGCTTTTGCCACAGGATTAAAGAGCTTGCTTTCTCTCTTTTCTCCACTGTCTTATTTATAACCAAAGCATCGAAGTAGCACCATTCTCCTCCAAGAGGAAGGAAAAGCCCTGGGCACAAGTATGTTACAGGAAAAATATGTCTTGATTTTTTCCTATCTTTCAGATTATTAAGTCTTATATAAAAAACAGAACAGGAAAATATAAAAATATCAGAGAACTTTTAAGGGTGTCCCTCCAGGAAATAATAGTTTAAGCTCTTAAGGAAAAACAAACTTTGATGCTTACCTCATGCTGTAGATATTAAAAGGAATTTCATAAAGATTAAAAATTCAAATATGAAAAATGGAAGTATTCTACAATTAAATTTAGGATGTTACATACTTAATTTAGTAGTGGGGAAGGCCATAAACAGAACATACACACACATACATACAAACACACACATGCCATACCATGCACAGAGATGGCATATTAGGAAACATATTTAAACTATACACATAATAAAACATAATAACCTCCTTAACATAAGAAAAAGATGAATGCTCCAAATTAAAACATGACAAAGGCAATGCACAAAACAATTATAATACAGTCAAAAACAAATAAAAAGATATAAAGGGAGAGAAAAATCACAATGAAAACTATTGGGGTTATTTGGCTCACATTCCACTCAATGAACCAGATTGCACTTGAGACAAGAGATGTTGGCCCTATCTCTCTATACTTCATGGACAACGTAAGGGATCTTCAAGAGTCATTTGGACTGTATCTGATTTTCTGTATTAAGTGCTATCTTAAGAATACAAGCATCAGGGGCTTCCCTGGTGGCGCAGTAGTTCAGAGTCTGCCTGCCGATGCAGGGGACACGGGTTCGTGTCCTGGTCTGGGAAGATCCCACATGCCGCGGAGTGGCTGGGCCCGTGAGCCATGGCCGCTGAGCCTAAGCGTCCAGAGCCTGTGCTCCGCAACGGGAGAGGCCACAACAGTGAGAGGCCCGCATACCGCAAAAAAAAAAAAGTATACAAGCATCATATGAAATGCAACTTCTCTTTACCCAGAGTTGGTGAAGAGTTGGGGAGACAGACTTTCTCACACACAGCTGGTGGGAAATATAAGTTGATAGGCGCTTTCTGGATGGGAATTTGGCAATGTATGAAGCTCAGAGGCCTGGGAGGTGTTTAAGAACTCTAGCTTGTTCAACAAGCAAGGGGAACAGACTGTTAGCAAAGTTGGGTAACAACTTAGTGAAGCAGTTCAAGAAGACAGGCTTGGTAGTTGGCCGCGTTTAAACATTCTGGTGATGTGTCTCAATAGAGAAGTAAGTCTATAAACCAGTATTTTTCAGGTGGGTCTTGGGCATCTTGGTGGTCTCTGGTAATCTAGCAAATGTTCTCCAGGTCTTTTGTGGTTTCAGAGGAAAAGGTTTTTAAAAATTCTGTTTATATACATTTGAAATATGGGCTTAATTAAGATTTTCTAGAAATTGAGTTATACTCTGAATCACTATATTCTTAAATGTTGGTTATGCACTACTAGAATTATATTAGTTATTCTGTCTTGGCTAATTTCAGGTAATTTGTATAGTTAATATTGGCTAAAACTTTTTTTTTTTTTTTTTTTTTTGCGGTACGCGGGCCTCTCACTGTTGTGGCCTCTCCCGTTGCAGAGCACAGGCTCCGGACGCGCAGGCTCAGCAGCCATGGCTCACGGGCCCAGCCGCTCTGCGGCACGTGGGATCTTCCCGGACCGGGGCATGAACCCGTGTCCCCTGCATCAGCAGGCAGACTCTCAACCACTGCACCACCAGGGAAGCCCAGGCTAAAACATTTTTTTAATGTCTCTTGTATGTTATCATTTTTGTGAAATATGCATTTATTACTGTTACTCTATTATTATAGTTCCAATAACTTGAAATGATCACTAATTCAGAAGTCACTGACTGAAGCACACCAGTGGTGATAAAATAACAAACACAATTCAGAATAATGTCTGAAACGTGAAGAGTGAACAGCCCCAGTGCAAACAGAAGCTGTGCATCTGTGTGCTGGGACAACATGTAGTTACAAGTGTGATGATTTTTCACACACATTCAAAAAAGGAAAAAGATAATAGAAAGAATTATGATGAATCTGAAAATTAGATTTTATTGAGCCAGCCAGCCACTCACTTTCAATTCTCAATGTTTTTTCTGATACGAAATTGTCAAATAGTGGTATGAAACTGCCACATAAAAAAAATCCCTCTAAACACACTGACTTCTCTAGTAAATACATTTAGATTTTCCATAGTAAACACAAAATAATCTTTCCAAAATAAACACAAAATAAACACAGAACTGATGTACACTGTTGCTAAAGGCAAAGAAGAATCCAAAATTACAGAAGCATCCTTCAAAGTCACATTCTCTATAGCATAACAAGGAGCAAGTGTCACTCCTGAAAGAAAAGCTTATAAAGTAATCCCCAATATAACAAATATACTTAGAAAGAACAAGCTATTGGTAAAATTCCTTTATCAAAGGATAAAGATGGACATGGCAAAACAACAGTGGCATACAATGTAAAAGAACAATTATTCTCGCACAATTGGAAAAGAAACAGCAATATGTAGCATACAAATCAGGTCCTGACATATTATGGTATACATATGAGGAAGAAGTGCTTGATAAGCTTTTGTTTGTGAATCATTAAAAAATTCATGTACAGGCGTTTAGGTAATGGCATTTTCTGAACTAAGATTAAACTGGAAAAGGTACATTGTAAAAAATACTGATGGAACACCAGGCATGTATGCAACAGGATGTATTTCCACAGACACACAAAGATGTTTTACATGAACACCAGTCCACAGACCGATTTATTCAAAACAGGCAATTGGGAGTGAACAATGCTCCTTTTGATCTTGATTAAATACTGAAGGAAATATTGACCTCTGTGAATATAAGCAAATCAGAGCCACCAAGCACATTTTTTTTTCAATTTGCTGTGCAAAGAAATGGGCAGTAGATACAAGAATGTTCTCCTACGCTGATGTATGCTTGCTGTGAAAGGGAAAGGCACGCACCTGAGTTTTTAAAAGCTTAACCTATCCAATGCCATCTTGAAAAAGAAGAGTAAAGTTAGAAAACTTACTCTGACTTGGAAGCTTACAATAAAGCTACAATAATCAAGATAGGGTGGTGCTGGTATAAGGAACAAATAGATCAATGGAACAGATTAGAAAGCCCAGAAATAGACCCACACTTATGTCATCAACTGATTTTTTTTTTCAAAACATGTTTTTGTATTGAGATAAAATTCATGACATAAAATTCATTATTTTAAAGTATACAATTTTAAATTGTGTGGGTTTTTAAAGTAGATTTGCAATGTTGTGCAACAATCACCATTACCTAATTCCAGAGCATTTCCATTGTTCCAAAACAAAACCTGTACCTGTTAGCAGTCACTCCTTGTTCCCTTCTCCCTTATTCCCTGAAAACCACTAATCTAGTTTCTGTCTCTATGGAGTTCCCTATTCTGCATATTTCATATAAATGTAATCCTATGATACGTGGACTTTATAGTGTCTGGCTTCTTTCAATTAGTGTAATATCCTCCAGGTTCATCCACATTGTACAATTAGTATAATATTCTCCAGGTTCATATTAGTACCTCATTCCTTTTTTACGGCTGATAATATTCCACTATACAGATATACCACATTTCATTAATCCTTTCATCCAGTGATAGACATTTGGTTTTTTTCCTATTGTTTGGCCATTATGAATAATAGTGCTATAAACATTTGTTTTAATATGAACATATATTTTCAATTCTCTTGCATATATAACTAAGGAGAAGAACTCTTGCCTCATATGGAAACTTGAAGTTTAACTCTCTGAGAAACTACCAAATAGTTCTCCCAGTGGCTATACTATTTTCTACTTCCAACAGCAGTGTATGAAAGTTCCAGTTTCAACAAATTCTTGCTGATACTTCTTATTTTTCCATTAAAAACATTACTATGATTACAGCCATTCTAGTGGGCATGAAGTGGTATCTCATTATAGCTTTGATATGCATTTCCATAATGGCTAATGATGTTGAGAATATTTTCATGTACCTATTGGCCATTTGTATACCTCCTTTGAAGAAATGTTTATTCAAATTCTTAGACCATTTTTTCACTGTGTTTGTCTTTTTATTGTTGAGTTGTAAGTATTCTTTTTATATTCTGGATATTAGACCCTTAACAGATACATGATTTGCAAATATTTTCTCCTACCCTGTAGGTTGCCTTTTTTTTCTTGATAGTGACCTTTGATGCACAAAGTTTTAAATTTTGATGAAGTCCAACTTATCCATTTTTATTTTTGTTGTTTGTGCTGTTAGTATCACACCTAAGAAATCATTGCCTAATTTAATATTATGAAGAGATACATCCATGTTTTATTTTGAGCGTTTTGTAGTTTTGGTTGTTGATATTTTGAGATAATTTTTACATATTGTGTGAGGTTGGGATCCAAATTCATCCTTTGTACGTGGATATTCAGTTGCCTGAACACCATTTGTTGAAAAGTATATATTTTCTTCCACTGTATGATCTTGCCAACCTTGTCAAAAATCAATTGGCCATAGATGTCTGGGTTTATTTTTGGACTCTCACTTCTATTCCTTTGGTCTATAAATCTATCCTTCTAATAGTACACTGTCTTTTTTTTTTTTTTTTTTTTGGCTGCATTGGGTTTTTTGTTGCTGCTCACAGTCTTTCTCTGGTTGCAGTCAGTGGGGGCTACTCTTTGTTGTGGTGCGTGGGCTTCTCATTCCGGTGGCTTCTCTTGTTAGGGAGCACAGGCTCTAGGTGCGCGGGCTTCATTAGTTGTGGCATATGGGTTCAGTAGTTGCGGCATGCAGGCCCTAGAGTGGGCATGCTTCAGTAGTTGCAGTGTGTAGGCTCAGTAGTTGTGGCTTGTGGGCTCTAGAGCGCAGGCTTGGTAGTTGTGGCACACAGGCTTAGTTGCTCCACGGCACATGGGATCTTCCTGGATCAGGGATTGAACCTATGTCCCCTGAGTTGGCAGATGGATTCTTAACCACTGCGCCACCAGGGAAGTCCCAGTACACTGTCTTTATTACTGTATCTTTAAAGTAAATTTTTAAATCAGGAAGTGTGAATCCTCCAATGAGTCTGCTAATCTTTTTCAAGATAATTTTGTCTATTTGGGGTTCCTTACATTCCATATGAATTTTAAAATCGGCCCGTCCATTTATGCAAAAAATGCAGTTGGAATTTTGATAGGGTTTGCATTGAATTTGTAGGTCAATTTGAGGAGTATTTCCATCTTAAAAATATTATGCCTTCCACTCATGAATACAGGATATTGTTCCTTTTATTTAGGCCTTCTATAACTTCTTTCAGTAATATTTTATAGTCTTCAGTGTAGGGGTTAAACTTATTCCTAAGTAGGTTATTCTTTTTGATGGCATTATAAATTGAATTGTTTCCTTGACTTCATTTTTTAATTGTTTACTGCTAGTATATAGAAACACAACTGATTTTCTACATCGATCTTGTATCCTGTAACTTTGCTTAACTTATTAGTGTTAATATATTTTTTCTGGATTTGTTGTCATTTTCTATATATAAGACCATGCCATCTGCAAATAGGGATTGTTTTTACTTCTTCCCTTCTAACAGGTATGCCTTTTCTATACTTTTCTTGCCTAATTTCCTTGGTTAGAACTTCCGGTATAATTTTGAATGGAAGTGTTAAGAGCTGACATTCTTGACTAGTTTATGGTATTAGAGGGAAATCTTTAAGTCTTTGATTATTAAATATGATGTTAGCTGTGGGTTTTTCATAGATATCTTTCACTAGGTTGAGGAAGTTCCCTTCTATTCCAAGTTTGTTAGTGTTTTTATCTTGAAAGGGAGTTGCATTTTCCCAAATACTTTTTCTGAATCTATTGAGATGATCAGTTTTTTCTTTAATTTCTTAATACGTATTACATTGATTCAATTTTGTATGTTGAACCAACCTTGCATTCCTGAGATAAATCCCACATGGTCATGGTGTATAATCCTTTTAATATGCTGCTGAATTCAGTTTGCTGGTATTTTGTTGAGAATTTTTCCATCTATATTCACAGGGGATAATGATCTTTAGTTTTCCTTTTATATGTTTTGTTTGTCTGCCTTTGGTATTAGGATAGTACTGGCGTCACAGAATAAGTTAGGAAGTATTCTCTTCTATTCTATTTTTTAGAAGAGTTTGACAAGGATTGCTATTAGTTCTTCTTTAAATGTTTGGTTGAATTCACCAGTGAAATCATCTGGTCATAACTTTTCTATGTTGGAAATTTTTTGATTACTAAGTCAATCCTTTTACTTGTTATTGGCCTTTTCAGGTTTTCTATTTCTGCTTGAATGAGTTTTGGCAGTTTGTGTATTTCTAGGAATTTGTCCATTTCATTTATCTACTTTGTTGCCATATAATTTGTTGACATACAATTATTCATAGTAATTTTTTGAATCCTTTTATTTCTTTAAATTCAGTAGTAAGAGCCCCTCTTTCATTTCTGATTTTAGTAATTTCTTTCTTTCTTGTTCAGCCTATCTAAAGGTTTGCCAATTTTGTTGATCTTTTCAAAGAACCAACTTTTGGCTTACGGATTTCCTGAATTGTTTTTCTATTCTCTATTTTGTTTATCTCCATTCTAATATCTATTATTTCATTTCTTTTTCTTGCTTTGGGTTTAGTTTGCTGTTCTTTTCTAGTTCCTTAATGTGGAAAGTCAGGTTATTGAGTTGAGATTTCTCTTATTTTAATGTAGGCATTACATTATAAATTTCTTACCGAGCACTGCTTTGAAATGCTCTGTTTCTGTTTTGATTTATCTCAAAGAATTTTCTAATTTTTCTTGTAGTTTCTTCTCTCTAACCCATTGGTTATTTAGAACTCTGTTGTTTAATTTCCACATATTTTTGAAGACTCCAAATTTCCATTTTATGTTTTTTTTTTTTTTTTAATTTTGTTTTTTTGCGGTACGCGGGCCTCTCACTGTTGTGGCTTCTCCCGTTGCGGAGCACAGGCTCCGGACGCGCAGGCTCAGCGGCCATGGCTCACAGGCCCAGCTGCTCTGCGGCATGTGGGATCCTGCTGGACTGGGGCATGAACCCATGTCCCCTACATCGGCAGGCGGACTCCCAACCACTGCGCCACCAAGGAAGCCCCAAATTTCCATTTTAAATTGATTTATAATTTCATTCCATTGTGATCTGAGGATATAGCTTTGCATGATTTCAACATTTCAAAATTTGTTGAGGCTAGTTTTGTGGCCTAACATATGGTCTACTCTGGAAAATGTTCCATGTGCACTGGAGAAAGATGTGTACTTTGCTGTTGTTGAGTAGAGTGTTCTATAGAGGTTCAACTGATTTTTTACAAAAGTAAAGAAGTAATCCAGTAGAGAAAGCAAAGTCTTTTCAATAAATGGTGAAGGAAAAACTGGATGTCCATTCAGAAAAAAAAAAAATTAAGAAAAAAAATTAATTTCTACCCTTCCCTTACCTAATACACCTAAATTAATTCAAGATAGATAATAAGCTTAATGTAAAAGCTAAAACTTTAAAACTTATAGTAGAAAATATAAAATAATATTTTTCTGTGACTTGGGGGTAGGCAAAATTTTCTTAGACAAGTCACAGAACACAATAACCATAAAAGAAAAAATGAATATTAGACTTCATTGCAATAAAAACTTCTGTTCATCAATTGAGACAATTAAGACAATAAATAGACAAGACATAGACTAGGATAAAACATTCACAAAAATATATGTGTCTGGCAGAAAATTGGTATTCAGGATGTATAAAGAACTTCCACAAGCCAATAATAAACAAATTCACAAAAATATTTGAACAAATATTCTACATAGGAAGATATACAAATGGCTATGAGCACATGGAAATGTGCTAACATCATCAGGAAAACGCAAATTAAAGCCATAATGAGATACTACCACTATAAACTAGTTAACATGGCTAAAACTAAAAAGACTGACACCACCAAATGTTGGCAAGGCTGTGAAGCAACAGAGACCCTCACATACTGTTGGTGGCCTGTAAAAAGTGCTTTAATCATTTTGGGAAAATGGTCTGGTAGTTTCTTATCAAAGTAAATATACACTGACCTTAGATCCCAGAAATTCTACTCCTAGGTATTTACCTAAGAAAAACTAAAACATATATCTACAAAAAGATTTATACAAGAATGTTCATAGGTGCTTTATTCATAATATTCTCAAACTGGAAATGGCTCAGATGTCTGTCAACAGGAGAATGGTTAAATAAACTGTGATGTATTTGTAAAATGTAATAGAGCACAATAATAGAAAATAATGGACTACAGGTATACCCAATGGCTTGGATGAATCTTTAAAGCATTATGCTCAGTGAAAAAGTTCTTAGAAAAATCAGTTCATAGTGTAGACTCTATGATTACACTTATATGAAGCTCTAGAACAGGAAAAATTAATCTATAGTGAAAAAAATCAGAATGTGATTGTCTCTGGATGATAGAGGTGGAAACTGTCTAGGAAGAGGCACGAGGAACTTCCTGGAGTGACGGTACTTTTCTACATATCAATAGAGGTTTGGTAACATAGGTGATTAGATTTGTCAAAATTCACAGAACAGTATACTGAAGATTTATACATTCATTGTATACAATGAATTTTATCTTTACTAGGAACTATAAAAGAAACTGAACTCCAGTTAATAATGTTTATGCTGCAATTTACTTTGAAATGTATCAGAAATGAGATGAATTAAGGTATGAATAGAAGTATGGATAGAGAGACACATATATGATAAAGCAAATAAGGTAAAATGTTAACTGTAGAATCTAGGTAATATATGAGTGGCCACAGTACAATTCTTTCAACTTTTCTGTATGTTTGAAAAACTTTCATAATAACATATTAAGATGTGTCTAATAAAAGTAAATAAAATAATGATTCTCATAAAGACCATTTCTATGAATTCAGGTGTTTTATCAGGTAGTATTTCTTAGCAATAATTTAAGCCTTTTGAATAAGATAAACCTATTATTTCAGGTTTTAAAAGATGCTTTTTAATGTCAAGGATAAAAGTTAGGATGTCTTACAAAGACCAGAGTGTGGTGCAAATAACATTACCACCAAGAATTTGACGTTTTCCATCACTTGATTTTCTACACTCATCAGATAATGTGAACCATAAGGACGTGCAGACATACTTTCCAAAATCAAATGCAACGAGAGCAAAATTGGGAATCCATTTGCTGCCATCTCTCAAGTTGAAATAGTCAACCTTCTGGCTTTTGAATGTGATATGCTCATTGATTTAGCATCTGACTGAATGATGAAAGTAGTTTTCAGTGGGAAATCTCTTCATAATTTCTATGTCCATATTCAATCCAGAGCCATTTGTCAGAATCACCAAAAACTTGCTGCCATTCCTGACAACCTGTGACTGTAAATTTGGATTTACTAATATAGTGAATAGAAAGAGCAAAAGAGAAATTGACTGGATACAGAACATGGCCTATGGCTCAAGTTATCTGTCAGATATTAATACAGTCTTGGCCCAGGTTCTCTAGAAAGCAGAGCCTAAGGCCAAAGATAATCTGTTAACATTTCATTGGGAAATACAATTCCAGGGAATTAAGAGTGAGGGAAATGGGAATTAATTAAGGGAAGGGGAGAGATCAAATACAGGGGAGCGCATTACTGAGGTGGCCAAATTCCATAATACAGATCAGTTGTTCATTCTTAGAGAGGTATCATCATTGAGGCCATATGAAACATACATGTTTCAGAACAACCCTGGGCAGGGGAAGGTAAAGAGGGATGGAAGTGGGAGAAAGGTTGACAAATTTATCTCCTGGTTCCCTTTTGATTTCCTCCTCCAGTGTTTGAGGTCCATTTAAAAGGTGGCAACTCTCCTTTGGCCAAAGTCTCCATGGGTCCATTCCAACAAGTACACAGGTGTGGCGTCCTCTCCTTATCAGTTGACAACATACACAGGGGCTCCTTAAGCATGCATTTGGTGGCAGCGGCTAGGCTTTATAATCTTGAGAATGGAGTGAGCTATGGCTAAAGCAACTTTGGTCAGGAGGTAAGGCAAATAGCCACTGTAAGTGGGATTGGGTAGATCTGGGGAAGTTCATAGTAGGCCTGGTACAGATAAGTTGGTGATGGATTGTAAACAATACACACTTGACATAAAAGGGACTGACATAAAAATATCATTAATGTTTTAGTTTGAAAATGTTAATATTTTATTATAAAAATTATGATAAATCTTTTAAAAATTAACCTAGGGGCTTCCCTGGTGGCGCAGTGGTTGAGAGTCTGCCTGCCAATGCAGGGGACGCAGGTTCATGCCCTGGTCTGGGAGGATCCCACATGCCGCGGAGCGGCTGGGCCTGTGAGCCATGGCCGCTGAGCCTGCGCGTCTGTAGCCTGTGCTTCGCAGCGGGAGAGGCCATGGCAGTGAGAGGCCCGCATACCACACACACACAAAAAAAGCTAACCTAAAATTAGTTGTCTTTACGTAGACATAAAGAATAGCCTTTAAGTGGTATTTGGTGGGCAGATATTGGAGAAATTGAGTTCTATACTGAGGTCCTTCATGTTTAGTATGGAAGAATTCATGTCATTTAGTTCATTGTATTGTGAGTATCGCAAGGTATTTTTTCCATTATTTAGTCATGTGTACTTTATAACTGTTTCAAGAGGAACAAAACCAATAATAGTGACCAAAATTATAAAATAAAGTATGTAACCTTGTAATAATAGAAATACTCCATAATAGAAAACTTAGGGTTCATTAGTTTCACTCACATTTTTATTTTTCCTGTGTGCAATTCAGTGTTCTTTTTGTCTATCTGATAATTGAAATCTTTGTTTAATTCTGCAAAATTTCAGCTGACATCTCTTCAACACTGCTTTCTGCAGTTCTGTCCTTTGTTTCTTGAACTTCTAATATATATTACAGTTTCTTATTCTATTATCTGTAATTCCTAAATTCTCTTTCATATTTTTTTCTTTCTCTCTCCATTCTGCAATCTGGATAAATTCCTCAGTATTATCTTTCCAATCATCAATTCTCTTTTCAACTGTGTTGGTCAGTGTGGTGTTTATTCTGTCTTGTGAGTTCTTACTTTCCATGGCTATATTTTTCATTTCTAGGATTTCTATTTGGTTGCTTTAATAGTCCTCTGTAACTTCTTTACTATATTTATGATTGTCATTGCTTCCTTAATCTCTTTATAGACCTTAAACATATTTATCTTGAAATTGCTTTCAGAATCCTTTTTTATATGTATTTCTTCAAAGTCAAATTATTTTGGTTGATGAGGTATCTTTTGCACCTCAGTTTTCCACATTAGCTTTGACATTTTGCAGGCAAATTCATTTGTGTGAAAGTTTCGTTATGTTTTTCTCCCTGATCTCAGTCTTCTCTATTGGACTTTTTGTTTTTCTCCTGGTTGCCTTCATAGAGGCCCTCAGTGTAGAGTCCCTCGTTCAGAAACAGGTTTCATACTTGTAACCCCTAAATTCTTGTCCCATGGGACTAGATCTTTAATTACTCAGCTATTCAGCAGACCCACATAAGAGTTTAAACCTTTTCAACCTCAGTTCACTGAGACAGCCCTACTCTAGAACCTTTTTCACAAAGTGAGTCTAAATATGATCTGTCACCATGAATAGCTGTTTGATTCCTTTCTCCTGGAATGAAGCCTGGCTGCCATTTTATGCTTCTATTCTGGAAGCAGAATAGAAGATCAAGGTTTCAGATGCCACTTGCCTTTAGGTGTTTCTGATCTACATAAATGTTTGTCTACTTTTTCAGTGATAGAGCTTTTAAAATTACTTCAGTGGAAATATATTATTAGGCACTGTTATGCATTTGGAGTATGAATGTGCAAGTTCTGTGATCACACATCTCAACATATTGAGTGAAATTCAAAACTGTGACATAAAGTAGCATCATTCTGATCTGGAACATGTTAGATTATTAGAAATGTGATTTATGTATTAAATCTTTTAAAGATGCAATACTTTTTAAATATGAAATGAACTTTTAGGATTAAGTCCAGAGGAAGTAATTAGGCATGTGCAAAAAATTTGCCCTCTATGATATTCATCACAGCATTACTTATAAACTAACAAACAAATAAAAAAGAAACAACCTAAGTGATCAACAATAGAAAATTTTAGGAACAATACATGCACATGAGGAATTTTCACATAGTTATTAAAACAGTTTACAAACAGTTCATTTAGTAGCATCCCATGTGTGCATATGTGTATTTAATGAAAGGGAATACAGCCAAACATTGACAGTAGTAATCACAAGAGGGTGAAAATATGAGTGATTTAAATTTTTTTCTTTTTTAACTTGCCTGTGTGTTATTTTTGTTTTTAACTAATTCTAAAGTTTCTCAAGTTGGACACTTTGTTATCTGAGTTTTCATTTCTTATCTGAAAAATAACACTAAATTCTTCATAACATTATTATAGGATTAAATGAGATAATTTATGTTCATCAAGTCTGCATTTCTTTTGTATCTTGGAAAAGTGACTTAGCTTCTTTACAGTTCTGTTTCCTTATATGTAAAAGAGGAATAATTATACTATACTAAAAATCATAGGATGGTCAAACGGATGGAATTCTGTGATTAGTACAGTATCATGGTAGTCAATACTACTGCTGTTGCTGCTGCTATTACTTTTGCTGTTTTGTTTTTGCTATTGTTTTTAGCCCCTTCAATGCCTCTCCTTAACAGCCTTACTGGTCCTAACTCTCATTTTCTCAGGGATATGTTTGAGCATTGAACTGTTAATTGACGGTAATAACTGAATGTGCCTCTTCTCCTGATAATATATTTATAACAGGAATACTTACTATCATTAATATAAAAAATTAAGAACTTTAACCATTAATACCACTACTTCTTGGCGAAGGGCAGGAGGAGAGAAATTTGGAGCCTATGAACCTTGGGGCAACCCCATCAGATTGTGTGCCCCTCCTGGGCTGAGGAAGGATGCCCAGGATAACATTCGGAGATTTTATGACTTGCACAATGTATTCAAGTACCAAAAGCTGACAAGTCCTTATAAGGCTAGTAAATTAGACATAATAATGAATTATAACTGAATAACGAAAGCAAACAATAACTCTGTTGTATAATACCTCATTACATTATGAAAGAATTTATGTTCAATCATGCCAGGAACTTTTGTGTAAAGGAAAACAGGGTTGACTAGTAGGTGTTTCCTGTCCTTGGGAATGAATATTTAAGACAGTCTCCACGATGTAACTATGAACCCAGGAGATGTGGAATTGTATCTTAAAAAGCATACGAGGCTTCCTTGTTGGATCCATAAAAAATAAAAAGATATACTTTCAAAAGTGTCATAATGCACAGGTGGGACTTCCAGGTTTGCAGAACAATGGTAAACACCTGATTATAAATTTTTTTTTTCCTCCTTTCCCCCCAAACATAAAATCAACAAAGAGAACAAATAAACCTACTCAAAAACACACACTTTCTGCATTGCTAGGAGAAAGAAAACTCTACCACCTTCAAATTAACTGTGAGTAGGAAAATAAATTCCAACAGGGATCTTGCTGTCTATCCACTGCTGCAAGACTGCAGATGCAGAGTGGGTGAGGAGAACCTTAAAAGACTCTGATTAAAAAAAAGCAGAGGAGAGTGGACAACTTAGAGGAAGCTCTGACAAAATCACCTGGAAAAACAGAAAGTATAACAGTAAATGATGAAATATGAACACAAATAAGGGCTTGGTCATTCAAAGCCCAGGCTATGGGGAAGGGGCTTAAGAGTGTGCAGAACCAGAAGTGTCAGCTTTGAAGAAATGGTGCTTCTGGAGGAGAAGCAGATAAATATAGAGAAGGTGGTATCCTGAGGTAATAATGCAGTGATGAAAAAGAAGGAAATAAGAGAAAAATTAAGGATTCTTAAGAAGTGAAGGGAAATTAAATGTGAAATTCTTTCCCCTCCTCTGCCCACCAACAAAATCATCATTAAAAGAACCTTCCCCAAAGAATACAGAGCTGACAGAGAAAGTTGCTCTCTAACTAGGAAATCTAACCATGCAAGGGACAGGACTAATAAAAAAACATACCATATCTACACAAAGTGACTGAAAAAAGTCAAATGATGTGAATAAAACTCTTCTGCTGCTGAAAAATCCCCCCACCCCAGAGAACCATAAATCTGAAGAAAACTTTAACACAGAATTCTAAATGGAATTAAATATCCTCAATCCAGACTGGGGTGGAGGGGACACCTTGAATCAGAAATATAAAAACTAAGAACCCAAATGGACAGAGAAAAGAAGAATTAAACATGATCTGATGGAACTCAGGAACAAAACAGATGAAAAAGACAAAATTATATCAGAAATAAAAACTTAATAAAGAGCAGTAAGGTAAACAGGTAAATAACCAAGAGAATGAAAGCAAGATTAAGAAAAAAGTAAAACAGGTTAGAGAGAAAGTGGTTGAAATGGAAGTCAGGCAAAGGAGATTGAGCATAAATATAATTGTGATTTGAAGAAGAAACCTGAAACAATAAATCAGGTGTAATATTTAATACTAAAATCTAAAAAAAAGCATTTCATAAATAAAAGAAGACCTGAATCAGGGCTCACTAGGTACTGTGGAGAATGATTTAGATATCTAAAAAATATTCTGGTAAAACGATTAGACTTTAAAGAAAAAGAAAACTCTTTAAGACCTCCAGGCAAAAAGATAAAATCGAATACAAAGGCAAGAGGATCAGAATGGCATCGTATTTCACAAAACTACCTACCAGGCAAGGCAACAGAGGACCAGCATTTTCAGTAAGCTTGAGGAAGAAAGTGCAAACCAAGGCTATCATATCCAGCTATACTCTCCTTCAACTATCAAGGCCACACGAAAATAGTTTTGAATGTGCTAGAACTCAGAGAATACTGGACATACATTCCATTCCTATGGATTTAGAGCAGGGGTAAAAGCTATAGCTCACAGGTCAAAAAAATTTTTTAAATAAAGTTTTATTGGGGGACAGCCACACCCATTTGTCTACATATTGTGTACGGTTGCTTTTGTGATACAAGGGCAGAGTTGAGTAGTTATGATCAAGACCATATAGCTTACAAAGCCTAAAATACTGTTTACTCTCTGTCCCTAATTTACAGAAAATGTTTACCAGTCTCTACTTTAGAGGATGCATATCATTCAACCAAAGGATAAATGACAAAACTTTGCAGAAGGATTGATGATGAATATTACATATATTTAGTTAAAGATCTAAGACTAGAATGAGAGTGGCATTGTGGGTTGAAGAATAATATGTTATCAATGGACCTAGTGAGTGTCATACAGAGTGAAGTAAGTCAGAAAGAGAAAAACAAATACCATATATTAATGCATATATGTGGAATCTAGAAAAAATGGTATAGATAATCTTATTTGCAAAGCAGAAATAGAGACACAGATGTAGAGAACAAATGTATGGATAACAAGGGTGAAGGGGGGTGGGAGGAATTGGGAGATTGGGATTGACACATATACACTATTGATACTATTTATAAAATAGATAACTAATGAGAACGTACTGTATAGCACAGGGAACTCGACTTAAAGCACTGTGGTGACCTAAATGGAAAGGAAATCCAAAAAACAGGGGATATAGGTATATGTATAGCTGATTCATTTTGCTGTACAGGAGAAACTAATACAACATTGTAAAGCAACTATACTCTAATAAAAATTAATTTTTAAAAAGAATAATATCATCAGATGTTCTAATAGAATAGAAAGAATTAAACTAAAAAGTGAGAGAAGGGAAAAAAAACAGTGAACTTAAAGTAAGATAATCGAATTATATAGGTAATAGATGAGAGTTAACTAATACCATTATAATTGAGGAAGAGGTTAAGTAAGTAAAGAGGGAATTAAGAATAGTATAAAAAGTATTAATACAAATGTAGCCATTAAAATAAAAATATAGACCTACTTAAATACTACAATAAATGTTTTGAAAAAGCAAAGAGGTACCTCAAACAGAGAAAGACTCTTAGTAAATACAACATAATACATCCAATAATTAAAAGTAAGATGATATGAAAGCACTGACACCAAAGATTACATTAATGTAAATAAATATGAATAGACTTTTCTTGCTTATTAAAGAAAAAGGTTTTCAAATTTTCATATAAATTAAAAATCCAAATCTATGCTGCTTAAAAGAGCTTCATATAGTACTTGGCCTTAATAATAAGTTCCAAATTCATGCTATCTAGTGTTAATTACAGTTTATATGATCCTCCAATCTCTTATTTTCAATTCCAAACATCTTTGAAAAGGTTTCTAACTCATCTGGCAGCAATAACTGACCTGATCTCAACTCATCTGATAAAAAAAACCTTGAGCTAAACTGATGAGAGGCTATTTATAGTCTTTATTTCTACTATATAGAGTGAATACTCATACATCTCACTATTGAAATATCAATGGGATTGATTATGGGGTGTTGCTTTCAGACACTACTGGGAGTTTTATATGATATATATATATTTTGTCACCATATGACCTTTCTAAAATCTGAATGATTCTGAATTCTGAAACATAATTTTCCCAAGGGCTCTCCATAATGGATTGTAGAATGCTTCTTCTTCCACTACTATCATTACTACTAGTTCTGCTAAGAAATCCCACAAATAAGATCAGTCAGAGAAAGAGAGAATAATATATTGCAACATTTATTAATAGGAAAGAATTGGAAACAACTAAAACCTACAATAGGAAAACGATTACATAAAATACAGTCTACCAAACTGATAAAAATTTCTGTAGTTATTTGTGATGATTCTGTAACAACATAGAAAAAATACTTACACTACAATGTTAAGCAGAAAAAAACAGGATGTAAAATTCTAAATAGGTCAGAAATTAAAATATACTACTCTTTTTAGTAATGCAAATGATATGGTAAGGTGGCATATAGAAAAATAAAAACAAGTGATTTGTGGAAATGGTAAGATTTTAGGTAATTCTTTTCCTAACTTAAACAGGAAAATCTGCATGCTATTAACTATTTAGGAATTACCCAGGATGACACTGAATTTAAGGTTGCCTGAAAATCAAAAGGAGCTTTGTAGTGCTTAAGAATTTAGCAGTCTGAGAACCCTGCACATTTGATTGAGATTTATAATCAAGAATAGAAGGGTCATTTATTATGCTTTTGTTTCTTTTGCATTTGGTGACAGATCCAAAAAATATTGCTGCGAGTCACAGAGTGTCCTGCCTAAGTTTTCTTCTAGGAGTTTCATGGTTTCTAGTCTTACATTTACGTCTTTAATCCATTTTAAGTTTACTTTTATATATGATGTGAGAAAATGTTCTAATTTCATTCTTTTATGTGTAGCTGTCCAGCACCACTTATTGAAGGGGCTGTCTTTCCCCATTGTATGTTTTTGGCTTCTTTGTCATAGATTAATTGACCTTAAGTGTGTGGGCTTATTTCTGGGCTCTCCATTCTGTTCCATTGATCTAGGTGTCTGATTTTGTTTTGTTTCGTTTTTGTTTTTGGTTTTTTTTTTGCCAGTACCATACTGTTTTGACTATGGTAGTTTTGTAGAATAGTCTGAAGTCAGGTAGCTTGATACCTCCAGCTCTGTTCTTCTTTCTCAAGATTGTTGTTGCTATTCAGGGTCTTTTGTATTTCTACAGAAATTTAAAAATTATTTGTTTTAGTTCTGTGAAAAATGCCATTGGTATTTTGATAGGGATTGCACTGAATATGTAGATTGTCTTGTGTAGTATGGTCTTTTTTAACAATATTAATTCTTCCAATCCATGAACACAGTATATCTTTCCATCTGTTTGTGTCATCTTCAGTTTTGTTCATCAGAGTCATAGTATTCTGAATTGAGGTTTTTTTACCTCCCTAGATTTACTCCTAGGTATTTTATTCTTTGTGATGTAATTGGAAACAGGATTATTTAGTTAGTTTCTGTTTCTGATAGTTCATTGTTAGTATATAGAAATGCAACAGATTTCTGTATATTAATTTTGCAGCCAACACCCTTACTGAATTAACTGATGAGCTCTAGTAGTTTTTTGGATTTTCTATGTATAGTGTCATGTCATCTGCAAACAGTGACAGTTTCACTTCTTCCTTTCCAATTTGGATTTCCTTTATTTCTTTTTCTTGTGTGATTGCTGTGGCTAGGAATTAAAACACTATGTTGAATAAAAGTGGTGAGAGTGGGCATCGTTGTCTTGTTCCTGATCATAAAGGAAATGCTTTAAGCTTTTCTCTGTTGAGTATGATGTTAGCCCTGGGCTTATCATGTATGGCCTTTATTGTTTTGAAGTATGTTCCCTCTATGCCCAGAGTTTTCTATCATAAAGAGATGTGGAATTTTGTCAAAAGCTTTTCCTGCATCTACTGAGATAACCATATGATTTTTATTCTTCAATTTGTTAATGTGGTATATCACACTGATTGATTTGCAGATATTGAACCATCCTTGCACCCCTGGGATAAACCCCATTTGATCATGGTGTAAAATCCTTCTAATGTATTGCTGGATTTGATTTGCTAATATTTTTTTGAGGATTTTTGCATCTATGTTCATTAGTGATATTTGTCTGTAATTTTCTTTTTTATGTGATATTTTTGTCTGGTTTTGGTATCATGGTGTTGCTGGTCGCATAGAATGAGTTTGGAAGCATTCCTTCCTCTGCAATTTTTTGGAATAGCTTGAGACAATAGGTATTAACTCTCTATAAATGTTTGGTAGAATTTACCTGTGAAACCATCTGGTCCTGGATTTTTGTTTGTTGGAATTTTTTTTTTCCATTGCTGATTCAATTTTTGTTACTGGTAACTGGTCTGTTCACATTTTTTACTTCTTCCTCATTCAGTCTTCGGAGATCGTACATTCCTAGGAATTTGGTCATTTCTTCTAGGTTGTCCATTTTATTGGTATATAGTGGCTTATAGTAATTTATGATTCTTTGTATTTCTGTGGTATCAATTGTAACTTCTTTTTCATTTCTGATTTTATTGATTTGGGCTGTCTCTCTCTTTTTTTGATAAGTCTGACTAAAGTTTTATCAATTTTGTTTATCTTTTCAAAGACCTGGCTCTTAGTTTCATTGATCTTTTCCATGATTTTATTAAATTTAAATTCTATTGTTTGAATTAAACTTAAAAAAATTTTGCACAGCAAAGGAAACCATTAGCAAAATGAAAAGACAACCTACTGAATGGGAGAAAATATTTGCAAATGATATGACCACAAAATATATAAACAGCTCATACAACTCAATATCACAGAAACCAACAGCCTGATTTAAAAATGGGCAGAAGACCTGAAGAGACATTTTCCCAAAGAAGACATACAGATGGCTAACAGGCACATGAAAAGATGCTCAACACTGCTAATCATGAGAGAAAAGCAAGTCAAAACCAAGTGAGATATTACCTCACACCTGCCCGAATGGCCATCATCAAAAAGACCACAAATAACAAGTGTTGGTGAGGATGTGGAGAAAAGGAAACCCTTGTACACTGTTGGTGGGAATGTAAATTGGTGCAGCCACTGTGGAAAACAGTACGGAGGTTCCTCAAAAACCAAAAAATAGAACTACCACATGATCCAGAAACTCCACTCCTGGGTATGTATCCAAAGAAAATGAAAACACTAATTCAAAAAGATACATGCACCCCAACGTTTATAGCAGCATTATTTATGATAGCCAATATATGGAAGCAACCTATGTGTCCATCAACAGGTGAATGGATAAAGAAGATGTGGTGTACATATACAATGGAATACTACTCATTCATTAAAAAGAATAAAATTCTGCCATTTACAACAACATGGATGGATCTGGAGGGCATAATGCTTAGTGAAATAGGTCAGACAGAGAAAGAAAAATATTGTATGTTATCACTTATACGTGGAATCTAAAAAATAAGACAAACTAGTGAATATAATAAAACAGAAACAGATTCACACAAATAGAGAACAAGCTAGTGGTTACCAGTGGGGAGAGGGAAGGGGGAGGGGATTAAGAGGTACAAATTACTATGTATAAAATAAATAAGCTACAAGGATATATTATACAGCACAGGGAATATAGCCAATATTCTATAATAACTTTACATGGAGTATAATCTATAAATATTTTGAATCACTATGTTGTACACCCGAAACTAATACTGTTAATCAACTATACTTCAATTTTTTTTTATATATACTTCAATTTTTAAAAATGATTAGAAGGGTCAATTCTATGTAAAAATCATAAAAGAAGATTTTTTACAGATCATAACTCTGTCAAAGTCTCTTAGTCTTCCTGGTCAATCCAACACTGGCACCATCAGACATGTCAATTCATATAATCACTGTGGTCACCATGCTCCAGGAATAGGCCTGTCCCTAACATTTGCTAGGCCTCCAGCAAGAATACAAATGGAGGCCCACATATAACAAATCTAAATACTTAAAGGCATCAAATGTTTAACAGACAGTTTAATCAATTATGTTTTGACAAATAATGATGGAACTTAAAAATGTGAAAATTTATGGTTTTTGTATGACTAAAAATAAGAAAATTATTGAAGATAACTTAGTTTAATAATTACATATGCCTGAGGGATCTTTTGATGAGTTTTCAAGGCTTAGAAGAGTAATAAGATACTGACAAACACATTTAATAAATTAGGTATCAATTTCATACAATTTATTTTTCTGGCTTTTACACAAAATCATTTATGTGTTATAATCAAGATTTTGATTGAAATTGTGTCCTATGATAGTCATGATCTAAAGGACTACAAAGATAAAATTATATTTGACCATACAAAATGAAATTGATGTCAAAAATGACAAAAGTGGGGCTTCCCTGGTGGTGCAGTGGTTGAGAATCTGCCTGCCAATGCAGGGGACACGGGTTCGAGCCCTGGTCTGGAAAGATCCCACATGCTGTGGAGCAACTAGGCCCGTGAGCCACAACTATTGAGCCTGTGCGTCTGGAGCTTGTGCTCCGCAACGAGAGAGGCCGGGACAGTGAGAGGCCCGTGCACCGCGATGAAGAGAGGCCCCTGCTCGCCGCAACTAGAGAAAGCCCTCGCACAGAAACGAAGACCCAACACAGCCAAAAATAATAATAAAAAATAAATTAATTAATTAAAAAAAAAAAAGGCAGAAGTGGCATCCCAAAAATCCTTCCCTAACGTGGACCTCTGAGTCACAATGCCTATGGACTATAGACATCACAATGTACACAGTCTGGATATTGTACTACTGCCTTTCCACCCAGGCTGTCTGAGTCCCTCCAGGGCCCAGTGATGTGGGCTGGAGACTTCCCTACTTAGTTTACATCAGCTGTCTTTGAAGTGTTTCTCACCAGCCCAAGAAAAGCAGGAAACCAGTTTAGCATAGGGAAATAAACAGATGGACAGAGTCATTTATTTTGAGGGGAACTCTGTGCTGTTTGAATTAAAGTAATGAGCACTTTACGATGCAGTGAAGCTGTTTTTACATTTCATTTGAGTAATTCAAGATGTAAACAGAGCCCCATGGCAGATGAGCAGTTCCAAACTTCTTCAGCTTCTGAATATTCTAATAAAGGATTGGAGGAGGGAATATCTTCCCTCTCACAGAAGTTAATAATAATAGTAATAATAGCAATAGTAATAATATGATGATGCTCTCAACAATAGCATCTTCATATCAAGCATTATGATGTGCTCGATATGATGTGCCCATGTAAGACACTTCTGTATACATTATCTTTAATCCTCATCATACCTCTACAAGTTCCTACTTAAAGATGACAAAACTGAGTCCCAGAAATTGAGAAATCTGTTATGGTATCAGAGCTGGTAAATGGTGGAGCTGGGATCTGAACCCACTTCCCTGGGATTCTAAAACTCTTACTCTTTTACTGCACCATAGACTGAGGAGGTTCTGCTGTCACCCATTCCTCCACTTTATTTATTTATTTTTAATAGATCTTTATTGGCGTATAATTGCTTCACAATACTGTGTTAGTTTCTGTTGTACACCAAAGTGAATCAGCCATATGCATACATATGTCCCCATAACCCCTCCCTCTGGAGCCTCCCTCCCATCCTTCCTATTCCACCTCTCTAGGTCATCACAAAGCACCGAGCTGATCTCCCTGTGCTTCGCTGCTGCTTTCCACTAGCTAACTACTTTACATTCGGTAGTATATATATGTCAATGCTACTCTCACTTAGCCCCAGCTACCCCCCCCACCCCATGTCCTCAAGTCCATTCTCTATGTTTACATCTTTACTCCTGCCCTGCCACTAAGTTCATCAGTACCATTTTTTTTTGTAGATCCCATAATATATGCATTAGCGTACAGAATTTGTTTTTCTCTTTCTGACTTACTTCACTCTGTATGACAGACTCTAGGTCCATCCACCTCACTACAAATAACTCAATTTCGTTTCTTTTATGGCTGAGTAATATTCCATTGTATATATGTGCCACATATTCTTTATCCATTCATCTGTCAATGGACACTTAGGTTGCTTCCATGTCCTGGCTATTGTAAATAGTGCTGCAATGAACATTGTGCTACATGACTTTTTGAATTATGGTTTTCTCAGGGTATATGCCAAGTAGCAAGATTGCTGGGTCATATGGCAGTTCTATTTTTAGATTTTTAAGGAACGTCCATACTGTTTTCCATAGTGGTTGTATCAATTTACATTCCCACCAACAGTGCAGGAGGGTTCCCTTTTCACCACACCTTTCCCAGCATTTACTGTTTCTAGATTTTTTATAATGGCCATTCTGACCAATGTGAGGGGATACCTCATTGTAGTTTTGATTTGCATTTCTCTAATAATTAGTGATGTTGAGCATCTTTTCATGTGCCTCTTGGCCATCTGTATGTCTTCTGTGGTGAAATGTCTATTTAGGTCTCCTGACCATTTTTTAGTTGGATTGTCTGTTTTTTTGATATTGAGCTCCATAAGCTGTTTGTGTATTTTGGAGATTAATCCTTTGTCTGTTGTTTCATTTGCCAATATTTTCTGCCATTCTGAGGGTTGTCTTTTTGTCTTGTTTATGGTTTCCTTTGCTGTGCAAAAGCTTTTAAGTTTAATTAAGTCCCATTTGTTTACTTTTGTTTTTATTTCCATTACTCTAGGAGATGGATCAAAAATGATCTTGCTGTGGTTTATGTCAAAGAGTGTTTTTCCTATGTTTTCCTCTAAGACTTTTATAGTGTCTGGTCTTACATTTAGGTCTTTAATCCATTTGGAGTTTATTTTTGTGTATGGTGTTAGGTAATGTTCTAATTTCATTCTTTTACACGTAGCTGTCCAGTTTTCCCAGCACCACTTATTGAAGTGGCTATCTTTTCTCCATAGCATGTTCTTGCCTCCTTTGTTGTAAATTAGGTGACCATATGTGCATGGGTTTATCTCTGGGCTTTCTATCCTGTACCATTGATCTATATTTCTGCTTTTGTGCCAGTACCATATTGTCTTGATTACTGTAGCTTTGTAGTATAGTTTGAAGTCAGGTAGCCTGATTCCTCCAGCTCCATTTTTCTTTCTCAAGATTTGCTTTGGCTCTTTGGGGTATTTTGTGTTTCCATATGAATTGTAAATTTTTTGTTCTAATTCTGTGAAGAATGCCATTGGTAGTTTGATAGGGATTGCACTGAATCTGTAGATTGCTTTGGGTCATAGAGTCATTTTCACAATATTGATTCTTCCAATCCAAGAACATGGTATATTTCTCCATCTGTTTATGTCATCTTTGATTTCTTTCAGCAGTGCTTTAAAGTTTTCTGAGTACAAGTCTTTCACCTACTTAGGCAGGTTTATTTCTACGTATTTTATTCTTTTTGTTTCAGTGGTAAATGGGAGTGCTTCCTTAACTTCTCTTTCTGATTTTTCGTTGTTGGTGTATAGGAATGTCAGAGATTTCTGTGCATTAATTTTGTATCCTGCAACATTACCAAGTTCATTAATTAGTTCTAGTAGTTTTCTGGTGGCATCTTTAGGATTTTCTATGTATAGTATCATGTCATCTGCAAACAGTGACAGTTTTACTTCTTCTTTTCCAATTTGTATTCCTTTTATTACTTTTTCTTCTCTGATTGCTGTGGCTAGGACTTCCAAAACTATGTTGAATAACGGTGGTCAAAGTGGACATCCTTGTCTTGTTCCTGATCTTAGTGGAAATGCTTTCAGTTTTTCACCATTGAGTATGATGCTTGCTGTGGGTTTGTCATATATGGCCTTCATTACATTAAGGTAGGTTATCTCTATGCCCATTTTCTGGAGAGTTTTTATCATAAATGGTGTTGAATTTTGTCAAAAGCTTTTTCTGCATCTATTGAGATGATCATACAGTTTTTGTTCCTTAATTTGTTAATGTGGTGTATCACATTGATTGATTTGTGTATACTGAAGAATCCTTGCATCCTGGGATAAATCCCACTTGATTCCTTTTTTTTTTTGCAGTACGCGGGCCTCCCACTGTTGTGGCCTCTCCCGTTGCAGAGCACAGGCTCCAGACGCGCAGGCCCAGCGGCCATGGCTCACGGGCCCAGCCGCTCCGCGGCACGTGGGATCCTCCCGGACCAGGGCACAAACCCGCATCCCCTGCATCAGCAGGCGGAATCCCAACCACTGTGCCACCAGGGAAGCCCCCATCTCTTTTTTTTTTTTAAGAGTGGGATTGTGTTCTTGTCTTACTGGTTGTTTGGCCTGAGGCTTCCAACACTGGAGTTTGTAGGCTGTTGGGTAGAGCTGGGTCTTGGTGCTGAGATGAGGACCTCCGTGAGACCTCACTCCAATGAATATTCCTTGTGGTCTGAGAGTCCGGTGGCTCAGACTCTGAACTCTCACCTCAGGAACTTTGGCTCGACCCCTGGCTTGTGAACCAAGGTCCCACAAGCCACGTGGGGTGGCAAAAAAAAAAAAAAAAGAGAGAGAGAGAACAATAACAAAGTAAAAAATAAAATTAGACCAGGAAACTAACAGATATGTTAGAAAGAATATAAAAATAAAAATATTGATGAATCAAAAACCAGAAGGTACAACAGCACCACAATAGTAAAAAAGAGGAGGAGGGAAAAGAAAAAAAAAGAAGAAAAAAAAAAGGAAAAAAATAAGGGGAAAAGGCCTTGGCTGTGGAGGGCGGGGCCTAAGCAAGGGAGAGGTTTGGATGGTGGGTGGGGCCTATGCTTAGGACCTACAGAACTGGAAAAGGCCCTGGGGGCTGTGGGGGGTGGGGCTTAGGCGCAATTGAACAGACCCCACCCCTGGTCTCAGAGGGTAGGGGACCTCACCTGGGAGTCCAGCAGGCTTCCTGGGCTCGAGTGGGCGAGGCAAACGCCCTCCACTCCTCTCCTGCTCCTCTGGTCCAGAGGGCCCCTCCCACCTGCATCTCCTGTTCTCCCCTCGGCCTCCTTCCTATGCCCCCAGGACCAATGTGGTTTGGGGAGGGTGGGCCGTGGAGGGCAGGGCATCGGCCTGGGAGCTCAGCAGGCTCCCCGTGCCTGAGTGGGCCGTGCAATCGCCCTCTGCTCCTCTCTCGCTCCTCCCGGAAGGCCCCTCCCGCCTGCCTCTCCTGATCTCCCCGGCCTCAGGGGAGCTGATCCTGTCTGGCCTCCACTTCTCCTCCCTGCTCAGTACCCCAACATCCTACAGGTTCACTTGGGGGTTCCTCCCATCTCCTTGGGTGTCAGGGTCCCCAACAGAGGCCAGCAGGCACCCTAATTGTGGGGAGACACTAACGTGGTGTCTTCCCACACTGCCATCTTGACTCTGTTATCCATTCCTCCACTTTAGCATGTTTGCTTTGCGTTTACTTGAACTTATTTGCTTTGTTACTGATGCTCTGTAGCTAAACTAACAAGCAAAGCAACAGCTTGTATTCTGGCTCAGGCCCAACAGCTACTAGTTTAGGATATTCAGTGGGTTACCTAATGTTTCTGGGTTTCACTTTCCCACATTTAAAAGGGGCTAATGCTATCCTTCTCACCTAGGGTAGTGAATGAAAAAGCATTTTTGTTTTTTTGTGGACTCATTGCTAGGACAAAAGTATAGCAATTATGTGACAAGCTATTTATATGGTACTAATTATAGCATATCATAGTATAGGGTAGAATAGACTAATATAGTACAGTATTAAATACTAGTATATAGTATAAAGAACAGCAAGGTGGGACCTCCCTGATGGCGCTGTGGTTAAGAGTCCACCTGCCAATGCAGGGGACACGGGTTTGATCCCTGGTCTGGGAAGATCTTACATGCCGTGGACCAACTGAGCCAACGAGCCACAACTACCGAGCCCACAAGCCACAACTACTGAGCCCACGTGCCACAACTACTGAAGCCCGTGCACCTAGAGCCCGTGCTCTACAACAAGAGAAGCCACCACAATGAGAAGCACGTGCACTGCAACAAAAGGTGGCCCCTGCTCACCGCAACTAGAGAAAGCCTGTGTGCAGCAATGAAGATGCAATGCAGACAAAAATAAATAAATAAAATTAATAAATTTATATTAAAAAAAAAGAACAGCAAGGTAACTTCTGTGCAGTGTTCTTTGCTTGCTAACATTACATTGCGGGGGAGTAAGTTATTTTAAAATGCACATTTTAAAAGCAGAGAGCACATTCATATATCACATAACAATAACTTGCGTTCACTATGTTCTACAAGAATTTATTGGGTACTAAATATGTATCAGACACTATAGTAAAAACAGGGTCAGAAAGTAAGAAGAAGAGAGATGTGAGAAAGTCATTTCTCTGGAAACCAATTCTAAAGACCTCCTGGCCTTTGGTAACTTTGTCCACAGGATACTATCTCAACATACTGAGTGCCAGCTATTGTCCCAGCTACACAGGCCTAGAAGTTCAAACTTCAGAACCCCAACTGGTGCTGGGAAGCAAACTGGGTATATTGTGTAGTGATGCAACTCCATGAAGGCTGGGATGCTGACTGTCTTATTCAACTCTGTATCCTTGGTACCGAGCACAGTATGTGGGGGCAAAGTAGGCGCTCAATAAATATTTGCTAAATGAATACATAACAATAAAATGCTCTCCATATATCAAAACAGGTTAAGAAATGCATTTATTGACATGAGGAGAAATTTGCTATTATTGTTAATTGAAAAATGATTAAGCAGCAAGTATAATATCATCTTCTTTTTGTAAGAGAAATATATTTAAATACAGAGAAACACATATACACACATACATCCATAGAAAAATACCTAGGAAGATAGACAAAATATTGACAATACTTATCTCTGGGTGATGAGATTTTAGATGTCCTTAAATTTGATTTCATTATCCTTATCTTCTTAATTAGATAATAACTATGCATGGCTTCTATGTAAGCGTTTCCACTACTGGAAGAAAACACTAGGAAGACATTTCACTTAGCAATGCCACACATTTCAGCAGCCCCACATACCTGGAAATGGGGGCGTCTACATCTTTCTAGACTGGAGAAGCATTGTTGCTGATATCCTGGAAACTTGGTATTGAGGGGAGAGAGGGAGCCTCTGTTCAGTAATGAGCAAACAGTACTCGAGCTGTAAGTTTGCTGGGTGAATTTTCACATCTGTATGAAAGAGAGTGCTGAGTAGTCATAGTTTTAGGTTCTTGCTCAGGGTAGTTTTGAGACTCAGATTAGCTTGGCACTCCAGTTAGCACTGGCTTCATGACAGAAGCCAGGTAGCAGACTGGTGAAGCACAGGCACAGATTAGGTTGAAGGTTAACTGGTTATGTGGGCTTGGGCATGCTTTTCTCATCTCTGAGCCTGTTTTTTCACTGGAATAATAAGGAGACTGAAGCATGTGATTGCTAAGTTTTTCCTTGGAATAATAAATGTGTTGGGATTCTCTTTCCACTGTGATGTCCACTTGGGGTCTGACCTCTCAAAACAAAAAAAGCAGAACTGATTGGTTTTGAAGACCTGTGACTGTTTTCACCCGAAGTGATTGCCTCTCTACAATCTGAAAGGCACTCCTGCCTTGGAGACAAGGCATCCTGTACTTCCACCCTGAGCTCAGCCGGAGGTCTAGAGTTCTCACAGAGACATTCTTGACATGAAAAGATGCTCAACGTAAATTGTTATTAAGGGGAAAAATACAAAGCAAATGTTAACAGAGATTCACTTTGGGAGGTGGGATGATAGAGGTATCCAAGCAAGGGGATGTTGAAAGTGGATTTCCTAGAATCAAAAAACCTCTGCTCTATCCACAGTAGGTGTGCATGGTCTGCTTGGGTAGACCTCAGGGATGGTGGGGTAAAACGGGTATTGCACAACTTCCCAGAAGACTCTTTTGTGAGTACCAAATAAGCTAACATGTATAAAGCACTTAGCATGGGGGTTGAGAACCACAGGGTACTATGGTGGTGATGGCCATTGTAACTTGTAAATGTGACCTTCCTTTTTTCCCTCTTACCACACTGACCATTTCATTCCTGCCTCCTGGGCTGCTGCTCAGACTTTCAACCCTCTCCCTGTCATTTTCCTAGATCTAATACCTTCCTTCTCTGTATGCAGAGACAGCATGACAGAGGGAGGCCAGTGGGATCCACATGGTTAACCCAGAGCAGAAAGTATACAGTGTCAATATTTAGAGTGGCACTATTTGACCGACGGTTTTTTCTTCCGCAGAGTAATTACTCTGTGTTTGGATTCTCGGTTTTCATAAAAGAAATGTGGCTTGCTAGCGATTACATATACCAAATGAACCTAAGCTTGAGTAAATGTTGAATACTGAATTGAAATTGCTTCTTGCGATGGGTCTTCCATGACTTCGTGTGGTTTTGGAGGCAACAGGCCCTATGTCAGCCTCTGTGAATATCAGAGTTATCACATGGCAACACCTTGTCAGTGCTCCATTTGGCTGAAAGATGGAGACAGTTCTAGAGATAAGCAGGGGCTCCTCCTTTATTCCCCTGCCTACACATACAAGCTGTCCAGATCTTGGTACTTAGGTACGAGAAACTCTCATGAGGACAGGGTCTTCGGATTTGCTATCAGATCTATGACACACAGCTGCTGAACGCTGACACCACAGACTGGAAATGGCTATGTCTCTCAGGACACACTCAAGGGGTTTTAATATTTAGCTTTCAAACGTGCATGTGGAATGGGATTGGTAAAAGCCACTTTATCCAAAATCCTTCAAAAGGTATTTCAAGTCCCCATATCCTTAAATTTGGTTTGATTCTATAAGATTCAGACAGTCTTCACTGCCGATCACTAAAGGGGCAAAAAGGAAGGGTCACATAATATCAACCAAAGTGACTGTGATTTTAGTCCACAGGCAAGCAGAGAGGGAGGTAGAGATGAGGGGCCCTTAGAAGAAATGTTGAGTGGAGAGGTGGGGACAATTTATTCTGGGCGTGGTAGAGCATATACCTAGTCTAGTTGGAATTAAGAGAGTTTAGTTCTAATATGTTGACAGATAATCCTTGATTGGATTAATCAAGACATATTATATATATATTTTTTTAAATTTAATTATTTAATTTATTTATTTTGGGCTGTGTTAGGCCTTCTTTGCTGCGCGCAGGCTTTCTCTAGTTGCGGCGAGCGAGGGCTACTCTTCTTTGCGGTGTGTGGGCTTCTCATTGCGGTGGCTTCTCTTGTTGTGGAGCGCAGGCTCTAGGCGTGCAGGCTTCAGTAGTTGTGGCACATGGGCTCAGTAGTTATGGCTCATGGGCTCTAGAGCGCAGGCTCAGTAGTTGTGCCTCACGGGCTTAGTTGCTCTGCGGTATGTGGGATCTTCCCGGACCAGGGCTCGAACCTGTGTCCCCTGCATTGGCAGGCTGATTCATAACCACTGTGCCACTAGGGAATCCCCAAGACATATATATTTTGGAACAAAGATACTTGCTGAAAGGAGGATTATTGTGTTTCTCTTAGATCCCAGCCCTGCCTCTGATCCCAAAGCTTCAGGGCCCTCCAACCTCTGCCCAAAGCCATTTTCTGCCATCAACCGAAGCAGCTGAGTCGGAAGCTGAGTTCATTCAGCTCACTTCAATTTGGAAAGTAGTTATTGGGCATCTTTCACTCTGCTAGGAACTGGGGAGACACAGCTGAAGATGCTGTCCTTACTTCAAGGCGCTCACAGGAAGACAGATGCCCAGTGAACAATGAGCTCATCTTGTGCACTAAGTGAAAAATCAGAAGTGCCCCCAAGTTACCATGTTGGGGTGGACAAAAGACTGTGCCTGCTCTGGGATGTCTGTTTAAGACTTTGTGGAGCAGCAACGTGATTGCAGGCGCTGGGAGTAGGTGGCAGCACTAGGAGGTAGATAGGGTTACTAGATTTATCAAATAAAAATAAAGAACACCAGCCGCATAGCACAGGGAGATCAGCTCGGTGCTTTGTGACCGCCTGGAGGGGTGGGATAGGGAGGGTGGGAGGGAGGCAGACGCAACAGGGAAGAGATATGGGAACATATGTATATGTATAATTGATTCACTTTGTTATAAAGCAGAAACTAACACACCATTGTAAAGCAATTATACCCCAATAAAGATGTTAAAAAAATAAATAAAGAACACCAAGGTATATTTGAATTTCAGATAAACAACAAATACTTTTTTAGCATAAGTGTGTCCCATGCAATATACTAAATTTGGGGGATTATTTATCTGAAATTCAAATTTAACTGAGAACCTTGGATTTTAGCTGGCAATCCTCATGGTACAAGACTTGTCTTGAAGCTTTAATTGCTTAGCATTTCACCATGACTGAGACAATGTCAAGGTAGAAAGGCTTCCTCAAGGGATGTCTTACCCAAGGGCAGGGTTTTGAAGACTGAATATTAGTCTTAGGTCCTAGTTACTCAAAGTGTGGTCTGTAGACCAGCAACATGGCATTACCTGGGAACTGCTGGAAATGCAGAATCCCAGGCACTGCCCCAGACCTAGGGAATCAGAATCTGCATTTTAACTAGACTCCTGGTAACGCATTAACATCTGAGAAGCTCTGGTCTGGTCTAGGAAAGGGTAGGGGCTACATTAAAGAAATGGCATGTGCAAATGCACAGACACCCAAAATAGTGTGGTTGTCTCCTTATGCAACATCAGTCACTTGTTTGATCCTCTGCTACACACAGCCTTGATGCTATCTTGCACTTTATTTTTTTCCAGAGATATTTTTTTCCCCTCTCAAATATAGGAAGTATGAGGACCCATATTACTTTTATTTAGCAGGTGATGAATAATGAAAAATTTATAGACATAAAACTTAGTTAAAACATACTAAATTATTTTCACTCATGTTCAAAAAGTACATGAAAAGTTAGTATGTAGTGTGCAGTGTGTTACACCCTCTGTAGAGTGTATAATTACACCACCCGTTAGGTGGTATTTCTACATTTTACAAATGAGGAAACTAATATCTTAAGAGGTTGAGTGCTTGTAAGCTTCAAAGGCAGAATTCTATCCCAGGAACATCTGACCCCACGCAAACGTATGCTTTATGCCCACTGCCTTCAGCTAAGCAGTGATTGTAAGCAAAGTGAATTTTTAAAAAATTTTTGGAAACATGGAAAATTCAGGTTAAGCACACTTAGCCTTGGATATCTAGATATTTCAGGTGGCAGGTTTTCTTGTTTGTTTTGGTTTGGTATTTTGGGAGAGGGCAGCATTAAGTTGTTCATTGCAATTATATATCCTTGTGTGTATATATATTGATGGGTCTCATTACTGCCCTAACATTTTCCCTTCCTTTCATTTATATTAAATTTCACCCCTTCCTCAAGGCCCACCTAAGACCCTTTCTCCTTGTTCTCCCTCAAAAGGCTTTCCTACACAACCAGAGCTTGCAGAAACCCCCAGCTCCATCCCTTCCTCCCAGTTCTTTGTTCTTATTGATTCTGCCTGTGAATCTCAACATTTCCCCCAGCAGTGGAATCTTTTTAAAAATATAATAAACATTATGCATGAGCCCAATTTGAAAAAAGAAGTGGAGTTCTGAGATATCCGAGACCCTCCACACTCAGCTCCTCACCCATCTCCCAAAGAACCCTAAGGACACATGGGGAACATATTTTTGGAGGAAATAGATCTGTGCTACTTGCACTGTTGTCTCAATTTATTTTCCTTCCCATGCTTGTCTATCTTCCCATGTAAACAAAAGCCCCTTGAAGATGGAGGATATTGATTATTATGGGTACCACCTAATTCAAACCCCAAAATGGGGCTCATGTACTCCTGGGCAAAAGAGGGCAGGATATTTAAAGTCCAACCATGAAAAACCGAAATCATGATCATTTTAGCCTTTTGTGTATCTTCCCATTATTCATAGCATAGTCCCTTCCAAGTAAAATATGTTTAATCAATTCTATACATGCTGATTAATTGACTGTTCTATGGAGTTAAGTGGATCATTTTAATCTTGTTGGCTGAAATATATTTATTTAAATTGTATAAATTGACTGTAGTCTTTATAATAGCACGTTGTCAGTGAAAAATGTTTTTAAAACTTAGAAATAGCAGGAATAAAAACAACCTACATGCAGACAGCAAGATAGCTGCCATCCAATTTACAGGTCACGGTGCTTCTGTAGAAATAAATATGTAGCTAGACATAATGAATTAGACACATTCAAATTCTGAGAGGGTCTTTTCATTAGAATATTCTCCTTCTTTAAGCATTTAAAAAAATTTCTTCTACTACCTTAATGATACATAATGAAATCCAATAAGATAGGTCATCATTGTAATGAAAACACTGCTGAAAATTCTGATGGACATATGAATTGGTGTCTTAGTTTTAAATGGAAGGTTCTGTCACATGGAAAATTGCAGCTTCTCCAAAGTTAGGTTGGACAACTAGAACACTCATGCAGCCATTCATCTCTTTATTTATTCACTGAACATTTTTTGATCAACTTATGAATGCCAGGCACCTTGCTAAACACAGGTGGCTATGCTGTAACACAACATACATATTCCTAAAAAACCTTATATTCTGTAAAAAAATAGCAGGACTTGGAGGTAAAATAAGGTTAGAATAGACCACTCAAAACCTAGGCAATTTTGGGGCTTCCCTGGTGGCGCATCCATCTGCCGATGCAGGGGACACGGGTTCGTGCCCCGGTCTGGGAGGATCCCACATGCCGCAGAGCAGCTGGGCCCGTGAGCCATGGCTGCTGAGCCTGCGCGTCCAGAGCCTGTGCTCTGCAACGGGAGAGGCCACAGCAGTGAGAGGCCCGTGTGCCACAAAAAAACAAAAAAAAAACCTAGGCAGTTTTGGAATCAGAACATTAATTAACACAAGTAACAACAAATAGGTGTTCTAAGAAGATATAGCATAGTTAAAAAAGACATGCTAAATTTCTAAAAGGCAAAAACTAGAGTAAATATTTATTAAACATGCTACTTGATGCTACTTGGTAGAAGTGGGTGTGAGGTGTAAGGGAGTTGGGAGCTGCTGAGTTACGGAGGCAGGGCCAGGGCCAAGGGCAAGGCTATGGAGGGCCCTGCTACAGGCACTCGCAGTACCACATGAAGATGCAGTCAAGAGGAAGAGCGAGGTGGGTCAGTGTAGCTTTCCCCCAAATGGACCTCGAGATCAGGATTTTGGTGCAGGGAGTTTACTGGGAGGTGATCTCAGGAAGCACAATGAGGAAGTAGAGTAGTGAAACAGGGAAGGGAGGAAAATCTCTTCCCTTTATTAAGTGCCATTAATGAGGAGCTACCACCGCAGGTAACTGGGACTCAACCCCAAGTGGGACCCTGGCAGGTTGCAGATCACTCCTGGGGCATTAATTCCTCGGCACTTCTTGCCTTATACACAAGCCAAGTGCTCCCTCCCGGAGGGCAGAGAATACCCTCAGTGAGGGAGAGCCAGAAAGTGACTGACAGGTCCTGAAATCTGCAAGTGACCCTGGTAGAAGCAGGTAGGCTGGAAGGATCCAGGCAGGAAACCTACAGCATCTCTGAGGGGACAAATGGGATTGTACACACTGAGGTGAATGGGCTTTGGGTTCAGGATCGTGTCCTTTCGTGGCTTGCTAGAGTCAGTATGTTAGTTTGCATTGGCTGCTGTTTGGCGGAACAAGAGTAAAGTGTTAGAACGAATTGCCTACAAACCAATGAGACTTGCATGTTACGCAGACACCATACCCCTCTTTGCAACTTGTGTATGAGCTCATTTGCATCACAGGGACCACGTGTTACACAAGAACAGATGGTACTGGGTTACCGCCTTTGAATAAAATACTGAACAGTCCCTGACGGCAAGAAACTTACAGTCTAGCAAGAGAAACAGGAGTTCACAGTTCAGTGAGGTGTGCGCTGTGGCAGAAGATGTTACAACGCGCTATGCGTCTCCCAAGGGAGTCCCTTGTCCACTCCTGGGGGACCAGAGAAGAGACATTTAAGCTAAGTCCTGATGGATGAGCAACAGGGAGATGGAGAGGACAGAGGAAGAGAAGCCTAGGTGAATTCATGAGTGAGGAGACAGGGTGAACTTCCAATATCTGTGAAGCCTTGCCCCCCACTCCCATGTAGGTCACTAGAGACTCCTGGACATCAGGGGTCAGCTTAAGGAAATGGGGAACACTAAACTCAAGAAATTTAGGTCCCCAGAGAAAAATTTTAAGCCCTAAAATAGGTGCTGAGACCAATCCCTGCATCGTGCAGAACCTGCCTGCTGCCTAGTGTTGGATAAATAATAAATACCGGTCCCTTCTGTCCCTGGGATCAGTGTCCTGCCTTGACCTTGCTTATCAGATCAGGTAGGAAAGCGAGGTCCTCCTTACCACATGTGGTCATTACATTTCCCATGGCATTTTCACAAGAGGCCGGGCTGCTCCCCTGGCTGTTGTCCAGGTAGGTAATTATCTTGCCTCCTGTTCTAACTCCCTTGTGGTTTCAGTTGTAGGAGAGAGCCTCCTTCACTCCCACGTGATTGGCTGCCGGTGCTGAAAGGTTTCATTCTGGAAATCTGTTACCTTCTGCCCTGGAGCTTGGCTGGCATTCAGGTGTGGGAGAGGATGTTTGAGGACAACTTGGCCAGGCTATACTTACTAAGAGAAGTGGAGAATTGGGACTAATTTCCTGATAAAATGAGCACCAAATGTAATGTTTCACCATATGACTTCATTGTTTAAAAATATGAAAACCTGGATTGTGCCAGGAAAAGAACAAGTTCCCTATTCAAAATTGCTGACATAAAACCTGTATCATGTAGCCTTACCACAAGAGTGTGCTATTCTGGCAAACTGACCAATGATTATGATGGTCAACTGTTTTGAAAATGACACACCTGAGGAGTGGGTATCTGAGTCGAGATGTACTGGAAAATCTATCTATCAATCTCTCTCTCTCTCATTATCTATACCTACCGTCTACCTCTATCTATCCATCTACCTATCTATCTATCTGTTACCTATCTATCTATCTCTATCACTATCTCTCTATATCTACCATCTACCTATATCTATATATCTATCAATCATCTATCAATCTATCTATCCATCCATCCAACCATCATCTGTCATCTGCCATCATTGCATACATAGCCTTTTACCTCCATCTATATGGATCCTTAGTACATAGCCATCAACATGCAACCCACGAATGATAATGTTCCCGGCAGTTCAATGAAGAGTTTCTGAGTACCCACAGTTGCACGGCCATATGACTCAGGAGATATGAAGATCTATAATGATAATACCTTTCCTCTGCCCTCTGTACGCTTCCTAGCAGTAATGCAACATAGTAAGACCAGCTCCAAAAACAGTTAGACCGGGGTTTAAACTCTGGCACGATTATCTCCAAGACTGAGTAAATTACATAATCTTTCTAATCCACAATTTCTTCACCTATAAAATAGGGATAATAATATCAGGACCTAGCTTACAGGGTAATACTAAATTATAATGACATATTGATATTAAAGTGCTCAGCACAGTGTCTGGTACATAATAGGCTCAATAAATGTTTGTAATCATTACTATAATAAAAACCACCAGACATATTTACAAAAGCAAGACTCAACTGCCTGGTCCTGCTCTTCTGTCTTCCCCCCCGCAGTTCTGAGAAAAGCTGATCATCTGTAGCCATGAGATGGCTTTGTGGTCAGAGGAGCCTGGGTTGGAATCCCAGCTTTGTTAACTTATTAGCTCTACGACCCTGGACATGTTAAATAACCTCTTTGAGCCTTGGTTTCCTCATGGTAAAGCAGGATAGTTATAGGATAAAATGAAGTAACTATTTATAGTCATTATTTATAGGTTCTATACATGCCACATAGAAAGCATCAAATAAATGGTAGCCCTTAGTGTATCAGAGATAATACAAAGCATTTGATGATTTGACCATAGGAGTCACTCAAGATGCAGATGCTTTTATTATCTTTATCAACCAAAAAATAAGTTATTCAGTATCTACCAAAAGCCCAGTTGAAAGAAATACTGTCCCTGGAGGTCTCATGAAGGGTGGCAGTCACTCCACATCAGCAGACCAGGCTGGGCCACCCTACTGTAAAAGTAGGCTCTTACTGACTGTATCTTTGACATTATGCTACTCACTTGCATTGGGGAACAAGACAGTTATCATTTACATAAAACTCACAATTGGGTTTAAGCAACAACATTGTTGAAATCAAGGTCACTCCTTCAAACAGTATTCCTATTTGATGACTCATAGGAGGAAAATCCCTTATGTTTCAGTTCCTTGAAAAGTTGGAAATTTTTGCATTACCTTTAGTGACTTTATTGAAATGTAGAGTATGCCCAACTGATGTTAACCTTGACTTTCTTACTAGAGTCTCTATTTTCTCTTTATTTTGATTTCCTCTTCAGTTTATTTTATCATGTTTTTGCATTACACATATGCAAGCTGCCTCAAATGCTTTTGGGAACAAGGTTGGGAATAAATAAATAAATTAATGAAATGAAATATTCCTGTAACGCTAACATTATGCTCTGTGGTGTTTGGATTACTATCCGAATGGAGTCAATCTATGACCATAATTAAGAAAGTCTAAATTTGTAATGTTTCTTCTCTGTACTGTAGGCTCTTAACAGAGCATTTTAACCTAAAGAATCTTCTATTACCTAAGGGCAGTTACTTAATTGACTAAGACTCAGTATTTTAAAATTATAAAATGAGAACGGTGCTATAAGTCTAAGAATGATAGTAAAAGTTACCAACTTCTGAACACCTATGATGTGTCAGACACTATGCAGAAAACTTCACAAACGTCCTATGGTTAAATACTTTCCAGACGTATTTGATTTCACAATAACTGTATGATACAGCCACTGACCCATTTTACACATGAGGACACTGAGGCTCAGAGAAGTTGTCTGCCCAAGGTGACACAGCTAAGAAGTGGCAGATTATTGATTGAACCCAGAAGAACTTGCACTGTGGCACTCAGAACCACATTTTTGTTGCTGGTTTAGTTTCAGCAAAATGACATCCTCTGTCATAATTAACTCAGCAAAAGAACACTGTCTGTGACATGCTGTGAACTTGCTTTTGGTTGTGAAGTTTTGTTTTACTTAATTTATAACTTTTTATATAAAATTATAAAGGATTTGTACCTCATTTTATGGTTGTATATTTTACATATCATCATAAAACTAATTTAACAGTAAGGATATGAGAGACTTTTTTCCCCCACTGGAAGGGTTGATATATTTTTCAGGTTTGGGAAATACTGATTCCCAACATGGAAGTTTTTATTTTTTATCTGTTTTATCTTAAATCTCTAAGAATTAAAATCACTGAGAGGAAAAAGAGAATGCATTGAGATGGCTGAGAAAGGTGGGATTTGGATTAGTTTTGAAAGAGATGCAGAAGGCAGAATGTGAGGGACAGCTGACAGCAAGACCCCCCACGCAGGTGATGCTACTAGATTGGTTTGGCTCACCTGCATGGCTAAAGGATGTCCTTCATCCCACACTGTTCCAAGTTGAGCCCTTCAAAAGCTGAGGGCTTCTGCTAGAGGAGCTCCAGGAACACGAGAGGGAAAGAATAGAACACACAGAAGCCCGACATAGAGCGGGCCGTCAGAGCAAGGGTCTGCAGTGGCAGTAAACGCAGGAGAGAGGAACCAGAATCAGAACCAAGCCAGAAAACATACTGGATGGCTCTGAATGCAGAATGAGTTTAGAGAGTAACCAATGGGGAGGCATTGCTTACCCCTGAGTAGGAGATTGGTATGAAATTGATGGTGTTTTAATACCAAGGCAGAGGATGACTAGAAGAAGGGAAAGCTTGCTAGATTGAAAAGAGCATTGGTTGGGTTCACCAGGGTGCAGCTTAAACAAGTGGATTTAAGGTAGGAGGTGATAAGCCTCCTTCATTCCCCAGGTAATGAGGAATCTGACATTCCCATCAAGAAGTAACTTACGGGCACTGGTGAACACAGACTAATTATGGCTAGAGTCTCAGCTTCCCTGATAGTTTCCCACATTTTGGTCAGATCTATAAATATAAAGGAGAGATCTTAAGATTGCCCCCTTGTCCTGCTGGCAAAGCTTGTGCCTACAATATCCCTCTGGGACCAAAAACCACATTGAGATTCCACAAGTACATTTTTAACAATGCTGGGCAATAGCTCTTTCAGAAAGACTCTGCCCAGGGTAGCTACTGCAATCAACTTTCTCGCTTTGGGTTCCTATCGTAAAGAACCTGTCTGAAGGTCTCATGCAGAGAATTCAACTTATATCATCCAAATAGGGGAAACATGAAGTGTACCTCGCTAACCCCTGGGGTTGGCAGCAGTCACCATGTTTACTTTCACTTTTTTCTGGTTTCTGAGGGCAAATGAATTAAAATTCATATGTTACAATTAAAAACCATTAATAGAAAACATCAGAGAAAACAAGCAATTAGTTAATGTATTTTTTAAAGCTTTACTACACTTCAGCTATCAAGACAATCATTCTGAGAAAGGTTTTTTTTTTACCCATTATTAAAAGCTTACATGTCTACCAATAACTGAAAGCATGTTTGGATTTGCTTGAATTCTACTCTAGAGAGCAATACCCTGACAATATTTCCTGACCTAATACCTCGAATGTATTAACTTTCAAACACAAATAAAAAAACTAGTCTATAAGTTTTGCTATGGATTCTTTGCTGTACATTGATCCATCCATAATTTCTTTTTTTTTTTTTAAGATTTAATTTTATTTATTTTTGGCTGCTTTGGGTCTTTGTTGCTGCGCGTGGGCTTCCTCTAGTTGCGGCGAGCGAGGTCTACTCCGTGTTGCAGTACGCAGGTTTCTCATTGCGGTGGCTTCTCTTGTTGCAGAGCACGGGCTCTAGGCGCGCGGGCTTCAGTAGTTGTGGCTCACGGGCTCTAGAGCACAGGCTCAGTAGTTGACGCACGGGCTTAGTTGCTCTGCGGCATGTGGGATGTTCCCGGCCCGGGGATTGGACCTGTGTCCCCTGCATTGGCAGGCGGATTCTTATCCACTGCACCACCAGGGAAGTCCCCCATCCATAATTTCTAAGCATCTATTCTGTTCAGGGCACTATGCTTGAAGCTGTAGGTTAGTTGAAATGTACTTATTATCCTCCAGGAGTTTCAACTCTTCCCCTCTGTGGTATATAACTAGCCATTGATAATGACAATAATAATAGTAATTACCTGTTGATAGATACTTCTAAAAAACTTAAGAACTTTCACTTACATAATTTAATCTTTTAATCTTCCATTTAATATTCAAGGGGATTCTTTGAAATAGGAGGTAGGTGGAAGCATCACTAGCCGCATTATATGAGGGCAAAAGTTTATCTCAGAGACTCAGTAACTCACTCAGTCACAAAGTTAACGATGGAACCAGAACTGACATGAATTTCCTGACACAGAATGAAGTCCTCTGTCTACCTACTAACTGAATATTTTGATATATTATACTACCAATCCCTTATACTGTAGTAGAAGCACTCTTTAATGGTGAGGGGATTTAGATGTAAGGATCTTCCAAACTAGAAGAGATAATTTTCTAAATTTTGCAAGTTTTCTGGCTTTATAGAGTGAATTTAGATGGGTGTTTTGAGCTAACTGTGGATGCCACTCTCTCTCTCCAAACATGAGAAATTATGGATAGAACTTGAAAAAACTTAGAAATGTAACTAAGTATGAAAGCAAGACATGAAAATATCAAGATACCAAAAATGGGGAGGACACCCAAAACAAAAGCAACAAGAAGTTGACAATAGGGAGGCCACGGGGCTGCCAGGAACTGCTAGATGCCACAGGGCAGGGAAGGCCTGACTAGCAAGGAGTCTGGACTGTAGGCAGCTAGTACTGGACAACTGGCTACTGTGCTGAACAACTCAGATCCGTAGCCCAAGAAGTGGCCGGTGGCACACAACTCATCCTGGGCTGTGAACGGTAAAACATCTGCCTAAGAAAGAAACTGGACTCCCATGCTAGGTGCTATGTGCCTTATGTTCATGTGGGCCAAATTCCTATTACCTGGGAAGCACAGGGGCTTAGGTTTAAAGTTGTTTGTGGATGTCTCTTCCCAGAAACCATACTGAAAATGTTACATTGCTAAAATTTTAAGGGAATCACTAGAAGAATAAAGAACATATAATTTCCCACCCAGCAGAGGTGAAAAATGGGGGAGAAAAATCCCCTCCAAAACCCTGACCAATTAAAAAAGAAAAACCAGGGAAGAGACAACAAAGATAGGAAAATTAAAAAAGAAACATATAATAATACAGTATAAATATATCCAAATGTATAACTATAAATGATCTAAACTCAGTGGTTAAACATACTGCAGGTTAGTTTAAAAAATAAGAATTGAGTACTTACATCTGAACCAAAAGTTTGAAAATAAAAGAATAAATAAATGTAAACACAAATACATTATCTATCTATCTATTGAAAATACTATCCAAATAAAAGCTAGATAGCTTTATAAAAATAGAAGAGATTTTCAGACCAAAAGCACTAGTAGAGATGAAGGCATTGTCTACATAATGATAAAAATGTAATTCACCAGAAAGCTATAACAATTCTAACTTGGAATATCAAAAACACAGAGAAGCAAAAATTGACAAAATTACATGGAAAAATAGAATTATCCACAATCTCAGTAGGAAGTTTTAATATATAACTCACTATAATAATGACAACTCTAGAAATTAGTAAGAATATAGAATATTTGAACTACACAATCATCATGCTCGACAGAATGGGTAGAAATAGAAACTTATACCCAACAATTTTTGAGAATACACATTCTTTTCAAACATTTGTAGATTTTCTGTGAAAACTGACCAAGAATCATGTCTCACAAAGCAAGGCCACAGAGCCAGTCCCAATAAACACCAAAGAAATGATATCATACAGATCACAATTCTGAACAAAGTGCAAATAACTTAGAAATCAGTAAGAAAAAGAAAACGAAACAATCCCAAATATGTGGGAAATTAAAACTCCACTTCTAAATAACTCATAGGTCAAGGAATAAATCAGAGTAGACAATTAAAAATATTTAGAACCAAATACTAATGGATATATACAAACTTGCGGGGTATAATTACAATGGTATATATACAAGAACATCACACCTCACATTCTCCTATTAGAAAAAAATAAAAAGAACTGAAAACCAAAGAGTCAGGAAAAGAATTGAAAACCAATTGAAAACCACTTACTCAAAAAAATTAGAAAATAGATTGAAATAAAATTATGTATAAAGTAACTTCTATTTTTTGTGATGGTACCATGCATAGAGTCAAATCCTTGTGATGTTTTGTATGGTTGTAGACTTTGGCAACATGTAAATAATGTGTAAAGCAAGTTTTTATGATTAAGGAGTCAAACTTATTGAATTTTACTATTGAAAGTTGAAACAACATGTATGAACAAAAACAATAAGAGAATATACTCTTTTCATGGAAAAAAAAAGTGACTTCTATTTTTGTCTATGATGGAAAAATTGTATAACACTAACCCTACTACCAACAATAACTATTCAAGAATAATTATACTGGGTAAAAACTGTTTTACCCAGTATAAGAAGAACTGTTTGAAGTCATCAGAGATCAACCAAGGTAGATAAGATGTGAGAGTTTAAGGTCTTAAAGAGAAGATAAGCCCACTGAGGGCAACACCACGTTAGCCTCTATTTGTTCCCCTAAGGGGATTTGCTGATTTGTGGAACAAGGAAAAGAAGTAGAAAGAAGCAGCTTGAGGTTTGTGATAGTCTCACTGAGCTGGAGAGTTTGGATGACCCAGGTGGTCAGGATTTGAGAAGTCCAGATCTCAAAGAAGTGGGAACTGCAAAGAAGTCAGCTTAAAAATTCTACAGGTACTTTTCTTAAGAGCTGTTTTTCAACTCCTAAGCTGCATGTGCACTGGGCAAGGTGCCAAGAATCCAAGTGGAAAGCAGCTTCTGTGAGGCTGAAGAGCTTGAGTAGAGGCTTTGGTTGGAGAGAAAGAGGTGGGAGCTGGGACCTACAGAAGTGGAGAGGCCCTGGTCAACACGCCCAGCTTTCCGTTGAGACACCTGAAGGGTATGCTCTAGGACTGACAGCTGGGCCCTAGGAGAAAAAGAAAATTGAAAATAGAGTCCCTTGTCTCCAGCAAAGCCTGAAGCCCAGTCTAAACTCATCAAAGTAATCTGCCTGTACTCTGTGCACTTGCCAGAAAAAAATTAAATCCTCTATATACACAGATAACATTATCCAGAGCCTTTACATTTTTTACTGTTGTATACGATGTCCAGCATTCAATGGAAATTACCACAGAAAGCTAGAAAGGGGATAAAATGACCAAAGACAAAGTTAAAAATATAACGATAGAAACAGTCCCGTAAGTGATCACAGTATGATTGTATGATCAAGAAAATCGAGGGAAGGGCTTCCCTGGTGGCGCAGTGGTTGAGAATCTGCCTGCCAATGCAGGGGACATGGGTTCGAACCCTGGTCTGGGAAGATCCCACATGCCGCGGAGCAACTAGGCCCGTGAGCCACAACTACCGAGCCTGCGCATCTGGAGCCTGTGCTCCACAACAAGAGAGGCCGCGATAATGAGAGGCCTGCGCACCGAGATGAAGAGTGGCCCCCAGTTGCCGCAACTAGAGAAAGCCCTCGCACAGAAACGAAGACCCAACACAGTCATAAATAAATAAATAAATAAATAAATAAATAAAAGAAAATCGAGGGAAAAATAGAGCATTTCATTAGAGAATGCATCGCAGAATCTGTAAAAAAGGAATTAAACCAAAAGTTTAGACATAAAAGGATAATAACTAATAAAAAGAATTTAATAGATTGGTTTAGTAGTGGATAAGAAATAGTAGAAGAAAGGATTAATGAATTTTAAGATAAGTCAGTAAAACAAAACTTGAGATTCTGCATTTCTAACAAGTTCCTAGGTGATGCCCATGCTGCTAGTCTACAAACCACACTTGAGTATCAAGAATTTATAAGACTCAATATCGTAATTTACACTAACGTACATAATTAAATCATAGGATTAGTATAAAATGCACAATTTACACTAATATTTCAATGTGATTCCAATAAAAATGGACAGTTCTTTGACAGAATTTGGTAAGCTGGCCCTAGAATTTATATGGAAAAGCAATATGCCACAAATAGCTAAGGCAACTTTGAAGAAGAAGAAGGTTAAACGGGGCTTACTCTATCAAATATCAAATGTTTTTATAAAGCTATAATAAATAAAATGGTGTGGAATTGGCACAGAGAAGACAGATAAATCAATGGAAGAGAATAAAAGGCAAGAAGCCGACCTGTACATGAATGCAAAGTTGATCTATGATAGTGGTAGAACTGTAGAGTGGTTAGAAAAAAGAAAATTTAATCAAAGTTACTGGCACAATTAATTACTCATACACAAAAATAAAAGCAAATCTTATCTTACACCATACTTGAAATAAATTCCAGGTGGGTTTAAATGCTAAATTTAGATAGCAAAACTTTAAAATTAAACAAAAAGTAGGAAAATATTTTTATGACTCAAAGTGTGGAAAGATTTTTTTAACCAGGCAAATAAGCACAAATGTTAAACTGACAGATTGAGAGCTTTGACTATATTAAGATGAAAACTTCTATAAACCAAAAGTCATCATTAAAAAAGTGAAAGATAAGTGAGACTGGGAGGAGACATTTTCAGTGACTACCACTGGGAATTTGCATCCTGCTAATTCTAAAGCATCCCAAAATCAAGAAGAAAAAAAATTTGAAAGAACTGGAATAAGAGGGAGAAACTCAAATGGCAAATGACAAGTGTAAAAGTCTCCTCTTACTGGGGACTAGAGATATAAAACACAAGTGAAAATCAGAAAGGGGTATGATTTTAAACCCACAAGAGTGGGAAATATTAACAGGCTGATAATTCTAGGAATCAGTGAAGATGAAGAGCCAGATGAAATGACATTTATAAGTGGTAGAAGGGTAAATTATGTGTAGCTTTGGGGAGCAGTTGGACAAAATCTATTAAGTGAACAATACAGATTCCCTATTATCCAACAATTATTTTCCTAGGGATTTTCTCTGGAAAAATTCTTGCATGTGTGTACAAGTTGGCATGTACAGGAAAGTTGACAGCAGCATTTCTGGTAACTGCAAAATTTAGGAAAAAGCTAAATATGTATAAACAGTAGAATGAATAATTAAATTATAGTACATCCATGCCATGGAATATAATATAGAACTGTCCCTAAATAAACTAGAGATTTATGTATTATTAAAATGATGAAATAAAAATTTTAATTGAAAATGAAAGCAAAATGATACTGTGTGATACCATTTTACAAAGTTAAAAAATATATAAAGCAATCATACATATTATTTGGAGGAATATATGGATGTGTAAGGGACCAAAAACCACCAAATTCAGCATAGTGTTTATCTCTGGAGGTAGGAGGGGAAGAAATTGCAATTGAAAGGTGATATATGGAGGCCTCAAAAGTATTTGTAATATTTTATTTCTTGCTGAAAAAGGTTATACAGGTACCCATTATACTATTCTTTATACGTTTTTGTATGCCTGAAATATTTTATTAAAAAACAATTTTTAAGTGTTCCATACTTGATAAATCTGGAGAGCACTGTTAGAAGCAAATGCTTAACTGTTGGATGAGATCACCTCCACAATCTAGGGCACTACTGAGAAACTACTGTGGAAGACAACTGTTGAGAAGAATCTAACAGTAAAAAATATGAAGCACATCAGGAAACGCACTCTCATAAGAGAGACGCAACAAATATAACAAATGAGAGAATTTTCAGTTGAGATACTAAAGAAAATAGAGCAGTTTCCAAAGGACTTCAAAATAATTATGTTAAAAAATGATCACAGGGAGATCAGCTCGATACTTTGTGATGACCTAGAGAGGTGGGATAGGGAGGGTGGGAGGGAGGCTCAAGAGGGAGGGGATATGGGGATATATGTATACATATAGTTGATTCACTTTGTTATACAGCAGAAACTAACACAGCATTGTAAAGCAATTATACTCCAATAAAGAGATACATATATAAAAAATTTTTTTAAATAAAAGAATGATCAAAGAGATAAATCAGTCAACTGAACTCATCACGTTAGAAGATTTTATTACGAAAACAGAGTAAGCAGACTTCAAAATAAGCATATATTCTAGAAATGAAAAATATTGCTGTCATAGTTGTAAAATTCAACAGAACATGTCAAAGTAGACCAAAGCAAAAATTAATAAATTGGAAGATGAATTTAAGAGAGACTTCAAAGATGTATGATAAGAAAGAGGCAATGAGAGGGACTTCCCTGGTGGTGCAGTGGTTAAGATTCCGTGCTCCCAATGCAGGGGGCCCGGGTTCGATCCCTGGCCGGGGAACTAGATTCTGCATGCATGCTGCAGCTAAGAGTTCACATGCCACAACCAAGAAGGCTGCAAGCCGTAACTAAGGAGCCCGCCTGCTGCAATTAAGACCCGGCGCAACCAAATAAATAAACATTAAAATAATAATAATAAAAGAAAGAGGCAATGAAAGAGATGAAGAATAGAATAAGAAACTCCACTATGTGTCTAAAGGAGCCCCAGAAAGGGAGAAGGAATGGAGTAGTAACATGCAAATATGTTGGTGAATTTTGTAGTAAGGCATGAGTTTTCAGATTGAAAAGTCACACACAAACTCCCAAATGGAAGAAAACTGAGGTGGGGTGCAGGAGGAACAGAGAGAAAGAGAGACAGACACACAGACAGACAGAGAAACTATAGTACATCAAATATAAAGAAAACAATTTGAAAACCACCAGAAGAGATAAGACAGGAAATCTATGAGAAAAAACAATCAAATTGACGTTGGACTTCTCCTCAGTCAGAAGGTAGTCTGGAAGAAAAAAGAATAATGCCTTCAAAGTATCAAGGGAAAAATATAACAGCCAATTCAGAATCTTACACTTAACTAAATTATCACTCAAGAATGAGGATGAAATAAAGATATTTTAAGAAATACAAAGAGCTTATCACTTATTGAAAGAACTTTCTGATGAGGGAAATAGAATCTAGAAGGGAGAAATAGAACCTAAGTGGTGATGATGAGAAAAATATTAGTAAGCATGTTCATAAATAAAAATGACACTGGGCAGCGAAAAAAATAGCAATATGATCTTAAAAATAAGGCCTTATAAAACATGAATTATCTTCTTAAGTGTGGAGTAGTTCAGAAATAATTAGAATACTCTATTTTCCTCATTGTTGTTTGGATGAATAAAGATGATTACTTTTAGACTTGGTTGGAAAAACACAGTCAGATATGGATCTTAAAAAATTTAAAGGCAATCACATAAAGAATAAAAATTATAACTTGCAAACTAGAAAATAACTAAAAGGTAAGTGAGAAACTCACAGTTCAACAAAAGGCAGGGAATTAAGAAAGAAGGAGGGGGAGCAGGGAGAGGAGAAATAGCAGCAACAACTACAAAACCTAGTAAAAGAGAAAATCCAGATAAGACAGTAGGAATTAATCCAAATATGTTAATGATAACAATATACTATTTACGAGGGTCTATTTTATTTATCAACTGGACTAGGCTATGGTCCCCAGTTACTCAAACACTAATCTAGAGGATGCTGTGAAGGTACTTTGTAGATGTGACTGATCCATAATCAGTTGACTTTAAGTAAAGGAGATTATCCTAGACAATCTGTGAGGGTCTGATTTAATCAGCTGAAACGTCTTAAAAGCAGAGCTAAGGCTTCCCTGAAGAAGAGGAAATTCAGTCTGTGGATAGCAGCTTCAGTCCACGCCTGAAAGTTCCAACCTGCCCTCTCTGACAGCCTGCTCTACAATTTCAGACTTGCCAAACCAGCCCCAATAATTGTTTGACCTCATTCCCTGCAATAAATTTCCTAATATACATCTCCTACTGGTTCTGTTTCTCCACTTAAATGCTGACTGATACATTATGCAGATGAATGAAACACATCTTCGCATGCACAGAGTCTCAAACTGCATTGAGAACAAATAAAAATGCTCTTTATGAGAAACATACCTAAAACATAACAAAAGTTGAAAGTGAAGGGATCAAAAGAATGCATACAGCAGGCAGATGTGCACCAAAAGAAAGTAGTGACAGGTATAAAGAGGAGTATTGTGATGACAAGAGTAACTCTGATGAGCAGTGACATCAGGACCAACAGGAGAGTCTGCCATGAAGTTGCTTATGCTTCCAATGAGGCCCCAGCCCCACGGGTCCCTAGTAAACTTGGTGATTCCTTTTCATTTCTCAGAAGAGCCCAGACAACTTCCTTATTTAAACCTGGACAATTTTTTAACTTTTAATTTTGAAGTAATTACAGATTCACAGCAAGTTGAAAAGACTGTATAGAGAGGTACAGTGTACCCATCACCCAGTTTCACCCAATGGTCACACTTTATGTAACTAGAGCACAATACTGAAACCAGGAAATTGATATTGCTGCAATGTGTGTGTATAGCTCTGTCATTTTATCACGTGTAGATTCTTGTACTCATCACCCCAATCAAGATACAGAGCATCACCACAAATATCTCCCTTGTGCTACCTTCTCAAGTCACACCCACTCCCTTCCCCTCACCATTTCAACCCCTGACAATCACTAATATGTTGTCCATCTCAATATTTTGGCATTTTGGCATTTTTCCAAAGAAGATATACAAATGGCCAACAGGCACATGAAAAGATGCTCAACATCACTTATCATCAGAGAAATGCAAATCAAAACCACAATGAGATATCACCTCACACCTGTCAGAATGGCTAATGTCAAAAAGTCTACAAGTAACAAATGTTGGCAAGGATGTGGAGAAAAGGGAACCCTTGTACACTGTTGGTGGGAATGTAAAATCAGTGCAGCCACTATGGAAAACAGTATGGAGGCTCCTCAAAAAGCTAAAAATAGAGCTACCATATGATCCAGCAATTCCACTCCTGGGTATGTATCCAAAGAAAATGAAAACACTAATTAGAAAAGATACATGCACCCCAATGTTCATAGCAGCATTACTCACAATAGTCAAGATATGGAAGCAACCTAAGTGTCCATCAATAGATGAATGGATAAAGAAGATGTTGTGTATATGTGTGTGTAAATATATACACACAATGGAATATAAGCCATAAAAAAGAATGAAATTCTGCCATTTGCAACAACACAGATGTACCTAGAGGGTATTATGCTTAGTGAAATAAGTCAGAGAAAGACAAATACTGTATGCTATCACTTATATATGGAATCTAAAAAATAAAACAAATAAATGAATATAACAAAAAAGAAACAACTCAGATATAGAGAACAAACTAGCTGTTACCAATGGGAAGAGGGAAAGGGGGAGGGGCAAGATGGGGTAGAGGATTAAGAGATACAAACTTCTATGTATAAAATAAATAAGCTACAAGGATACATTGTATGGCACTGGGAATATAGCCAATATTTTAAAATAACTTTAAAGGAAGTATAATCTATACAAATATTAAATCTTCAAGAAAATAATAATTTCATCATTTTTGAGAATGTTATATAACTGGAATCATATAGAATGTTACATTTTGAGATTTGGCTTTTTCACTTAGCATAACGCCCTCAAGATCCATCCAACTTGTTGCATGTATTATTAGTTCATTCCTTTTTATTGCTGAGTAATAGTCCATAAACCTGTGCATATTTTTAAGTTCTAAAAAAAACTAGAAATTTTGTTAAATAAAATGATTAAATTTTAAAATATTAAAAAAGGTAGCATCTCTTAAGATTACAGGATTTTAATGTTTTGTCTTAAAATAGGTTACTAATTGCACTGTATTGGGGCTTACACACTCTCGCAATTTGGGGAAAAGAGATCATTTATGTTCTTACCAAATCATTAATTGAATGGGCATAATCATCCATTTGTGACAGAAATATTTATTAAGTGCCAGCTATGTCTTACGGAGCTAGATGCTGGCAAACACAGAAAGAGGAATGAGATATTGATCTTGTGCTTAACACAGAGCCCAGCATACAGCAGGCCTTCAAGTGCTATTAACTGAATGAATAAATCCTGCTTCTAAAAGGAATTTACAATTTGGTGGCAGAGATAATGTGTGGATACAAATAAATGTGAGTTAGAAAATGGCATGGGACAGTTCATAGGAGAAAGATTATCCTTTGAGGATGAGAGAAGACTTCAAGAGATTGATGACGTGTGTTTGGCATTGAAAAATGACAGGAATTGGGATAAAAATAAATCGGGGGGAAATAATAACAGTAGTTGACAATTATTTCTATCTTCCTGTGTGTGTGGCACTCTGCTAAGGGTTTTACATACTTAAATCAAGTCATCCTCATAGCATCTGTGTTATTATCCCCCTGTTACAAACAAGACGCAGAGAGAGGTTGTGTGCCTTGCCCAGTGTAACAGCTTGTAATGGGCTGAACTTGAAAAACTAAGCAGTGAAGCTCCCACACTCTTCCTCTCATGGAGTAAAGAGTGGAGCAGAAAGAAGCTTGGGAGTAGAAAACAGGAAAATATGACTGGAGTCTAGAGTGTATAACTGGGAGATGGAAGAAAAGCCTAGAAATATAGGTGGGAACCAGGCCCTGGAGAGCTTTGAATGCCATGCTTAATAATTTGGATATATCTTAGAATGCTTTTGAAGGTTTTGAGCACAGGAATGACTTGATTAGAGCTGTTTTGTTTGTTTAGTTTTGGGCTTTGTTCAAAAATATAGCATCAAGAAAGAGCACATTGATATTAGATGTGGGAAAATCAGTAACATCAGTCCAGGTAGCAGCTTAGAGAGCACCTGTGAGAATGAAGGTGATGGGCAGTTGAGAGATGCTGTGAAGATGGACAACTTAGGACCTGGCAACTGGCTGGAATGAACAGGGATGGGTGGGGTACAGGGATGGGAGCATCCAAGGTATCTTAGGGGTTTATCACCTGCATACCTGGGCAAATATGGTGACTTCAGTAGGAATTGGAAGTTGAGGAATAAGTTTCAAGAAGAAAAGAGATGTCAGCTGCAGATATTTTAAGTGAAGGATTCCAGGAGCACCTCCAGTTTTCAGGTAAAGGAATGAAACCCTGGAAAGAGTCTGGAGGGGCTTCACATTAGCCATGAAAGTAGATGACCTAGTTTTGGGCAAGATTTTTTAAATACCCAGGTTTAAAAGAATTTCTACTCAGGAAACAGATCTCACATTAAATGAACCAAACACATCTTGGATTATGAAGCTCAGACACCACTGAACCAAGAGTTTCCTCAGTGCTTTTTTCTTTAAAAATAAATTTACATTTAGATTGTACATTAAAAATGGTATAGAAATATTTGGACTCAAGGCTTAAAGGAATGGCTATGAGAATTTACACTGGGTTGTAGGAAAAAAAAAAAAAACCAAAATTCATTCTAAACTTGTCATGATTTCAATTTACAAGCAGGAGACAACTATTCTTATTAGTAGCTGCTGACCTTTTAAACCACCAGTTGATGCCTTCTTGAGCAAAGAGTTTTGAAAATTCAGTATTTTACATTTAACTTCCCTATCTAGCATTACTTAGCTAAAATTTTAGGTTTAAGAGAGAAAGAGTGACTAAAGTTGCAGAAAAAGTCATAATTTCCGAAAGCAATAATCGTAATAACAGTGGCAATTTCTAAAATTAATAACCTTTCGGGTCTACTTTGAAGTCTTTTAAAAATTGGATGTGTAACTCACGTTTTGGAAGTTCTTGGGACAGGCTGCTTGGATCAAAGTCTATTTTTTATTTTCCTGTTTTCAAAATCAGTTCCTTTTTGAAATGTGTATGTTAGTTGAGGTATTATAAGTAGAAAAAACCAAAATGACTCCCTTACCTGTCAGTTATCCCCTAAGCAGTCAGTAATGTTTCACCTCTTTACTTAGAACATGTCTCTAAGTACACCCTAGAAGAGGGACTCAACTCCAGATCTGTAAAATGGCTTCAAGCAAGCCCTTGAACTTGTATGTTAAAACTGGAGTGAGGTGCATGCATTTTCCTGGAAGCTGGGTTTTACAGAGATTCATCACGATCTGAAAGTGGTTTATTAAGATTCCAGAAGCTAATAAGACTGTCTCCCAGGATCCTTCTCAGTTTAGGGACCGTAGGACCAAGGCACACTCTCTCTTGCCTAATACTGCAGCATGGTGGGCTGTATTGGAAAAAGCTCCAGGCTGGGATTTAGGAGATTTTTCTTGTATTCCCCGCTCCACTCTGAACTTCCGTGAACTTCACACAAGTCACTTATCCTCTTTAGGCCTCAGTTTGTCACTCATATGGAACAGAATATCTATCTGACCTAGATAGACTCAACCAGCTCTTATGAGAAAAAAAAACAGTGTGGGAATGTGCTCTGAATGAGGCAAAACATTGTAAACAAGGTCAGGTATTCCTCCCTGTCCTTGTGCTGAACTACTGGTTCCTTCATTTTCTAGCTTCTCTGCTCCTTTCCTTTTGTAGAGGCCATCGGTTCCCTCAAGTCTGCATTCTCTGCTTTTTTCTCCCTGTTTTTCAGGTGCTGCTTCCTGCAGCAGAGACAGAGAAGAGAAAAAGATGCTGAGTAGGCAAGGGGTCACTTTAAGAACTTGCTTCTAAGAGGGAAATATTAATGCTTTGCTTTTGTAGAGTGCTTTACAGTTTTTCAAAGCATTTCAAGTTAACTGCCATACTTCTTCATGACTACACACCGAGGGTGAAGTTTTCACCATGTCCATTTTATTTGATCTGGAAACTGAGGCACAGAGAGGTCAGGAGTCCGAGGTCATCTGAGTTGTCTAGAGTGGTGGTAGGGCTGGAAACTGAGTCTTGCAACACTGGGTTCCAGGATTTTGCCAGAATTCTCCTGGGATCTCATCTCAGGTGGGAGATGGAATCAATCACGAGAGTATTATTTAGTCATATAGTGAGAAGGTATTCACCAGCAAAGGAAGGAAATATCCCTTTTCCTTGTACAATGATCTGAGAAAAACTGCCTGTCTTCCATTGTGCCTGTTTTCAGATGAGGTTTGACCTTGCAGCTAAGACTTTCTCTTGCTGCTGACTCTGCTCACCCTCCTTCAACTTGATTCATTTGGGCCCCAGTGGGTCCTGTTTGGGGAAAGGCCCATCTGGGAGCGCTCAATACATTCCCCTGTCAAGCAACGGAAAAGAGCTGCACTTGCAGAATAAGGAAACTTCCAAGAGGGCTCTGGCCAGAAGTCAACTCGCAGTTTTTGAGAGCAGCACTTGATCCAAACACTGGCATACATGCCTGTTGCTTATTATTTCACAAATGCTGCTGCACATCTTCTTACTCTTGCCCATTGCCATGAATCCCCTAAACCAGCACGCTGATCAAATTTTCAACCAATCTTTCAACATGCAGGCACCTTACATACAATTATTGAGCACCTACCCTGTGCCAAGTGCTCTGTGGAATAAGAAAATGAAAGTTGACAGGCCTGCTCCAAAGCCTGCCAGCCTGCAGGAGAAAACACTGATAAAGGGATGTATGGAGCTTCTGGAGAACTCTGTGCTCTGTAGAGGAGAGACCGAATTGCCAGCCCTAAAATATTAGCTCCCGTGAAAAGGTGATACATCATTAGAGAAATGCCAATTAAAACAATAATGAAATACCCCTACCTGCCTATTAGAATGGCCAAAATCCAGGGCACTGACAACACCAAATGCTGACAAGGATGTGGAGCAACAGGAACTCTCATTCACTGATGGTGTACCATGCAGAATGGTACAGCCACTTTGGAGGACAGTTTGGCCATTTTTTACAAAACCAAAAATACTCTTACCATACATTCTAGCAATTGTGGTCTTTGGTATTTACCCAAAGGAGTTGAAAACTTATGTCCACACAAAAACCTGCACACAGATGGATGTTTATAGCAGCTTTATTCATAATCATCAAAACCTGGAAGCAACCAAGATGTCCTTCGGCTGGTGAATGGATAAATAAACTGTGGTATATATAGACAATGGAATATTATTCCAAGGTAAAAGGAAATGAGCTATCAAGTAACAAAAAGACATGGAGGAAACTTAAATGCATATTACTAAGTGAAAGAAGCCTATCTGAAAAGGCTACATACAGTGTGATTTCAGCCAAATGACATTCTGGAAAAGGCAAAACTATGGAGATGTTAAAAAGATCCGTGGTGGGGCTTCCCTGGGGGCACAGTGGTTGAGAGTCCGCCTGCCGATGCAGGGGACGCGGGTTCGTGCCCTGGTCCGGGAAGATCCCACATGCCGCGGAGCGGCTGGGCCCGTGAGCCATGGCTGCTGAGCCTGCGCGTCCGGAGCCTGTGCTCCGCAACGGCAGAGGCCACAACAGTGAGAGGCCCGCGTACCGCAAAAAAAAAAAAAAAAAGATCCATGGTGGCCAAGGGTTAGTGGGAAGAAGGGGTGAAGAGGTGGACCACAGAGGATTTTTAGGGCAGTGAAACTACCCTGTATGATGCCATAATAGATACATGTCATTATACATTTGTCAAAACCTATAGAATGTACAACACCAAGAGTGAACCCTAATGTAAACTATGGACTTTGGGTGATAATGAGGTGTTAATATAGGTTCATCAATTGTAGCAAACGTACTGCTCTGGTGGGGGATATTGAAAATGGAAGAGGCTACGCATGTATAGGGGCAGGGGGTATATGGGAAATCTCTGTACCTTCCTCTCAATTTTGCTGTAAACCTAAAACTGCTCTAAAAAATAAAGCCTATTTTTAAAAATATATCTCTATGAGAGCTAGGGTCTTGTATACTCTGTTCACTGCTGAATTCTCAGCTCCTAGCCTCGCGTGATGCTCAGTGACTAATTCTTGATGAATGACTGAAGGAAGGAGAAGGTTTACCAGAGAACGTGAGATTTGAGTAACCTCGGCAATGAGTAGTGTTCCCCTAGGCAGGAAAGTACAGGCACAGTGTGAATAACAGATCAAAAAGGATAATTCAGTAGCCGGAAACAATGAACTGTGTGAGGAACATCAAATGGGTCCCTGTGGCTGGAGTGCAGGTTTTTCAGGAGAAAAGTAGAAAGACCACCACATTGACTGGTGTCAGATACAAAGTCATTATTATGACCCCATTTTACAGACGAAGAACCTGAGGCTCAGAGAAGTCAGGTGATTCATCAAAGCTTATGCATTTGTAATATCTATGCCACTTCTGTGTGTGGCCATTGTATTATGCATTTTCGTGCATTATCTCATTGAATCCGTATTTATGGGATAGCTACTGTCATTTTTCTAATTTTATAGATTAAAATAACAAAGCTTAGAGAAGTTAAATAATTTGCCTGGGGCTTCCTGATCACATGGTAGATTGAGCACACACGATGCCCTTCCCTTCCTGCTTTAAAGCCCTAGAAATGAAAGAAAACCATCCCCACTCCCCACACCACCCCCCCCCAAAAATCGCAGCAACACTGGAAACTAACAACAGCCTAGAAGAAACGATGAGAAATATCTCAAAGGAAGCAGCAGGATTTAGACGGAAGACTCTTTTGTGGAGTTCTCTGATGAAAGTTGGGACTAATGCTAAGGGTGCGCCACCCCTGGGAGTGGTGGGTGCCCTGAGCAGGGGCCCAGTGGCATGACAGGCTGCTTAGAGGGAGCAGGCAGGCTGCTGACTTCCTGCCCACCCTTTCCTCTCTCTTGGCAGCAGCAGCTGATGGTGGGGAGCAGGGTCTGACTCTAGGCTACAGCAGGGGCCCGTGAGGAACTGGATCTGAGACGCAAGGGACAGGGCACCCCATGGCGGGCAGAGAACATCTCTCTTGATTAGCTTCATGGGTTCCATGCCCAGTGGTGTGTTCCCCTCTGCTATGCTCCCACTGCAAATTCCCGAATTTGAGCCTCAGCAGCGCACCTAACCCTCTCCTTGCCCACAAAGACACTGCACTTGGATGGAACCAACAGTCTAACAGGGGACATAAGCTCAAAGATGGGCCCCAAATTAAGAAGTGCCAATGCGGGAGGAAGTCATTTGCCTTCTGGCACCTCTAATTCGTTTACAATACTTAATAAGTAGCAAAGGCTTTGGCTCTCCACCTTGGGTCTCCAAGGTGACGTCGCTTTCCCACAATGCCAAACCAGCTTCTAAACCCACTTTAGGTGTACAGCATGTTTGGATCTGCGTTCCAGCACTGCAGCAAGCCCCACAGGGCTATATGAAATGCTATAAAATTTTCTGTTGGGCCGTTGACCCACTAGACATATGACACAAATTCAGTACAAATTCAGTGAGTGTCTCTTGTGAGTGCAGAGCCTTCCCAAGGCTGAGGGAGCAGGGGGTGTCTGGAGGAATGGCAGGAAGTTGGAATTTGGAGAGGGGTCAAAATTGACAGCAGTGGGCCCAAATCCTTGGTCTAAACAATTAACAGAGAAGCAGAAGGACACCCTAAAATAGTTAGTTTGAGCCTGATGAGGGCTGAGGCCTTGAGTGACAGCTGAGGCCTTGAGCGAGGTCTTGAAAGAACTAGACTTGGTGGGTAAGGAGACAGGGCAATGCCAGAGTGTGAACCGGAGCCTGGGGGCAGGAATGAGCAAGGCAGATAGGTGAAGAGAGAGGGCACTTGTGTGACTTGGGGCAGCATCTTCATGGGGGGCAGTAGCAAGAGAGCTTATTCTTACCTAGTTGTGAAAATGGGTTGGGTGGTAGATTAGTTTCCCAGGGCTGCAGTAACAAATTGTCACAAATTGATGGTTTAAAACAGGAGAATCCTCACTTGCCGCTTCCTAGTTTCTGGTGGCTCCCAGCAATCCTTGGAGTTCCTTAGTTTGTAGCTGCATCACTCCAATCTCTGTCATCTCCTGGTCTTCCCTGTGTGTCTTCACATGGCCTTCTCCTTATAAGGACACCAGCCACTGATTGGATTTAGGACATACTCCAATCCAGTATGACCTCATCTTAACTAATTACATCTGCAAAGACCCTGTTTCCAAATAAGATCACATTCTGAGGTTCCAGGTATACATGAATTTTTAGGAGACACTATTCCACCCTGTACATCCTTTCTATAGATGGTACAATTTACAAAGTGGCTTCTGGACACAGGGACAGATTCTCCTGACTCAAGGAGAGCTGATCCCTCAAGGTGATGGAAACTCTTCCTTTGACCACTGAAACTCTCCTAAATGATGTCTAACCAGCATCCTTTCTCTGGTATCACTCCGAGATGCCCAATAGGGATCTTTTTCATCCCCTTCTTATTTGTTACTTTCATATTGTGGGCAATGGGAATGTTGCTAACCTCCCTCAAATAGTTTGCTTCTGCAGACAATGCACCACTTTCCCGTTTCTATTTTAAAGCTGCGCATGCATCTGTAAGAAGACGGGAGTGTTATGTAATACCTACCATTTTTGTCAGAACCTCATCTCACCCCATTGCCTGATACAGGAAGAAGTTTCTGGTGTGAAACTTGCTGGGGTTTTTTGTTTTTTTTAGGTGAAGAGTACATTCAGATGTATTTCATACCTCACATTCATAAGCAGGTCCGTTTCTAAAAGACTATAGGTACTGTGCTAGTGAAAGATGAAATCCACATCTGTCTCCTGTATAACGCCAGCAACGACTGTACAAATATAGCTGAATCCTCTGCCTTTGCCTCTATAAGTATTTTAAAGAGGGGCCCTAGAGGGAAGCATGCAGATTGACCAACAGAAAACATCTTAAAAGAGGAAGATGACCAAGAATCTTTTCCCTTCTAACAGGTTATGACGCTAAAGTGTTAGTACATTCGGAACTTGTTACCTGGACTATTTCAGTTTATAAATGAGATCTGCAACAGTCATAGGGGATTTCAGGAAGGGAAAAATTACTTCAGGGAAAATCTATTTCTTGGTCCGAATCAGGGCTTTGTGAGAGGTGAGATAAGCCAGCCTGGAGAACGCCAGGACTGGAATCCATCAGAGCTGCAGCCTAGGCAAGGTCAAGTGTCAGGGTGGGGAACCAGGGCAGGGCTTGGGAGCACATCCGTGGACATAGGTCTGTGGTTGCTCTGAATATGGGGGCCAGTCTGTGAGTGGAACGGGAGGAGGATGCCAAGTACCATGAGACGAAAGTCCTGAGTGAGGCCACTGTAGTTCAGAGTATCATCCAAACAGAAGGAAGGGATAGGAAGATGGCTGGAGTCCAGAAGAAAGAGGGGCTGATAGCAAGAAAGTCTGGTAGGGACTTCCCTGGGGGTCCAGTGGTAAAGAATCCGCCTTCCCATTGGACATGGGTTCTATTCCTGGTTGGGGAGCTGGGATCCCACATGCCGCAGGGCAGCTGGGCCTGCATGCTGCAACTGCTGAGCTCGCGCGCCTCAACTAGAGAGCCTGCGTGCCGAAAACTACAGAGCCCACATGCTCTGGAACCCGCACGCCACAGCTACAGAGCCCATGTGCCCTGGAGGCTGCACGCCACAACCAGAGAAGAGAAAACTCGCACGCCACAACTGGAGAGAGGCCCGTGTGATGCAATGAGGAGCCTGCACGCTGCAGCGAAGGATCTTGCGTGCCTCAACGATGATCCCGTGTGCCGCAACTAAGACCCAATGCAGCCAATAAATACATAAATAAATAAATAAAAAAGAAAGTCTGGTATGGGTTATTGGGATCCCAGTTATGGGATACTGGGGGTTCAAGGGAAAGGCATCCAGTCCAGCTAAGTTCTGCAGACATTCCAACCGGGGCTTGGGCGGGGGACAAAGAAGGGTCTTGGTAACCACTTTGTAAATGGAACCATCTGTAGAAAGAACTGAGAGACATCTCTTCTATGGGTTGAATGATGTCTCTGCAAAATTCATATCCACTGGAACCTCAGAATGTGAAATATTGTGTGACCTTATTTAGATAGAAGGTCTCTGCAGATGGAAGACCATGTGATAACGGAAGCAGAGATTGGTGTGACACAGCCACGAACCAGGAAACCCCAAGGACTGCTGGGAACCACCAGAAGCCAGGAAGCGGCAAGGAAGGGCTCTTCCCTAGAGCTCCCCGAGGGTATGGTGCTACAAGGAATCCACGAGCCCTTGAGGCAGCACCCCTTGCTGCCATTTCTCTCTAGTTCTGGGTCTGAATGTCCCATGCCTGTTGGGTCTGTGAGTTTCTGAGGCAGGGGTGTGGGTGGTAGTGCTCACTGTCTTTTGTTACTCAGAGCTTTGGCATATTGAAAAGAGAGCTAGACTTACACTGCACTTACATTTAAGAGTCCTGGCCCACGTTTCATTACTCACTAATGCATGCACTTATCCATCCAACAAATATTTACTGAGCACCTAATGTGGACCAGGCCCTGAGTGAGGCTCTGGGGAGAAAAAGATGATCCCAGAGTCTCTGATGTCGAGGAACACATCCAGTCAATTACATGCCCATGGAATAATGCATCAAGGGCCATAACAGAGGATTACGAAAGCCCTGGGGAGGCTCAGCAAAGCCCACTGAGGGAGATGGGGGGAGGGCAGAGAAGGGTCCTTGGAGGCGATAGCCAGGCAAAGCAGGAGTGAGCCAGACGAAGAGGAGAGGAAGGCATTTCTGGGAGAACAGACACAGAAGCAAGCAGTAAGGTGACATATGTAGTGTTTGCAGAGACCTACAGTCAGACTGCGTGGCTGGGAATGAAACATGCAAAGCAGGGAGGAGTGAAAATAAGGGTAGAGACATATATGGGGAACAGATGGCGGAGAGTCTGGAATTCATGTTACAGAGTTTGGACTTTATCTGTGGGTAATAAGAAGCCACTTAGGGTTTGGGGCAGAGAGCGGAAAGGTCAGAATTGTGATGTGTGAACTGGAACAAAGCTGGAGGCAGAGACCGGAAGAAGAGGTGCTGTGCTACTTGGGGTGAAAGATGGTGCTGCTCTGAACCAGGGCAGTGGGAGAAGGGGCAGTGTTGTGCTTTAAGAAATAGGCAGGGGGCTTCCCTGGTGGCGCAGTGATTGAGAGTCTGCCAGCCGATGCAGGGGACATGGGTTCGTGCCCCGGTCCGGGAAGATCCCACATGCCGCAGAGCGGCTCGGCCCGTGAGCCATGGCCACTGAGCCTGCGCATCCGGAGCCTGTGCTCCGCAAAGGGAGAGGCCACAACAGTGAAGCCAGCCCAGAATTCCGGCCTCGTGAGCTTGGATCCATGGCTTTACTTTTCTGGGCCTTAATTTCCTTGTCGGTAGAATGGGAATAATGATATTCCAGTCCATAGAGCTGTCCAGGGATTAAATTAGGTCACCAGAGTGCAAAAGCTTTGTAGCTTTTCTAACAGCTTCCAGAGTGCGGTCGTTAGTAGGTTTTCCATAGTATTTGCGGGATGACCCAACCGGTGTCTCAAAGGTGGCCAATCCAAAGAAAGAGGTAAATGCTGAACAGTTTCATATACTGATTTAGAAATCTAAAATGTGATTTTTAAAATCCAGGTTTATAAGTATTTCTAGGAGCTTTCTAAGATATATAATTATGTTCTCTGCTCACATAATTTTATCCATTACAGAAACTGAACATATCACTGTCACTTTCATTGCAGGATACTGGCAGAACTTGCTTTACCTAGCAGATGTGTTCCTGAAAATTTTACTTGTAAATTGATTTTAAAACAAGTCAAATCATACTTTACTCACACTAGGGAGATGAGATATTTCAAAGAACCCGCTGGTTGTGACCCCTTTGGTAAATTGGTAATTATTCTTAATTTTTTTTAAGGATTCAATATGAACTTCCATAAATCTAAATTGGGTGGCAGTGGTCAATCTATAAGGATATTTATGTATATAAATATATATTCTAGTGTACAAAAAGTTCAGAGTATTATCTGTTCAAATATGCCCGGCAATCTCTCTCTCAGCCTGTTGCTGTGTGGTTGTACTTTTTAACACCCACCCATTGCAATTTAAGACATTCCCCCACCAAACATATCAAGTTAGCATCTACATTCATCTTCTCCAAGTTTGACGTACATCTAGTCTCAAGACGTCCATGACTGACACGAGATCAATTCACTTGCACAATGTAATCTTCGATGAGACAATAAATTACAAACTTTCTATTTAGCATCTAGTCGGCATCTAACTGCATTTTGGTTTGTTTTTCGATGTGCGGGTGGAGTGCTGAGACTTGGACATGGAAAGTCGGATGAGTCATATTTGCCTAATTATAAGTTGTAATTGTAAAACATAACAGCATTAATATAAAGAGTGATGCAAATCAGTACCGAAAATGTTCGGAATTGACTGTGTGTGTGTGTGTATAAGTAATTTGTATATACATAATTTTTATTTCTCCCCTGACTCTGGCAGATTAACTTATTTTAATTTTGTGGATGACAAAATGGAGTCCCACCAATATTAAGGAACTTGCTCACTTGCTCTGAGTTACCTAGCTAGGACCTAGTAGACAGAGAGAAATGTGAACCCTGAAGGAATATTATGCCTCAGGTCCTCTCAGTTAGGAGACCTGGTTTCCAGCCCTGTGTGGGCCACTAACTCACCTTTGTACCCAGGTCCCTCATCTATCATAGAGGTGTTTGGTCTCTTTACCTCTGAGACACCTTCTGCTTCCTGATATTTTTAGTGAAGTTTCAAGAAGGCCTTGGGCTACTGTTAAACAGCCTGGCATTCCCCCTCACCTCGCCGTAGTCAATGAAATCCAACTTGAAATCCAAGAATAGCTAAACCTCTACTTCAGTCCCAAGAGCCATTTCATTTAGTGAAACACTTACCACACTACCATCCAATTACTATGTAAAACACCTTGGGATACCATTAATACAAAAGGTTATATATTCTAAAACCCAAATGTCATTTTGTATTAGACATTTTCTTAAGGGCTACTTATCTCAGGATGAATTCCAAGAATGAGTGCTTAATAATTATTTTGCATTTAAACAACCTACTTATGAATTCCAGGGATACACTGTATCACAGTACAGCTTCTGCAGGATACAGCAATTATTATAAATGCTGGTGGATTAACTGCCACAGTATTGCAGACTGACAAAATGACACATCTGAATTAGATCACTGGTAGGTCATCAGGCAAAATCTTTCCTCTCCCTCTACCCACAACACTCACCCCAGAAAAGAGGGTTGTATGTCAAGTTTCTCTATCTAGTGAGAAATACTCTAAAAACCACAAGAACCTATATATATATAGAACCCCAAATATTAGGGCTGGTAACAGACATTCTATCATTTGGTAAATTGCAATGCAAACACATCCCTCTTTAAAGGTGCTGGGAAGATAATTTTTAGAAGCCAAGGTATTTTTACAAAGACTCATGAATTTGACTTAAAAGCCACTCAGCCACAGAAATTTGGAGTTTAGATCTATTTAGCTTTATAAAGTTTGTCCTTAAAAGAATGAGTCATAATTTGGGAGAAAAGAGGGTTTAGAGAAAAACATGTGGATTTGTTCGCGTGCGCGCGCGCGCGTGTGTGTGTGTGTGTGTGTGTGTGTGTGTGTGTGTAGGGCTGGAGTGGGGAGAAAAGTTGTTAACCTCTTCTGAACTCAAATAGCCAAGCTCCATGCAGCTTTAGTAAGTAACCACTTGGTGATGAACATTTAACAGTCTCATTAAATCATAATTTAAAAGATTGCTTTTTTTGCCCCAAACAAATAAAACTCTGTTAAATTCTAATAAGAATCTTTGAAACAGCTGTTTTGCACTACACAATGTGTAATGACCTTATAATTGTATTAGATGTGGCATGAAAATGTTTATGTTTCTCTTCTAGTCTGAAATGTGCTAAATAACAGAAGCCAAAGAAAAAGGATTCATTATGAATTCCAAGGACTCAAGGGCCGTGTTTCCAGAAGCGGGGGGTCCTTAGTCAAATTCCGACGTGGATGCTGTTATGCTGCGCTGGACCAGACTGAGGCAGGCAAATTGGTTTCTACACAGTTGGAGTTCCTTCTTTGCCTTCCATGGCACCCTGCCCTTCACCTCAAACATCTCAACCCCTGCCTGAACCCTTGGACCTTGGGAAAACCCTTCTTGTTATCCTAGGCTCTTGGGTTGCAAGAAGCTCAAAATTCCCAGGTCCAGCCCCTATCTCCACTCTCATCACAGTGCTTGAATTTCCTCTACCAGGGGGGTTGCATGATTGCTGTTTTTGCTCCAGATCTGTTCTGCAACGCTCACTGTCCAGACCCAGGAGACTGGCCTGTATGAATTCAAGCCACTGGCTTCCTACCCTTCTGGTTCTCACTGTGTTTGGCCAATGGGAGCCGTGCAGTAGGAGAGCGTACTTTGGTAAATATTTCCCTGGCTCCTTCCCTTGGCGGTAGCCATGGGCTACGTCTGTCTCTCTACCAAAGACCTCAGATTCTGTCCAGAGGTCTTGCCTTCACAGCTCTCTGCCTGGAGGTTCTGGTATTTGCTACCTCTCCTAGTTCTTTCAAGCCTAGAAGTGGTAACACTTTCTAGCTCTTAATAGCCCTGGGATACTTCTTATGGTGATGCACTGCTAAACCAGCTCTCCAAAAACAAAAATGAAAAACAAAAAACAAAACCCAACAGCCTGATTTGTGGTGTTTGATGTAAATGCTCCATCATGGCAGATGTCAAACTACCAACACGAAGTTGCTCAAGGCAGGCAGAGCTGGGAAGGAGCAGGCACCATGGGCTGTCATGGGCCCCTCTGAGCTGGCTGCTGCTACTGCCTGCCCACACCTTGTAAACAGCCTCTGTGTTCAACTCTGCACTGATTACCCACTTTGACTGTGTCATCTGCTTCCTCCCAGGACTCCAACTGACACAACCTTTCTCTGACATAGTGGGCCTTCTAGTGGTGGGGAACCATCTCCATCAATGCAAAGTTTCTCTTGGGCCAACTCCAACAGTTAAAAGTTCTTCCACAAGTGATAGGAGTATCCTCTCCCCTGGGTCCCCAGCTCGCACCAAGCCTGTTTCCAAATCACAGATACTGGAGCTCACCTCTCTCCCATTAAGGGTCTCCTTACATGTGACCTAAGGTGTGGTAGGGAGGATTCACACTGTCATTGAACCAATGGTGGGAGACTCCTATCTCAAAATACAAGGGCAGCTGCCTGGAGAGCGCTTCCCTGCCTGGGTGTTGGATGGCTCCTCTTAGCCAGTCACTGTTCCTGGGGGCTCCGTCCCAGCAGCCTTCACCTCATCCTCTGGCCCCAGCACTTGCTGTCAGGGCTCATGTCTGAGGAGGTTTCCAACCCTAAGCTATCCTTTTTCTCCCTTCAGGATAAACTCCCTCTCTTAGTTTTTCAGCTAATCTGCTCCCATCATTGAACCCAATGGTTCACCAGGCAGAACTTCTTGTTCTGGGATGGCTCCGACAATAGAGATAAGAAGAAACTCCTGTATTTCCCTTGGGGCTAAGGAGGGCCTGGGCTGCTACTGCTCATAATAACTGCCAACATGTATTGAGTACTTACTATGTGTCAGGCACTAAGCACATTAACCTCCCTACAACCTTGTATCAATCAGCGTCCCTGCTAGAAAAACAGGTGGCCTGAAACAAAGGGTGTAAGTGAAGAGAGTTAAGTAAAAGAGCTATTTACTCTTGTGGATGTGTCATCTGGATTAAGGGAATCATCTAAGAATGGCACAGAACCCACAGACTACAGACAATGAGAATCATTACTGCTCATCACAACAATGGGAAAGGTCAAGGAGGGTAACAGTGTATTTAGAATCTAGGGGTGAAAGCTGTGGCTGCCCCACAGGAGCTGTGGCTGTCGAGGACTGCATCCACTGCGCCAATTAGGACCTCACTGAGTGTAGGCAGAGTGAAGGTATTGAAAGTTAATAAATACCCTGATCCTTCTCTTCTCACTTTTCTGTTGGCTGAATTCCAGTGGAATTCAGAGGGCCCTGAGCTGGGTGATAGAGTCCATAAACTTCAGCCTCCTGGGTACCGAGTACAGCAGAGAAGGATAGAAATGGATCTGAGGTGAGAACTGAACAACCAGTTCAACCCCAAGTATTACTATTGTTCTCAGTAAACAGCAGCAGCTGGATTGGAACCCTGGGAATTTAGTGGCAGAACCCACGCCTTCAACACTGTGCTATGCTGCTTTCCAAATGCTCAGAGTAGAGGAAGAAAGGGAGGAAAATGCTTCTATTTCCTCCAAGTTAGCTTCCTTTTTCCCACCCAATCCCCCAGAGATGTCATAGCCATGAAAATCTGAATACAAGTTAACTTCTCAGAAGGAAAGTCACCCAAGAGTTGCATCTAAGGCACAGTAACTGCTACCTGAGGCTGTGATAGAATCAATGGATCTCTGGGGAGTTTCCACTTGTTCATTTTACCCTGGTTTTTGCAGCTATGGAAACCAAGCCTATGCCTTCTTCTACCTGGCAGCTTCTTGGGTGCCCAGGGGAGCCACCTGCCTCCTCCTGGTCTCATCTGCCTCACTGATCTCACTTCCCTCTGCAGCTGTTTGGGCTGCCTTCACTGGATGGACCTCTCTCCTCAGCATGTGGTCCCATATGCACCTCTCTCTTTCTTTTTTATACATTTTATTGAAGTATAGTTGAGTTACAATGTTGTGTTAATTTCTTCTGTACAGCAAAGTGACTCAGTTATACACATTTATTCTTTTTCATATTCTTTTCCATTATGGTTTATCACAGGATATTGAATATAGTTCCCTACCATATACACCTCTCGTAAAGAAGGCTAAGAACAATCGTCTTGGAGAAGTCCTCTATTTGTATATCGGGAGGCAGAAGATGGAATCGTTTTAGAGAAATCTTGGACCCATGTCCTCAAAGGAAAAGGCTCTATACTGAAAATCCTTCTAATGTTACGGAGATCAAATTATAAACTCTTCTTCAGATAGATTCTATTTCTCTATGAGGTAGCAGAAAACTACGCATGCATTGGCTATATCATTTTAACTTATTGGAACACCTTCCTAGAATGACAATTAAGCCCTCGGTTTATATAAGTAAGGTCACTCAAAAAAACTTTCCTGAAATTTTTGTAAAGTCATCACCACAAGCAGCCTCTACTGTGTTGTTTAATATCCTTTATAGAATAATAAGGGGATAAATTATCCTTGGAATGTAGTGCAAGAGGTTGGTCTTCCCTGACAGTATGGCATTCCTTCTTTGATAAGCTAGTGGGCACTATGAAAGGTACTGTTTCCCTTTTTTGCCTTGATTTTTGGGAAGCTCCAAGCTATTTTGTTCATGTCTCAGTTGCAGTAACTCACTTTACCCTAGGCCTTCTGTACTACTCTTGTTCCTTTACTCCCATTTTAATTACCCTACAATAAATGTGTCCTTTATTCTTTTTGTAAGCTAGCAATAATAGTAATTAGTTTTGTGTGTGGTAAGTTAACAAAGTGATTTTTATTTATTTTCTTGATCCTCACAACAACCCTGTGACGGCGGCTGGATTACTATCATTGAAATGTTTTTAGATGACTTCAGAGAGGTGAACTAGTTTGGCTCAAGTCACCAGTTTGTAAGCTGTGGCCCTTTCAGAAAGGACAGCAGCATGATTTCAAACTCTGGTCTGACTGGTTAATAGCGAGCTCACCTGACCTCAGGCAAATCACTTACCTAAGCATCTCCTACCTAACTAAGCTTCAGTGTTCTCATCTTCAAAATGGAGATAATACTCATACCTAATCCACTGGACCCATTGAAGGATGAAATGAGATAACCCATACAAAGAACCTGGCATCATACCTGACACTAGGTAAGAACCCAATAAATGTTAATGCGATAATGATGATGATGAAGAATATGTAAATTGACACTGTCTTTATTTTCCCAAGGCTAGCATGCTTTCTATCGCCATGCTATCTTTCACAGATTATAAGTACCATCCTAACTGCACTGAGTTCAAAAATTTCTTTTCCCAGCTCCCATGTTGACTTGCAATCTAGCAGGCACTTTGGTTACATACTATAACTAGAAAAAGCTCTGGCCAGGATTAGGTCTTTGTCACGTACAAATGCACCAGAGAAATGGCCTGTGTTGGCACCTGGGTGGAGGGTTTTGCCCCATGTCACTGCCCAAAACAGGTGCTCTCGCCTTCCAGGGAAACATCCTCTCAGAATAGAGGCTATAAAGAAACAGGCTGGGACTTCGCTGGTGGTCCAGTGGGTAAGGCTCCCAGTGCAGGGGGCGGGGGCTTGATCCCTGGTCGGAGAACTAGATCTCACATGCATGCTGCAACTAAGAAGTCCTTATGCCGCAACGTGGCCCATGCTGGGCTTCTTAGCCCTTAGCCAGGATGATGCCTGACTCCTTTCTCTAGAGCTTCAGCCTCTACCAGGAACGTGAGATTTCCTGTCTGCCAAGACATTTTCTCCCCTTAGAATAGCTTGCTTTTCCATCTTCTCCCCTATTTCTGACACGAAGCCTTGGTTCCAATACACTTGATCTTATCCTCCAAGGGCTGTAATTATCACCTCTATTTTCATCTGTAACTTAAAATTAGCTTCATTAACAACAAGACCTTGGGAATTCCCAATCTCCACCCCATTGGGGAGGTATGACTCTCTCCCATCACGGTTGTCATATATGGCTCTCCTTCTAACTTGTTCTACCAAGCCTCATTTTCCAAACCACATTTAAAATCTTCACCTCTCTTAGTTTGCTGCTACTATCTCTTGAATCCCAAGGTGCAAGTAGAAGTCTTTTTTCCCTCTGTGAGTCCATTAACAGCCAAGGTCTGGAGAGTCTCCACACTCTTGAGTACCCAAAGGAGCGACAGCCATAGCGACTGAGGTGGTGTTGAGTTTTGAGGCCATGATTTATGCCTAAGGTTGGATCTAATAAGCTTTTCATTAATCTCTTTTGATTGTACACCCATGCATCACTTTGCCTCCCCTCCAGCCCCAGTTAATTATCTTATTCTTCTTGTGGTTGGAGGAGCTTAGGATCTAAGTTCAGAAAACTCGTGAGCTCAAATCTGACGTCTGCTACCCAGTTTGTTTGAAAAGGCTGTTTTACCACTCTGAGCCTGTGTCCTTGTCAAAAAGGGATAAAATAGGGCCCATGCTAACAACTGCTTCATAAAGGATTGAGCGCATTAATGTATATGTGAGGTCTTTTGCAAATATTTGGTACTTCCAACACATGCTTTTTTTATTTCAAGGTATATGCAGTTATTCCTTCCATCCTAGATTTCCTCTTCAGCTGATACTAACTGAGAGCTTGGGCACGACGGATAGAAGAGGACACTCTTTTATCCATTTTTACTCCAAGTGACTAGGCTGTCCTTGCTTCCATGGAGGGAATCACGTCCAAGTTGTCATGTTAATCACAGACCAACTGGGAGTACGCTATTTACACTTATGTCACTTCCTCCAAGAGTCGATTACTGTAATTGCCTATTGACTATGTGCTCTGCTGGCTTCCACACCAGCTCCAGCTGTCGGGGTAGGGAGCTGTGGGCAGTGTGTGTCATGGTAAAAGGGGAAGCTTCCAACATGTACACCAACCCAGCTTCCATGCCTGTTGGTCCACCCTCCCCAAGCCTTTGTCCAGTGTGCTGACGCTCAGATCGCTCCTTTTGCCTCTTGTGGGTCGTTATAATGTGTCCCTGGCCAAGGAGATCCCTCTGGATTTTAACCATGAATTTTGTGGTCAAATCCTGCCCAATGCAATTACCCAAGGTTACACAGAGTCTTGTTTAAAGATATTTATTTTCATTTGGAATTGTCTGATGGCCTTAACTGCATTTTTTAAAATTTAAGCTTTTTCCTTATCTCATGCTGCTTCAATTGATTTTTATGAATCAGTTGGCTTCTCTACTGATTTTTCCATTTTCTTTCATTAGTGTCTTGGGGGAAGGGTGATAGTGGCGGGTGACTGTTTGCTTTTTCAGTCAACCGAGTCACAGGTTATCTGACTTCACCCTCAGATGAGGGGCCATGTGCAAACTTCCATTTTTTTCAATATAGAAATTGGTTTGAAAGAGGATCGGGGAATGCACTGAATTCCTGCTATTTCGGGTGTGAGTGCACTGTTCAACATGCCTGCTGACACCTCAGCCTAAACTTTACACCGGTTGTCCCATAGCTCAGCTGTCTCCCAGAACTGAACTTAGCTTAAATCACTGCCATCTACTGTGATTGCCCCAGACAAATCTTTTCAGTCATCTAACTCAAATGAAAAGTACTTCCTCACTGCTCATTTGATGGAGGGTAATAAGGTGCTGTTTCTACAAGATTACTTACCTGATGAGACAGGACTCGATTGAAAAGACCCAGGCAGGACCCCAGAAGGCTCTAGCTGAGCACTGCTGGAGGATTGAGCTAGCATTTTGGTAGAGAAAAGTCAGTGCTTTCTTCCTCCCTTTTAGCCCCAATAAATGAATGTGGTTCTTTGTCTTCATAAAATCATCTTTCACCTTTTTCTTCCTCCCCAGCGCCTAGAGCAGTGGTTCTCTAACTTTGGCATCCATCAGAATCACCTGAAGGTCCCGTTAAAACACGGATTCCTGGGTCCTACCCCCTGAACTCCTGATTCAGCAGGGCTGGGCTGGGGCCTGACGATTTGCATTTCTACCAATTTCCCAGGTAATAGTGATGCTGCTGGATGCCACACCTGGAGATACCACACCTGGAAAACCACTGGCCTGGACTGTATACAGCCAGCAAAGCATTATGGCCTATAATGCCCCCAATCATTTGGCCCTTTCCTCATTCCAACCTTGCCCTCCATTGCTGCCACACATTGACATCCACTCAGCCTTCCATTCAAATAGGTGCCTGATACTTAAATCCCATATAACTGTTGAAAACAGCAAAGCACTCCCTACCTCCTTGCCTTTGCTATTGTTGTTGACTCTCCTGACTCAATGTCCTTTATCTCCTGCTTTTCCTACCTGGCTCACCTCCAACTCATCCAAGCTCTATGGAAAACACCAACTTCTCTGTAAACCAAGTCCTTCCCTAGTGAGAGCCTGAACTCGTATTTTTCCATTACTGTCCTTGGACAATTCTCCATCAATGCACTTATTTCACTGTATTTTGATCGTTTCTTTACAAGTTTTTGCCTCTGCTAGACTGTGACCTCCTGAGGGCATGGATGGTACTTCTCTAACTCCAGAACCTCGTACAATGCGTGGCCCATGTTTGCTGATTAGTACATATTTGTGCTTGATTATTTCATGGCAGAGACGTCCACTTGACTTAATTAACTAGGAGCTTTGGTTTAAACATGATTTCCCTTCAACAGATACAAATGATATTCATCTGGTTGCTTGGAGTCCAGTGTAAATGAAAAGGATAGAAGAGTGTTTAGTCCTGCAGAGGTCTGGTGGCTTCACTTAATTTCATGATCCTAACTGACAACTATAATCATCGCATAGGAACAGAGCCAGAAAGTAGAGACATTCTGCGTTATTGTTACATTTGAATAGCATTCTTGTGCATTTTCACATCCTTCCTCATAGTAAATCCTTAACAATTGTCCTATGACAGACTAAGATGCTCCAGTTGCTATAAAATCATTTCATTTGAAACATGTCTCCACGCAGAGAGCCTCCCACCCCTGACCAGGATGTGAATGGCAGGACAGGACAGGGATGGAGAACACACGAGTGGGGTGAGGAAAGAGCCCAGCACTGGCCTTAGGAGGCATGAGCTCTCTGGTCACGATCCAGCCTGACCATGCAACTGTTTTCTGCCAGTTTCTTCATCTGCCAAATGAACTAAATGACCTCTCAGGTCTCTTCCAGCCTTGATATCCTGTGATAAGATCTTTAGAATAAAATAACAGATTCATGAACAATTCCCCAATGAACTCTTTACAGACAATGTTGCCTTTTGATCAACATCCTCGGGACTGTCATGGTTTATTTTCCAGTGTGCATCAGGCCCCCGAATGCTTCCCAGACACATTTCTGAGAGAAGGGGCTGCAGGAGTGGAGGTCACTTGCTAGGCAGAGTTCTCACTGAGTGTTTTTGTCAACAGACATTGGTGCAGAAGTCAGCTCAGATCCATCCCAGACCTTGTCATGCCCACTGCTGGGGTTGCACTTGGTTTCCCAAAGGCTAAGAGCTTTGCCATGTTTTCCTCTTTGGGGACTTCCATAGATGGACACAAAGCCCAGACTCTCTCCAGAAGTTTCTCCTAGTTCACGGCTTCAGGGACTATCTCAGTGCTCATGAAGGCCCAAATGGGATCCCCATCCCTGACCCCTTCTGTCAGCTGTTCAGCATTCTTACAGAATTCTTCTCCTAGTACTGGGAGGGCACCTCTCCAAACTAAACCAGTCTCCTCTCCCAAATATGCTCTTCCTTATGGGTTTCTCCAACTCTTTTAACAGAATCCTGTTATGTAGGATTGAAATTATAGGCTCTTATTTGACTTCTACTCCCCGCTACCTCCCCTATGTATCTAAGGGTCTTGTCTATTTGTTTCTGGAATATTTCTCCTCTGCCTTCCTGACCTTTATCACATGGCCATTGTCCTAGCACAGGTCTCTGCAATCTCTCGCCTAGAGTTTCGCAGGAGCTTCCCAACTGGCCTGACTTTACCACTCCTCCTATTCCAACCTGTCTGCCTGTTAGAAGCAGACCCTGAGATGAGATGAGGATTCATAAGCAAGTAATTTATCAAGAAGTGTTTCTTGGAGAAACTGCTAAGGAAGTACAGGAAGCAAGGCAGGGAGGGGAAGAATCTAAGCAAAGCTGAGCTTTCACACACAGTCCAGCCTTCGCCTGACCCCGCAGGGAACTCTGGAGTGTACACTGCACCTCAGTTTGTGCCGAGTGGAGGAAAGGGAGCTGGGATTTCATATCTCTACACTGTCGATCATTGGCTAAGGGCTGCCCCAAGGGATGTCAATTCACCAGCACTTTCAGCACTCTGCTCTTTTTGTCAAAGTTCCTCCTGTAGCCCAAAGACGGTCCTCTGAATAAACTCTCAGGTGTGAGCTGTTAGAAGTGAAGCATATAGAAGCTGGGAAGGGGGGCACAGAGAAATAGCAAAAGGCTTTTAAGGGACCCAGGCACTTGACAGAGCACTGACAGCGTCCACTACCCGAATTTTTGCAGTACTCCCAGCGAAACACTGGGATACTACTGCTCAGTCGTTGCTTTGCTCTACTTAGCAATCACTAGTGACTCCTTAAATGCTCTAAGCTCTTTATATCAAAGTCCCAATAATTTAGCACCAAACACTGACCTCTGCTTGCCTGTTTTTCCTTCATAAATCTTACATTTCTGACAGAATGATTTAGTATTTCACACACAGATCAGAGATTTCCAGCCCCTATGCCTTAGCCCACTCCTTCCCCTGTGCCTGGAATGGTCTCTAAACCACATCTGCAAATCTTACACATCCTTCAGAGACCAAGAAGACTTTTCTGACTGCCTCCCAGGAGATGGGGTCTTTCCCTCTTTGGAGCTTCCCCCGCAGTGCATGTCCTGTGCATGTCCTGTGTATGGAAGCAGTTGTCTTCTCTCTCCCCTGGACTAATCAGCATCAGCATCACTTTTCTCTTTACATCCTTCCAGCACCATCCACAGTGCCCAGTGCTTGGAACATAAATGATGCTATCCATACTTGCTGAATACATGGTTGAAACTCCTCCATGCATCTTTGTCAATCATGAGGGTGAACTGGGAAGTGAGCCCCCTCCCGCAAGTGAGTCCTTAAAGTCCCAGTTCTTTCAAAGGGGGTTTTAGCCCTTTGGAAGCAGTGAATCTACTGTGTGCCTTTTTCATGTCCTTTCATGTCAGTCTCTGCTGTGGAAGAGAAGGTGGTAAAATGGTGAAGCTAAGGGTGAAAGGAAAAGTTCCAATTCACCATGTCCTGAAACAACCCTTTCTTTCAAGAAGTTCTAGAAATAGCTTGAGAAACCACTTAATATGTGAGCCTATCTAACCCTCAAGAGTATTCTTATGAATATAAATGTGAAGTGTTTGTCTATCAGGAATAGCACTGAAATGGCATTTAAAGACCTGGGCTCTATCTACTACTGGCATAGTGTGAGATATTGAGGGTGTCAGTTAGCCTTTCTGGTGTTTGTTTTCCTCTTGAGTTAGTGGTGTGATTGGATTAGAGCTTTAATATCTCTTAATATTTTATGATTTCACTCAGATCTTTCATGTGCCAACCACTGAGCTGAGTACTAGAGGTATGAAGACGGATGTCATGGGTTCCCCTGACCACAAAATCCTTGAAAAATTGCCTATCCAGGACCCCCTTGAAATCATTAAGCTGCTCTGGAAAGAAACTTGTTCTAGTGTTGAAAGGAAGGAAATTTTGTCCTTTAGTTCTAATCGGACCTTTTATTAGATCTGATGCCTCCTTCCTTTTCTAGTATGACAAGACTTTAATCATAGGACACCCTCAGGAACTTTAAACTTTCAACTTGTCCACACAATTTTTCCCATAAACATATATATACATATGAGTAGAGAACAAATATCTGTGTCAAATGTAGATTCCAGCACTCTGCTAGGCTCACTCAGGAGCCATTTGATGGGATCACACACATTAACCCATCAGCATGTGCAATTCAAACCAGGGCCAGAGTAAAATGAAAATTCCCCACATCATGGACCACTGAGTTTCTCCTGCAAGGATGAAACTGACCTATTAAATCACAAATGCACATGTCCCTATGAACTAAACGAACATAATCATAACCCCATTAACCCACCTGATTCCCCAATCTCTCACTCTTCTGATTGATTCTGTTCAGATGCTCTGAAGCCATTAACGTACGAGCTTTGGTCATGTATCAAATACTCAAATGCGCCAGGCACTGCACAAGTCCCTGCAGGTAGTAAGATACTGACAAAAGGTCTGTGAACTGGAGGAGACTCCACCTAGTACTTCTGAGGTCTTTGGACCAGTTCAGAATTACGTGCAAAGTCTGGTCACTTGACCTGCATATTTGTCTTAAGGCCGTGTTTGTGGTTTGCTTCATCTTGTCTATAAAACTCTTTGGCTTATAACATAGAAAGGTGAAAGTGCCTTCCCTTTTATCGTTGCCTTGACTGTGTTTCTTCTCTGGGCCAGTTACCAGTACATCATAGGCCACCGGATTCCCAAGGAGTGAGCAAGTTATTGCCATACATTTGTGCAGAATTATTCTGTTCTGATTCCAAGGCCTCTGGCCAGATACTGACAATTCAGTGAGGAAAGGAGCACTGTTTAAAAGATTCCTCTGTCAAGGGTCAAGAAGAGCCTAGGCTTCAGATGGGAAATCTCCCCACTGAGAAAGTTTCCCCTCTCCCCATCACCTCTTCGTATAAAGCACAACCCTGGAGCTTGGAAGCTACAGACTAACCTGGAAGGAACAGGCTCCGGGATGAGCAAGTCCTTGGAATATAGTCCACCTTGCTCAGCTAGAGACCAGGTCCAATGCCCCTGTTACTTGGAGGGCTTACTATTGGTGAGGGTGACAGGGCTCAAGATTGCAATTCTACTGAAAATCACTACAAAGTGATGCGAGGAACACGGGTTTGATCCTTGGTCAGGGAAGATCCCACATGCTGCGCCACAACTACTGAGCCTGTGCTCTAGAGCCTGCAAGCCACAACTAATGAAGCCTGCGTGCCTACAGCCTGTGCTCTGCAACAAGAGAAGGCACCGCAATGAGAAGCCCGTGCACCACAATGAAGAGTAGCCCCTGCTCACCACAACTAGAGAAAGCCCGCACGCAGCAACGAAGACCCAATACAGCCAAAAATAAATAAAATAAATTTATTAAAAAATAAAAGTAAAAAAAAAAGTGTCTTCATAAAGCAGCTGACAATGAATATCAATGACTAATGTGTCTTTTTCCTGTACATTCAACTCTGACAAGAGCACCATCCTGGGGAATGGATACCAGGGACCATGTTGAGGCGGGAGAGATTTTTACAAGAATGTCCAGAGGCTGTTCAGCTAGGGGAAGATTTCAATTGTAATCACGAGTCAGAAACATCTGGCCTGTTGGGTAAAGGAAAGAAGATAAAGCGGGGAAGAGATAGCATGGAAAGTAACAGGAGTATTTGGTTGGAAAAGCAATGAAGAAAGTCATTGCAGGTGCACAGTTCAGAACTGGTGCTGCAAAGAGTGACAGGTGCCCAAATCCCATTTTTAAGGTTGCCTCATCATCTCCTCACATGCCAGATTTACTCCATCTGTTTCTTCTCTCACGTAGTTCTTCCTTCTAAAATGGCCTCACCAGACCCCTCTTTTTTTTTTTTAACTTCTTTATTGGCATATAATTGCTTTACAATGGTGTGTTAGTTTCTGCTTTATAACAAAGTGAATCAGCTATACATATACATATGTTCCCGCATCAGACCCCTCTTCTACCTGTGTGCATTTTGCTGAAAGTTCAAGGCCCAGGTCAAGTTCTGTCTCCTCTGTGAGTCTTGCTTTTTGTTTTCATTGCTCTCAGATCTCATGGTTCTGTTAACTCTTTAAACACCACATGGTGGAAACGGCAGAGCAGATGCAATCCTCTTTCCTAACAGCCTGCATCTCTCTGCTTAGGAGTTTACCTCAGCCTATGCTGCTGACAAAGAAAATGCTTTGTGCACAAATTATCTCTTATGGATAGTACTTGTCTCTTTCAATTAAATACCTTTGAGGGAAGCAGCAGTGCTGTATAATTTCTTTTAGCTCCAAATGTATAGCACAGCACTAGGTTTTCACAGCAGCCAACATTTATTGAATATTGGCCATGTGCTTGACACTGTTCCCAGCTCTTTGCATGTGTTAACTCGTTTAATCCCCGCAAGGACCCTGTAAGGCAGATACTAGGATTATTTTCATTTTACAGATGAGGAAACTGAGGCTTAGAGAAATTCAGTTAATCACCCAAGACCACACAGCTAGGAAATAAGAGAGGCAGGGTTCAAATGTAGGCTGTCCATACCATTGACCGCTTATTGTAAATGGCCTGTGCTAGGTAATCTATAGATGCTTAATACTTGTTAACAGATCTATTGACTTCATCTGAAAGGGAATAAAAATTAATTCTAAAATAAAGCACGCTTTGTACAAAAAAGGAGCTCATGCTTAACAGCATTACTAATTTCCTGTTACTTGGATTTGATCTGAAAATTGAACAGAAACATTTCATCCTTCTCAGGCTGCCCTTGGGCTTTCAGAAAAACTACAGGAAGCACAGAGTCTGATCAAGGCTTTCAACTGGGTTCCTCCTCATCTGAAGGTGAAGTGGAAACTGGGCAAGAGTCCAAATGCTTTACCAAACCAGCTAATGCTACTGGCAGCTCCCTAGAAACCATTTAGGGGCTCACAAAGCCCACAGCACACAGGGAAACCTGGGCTGCTCATTAAAAGAGGAAACAGGAAACAAGCATCAAAGAACAAGTGCTCTGGACGATGTGTTCATATTACATATATGAATCATCTCTGAATAGGTGGGACAAAGGCTATTCTTTTCTTCCAGGCTTGTTATGTCCATGCTGCATCCAAAGTGGTAACGTGGTGTTTGTTAAGCCCTTTGAAAAGCTCTCCAGGTCTCCCCAGCAATGCAACCCAGCAGCGGAGCTGATGGGGAGTGTATAATGAGCCATCCCTCGTGCAGCACAAGGATGATTTTCCCCTATCATCTATTTGGATGTTTATAAATGAGTAATGAGGTCAATTTGGGACAGGCAGGTTTTGTGCCACCATTTGGACAGATGTTCAGAGCTCTGGAAAGCACAGCTGCCTGGTCCAAGTGGTGCCTCTTGCCAAAAGTACTAAGTGTTCAAAGGAGAATGTGTCACCAGGGACTGTTCAGAGGAGCCCACTGATCATCAGGGAATTAGCTTATATCGATCCATTCCATCCACATTTACACTTGTAGAACCTGTGGCTCTCACTAAGAGCAAACGTACAAAATTAAAAGACATTTTTACAATTGGCAAATAAATATTTGATCAACATAGTTGTCAGTCTTTGTTCATATCCAAAAAGATTACATTTGTATTCTCTTAAATTGGCAAACTTGAGCTCTGAACCTGTCACAACTGAGGTGTCTGAGCTCTGTTCTAAATGATGATATGGCTTTGTCCCTTTGATAACAGGCACCAAGCTGCAACATGGAATAGAAAGGTTTTCTTTTTAGAGTGTGTGTAGCTCACATGACATTGGGCCTGAAATGGCTGAATGTAAAACCCCTGAGCTGCTTATATTGGAGATATTTAATGCAGCCACATAAGATACATCATGGCGTTAAAGTTTCTATCCAAAGGGTAACAGCCATTGTTAGCTTAGATCATATCTCAGTTTTTGGCTATTACAAACCATGCTAGGATGTACATTTTTCTGCATGGCTCTTGGTATACATGGCTCTTGGTATACATTTCTCTAGGGTACATAGTAAAAGTGGAAAAGCTGGAATATATGTAAGGCACACACATTTTCAACTTTTCTAGATATTTTCAAATCACCCACTAAAGAGGCAGTATTGATTTGCATCATTACCAGCAGTTCTTGAGAGCCTCCATTTCCCCACATTTTGCTAACATTTAATGTCATCAGGCTTTTTAATATTTGCCAATCTGGTTGGTATGAACTGGCCTCTGATTGTCTTGTTTTGCATTTCCTCGGATTGTTAGTAGGGATAAGTGTTGCTACATTTGCTTATTTTTCATTTGAGGTGCCTCTTTTCTGGACTGTTATTTAGTTTTGGCCCTTTACCCCATCGGTTTGCTTGTTTTTTTATTTCTAGAGTTCTTTATTGGTTTTGACTATCAATCCTTTGTAAGTTATGTGCATTGCAAATACTTTCCCCCAACCTGGGCTTTGTTTTCTTCATTTTTCTGTGTCTATTGTTGAACAGAATTTTAAAATTTTTATATAATCACATTTTGTGTCTTGTTTATAGAATCCTTCCTTACCCCAAATCATAATATGTTCTTCTACATTTTCATAAAGAATACTTTATGAAACTTTTTCCACACAATTCTTTAATCCACCTATGTGTATGGTATAAGATAGGGTTTCAAATTTCCAATTTTATCTTTCTCCATATAGATAGCCAATTGTCCCCACATCCTATTAGGGTTTTTTTTTTCCTTTTTTTTTCTTTTTTCTTCTTCTTCTTTTTTTTTTTTTGGCCGCGCCTCACGGCTGTGTGACCTTAATTCCCCAACCAGGGGTTGAACCTGGGCCCTTGGCAGTGAAAGCTTGGAGTCCTAACCACTGGACCACCAGGGAATTTCCGCTTATTGTTTTAACAGTCCATTTCTGTCCCCTGATTTGCAATGCCATCTCTGTTATATATCAATTTTCACTTCTGATGGCTTTGTTTCTATTTGCTTTATTGGTCTATTTTTCTGTCTTTATGTCTATAATGTACTATCTCATTTAGTATAGTGTTATAAGGCATCGGCATCTGATAGGGCAGGCACCACCAACAACTCCAATCTTGTTCTTTTTTCCAAAATTGTATTGGCTACTTTACACATTTTTCTTTTCCTCATGAACTTAAGGATCAACTTGCCAAGTTCTAAAAACTTCCTTGGAATTTTAACTGACATTCTTTGTATTTATAGATTAAATTGGGTGAGAGCTGACATATATGTGATATTGAGTTTCCCAGTTGATGGACATGATACCATTTCTATCACATCAGACAATCTTTTATGTGATTCAATAAAGCTTTGAAATTTTCTCCAGAGCTATAATACACATATTTGTTGATTTCATACTAATTATCTCAGAGATTTGTTGCTATTGTGAATGAAAATTTTATTTCCAGTTCATTATGAGAGTTTATTTTTGGTATATATAAAAATATTGACTTTTTTTTTTTTGCGGTACGCGGGCCTCTCCCTGTTGTGGCCTCTCCCGTTGTGGAGCACAGGCTCCGGACGCGCAGGCTCAGCAGCCATGGCTCACGGGCCCAGCCACTCCGTGGCATGTGGGATCTTCCCAGACCGGGGCACGCACCCATGTCCCCTGCATTGGCAGGCGGACTCTCAACCACTGTGCCACCAGGGAAGCCCCTAAAAATATTGACTTTTGAATAGTAAAATGATATCCAGATATCATGCTGAGTTTTCTTATTAATTTCTTATTAATTATGGAAGTTTTGGTGGACTTCCTATAAAAAATCACTATAAATAAAGACATTTCTCTTTTCTAAGACATGACTTTTTTTTTTCTTTTCTTAAAGCAACGGCTAGAATCTTAGAAGTGGTGACAGTGAGTATTCTTGTTATGTTTCTCAATTTAATGGAACTGCTTCTAAAGTTTTCATTTAATATAATGTATGATGTAGATTTTAGATACCTATTATCATATGAAAGAAATGGTCTCTACAATTTAGTTTGCTTAGAGTCTATTTCCTGAATAAAGATTACATTTTATCAAATGATTTTCCTAAATCTATTTAAATGGTCTCATGTTTTCCCCTTTCATTTGTTAACTCAGTGTGTTATATTGATTTTTAAATGCTTTTTTGTTCTTTGATTTCTGGGATTAAATATATTTGGATTTGGCATATTATTTTTAAATGTTGCTAAATTATATGTGTTAATATTTTATATGAGATTTCTGTATCTATGCTTGTAACAGATTGGTCTATAAATTCATTTTCATATATATCAAGGCTATTATAACCTTATAAAATGAGTTGTAAAGCCTTCCCTCATTTTTTTTCTTACAGTTTGTTATAAATGCACACACTTTAAAGAGTAAAATGGTTTCTCTAAGGTTTGCTACCAAAAAAAAAGAACCTTCCCTTCCCCCAGCACCTCTCCCTACACTTACCATTTTTCTCTCCCCAGGGGCAAAAACTTTTAGCTGATCATTTTGACATTTACCTCAAGATTTATGGAAAATATGCTTGCATTGCTACCTCATGATTTTTCAGTTTTAGTAAGAAGTATTTATTTCTCACTATAAGGGCTGAGAATTTGTCTTTCTTTCCTTCCTCTGCTCCTACACACAATGTACTCTTCCCATCTCTCCACCTATTAATGGAGTCATATGGTAATTTTGGTTAAATATGACTACATTAGTGTTATGAAGACTATGTAAGTGCTATTCAAAACTGAGACAGCTTTTCCTTTCCCGCATCTTGTTGGTTTTGCTTAAATAATGATGATATTTTTACTTGTTTCTTTGCTTAGCTTCTATGTTTTAGCACTACTTCAAATCCCAAACTAAACTGCTCACCAATTGTCTAAATCTCTTTTCAGGACATTCAGATGCAGTATTCTATCAGCTTTATCTTCTGAATAAGTCCCTATGGGAGACTTCTGCCCTGCTCCAAAGTAGACTGACTGCTCTCTACACCGAGTGGACCATTGTCATCCATGGATCTTCCTTCACCTGCGTATTCTTCCCTCTTGGTGGATCTACTGTTTCCTGTATCCCATGTTTTCTATTGTCTTGGGGTGAGTAAATATTTTGATATGTTGCATCACTGAAAATGTCTATTATACTCTTCCTTGAATGATAATTTGGCTTATTATGAAATTCTAGACTGGAAACAATAGTCCTTTAGAATTTCGAAAGAAGGTATTGCTCAATTGCCTAACACTTTCCAATGTTAATTCTGAGAACTCTTAAGTCGTTCTGATTCCTCATAGCTCTTCCTATGTGACCTGTTTTCTTCCTCCTGGAACTTTATATGTTTTTCTCTTCAAGCTGAGTGTTCTAGAATTTCAGAATGATTTTCTTTGTATGGGTCTATTGCTATCTACTTTTCTGGGTACTTAGCTTTCTTGAATGGGAAACTTGGGTTCTTTATCTCTGGGAAATTTTCTTGTATTCTATTGATTGTTTCTTTCCATGCGTTTTTACTGTTCTTCTTTTCTAGAACTTTTAGATGTTGAACTTCTTGAACTGACTGTCTAATTTTCTTACTTTTTCTCTCCTCTTTGTTTTTTCCTAACTTTCAAGGAATTTTCCTTCCTTGATTCTTTTTATAGTACACTGTTTTTTTTTTTTTAATTAATTTATTTATTTTTGGCTGCTTTGGGTCTTCATCACTGCCCGCAGGCTTTCTCTAGTCGCAGCGAGCGGGGGCTACTCTTCGTTGTGGTGCACGGGTTTCCCATTGTGGTGGTTTCTCTTGTTAGGGAGCACGGGCTCTAGGCGTGCGGGCTTCCGTCGTTGCAGCACACAGCCTCAGTAGTTGTGACTCGCAGGCTCTAGAGTGCAGGCTCAGTAGTTGTGGCGCACGGGCTTAGTTGCTCTGCAGCATGTGGGATCCTAGCTCCCTGACCAGGGATCAAACCTGTGTCCCCTGCATTGGCAGGTGGATTCTTAACCACTGTGCCACCAGGGAAGTCCTGGTACACTGTTCTTATTTCATGGTTGAAGTATCTTCTAATCTGTCTCTTAGGACACTGATGATAATATTTTACCAGTTTCTTCCCATTTCATCTCTGTTTCCTTCAAGTTGCTTATTTCTGTTTACTTTGGTCTTCAATTTCCGCTTTAGAGGCTTTCCCTAGATGGCTTACATCTTTGTTTCACCGTGCTTTTTTGTTTCAATGTTCCTTCTTAGGCAGTTCAGATTCCCAAGAACTGACCCTTTCTGAGGTCTGTCTGGATCGTACCTGCCTGGCTTCCCTGCCATTATTTTCCCAAAAGACTGTGGCAGCAATCCCACTACTGGGCATATACCCTGAGAAAACCATAATTCAAAGAGTTCAAGAACCACAATGTTCATTGCAGCTCTATTTACAATAGCCAGGACATGCAAGCAACCTAAGTGTCCATCGACAGATGAAAGGATAAAGAAGATGTGGCAATATATACAATGGAATATTACTTAGCCATAAAAAGGAATGAAATTGAGTTAGTTGTAGTGAGGTGGATGGACCTAGAGTCTGTCATACAGAGTGAAGTCAGTCAGAAAGAGAAAAACAAATACCATATGCTAACACATATATATGGAATCTAGAAAAACAGTACTGATGAATCTAGTGGCAGGGCAGGAATAAAGATGCAGACGTAGAGAACAGACTTGAGGACACAGCGTGGGAAGGGGAGGCTGGGACGAAGTGAGAGAGTGGCATTGACATATATACACTACCAAATGTAAAATAGATAGCTAGTGGGAAGCTGCTGCATAGCACAGGGAGATCAGCTTGGTGCTTTGTGACAACCTAGAGGGGTGGGATAGGGAGGGTGGGAGGGAGGCTCAAGAGGTAAGGGATATGGGGATATATGTATACATATAGCTGATTCACTTTGTTGTACAGCAGAAACTAACACAACATTGTAAAGCAATTATACTCCAATAAAGATGTTAAAAAAAAAAAAAAAGACTGGGGCAGGGGTGGGAGAACTGGCGCTCTTGCCATTTAATATGTCTATGTTTTGCTAATTGCTGCAATTTCGCTCCAGTACACCCATCCTCAACTGTGCCGACTTCCCCCAAACCACAGACTCTGTTTTATCCTTTTATTGGGGGTAAAGGAAGGGCATTTCCTGGGCTGTTAGGAGAAGTGAAGGGGATCTGGAGATCTAAATGCTCCCTAGACTTCCAACCCAGCATCCTTAATTTAAATCTCTCCATATACCCAACCTGTACCCCAACCCTGCACCTCCTGAGGTAACTGACTGGATCAACTCCTGAGTCTTTTGCAGATTCTGTGAAATAAAATGGAATCTTGCCAATTTCCTCTGCGAGTTTAGAATTAGTTTTCCCAGGTCTGCTAACTTCTTTATGCCTTGCCCAAATGTTTTCCAGCCTCCAGAATTCTATTGCTCTCTGATTATCCAATTCCAGTTACTTCTGATATCAATTCCATTTTCCTTTGACCATTATTTTCTTAGATAGCTCTATAGACTTTATTTTACTATTTTTTGGGCAGTAATAGGTTTCTTCAGAGTTATTTTCAAATTATTTTGTATGTAACATGATAGTTATTTCTTCCAACTTGATTATAAGCCTCTTAAAGTCTTCTCTTTTTTTTCTTTGATTATTTCCCCAGAGTGTCTAATACACTTCACATATCTAGGACTTGATGCCTGCAGGTAACTATTAAGTTATTTCTAAGCGACACATTCAATGTATCATCACAAGCCATTCTCAATGTATAACACAGTATTTGTGTAGCACTGCATCAGCCTTTTTTCTGATCACTAATATTATAACCTTCAGACAACTGGAGGTTTATTAAATGATAACAACCATGATGATGATAGGAGAAAAGAGAAAGACAGCAATAGATAGATAGACAGACAGATAAATAGATAGATAGGGAACATTAAAGTTGTCTCAATTTTCTAAATGGGTGTTTCCCTAAATGTCCTGCGTAGCTCCAATGCTGTGATATATACGAATAGATGTTCATGAACAAAGGATTCTTGGTCAGATTAATGTGACAAATAGTGGATTAGGCAAATTTAAATAGGTTTCTTTAATATAGTATTTCTCAGAGCCGTTAATATGCTTTTATGCATGGTACAGCATTTTCCAAACGGGCTGTCCCTAAAATTCTTCTTTTGTTTATGGGATACATTTTCATGTCTCTTAGGGCTTACTTTTTATATGTAATGAACTTTACAACAGAGTGTTTTCAGGTTCGTTCAGGATTTTTTGTTTTTAAAATACAGTCAGTCCCCAAGTCAGGACAATTATGTGAAATATTAAATAGAATATTTCTTAAACAGCAAAAGGGGAAGAAGCAAGGCCCAGCTCCTGTCTTATACCAACATGCTTTCTGATTAAGGGCAGGACTCTCAAAAAAATCACAGAGCACTAAATAATGATTATGTAGTTCTCACTGTTGGATCCAGGGTGAAATGCAGTGAAAATGGTGCCAGGGAGGGTCCAGTGAGTCAGGCTGTCATGGGGAGGGTCTCAAAGAATGCCAGGTCCAAACGGAGAGTGTCTGGAGAAGGGGCAGACTGGAATCAGAGGCTTCTTCCCCAAGAGGCTCATCTCAACACTGATGAGAAATGAGATGCAGAAGCCGAGAAGGCCTGAGGTGTGAGCAGCTAGGAAGCAAGGCTGGACAGGATGAAACAGTTCAGGATATGGACTGTAATTCATATAAGAAACTCTCAGGGATTAATTATTATTGGGTTCTGGGTAGGAAACCTTGGGTTGACAGGTTTAAAGGAATAGAACTGAATCCAGTAATTATTAACATAACTTAAAACAAATCTGAAATAGTTCTATTCCCATAGGATAGAAGAGGAACTCAGATCCTGAAAGGCTGAATGATTTGCCAGAGGTACACAACATGTGAGTTGCAGAGCTGCTGAGAGAATACAGCTCCTGGACTCTTAGTTCAACATTCTGGCTACCCTACCACCTTACTTTTCATCCTTACTTCTTTGGCATCTATGGGGTAATAGAACTCAGATTTACTAAGATCCTCATCCAGAGAGCCACTGTCTATCTCCTGTCAAGCTGCAAAGGGGTTACAGTCAAGGCCTAGAATCTTCTACCTGAAGTCCACGTTGATACAGACATGCTTCTTGGGATTCAGATACATGACAGTCATCAATAGAAGAGCAGCTTATTTGGGAAGTCTAACGTCAGTTATACATGATAGAGACCAGTTTAGTATGCAGCACACAAACAAACACATTCTCCCTGTGTTAACTGCTGCTCAGAGCAGGGCAGCCAGATCACGCGAGGCCATGGTGCCCTGCTGGAAAGCTGAAGTGTAGGGAGGCTGATGTAATGAGGCCTGGGGCGACCATCCCTGGTGCTGCACATGGCTGGGCGATTCTGCTTTTATAACTCTGGTAGCTGGACAATATTAGCTCCAGAGGGCTGACCTCCCCATCCTGAGTGCCCCCTATCACTTAGTCGCCTGGGCCTCGGAATCTTGGTTAACATACAGGCCGCCTTTGGGACGTGGGTCCCTTGCACTCCCGAAGACCAACGAAGACCTGATCTTCTCTGGGTGTCTCAGTTACCTCCAAACACATCACCCTGGAAGGCCATTCTGCTTCATGCTGTTGGTGCTTCCTGCCCAGAATGCTTCTGTTCTTTCAATCTGATCCCCAGACTCTATTCTCTTCACTCCATTAGGACCCCACTCTATCTCCATACTTCTGGTCAGCATCCTCCATCGTTTAATCATCACTTTGACCAAGCTGACTTGAAAGAAAGTTTACTGATCACTTTTGGCAAAGCACCTTGAAACATTTCTGCTGTTTTCAAGGGAGTGCGAGGGAGCAGCAGGCTGGCTTCGCACGTCCAACTGTGGCAGCTAATTAGAAAGAACTGCCTTCTCCCTCTGATTACTTGTTCTGTAGTTTCACACCATTCTCATCCCACCCCCACCTCCCTTCTAAACAACATGTAAAAGCAGTATAGCAACCCAAACTCTGAAGAATTTTCAGAAAAAGTGCAAAGTGAACACCCCTAGCTTTTCTCTTTCAAAATTTTCCGTCTCTCTTAATCCCTGTATCTCATATTTTATATAAGAATATTCATAGTGTAAGAACAGTTCCACATTCTTTTTAACATTCTATTTTAGAATCTTTCTTCATATATGCTTTTTCTCGGTGTTGATGGCCACTTGATATTCTATGAAGTGAATGGCCCAATCACATTATTTCTAGAGGAAAGAATCAGTTTATTTTATGGGTGTCGTTCCACTAACTATCCTTGTGCTAGATGCCCATAACTGAGGCAGACACTATAGTATACTATTATCCTCAAGCTGGATTTTCAAAATGAGGATATGAAAAGGAAAACAAGTTAGATAAGAGGACAAGCATCAGAGATCAGGAATCATAGGTCAGAACCTGGGAACTAAGATTTCGGGGCTGGGTCTATGGAGTCACAGGTTAGGATTAACTAGAGGCAGGAAGTCAGCAAGACACAAGACCTGGAGGGTCTAAACAGAGGGGCCTGGAGTGCCCCAGGGATTTGGCCAGGGCCATATACTTCCTTACGGGGTGTTTGCTGTCTGTTCTTCCACTCACCCTTTTTGCTGTGTTTGGGTGCTCCTGAGGTCACTGGGGATGGGGGAGTTTAACAGGCGCTACTTGTAGCTGACGCAACTTTGTGCATACTTGTTCTGTCCTGACTAAACCAAGGATCAGAGGACTGGAATGACAATGATGTGCCTGGACTAACAAGTTCATGTCCTGCCCATGACGGCTCCCAGAGGACCTACCCCGCTCATGGTCACTACTGAAAGAGGGAGATGAGGGAGTCATGATCAGACTGGACCAGGGTAGACACTCAACTAGAAGGCAATCAAGGCCTGACCAGTAAAAACAAACTGGACCAATCTGATTTCTGTTTAAGGAATCTTGCCATGTGGAGACTGAGAGGTTGTTGCCAGTTAGTAAGGCCTGAGTGTAAAAGAATATCCATGGAGTAGAGGACCTGTCAGCCATGATGTAGGATGTGGGATGAAGTTATGAGGAAATCACAACTAAACACAGCAGAAATAAAAGCAGAGCAGGAGTCCTCGTGAAAGTGTAGTTGACAGATAGGAAGAGCTGCTCCCCAAAGAAAGCCCAGTCTGTGACTTTGCTACTACCCACTGCTTCAACTTTTCCTGGGTGAGCATACACATGTATCTTTTCATTTCATCTCTTCTTTTTCCCTCCCAGAGGCACCAAGCGAATCTGTTCCTTCCAACTAAAAGACTGCTGAATCAAAGATCCTAACAATAAAGTCTCGATAAAGAAGAAATTCCTCAGATACCCATATGAGGTTGTCTTGAAGTCACATCTCCAACATGTAGGAAATTTGCAAGAAAAACCAGAAAAGCTTGCTGCCTACCTTTACAGGCAGACAATTAAACCAATTAAAGAGGGAGGTACAGTATGCCTTTTGCCTTCAAGGTCAGGCCTTGACTCACCAGAACCTTGGCAAAGTCGTGCAGTCGGGAGGGAGTAAGAAATCATCCCCATTGATGACAGACTTCTGAGCTGATGGTTAGTAAATCAAGGTCCTGATGTGAAATGCCGATTCTTTTGAGCCCAGGAAGATGCAGGTGACATATTACCAAGTTAATCATGTAGAGTGGACGCCAGGAAGCCACTGGTCACTGTCCTTAAGGAAAAGGACCATTCAATGTAAGATGAATCCTCATTGCAATGAGCAGAACCATAAAATCGATTTAGAGCCCCAAGGCCAGTGGGATAGTAGGGAGTTATAATTAAGGAGACACCATTTGTATTTACAAAAGTGTTTAAACAAGACAGTCTTTATTTTGGTGAATGGACTGTGTATCCTGGGTGTGCATTAAAGAGGAGGGCACCTTACCTTAGGATTGGTACTATTTGACTGGTATTAATTAAATCCCAATTATAATGGTGGGGTCAATGTATCCACAATTATCATCATGTAGATAGAAAGAGCACAGGGTTGAAAAAGCTGTGTCCAAACACCAAGTCTCTGAATGTCAGCTGTGAGTCAATCAATTCCCCTTTCTTCGCCTATCAAATGGGACTAATAATTCCTATTCTTTAGGGTGGCCTACTCCTTCCCAGTTGGTTTCCCCTTAGGGTAGAATCAAGCAAGAAGGTCCCGGCTAAGCTTTGCTTGGAGAGAAGCCCCAAGGGCAGATACTCATAGTCTGGAGAGCCCTATACCCTCAGAGACAGTGCCTGCAGTGACTCTGGCACTGGTCCATAGATAGCCACCTTCTAGGTCCTGTGGTCTAGAGACAACCCACAACACCCAGTGTCCTTTAGGCAAAGACTGCAGCCAGTTGTCATAAGGCATTGTTTAGCAACTGTCATACTTTTAAATGTCTTTGTGGGTCATTCTAACATACACAATTTCATTCCATCCTCATAGTAACCTTCCAAGGGGCATGTGTGTGATTATTTCTATATAACAGATGAAGAAACGAGTTCTGAAAGGTGAAGCCAATTGTCTGAGGTCGCACAGCACACCAGTGGTAGAGCTAGGATCTGAACCACTCATCAGATCACAGCATGCACATGCTTCCCATAATCCCATCGAAATTCTGCCAAGTGGGCTGGCAGCATGGCACTCCTCCATCAGCTAATGCAGGGTGCCCAGAGTGCTGTCCTCACAGTTTGTCCCAGTTCAGTGCTTCTCAAACATTAAAGTGCATACAAGCCACCTGGGGTTCTTATTAAATTGCAGACACGGATTCAGTAGGTCTGGAGGAGGCCTGACAGACAAAGTGCCCAGGTGGGGCCAATGCCGCTGGCTTGCTGAGCGCACTCTGGGTGGCAAAGTCCTAGCTGACGATCAATGCTTCCAAATGATTCACAGGATCCTGAACAGGCCCTCTTTTCAAAGCTCAGTACCTTCCCTTCTCTCACGAGGTGGTTAGCGGCCAGATCTGTGAAGCAGTCTCAAGTAGTTCTTAATGAAATTAAAACCAGACTGACATCCCTAATACTCTCCAGCTGTTATCCAGTACGTGCCATTAGGGTAACTGTGTGGGAGAAAGGAGGGTGGAAACTAACGCAATAATCTAACCAGGGTCTCTTTAAAGCTACAGGCAATGCTTGATTAGTAAGGTAAGGAAATTTAAGGTGAGACCATAGAGTGTAGGCAGCAATAACAGCACCAGCACCAGCAATAATAGTAGCTGCAGCAGAATCATTACTTGAATACCTTTGATATTTTAAATTGCGTATGTGTTTTATGGGTAATTCTTACAGTAATTCAGCAACACAGAGATTATTATGAATTTTCAGTTATTCGTGTTCTACTTTCATCCATAAAGTAATATGAAGCAATGTCCGAGAATATCTAACACAGGACAAGACAGCAAAAGTTTAAATGTGGGGGCAAGAAGAAAAATCTGGGTGCAAAGTAGAGCCAGGAATGAGGCTCTCAATGAGCACATGAGGAGTGCATGCCTGCTAGGGGTGAGCCATTCTTGGTTCTCAACTTTCCAGAAGCCAACAAGAAAAGGGGAATCTGATCATTGAACAATTCACAGTGATTATGTAATTTTAAAAAAATAAACAATTCTCAAAGAAAGCAAGCCTTTCTTCACACCCAGATCATGTGAGGGTATCTATTGTGGCCCTTCCTACAGGGAATATGGTGTGCCGCAGTGAACGACTTTCTCAACAGTTACTCACAATAGACCCTAGGATGGCTTTCATGCAGTTATGTTTACAGTGATCCCCAGTGGAGGCTAATGCATCAAAACCAAGCATAATTCAGAAATGTAGTCCTTCTGGGACACATGGGATATGGTCTAGTACCTAGCTTTTGGGGGCTCTGGTTTAATTCAGAACTACATCTGGACAACTTGGAGAAGTGGACGTATCCTTCAAGGAACCTTTCTCTCTATTGTCATCCCTCAGTGCCATTTTCCTAAGCTCAGCTTGGAAGATGCTAAGTAGCAGTGAGTCAGAGATTATTCAAACAGCAGGGGGCTTTGGTTGAGTGGAGACCCAAATGAGTTAACTGAAAACTGGGCACAGCTGCTTAACAAGAACACAACCTGAGCAAAAGCCATCTCAACCCTGCTCTGAGGTGAGTAAATTTTAGGGAAAATTCTGAGCAGGAACAGGATTCCTCTCCAAAGGTGCTCTTCTGAATCCACATAGTTGAATGACTGTGGTCTTAAGTAATACTTCACATAACAAGGATGAAATAGCATGAAAAACTTTTGAGGCCACTGGAAGTGACCTTCACTGGGCTAAAAGAAAATCTCAATAAAACATCTGTAGAATACTTATATTTGGGCAATGTTATTTCTTGTAGAAAATTATTTGTGAAACATATTTGTCTATCCATCCATTCATTCATCCCTCAATTTTTTTACTTAGCCAATGCATTTTCAGGGGCACCTGTCATGTACTAGGCATACTCTTGGGAACAAAATTCAGGCTCACTCATAGAAGCATTATTTACAACTGCCAAGATGTGGAAACAACCTAAGTTGTATATACACAATAGAATACTACCTAGCTATAAAAAAAAAAAGCAATTCTGCCATTTGCAGCAACATGGATGGACTTGGAGGGCATAAAGCTAAGTGAAATAGATCAGAGAAAGACAAATACAGTATGACATCACTTATATGTGGAATCTAAAAAATACAACAACCCAGTGAATATAACAAAAAAGAAGCAGACTCACAGATATAGAGAACAAACTACTGGGTACCAGTGGTGGGGAGGGGTGACATAGGTGTGGGGGAGGAGGAGGTATAAACTATTGGGTCAGATAGGCTCAAGGATGTATTATTCTACAACACGAGGAATAAAACCAATATTCTGTAATAATTGTAAATGGAAAGTAACCTTTAATACTGTATTAAAATTTTTTTTTAATTAAGAAAAAACCAACACAGGATCACTGCCCAAATAGAAGGAAAACCAGTGTGGGAAACCCCACAATCACGTAACCACTTAATCACACAAAAAGTCATCATAGCCAAGATATTGATATTCTCCAGTTTTGCAACCTTTCAATATAAATTTAATGTCTTCCATCTGTTGGGCACTAGACAGGGGATGTGATGATAAATGACACAAATAAATACATAATTATAAAAGTTGCTAGCTAAGTGCTAGGAGAAAACTAACAGACTGTGTCTATGAGAATAAGGGTAGTGGGCTTGAGACTGTACGCAAGAAGGTGGTCAGGGAGGGTGTTTCCAAGGAGTTGGTGTTCAAATGAAACCTGCAGAATGTGAAGCTCTAAATGTGGGTGGATCTGGGGAAGAGCATCCTGGGTGCAAAACCCCTGAAGCTGGAGGAAGCATGCTAGTTAGAGGAACAGGGAAAAAGTAACTAAATGGTCACATCTTATGGGATTAGAATTTACCACACAGTTATTCCTGGAAACGTCAACCAAAATAATTGATTTCAGAGTAATTGATCCATAGCTCTTCCTCTTCACGATAAGTATTCAGCAAGGCCAGTTGGACATTCCTCGTTTGACATAATAAAACCCTATCACTTATGTGTAAGATGATGCATGATGTTCTCTTTTCTATGGCGGGACATATACATTCTGCTCATTCAAAATCAGGTCTCTAAGAAACTCGTTAAAAACCAGGGATATTTCTCAAGGTCAGGCAGATTATGTGCTTCCCTGAAGCCTTACAGCCCATTAAGTGGCAGCCCCAGGATTTAAAACACCAGTTTTCTGATAGCCTAGGCCTTGGCTTCTACAGTACATAGGGTATTCTTGCCAGAAGAGACCTGGGAATCAACTTTAGGTCAACTCTCATTTAAATAAATTCTTTCCCTCGGGACTCTGAAGAAGGATGGCAGGAACTCAGAAGTTGGCACTTTTAGCTCTGCCATGGACACCAGCCTGAAGGAAAGCCCCACAGGTTCTCTCCACAAGCATGCAACCCTATTCTTCCAATGACTATCCCAGCAAAAATGATTACATTGTGTCATGATATTCAGACGCCTACTTTCCCTCAAGACTGCAAAGCCCCCAGGGGTAAAAAGCTATCCTGCCTACTGATCCCCCCCATCTTTTCTTTAGCCCATTCCCTCTGGCCATCAGTCTAGATTCTAGCATTCCCTCACTATTACCTTTCCTTGAAAAAACCTCTGCTCTTCACTCCCTCCATCTTATTCGTCAGACAAGACAGTAGCACTGGGTAAACTCCACCTTCTCCTTCTCTGAACTTGTACCTGAATGTGGATAGAAAAATGCAATGGAGCTATATGATCACTTTAAATTCGCGAGCTCCAGCTTCAAATGGACACTCAAAACTGCCCAGCAAGTCTTGTATTTTTCTCTTGTTGACTTACTTCCCTATTCCCTGAGAAGACGACTTTTAACTTCTTTTTCTCTTCTGAAACCTCCTACATTCCTTTCTCTACTCTCAGATGATGACTTCTCATTTCATGCATAAAACTGAAAAATCATCTTTACTCCACCAAACCTGCAATCTTCACTGGGGCCCATTTTCTCCTTCTTTGCTCTGGTAAAAATGGAAAAAGTGCCCTTCAGCCTATCAAAGTCCAATCCTTTCTATATGCACCGTGGCTCTCATCCCCTCAAACACTGTCCTACTTTGGTTGTTCTCTCTTTCTACATTTTCAGTCCCTCTCTCTCTTACTGGGTCAGGCCCACCAATAAACAAACATGCTCTATTTAATCTCCTGCATCTATTGAAAACAAAACAAAAAGTCTCTGCTGACCCCACATCTCTTTCCATATACCACTATTTCTTGAGTTCACAGACTAAGACAAATAGAGTTGTCTATACGTTGGCTTCACACTAACTTATCCCACTTCATTCTGGCTTTTGCCCCCTTCCAACTTGCCAATGATTTCCCCGGGAAATGCGCATGCCAAAGTTTCTGGAGACCTCCAGGATGCTAAATCAAAAGGACAGCTTTCAATTCTCAGCTTGTTCAGTGTCTCAGCAGTCATCCACCCTTTCTTTACACTCTCTCTTCTGATTCCCATGACACCCACTCTTCCCTTTATCTGACCTCTGGGCCAGAATGTTCTCAGGACTCCATCTTAGCTGCTTTTCTCTTTCCCTGAGCAAACTCATCCAGTGGCTTGCTTTCTTTTTCTTTTTTTTAACTGGTTTTCATTTTTATCAAAGAAGCATATGCATGGAATTAGTGGACTCCTAACAGTATTATTTGGCTTTTTATAATCTTCTCCAAAGAGCAAACACATCAGATAATCTAAGAGTTCCATTTCTTTCTCTGGAGTCTTTACTTCCATAGCCTTCTGCCCTCCTGCTTCAGTTAATCCCTGTTTTCCTGCACAGCTGACATCTCATGACTCCCCTTCATCACTCTTCTGTGTTAAGTAAAATCTTTCCTGTATCACTTTCTCATTCTTGGTTTACAATTTGATTTTGCTGAAGGACATTCTTCAATAGCTTTCTAAGAAAGAGTACATTCCCTTTAATTCCTGCAATTATGAAAATATATGTACTGTATTTTCATCCTTTTGGTTAAAAATTTAGCTACGAATATAATTCTATGTTAAAAATCATGACCGATCAGAATTTTGAAGCAATGCTTCATTTTCTTCTAATTTTCAGTGTTGCTGTTGAAAAGTCCAATGGTATCCTGGTTCCTTTTACTTTGTATGTGGTTATTTTCTTCTTGTCTATCTCTGGGTCTTCTACCTCTGGGTTCTAAATTTCATAATGGAAAGTTCCATGTTGTAGGTCGTTTCCCATTTATTGTGCTGGGCACTCAATGGTCCCTTTTATTTATTTAATTTTCTAAAAAGATTTATTTATCTTTTTTGGCTGCATCAGGTCTTAGTTGCAGCAGGCAGGATGTTCGTTGAGGCATGTGGGATCTTTCACTGCGGTGTGCGGGCTTCTCTCTAGTTGTGGTGTGCAGGTTTTCTGTTCTCTAGTTGTGGTGCGCAGGCTCCAGGGTGCATGGGCTCTGCAGTTTGCGGCAAGAGATTGTAGATTGCACCAGCTGGACTGGGGTTTTTCTATTCCTGAAACTTGTCCAAAGCTTTTCCATGTCAGGTATTTGGACATCAGAATCTATCTGGTATGCACCTTTTACCACACACACACACACACACACACACACACACACACACACACAACCGTGCTCTGGCCTGAAGCTGTGTTATCCTTTAGATCTTTGCTTATATATCACTTCTTTAGAGGAGCTTTCTCTGACCATTCTATCTAAATAAAATAGCTCTCTATTATTCTCTCCATGGTTCCTTCCTCTATAACATGTACCACAATTTAGTTTATGTAGTTGATTATGTATTATGTAATTGAGTGCTTCCCTGTCTGTTTCCTATTGTCTAACAACAAGCTTTATGTGGGCAAGGACCACTTCTATTTTTTGTTCAGTGCTCTAGTCTCAGGACTTAGCACTGAAATACAGCATGTTCAATATATATTTATTCACTTAATCAATGAATGGATGGATAGCTGGATGAATGAATAGAAATTCTAGGGTTTTGGTCAATCTCTGCTATAAGCAGCTCTGTAACCTTAGGCAAGTCACATAACGTCTGAAAGCTTTGTTTTATTTAGCTTCTTAAGACTTAGAATAACAGTGTTGGCACAAATGAAATAATTGATGTCAAAGTGCTTAGTTAAAAGGTATAATATAAATATGAGGAATTATAAAGACTGAATGTGACTTACTCTATCTTTTCTTATTTTTTCCTTCTTTTCATATTGAAACTTCAATTTAACACTTCAAGGATCATACCTTGATAGCACCTTGTAAGTGGTGTTATTATTAAGAATTCTTTTGAGAACCAAATTAACTAAACTCTTAGATGTGATTCAAATCAGACTTGCCTTATTCAGACTCCTGAGCAAATAATGTCATAAGAAAATTCAAGTTTCTGGTTCTAGTTTAATGATGGGAATGGGCAATGTCAACTCATGTTCTACTTTCAAGTACAAGGAAGGGAGAGATAAAAGAATGAGAATTAAATCACCCCTCTATTTGTACCATAATTGTCCTATAATATTTGCCCCAAACTAACCAAAATAATGAAACTCTATTCTGGTAAATGTGTGGTCAAACTAGAATGCTTATTATTTGCTGATAGAAATGCAAATTGATATAATCCTTCTAGAAAACAATTTAGAAATACATATAACATGCCTTAAGGGTGTTTATATATTTTGGTACCATAACTGTTCTTCTGAGAAATTTTTCTAAGGAAAAAATCCAAAAGTTAGAATTTGCATTTCTAACAAGTTCACAGGTTGTGCTGATGCTTCTGGTCCAGCTGACCATACTTTGAGAACCACTGTTCTAGACCTTAACCATCTAATCTTTTAGCTCCTTATTGGAGTTAAGCTTCCCTAGACCTCTTATCCTTCCACTCCTGTTCACTGCTAAAGTAATCTGAGATGCTATTCTGACTTACTAAATCATGAGATGATAATGATAAATAATAGGAGAGGACTTGCTAAATGCTAAGCGTATTTGCCACACATTTATTTATTTATTTATACTTATTTTTGGCTGTGTTGGGTCTTCATTGTGACCCGTGGGCTTCTCATTGCAGTGGCTTCCCTTAGTTGTGGAGCACGGGCTCTTGGCGTGTGGGCTCAGTAGTTGTGGCTCGCGGGCTCTAGAGCACAGGCTCAGTAGTTGTGGCACATGGGCTTAGTTGCTCCATGGCATGTGGGATCTTCCCAGACCAGGGCTCGAACCCGTGTCCCCTGCATTGGCAGGTGGATTCTTAACCACTGAACCACCAGGGAAGTCCCCTGCCACACATTTAGATACATACAAATGGTTTGCTTTTTCAGATTAAACAGTGTCAGGGTAGATCTTAGCCCGTTCAGGTGTGCAGTTCTTATGTCGGGTGTTCTGGTAATGTTTTTCACTTTGTGGGGGGATGGTGTCAACTTTCCCCATATCTGGAGTCCCTTTCCAGTATTTCAGATTCTTCCTCTTCCTGCCCCAGCTCTGGAAGTCCTCAGAATAGCATTTCAGTAAGGGGCTGAATACAAAGAAAGCAACGTCTTCCCACATGATGATTTAAGGGTGCACAAAGTGACGGAGAGTCCTGCTTTGTGTGAGGGGGAGTCCTTCACTGGGGAGTGACCGAGCTCATATGTCACCAGAGCAGGCACCAATCTTTCTGTTTCTCTCCCATGAGGCTTTGGGAGTGGCTCTCTGTCATATTTGTTTCTCCTAGATTCTCTCTCCCTTGGAACTCCTTCTTGGTTTCTCACAAATGGTAGTTCTTCAAGCTGGTGCCATTTTCTTGGACAGCCCTTGTCTCCTAGCACCTATAGCAACCTGATCATATCCCTGGCTCTAGTCTTTCCATTCCTTCTTGTTGTTGTTTTGATGTCCTAAGCTTTCATTCTCCTCAATTCTCAAGATTTTTTCCTCCAGTTACTCTTGTTTCTCAGGTATGCTTGCACATGACAATTCCAAGCCACTCTCTGTGTCCAAGGATGGCAAAGGTTTTCAATCATTCAACACATGTGTGTTGAGTGGCTCTTATATGTCAGATACTATGTTAAGTACTAGGAAGGCAAATGCTTTTGACATGTAACTTTTCCCTAAATAACATCTTGTATTTCACTGAAATCCTGAGTATGCCAATACTGGAAATCAGACCATTGAAAACACTGGGTTTTTTTTGGTAAATGATCAAATCAGATGCTGAATAATTACATTAATCACTGTCTGACTCAGGGTCACCCCTACCCATAAATGAAGTGGGAGTGCCTGAGGTAGCATGATTTTAGGGGTCTCCTCCCCAAAGTCGCACAAATTCTGCTATTGTTTGCCACTTTGGTTGTAGAATAAGTAATGCAGATGTGAGGGCTCATGTTAATTCAGATTCTGTTTTTCATTCCAGTTATCTAAATAAATAGGATAGAAGTCAAGAGAAGGTGGAGGGTGGCATCATGAAACCTGGGTTCGTGAATCATGGCTCAAAGGCCAGGAATAAAGACAGAGTTCTTGAAGATTCCTACCCATCCAGGAATTATCTTGAGAGTGCTGAGTGTCTGGCAGGAAATGGGAATGAAGATACAAAGTAGTGATACTCTAAAGTTGAACTTTACTTATGTAAATTCTGACAAGACTTTTTTCTTTAATGGTTTAAGATTAATCGTATTCACCAGGCCCAGCTGCACATATCATTTCCCCCTTTAGCTGAGAACCTTTCACTCAGAATTTCAAAGTGAGTTTCAAGTGACCATTTCAAAATCTTAGTGTAGCTCTAGATGAGAAGCCTCCAAACCAGGAATTAAGACTTGCCGGGAAAACCAGCATATCAATGGAGAGGTTGGCGATTGAATTTATAATTACCAACATTCAAGAATACCTTTCTAAACATAATGGCAAAAGACTCAAGTCATAAAAATACTGACTGCCAGATCCCACTGTATAAAAGTTAATTTTTTCAGGCACTCAACATAAAGACAATTTTAAATGCAAAGAGCAAGCTGGGATTTTTCTGTGTGTGTGCAAAATTTATGACAAAAGTGAATAATACATATTTAATAATAAATATAAGGATCTTGCAAATCAGGAAGAAACATCCAATGCCCTAACATAGAAAAGGTATATTAGTTCAGGCAATGCCCACAGTTGCAACAGCAAAATCTCAGCGGCTTTTTACAGTAGCAATTCTTTCTCATTCTCGTAAAGTCTAACATAAGTATGTGTGCCTTATTGGTGGGAGGCTGTTTTCCTTGTAAAAATTTAGGACCCAAGCTTTCTCCACTTGCGGTGCCATCATTTTTAACATGTGGCTTCCAAGACGGTTGCATTCTACTGCACAAAGCAGTGGAAAAGGAAAAATCTAGAGGGTTCGCCTATGGGATGTTTTTACAGGCCTGGCCTGGAAGAGGCACGTGTCATACTCACTCATATTCGTTTGGCTAGAACTGAGTCACACTCCCATGAGAATACATAAGTGCAAGGGGAGAGGGAAATATTGTATAGCTGTATATCTAGGAAGAAGAGGAAATGCTGGGTGAACAACTATCTCACCTCAGCCACAGCCAAATCCCATGCCTTATGGGAGCCAAAAGTTGTTTATATATATCCACTTATACATACACATATAAAACTAGGTTAGTCTCAGTTTAAGCTGTGACCCTAAGACAACAGGTGTGAGAGAGCCATGGAGGATCTCCCAAGGTGTTCACAAAACAGTCTTGCTACTCAACCTCTCATCCACCTCAAGCGTGTAAACAGAATCTGAAGTTACAGATGCAAAGAGGAGTTACTTAGAGAGGAAGAGAGTTATTGGTGTTTTGTGAGGCTCATCTCTCTCTCCCCCTTTTTAAGCCCAGGGAAGAGATTTCAGTGAGACAACTTGGAGAACTCTGGAGTGTGTCACTCATGCCTGAAAAGTCTGGAGAGAGAGAAGCTGGAGTCAGTAGCTGGCAGAGGTGGACTAAGGGCTGCAGTTTGGGAAGTAATTTCACTCCCGTCATGGGGAGAAGGTTTGTTTCTTGTGGGCCAGATTTGAGGGCCACATGCCAGAGAGAGTTGGTGAGAAGCTGCCTGAGATCCTGCCCAAGAGGGGCCACCTGGAGCAACACAGGAACCTCAGCAAAGCAAACTGGAGATATACTGCTAGATCTTAAAGGCTCAGCAAGGCATTTTAAATGATCAGCCAGGAGAAAGCATCCACTAGTATCCAGGGAATTATAAGTGAGAAATTCCCAACAATAGGGTTGGGGAGGGGATCTCCAAAAAACCCACAGAAATGCTCTGTGAGAGAAAGAAGGAGCCTAAATACTTGCCAAGACCACATAGTACTGAGCATCAGTCAAGTACAGATTCTCTTGTGTCCTTTTCTCCTCTCCCTTCTCACACTCCAGCTCCATAGAATCAGAAACCAAGTGGGCAAGTCACAGGAGAAGCAGAAGCGCTGGGTGAGGAAAGAAGAAAGAAGCCCCCCTTTCCCACAGCAGGCAGTGGACCTACACGGGGCAAACTGGAGGGTGGGAAAGGTGGGGGTGGGGACTTTGCCGTTAAGTAAAGATGGAAGTTTATCTTGTTACTCTGGGCTGGACATTAATTACTGAACTAAACTGCTGTGTGACCAAAGGTGACTGGAAGACTTCTCATTGTCTGAATTGACCTGGTCTTCATCTGAGGGGAGGATGAATGAGTTTTAATGTGCAGTGTCAGACTGCATATGTGACATCACTACAATCATTCTAATCACACATGTAAACCTTTTTGAAGAGATAAAGATAACATTCTAACAAGCAGAATCTCTGGATGGTGTGATTATGGCCAAATCAGTTTCCTTGTTATGTTTGTGTATGTGTATGTTTCTATGTTTTTCAAGGTTCCCACAGGACACACTGTACTTACCAATCAGGATGATGTACACACTGTACAGTATGCAGTAAATCCTACATAACTGTAGGATATTATGCTACCTTCTCTCTTGCAAGGTGACTATTTCCTGGATAGCTAACCTCAAAATCATTGAGTGTAAAAGCCATCACTATTTGATTTATGAACATTAAACTGAACATTAGCTTTGTTTTAATGGCCACATTGGTATCAGTCCATGTCTTAAAGTGTCATGTTCCGAGGAACTGAGTGATCATTTCATAGTACATCCATTTCTACCCTTTTACCCTCCAAATATCTGTCTGCTATTCCTATATTTCCTCTTTCTCTGAGGCCTTATTAAAGTTATTCATCTTAAAAAACGAAATATTTGGTGTCCACTTCAAGCCTACATGGTTCAACAAAATTTCCCCCATATACAGACAAATCTTCCCCCTCCAGACTCCCACAGTCAGTCAATCTGGACCACATCACTGAGCAACTGACTATGCAAGGTCTTGTGTAGACAGACGGCTGACTCCTTCCTGACTGTTAGGTTCATTTCTTAACTAGATGGTATATTTCTTAAAGCTAGAGAATACTCGTAGTCCTTCTCAGGTGCCTTGAGCCCTTAACAACCTATTCCTCGGCCACATCAGGTGCAGAGACAAACGGTTACACTGAATGGGTTAAGTAAGGAGACAGGCTTCTTTCATTCCGATTTCTCCTGTGTGATAAGCTCTGAGAGCCTGAGCCGCTCAGGAAGGCTTTATCAGGCACAGTTATAAGACTACTGTTGTTTTTCTGGTTTGTTCTCTCTTGCCTTCTGGTTTCTCTCCTGTCAACAACTTTATCTAGTGGCCTGCATTTGGAGAAGTTCACTGATCCATATGCCAAGTGAAGCTCAGGAAAAGAAGGAAGAATGAAAATAAATACCAGCAAACACTTTAAATAACGAACACCTGTTGTTTGATCTGGCTGTGAGTTTGGGGATGATCAGTGGACTATTTTCTTGTGCTAGCTCTATTCCCCAAATAACAAAGTATTTGAGGCATTAACTATTACTACTACTACCACTGTTACGATTATCCTTACTTACCTTTTTTTTTAAAATTAGCTTTTATTGAAGTATAGTTAATTTACAATGTTGTGTGAGTTTCCGCTGTACAGCAAAGTGCATCAGTTATACATATACATATATCCACTCTTTTTTAGATTCTTTTCTCATATAGGTCATTACAGAGTATTGAGTAAAGTTCCCTGTGCTATATACTAGGTTTTTACTAGTTATCTATTTTATATACAGTAGTGTGTATATGTCCATTCCAACCTCGCAATATATCCCTCCCCACCCCCTTACCCCCTTGAGAACCATAAGTTTGTTTTCTACATCTGTGACTCTATTTCTGTTTTGTAAATAGGTTCATTTCTTAGTTACCCTTTAATGAGTTCCTTATCTTTGTACTTAGGCACTTTATAAACATTATCTAAAGTATTTCTTGCAACACTGATAAAATATCAAATTATTTACACTCATTTGCAGATGAGGAAACAGAGGGATTAAATGACTTATCCAGGGTCATTCAGCTGCTACACAGCAGGAATGGGAAGTCAGTTCAGATCTGTTGGCTTCTAATGCCAATATTCTTTCCACTATACCATGATGCTTCTTAAAAAGCAGGTTCTTTATAAGTCTCTTAAAAAGTTTTTAAGCAGCAATTTCTCAAAAAGTTCAATGTACACTGATTATAGGACTCACCAATTTCACTTCTACCTACCTACAAGGAATGAAAGCATATGTCCACACAGAGACTTATACATAAATGCTAATAGCAGCTTATTTGTAATAGCCAAAACTTGGAAACAATCGAAAAAAATCAACCATTAAATGAAGAGATAAACAAAATGTGGTTTGTTCATATAATAGAATACTATTCAGCAATAAAAAGTTAGGTACTACTGATGTGTGCAACAGCACGGACGAACTTCAAAAACATTATTCTGAATGAAAGAAGTCAGATACAAAAGACTATGTGTTTCATGATTTTATTCACATGAAATTTCAAGAAAAAGCAAAACTGTAGAGATAAAAACATGATCAGTGATTCTTTAGGGCTGGGAATAAGTGGGGGTGAACTACATATGGGAAGGAGAGAAACTTTTAGGGTGACGGTTGCTCAGTTGTTTAATTCACTAAAAATCATCAAACTATAAATTTATGAAGGGAGAATGATACGGTATTTTGAATCCAATAAAGTTGTTAAAAAAATGAATGTACCTGGGCTTCCCTGGTGGCACAGTGGTTAAGAATCCACCTGCCAACGCAGAGGTCACAGGTTCGAGCCCTGGTCCGGGAAGATCCCACATGCCGCGGAGCAGCTAAGACCGTGTGCCACAACTACTGAGCCTGCGCTCTAGGGCCCACGAGCCACAACTACTGAGCCCACGTGCCGCAACTACTGAAGCCTGCGTGCCTAGAGCCCATGCTCCACAACAAGAGAGGCCACTGCAATGAGAGGCCCATGCACCGCAACGAAGAGTAGCCCCCGCTCGCCACAACTAGAGGAAGGCCCACCTGCAGCAAGGAAGACCCAACGCAGCCATAAATAAATAAATTTATTTATTAGAAAAAAATGAATGTACCCATTTTAAGTGTACAGATGAAAAATGCATCATTTCATTCATGATACAGGCCCTTTTCATCACTCCCAAAGTTCTCTTGTACTCCTTACTAGCCAATCCCCAATCTCCTTTGATTTAGGCAAACACTAATATATTAGTTTTGCCTATTCTAAATTTCATACAAACGGGTAATCATCTAATATTTTCTCTTTTGTGTTTGCCTTTTAATATTCAGTATAATGTTTTGAGATTTATCTATATTATTGCATGTATCAGCTCATTCTATATTTCATTGTATGAATATAACACAATTTGTTTATTCATCTGTTGATGAAAATTCATGTTGTTACCAGTTTTGGTCTACTATGAATAGAGATACTATGAACATTTATTTACAGGTCTAAAGAATATCTTTGAAGCCAGAACTTCCTTAGTATGTTGTAAAGTTATCTAAAGTCTAAGAGAGACTGGAGTGCTAGAGTAGGTTTATCAGGTAACACTTGCTCATTCACTTCCTCGTCACGTCCCCTAAGGAGTTATAAACACATTCTTTTTACCAAGGTTGTGAACAATAAATTTGCAAGGGGGGCTCCAGCCTCCTTAAAGAGAATTGTGGTGGTTGTTCTTATAAAGGCCATTAATAACAGTGAAAACTGCAGTCATTAAACTAGGCCTAGAATGCATAATCGGAATAGAAGTACTACAAACTGGGAGAATCTCCATATTGACTCCTTTATCCAATGAATGAGAGGTACTATGGTAATAACGGCCAAGTGGAATGCACTGAAACTGACCCTATCTACCAAAATAGTAAGCCAAAACCAATACCACATTTCTGGAAGGATTATGGACATTAGTGACACCATCAAGGACTTGAAGGATGTAGGGATGGTGATTCCTACCACCTCCCCACTCAACAATGCAGAAGACACATACATCTTGAAGAATAACTGTGGATTATCATAAACTTAATCAGGTAGATCAGCTAACCTGTCCTGTGAACATCAGTGAGATTCTTTCCTCAGCCACCTCTATCCTTGCCCAGTGGGCTCACAAACAAAGTAGTTCTGCTGACATGGTGGGGGTTATGCATGGGCTCAGTAACACAGAGTTCCAATTATGAAGTCCAATCTGGCTTCTGCCCTTACAGAGTACCCAATCTGTCAACAGCCTGCTGAGCCCTTGGTATGGCATCTTTCCCCAGGGGTATCATTCAGCTATCTGGTTGTCTATATTAGAACACTTCCACCATGGAAGCAGCAGAGCTATATTCTCACTGGAATAGACACTTACTCTGAATATAGATTTTCCTTCTCTACTTGCAACATTTCTACCAAAGCCACCATCCATTGACTTGTGGATGCCTTCTTCACCATCATAATATTCTACACAGCCTATCTTTTGATCAAGGAACTCATTCTACAGCAAACAAAATATAGGAATGGGCCCATGCTCATGGTCTTACCATGTCCCCCACTCCTTCCTAAAGTGGCTGGCCTGACAGAATAGTGGAATGGCTTTTAAATCTCAGATACAGTGACAACTGGGTAGCAAAACCTTGCAGGGCTGGGATGATGTTCCACAGGAGGTAGTATGTGTTGTAAATCAGCAACCAGTATGTGGTGGCGCATCTCCCATAGACAGGACTCATGGGACTGTGATCAGGGGTGGAAGTGGCTGAGATTTCTTTCACTAGTCATCCGCTAGAAACATTTTTGCATCTTGTCCCCACAAGTGAGGGATCTGGTACAGCACATACTTTCCGAAGGAGGAATGCTTCCACCATGGGACAGAGCAATGGTTCTCTGAAAGTGGACACTGAAACTGCCACCTGGCCATTTTGGGATCCTCAAACCAGAGAATCAATAGGCAAAAAAGGGAGCTATTCTACTGACTGGGGTGATTGAGCCTGACTATAGGGGGAAAGTGGTTTGCTACTACACCATGAAGTACAGGAGGAATATGTCTGGAATGCAAGAAATTCCCTGGAGCCCCTTAATACTCCCCTGACCTATGATTAAACTAAATAAGAAAAACTACAACTCAATATATGCAGGACTGCTTATGGTCAAGACCCTTCAGGAACAAAGGTTTGGGTCACTCCACCAGGAAAGGAACCACAACCAAGCAACATGCTTGTTGAATACACTATAGAATGAGTACTAGGAAAAAATAGTTATAAACAACATCCACAACTACCTGACAAGATGTGGACATGAGAACCATAGTAATTTTGAATATTTCTTCCTTATTTTGATATAAACTATTTGTGTATATATAAAGGATAATGGAAGAGGATCTGACTATCTAGATTTTGAATCCCAACTTTTCCACTTACTAGTTTTGTGAACTGGACTAAGTTTAAAAAAAAAAAAAGACTCTCTAGGTTTGCCTCTGCAAAATGAGAATAATTATACTATCTTCCTCAAAGGAGTTCTATGAATTTTAAATGGGTTAATACCTTTTCAGCACTCAGAATAGTGCCAGGCCCGTAGGAAGCATTCAGTGGTAGCTGTCATTACTAGGACAGGGTGTAGTACCAGAGAAAGCAGATTCCTACAGATCTGGTTGTCTCTTCTTCAGTGGAAACTTACCCTAAGACTTCCCCCAGTCCCAAAATCCTACAAGGAAAGGGACAAATTCCCAGGCTTAAATTTCTTTCTGTTTGCTTGGTGTTTTGTGAGGGACCCTCCCCAGCAAATGCCAACAAGCCTTGCCTTCGTACTCGGGCCATCCTCTAGCACTTTTCTGAGGACACTCTGAAAATAGCTTATGCTTGAGACAGGGACTTAGGGGAGGGTTAAAAATGCTAAAATTTGACCAAGTCTCCAAATGAAAAATACAGCTTTAGGGGAAACCAGAGATATCTTCCTCTTTTTCTTTCACTCTCAAAATGCATTATGATGAATAATGCCTCAGGGCTGGTGTATGCAAACTTCCACTGTGCTTATGGAGAAAGATTATAATTGAATTCCCTATAATGATGGGCCAAAAAAAAAAGAAAAGACCAAGACAGACAAGGCTCAGAGGCTGCAGATCAGCCCAGTTTGGCTTCTAGCCCACAGCACCTACAATTATTCTGCAGTGATTTTTATTTATCTATTTAGTGCTCCCACTAGGCAGGAGAGAGAGAAAGAGCGAGAGTGGGAATCTAGTCATAATTCAGCCCCCATGGTTAGGCAGCAAGCTCGAAATTGAAAAAGTTATTCAAATGGATAATGAAATGGGGCTGAGTTTCTAATGTCCTCCACCATGGGAAAATGGCATAAATTGTGGGACTTTACAAATGGTTTACAGGTTGTTTGTGATGAGATTATTTAAGAGTCAGCTCAGTGATGCTATACCAGGGCATTATCCCAGGGTGAGTGGTGGTCCTCTGTACCTGAATCAAAAAGCAGAATGGACTCTTTGCATTTGGTCTTGAAAGGTCAATGACAGCCACCGAATGAAACGAGGGACCCCTTTGTGCTACTCATATCCTCATTGGTAAGAGTGTGGGTAAGAACTGTCCCTTAAGGCTGTGGCTCTGGATGAAATGTTGTCAAACATGGTCAAGTAAGCAGTATGTGTTCCTGGGTGCAGCTGGGTCGAGAGGAAAGGTTGATGATATGATGCATCTGTCAAAAACAGCATGTGACGGATCCCAGTCTCCAGTGGAGCTGTGCCCAATACTACATTTCTACCCTCACCTTTGTGAAGATCAGCCCCAAAATTGTCCCCCCATTTTAAGAGCTGGCAAAAGACACATGGTGATCACTTCTACTAAGTACCCCCAGCCCCTGTAATCCCCCCGAAGTTCAATGTGAATTTTTTAATTACAAAGCACTTTCATATACAACAGCTCAGGGAAGTGGGCAATACATTTCACCACAATTTTGCAGATCTGGAATAACTAAAGTTCAAGGAAGTAATTTGCTGAAGGTCACACAGTCTGTGGAGCAGAGGTGTGACCCTGAAGGTCAACAAGTTATCACCATATTTAAGCTCATATCCCTTCCATAATTGGAAAATTAACACTCAGTTTTTTTAAACCTGACACTTCATGATCCAGAACAGTATTGTATAATAGAACTTTCTGTGATGATGGAAATGTTCTGTAATCTGTGCTGTCCAATATGGTAGCCACTAGCTACTGGTGGTCACTGAGTACTTAAAAAGTGGTTAGTGTGATTAAAAACTGAATTTTTAATTTTATTTAATTATACTGAATTTAAATTTAAAAATCACATGGGGCTGGTAGTTATATTAGGCAAGAAAAATCTATTCATCTATTCAATAATCAAGAAACTCAGTCCTACTCTAAGCAATTACAGCAATTCAGAGCATGCACTCAGGGTCACACAGACTATTTCACACAACATCCAGCTGAATTTGGTATTGATGAGGAAAGAATGGGGAGCTTTGAAAAAGTTCAACAAAACAGCTTAGATTCTGAGAAAACTGAGGTCTTAGTATTTCATATATATTGACATTATTGCATTATTATATAAGTGGGAAAAAGAATATAGGAAAAAGGAAGTGGAAAGGAAATATTTAATTTTTCCCTAGCAGTGTCTTCCTCATGTACAAGAACTATGGAGAAATTGGGAAGCTTGGAACATGAGGTTTAGTGCTGTTGGCAGAGAAATAAAGTATGGCTGGCAGGGGATCCTCACCAGGAAAGTCACAGCAGTGGCTGTGGAGGAAACCATGGGACAGAAATTTGAGGCCAAATGGCAGATATGAAACAAACATAGGGTAGGCACTCAGCCACAGGATTCGGACTCCAAGTAGAACAGCTGAGAGGAAAGAGTCAAGGGTTTGTCTCTTTGAAGCAATTAAATAGCATATAGGGCAAGAATTCAGGAACCGAAATATTAGTTCCAGATGCTACCACATGTTTATTGTCAGAAGCCAGGGGAAGAAGGAAAATGACCCCCAGGATGGCCATTTCCTGGGGTGAGTCCTGAGGGGCCAGGCTATAGTTGTTTAAGCATAACCCTAGGGGCTGGAAGCAGCAAAATCAGATGTGACCCATTGGTCAGGATGCTCTTGTTTCCAAGTAGAAGAATCCCCAGATAACATGTTTTAAACAATAAAGACATTAATTATTTTGCACGACGACGAGAAGTCCAGAGGCGGGGTAGATTCAGGGTTGCTACTTTTATCCCATTTAATTCTCACAAAAATTTCATGAAGGAAGTTCATTTTATAGCCATGAAGAAATCAAGGCTTCGGGAGATTAAATTACTTGTCCAAAGACACACAGCTGGTAAGTGGCAGAGCCAGTGTTGGAGCCGTAAAGCTTTGAGTATAAAAAGAAACTAAATACTTCATTCTGGTGAGGTTTCACTGATGTAAAGGATTTTTAGTGTTTTATGACAGCATTAGAACAAGGCTAGTGGATATAATTTCCAGTTTGCAAAGGTTGGAATTCACAGAGACCATGAAGATAGAGTCCAAATCACATAGCATGTCAAACTGGACATAAACCCTATGGCTCAAAACAGAGAGCTTCTATCAGAACTACCAGGTGTCATTTCATGGTTCCTTCTCATGACAAAAGAATAATAAACAAACAAACAAACAAAGCCAAACAATACACTCCTCGATGTCTGCCTTGTCTCCTGGTAGCCCTGGGCCCACCCAGTGCCCAGTGGCTGTGCTCTCTGATGGCAGCCTCATTGCTTTTCCCGCAGGCTCCCAAAGGCTGTGTCTTGTGTAAATGAAGAGACACTGAGGGGCATGCCATGTTTGTCAAGCAAAGTGAGGCAGCAGACCCAGCATCTGCAGCCAAGGGGGTCAAAACCCTGGGAGAAACTGATCCCCAGTTCCTTCAAGGACAAAAGGGAGTCCTGGCCAAATCTAAGGAAGAAGAATTTCAAATGATGAGCCACTTGACCTTCCCTCTCTACTTAAAGTCTCAAACTGGATCACGTATCAAAAGGTAGCCCATAAGCTAGCAAAAAACAACAAACCCGTAAGCCTGCATAAAAAGGACTTCAAAACAAATGCAGCCTGTCTAGAACCTGGTCAAAGAGTATTATTCTCAGCTGTAGAGAACTTTCACAACTGGAAGGCCTAAAACATATTCAGTAGATGGAGCTCAGCTAAGCTTAGCCTATGTGAAGAGCTAACATTTTTCATAAGATAATTATCCATTTATTATCTTATCTGTTGCCAATGTCATGTAACACTGAGAAGTTGATCAGCATACTTCCTAAAATGACTAAGACTTGGGAATGGAAATAACTGCCAAATATGGATTAAATTGATAAAAATAATTCCAAACATGATTAGAGTCACTCTGTTGTATATCCTGCACAGCAGGTGGGAAATCCTCGAGAAGAATTAGGGAAAGGTTTAGGGAAAGCAGATTAATGGAGAAAAGATTAAATGTGTTGCAAAAGCAGTACAAAACATATTTTAAATGACAATCCTTCCATAGGCAATGTTAAAAGGTACTTGGGAACATGCAAAATTCAAGCTCTGGGTTTAAATGCTATGCGGTAATACACGGAAATGTGTCCTGTGGCGCAAACTGTGCACGTGGAACACACTTGGATGTGACAAATATAAGGGGGTGGTGAAGTTATTTTTCTTTTTGTCTTTACATTTCATTACCAAAGTGATATAGAAAAGCAATCTCATTGTAAAAGATTCAAACAGTATAGAAATATATAAAATGAAATGTAAAGATCCCCCTGGGGGCCTCACCTCCTCACTGGCCTTCCCTCCCCCATATACACATATTCCCAGGTGTGTTAACTAGTGCTTCTGGTCCTCTTCCTATTCATCTACCTATAGTCACATGTATATTTGTGGTTTTGTTTCTTACAGAAACGTAGAAAATAATGTAAATATTGTTTTGTTATTTGCTCTTATTTTCCACATACTAATATATCTTGGAGCTATTTTCATGTCAGTACATATATATCTACTTTATTTTTTAATGGCTAACATCGTATCTCAGAGCATGGATATTCCATAATTTATTTAGCTAGTGTCATATTCATGATATTTGTTGTGTTCACAGAGCTTTTTTTTTTATAACAGATTTTCAAATAAGGCTTGTTTGCCCATTTTTCAAGGAATATGAGAAAAGGCATCATTTCTCATAGACTCACATGTGACTATTATAATTCTACCCCTACTGACCAAGGCCAGATAGCCACTGCCATGACCCTTCCTCTTTGCTTACTGTCACTTTAATCAGTGGGACTTAAGAAAGGTGGCCCATCAGAGCTCTACATATCACAGAATGTAAAACCAAGCTAGTTACTCAATTTCTCTGAGCGTCAGTTTTCTTTCATGAAAGTTGAGGATAGAGTTTGTGTGAAGATTAAATGCAGCAAAATGGTACATGATGTAAAACAGTGGTCAAGAACATGGGTTTAGTGGTCAAAGAGACCTGGCATTGAACGGCTGCTTCACCACTGACCTACAGAGGGGCCTTGAGGAAGTTTTTTAACCTCTCTGAAGCTCAATTTCCTTACATGTACGTAGAATGAGGATAAAATTAATTAATTAATTTTTTTTTTTTTTTTTTTTTTTTTTTGCGGTACGCGGGCCTCTCACTGTTGTGGCCTCTCCCGTTGCAGAGCACAGGCTCCGGACGCGCAGGCTCAGCGGCCATGGCTCACGGGCCCAGCCGCTCCACAGCATGTGGGATCCTCCCGGACCTGGGCACGAACCCATGTCTCCTGCATCGGCAGGAGGACTCTCAACCACTGCGCCACCAGGGAAGCCCCTAAAATTAATTTTATAATGTGTTTATGAGAGCAAAATAAGAAACTCTACCTTAGCATTCAACCTGGCATGTGAGAAATATCCCCAAAATCTCTTACTACCAAATGTCATTTCCTGTTTTCTTTTCCTTCTTATTGATTGCAAAGCTTCAAGCAAAGCACACACAAAGTGTGACGTGACTAAGGAAAGATGGTGGCATGGTTAATTCTTAATCTTTTGTAGTCTTGCAGTCAATATAGCATACACTGTTATGTTTGATCCTCAATCTCCACAGTAGCCATAAAATCTGAGGATTCTTCTCCAGGGTTTAGTACCACAGGATGTCAGTTCCCTCCAGGACTCTTATGTTTCTGCACATCTTGAAGAGCAGAGGCACTCATGGCCTTTTTGTGGACTGTCTCATTAAGGATGTTTCTATAGGGAGTGACAACCTCTGGAACAAAGAGCAGATTTGCTTGCTGTCCAATAAAATAAAGATTATGTCTCCTTCCAGGGCAAATGGCAGGTTTGTGTGCGCTCATTATAAAGGACTTGTGCTACCTAAGCTTGGAGGTCCCCAGTTGTGAGAACCCACTGTGTACACAGCATCCACCTGGGCCACTTCAGGCACCCCTGTGGGATTTGGGGCAAGGGAAACTGATGTAAACATTAAACCCACACTTGGCTATGACATGAGTAAGAAAGTCCTTTGTCTCTAGCCCAGGAGTCTCATGCCTTCTGCCAGCATCCATAAAACTGTAAGAGACTAACTTGTTAGCTTCTAAGTAGGGTAAAATCTTAGACCCTTCTTAGTTTTTTGTCTGTCTGTTTGTTTGTTTGTTTTCATTTGGCTGTGCCGGCTCCTTTAGTTGCAGCATGAGGGATCTTCATTGCAGCATGTGGGATCTAGTTCCCTGACCAGGGATTGAATCCGGGCCCCCTGCACCGGGAGCATGGAGTCTTAACCTCTGGACCACCAGGGAAGTCCCAACCCTTCTCAGTTTTTGACAGCCATACAGTGCTTGGAACTGCCATTCACCCACTAGAAAGGAAGAGCATTCTCAAAATTTCACCTTCTCCACCTTTTTATACAATTCAACATCAAGTCTTGTCAGTATCCCATGTAATTATAGGACCTTTGAAAATGCTGTTCTATTTGCCCAGAATGCTTTTCTCCTACTTATTCTTGCCCCGTTCACTCATACCAGTTCTTCAAACCCTAGTTCAAGCTTTACTTCCTCAGGGCAACTCAATCTTCCCTGATTCCACTGCTCTGTAAAATCCTTCTATTATTAATATATGCTCAACTCCCCTTCTTCACAGCACCTGCCACAGTTGACTTTATTTTAAATCATATTTATTATCTTATATTTATTTACATTATTAATGGCTGAGTTGCTTTTTCCCACCCTGGACTACAAGCTCTGTGGAGAGAAGGACCATGTCTATTTTCCACTCACTACAGGATACTTATTACCTGGATCACTGTTCAATAAATATGAATTAAATGCTGAATGAATAGACAGAGTAGAAAATGTTATCTCAGGTTATCTCAGGTTTATAGATGGGAAAATTGGGGCTCAGAGATGATAAGTGAGTTTCTCATGGTCACAGAGCCACCAAGGGCAGCATGACATTCAGTTTTTCTAAAAGTACAAGTTTCTTTCCATTAAGGTTGTTCCTGTGAATTCAGGACAGACTAGAAAGGTCTGTGTAAGGGTAACCATATATAGGAGGAGAGTCTGAAGGGTGGTTCATTCTAGGAAGGGTGTTAGGTCTGTGTAAACACTGAACAAAGGAAATGAAAGGAAAACAGGTGAGAAAGAAGGACCAGAGAATCAGATGGTATATCCAAATGGAAGGGGAGAGAAAGGGCTTAAACGGGAGATGAGCAGCAGGCTTGGTAGCAGCAAAACTGCGTAGAATAAGGATTTAAAAGTGGGCTTGAATGAGGTTTAGAGATTCCAGATCTGAGCCTCAAAGACTGGTCTCCGGCCACTTGTTTCAGAACACTGGCATCTCCTTAGGGAAATAAAACTTATTTATAATAAAATTAACGATAGTTGTCATTTATTGGGTGCCTAGTGTGTGTCAAGCATTGTGCTAGATGCTTTATGTACATTATTTTAGTTGGTCCCCCAAATGGTCCACTGAGAAAGATGTTAGCATTAGAACCCTGGCTTGTCCTTTCTCCTACTTGTTTCCAACATTCTAATTATTGAGTATGTGAGAATTTTCTCAGTTCTCTCACTTTGTCTACTCCTCTCTTTGTCTCTTGGTCCCTACCCTGCCATCATTTTCACAGCCAGGTGCTTAGGGCTTTATGATACCCACCATTAAATTCTACCAGGTCTGCCTGCCTATCCCAACCTCATTCTATTAAGCTAATTGCCACTAAAGTTTAGATGACTAGTGGATTCTCATCTCTCCCAAGGACCACTTTATTATAATAGAGTACTCTTGGAGAAATATTTAAGGTATTCTTTTAACCCAGTAAATGAATCTCTAATGATACAATGTCAGACAGAGATGTAAGGTATTTTTGAAGCCTACAGGATTTACTAGACATTTGAAATACATCCATGCCTAGATCTCTACTAATTCAACCTATTGGAAGAATGATCCCTTGTTGGTCATCTAGTTTTTTTTTTTGCAGTACGCGGGCCTCTCACTGTTGTGGCCTCTCCCGTTGCGGAGCACAGGCTCCGGACGCATAGGCTCAGCGGCCATGGCTCACGGGCCCAGTCACTCAGCAGCATGTGGGATCTTCCCGGACTGGGGCACGAACCCGTGTGCCCTGCATCGGCAGGCGGACTCTCAACCACTGCGCCACCAGGGAAGCCCACACACACACTTCTGTGTTAAAATTCTATAACTACATATGGCCCGTGGGCAGATATGAACAATTTTCTTCATATATAGACAGCAGTTCTCTCCACTGTCAATGACACCTCCCTGTACCCATGGAATCCTTGGGAACTGAGAAAGCTGAGCCGTGAGTAAGGGCAGCTGTTCCGTTCCTCTCTTCTCCTGTGGAATGACTGGGAGTAACTGGGAGAAACATGGTTGGGTGAGATTCACTTTTTGAATGTTAAAATGTGAATGTGTATTTTGAATGTGTATTATATACAAAGCCCAAGAACCATTAGAAGTCTTCTGACAGTAATGATTAGTTGATGTATAGTTCACTGAAGGTACAGTTGGAATTGTCACGTGACATGGGGAGTTTTTTCCCTAGCCATAGCTGAGTTCTCAGGAGCTCCACGTAGAGTTTAGGGATCTTCTCCAGGACCCATTTCCTTCTCTAATGAAAATCTTCTCACTCTAACATGGACTGGGATTCCTAGCTATCGCCTCACTCCTGGATTACGCCTCTTGGCCTAAGTCCTTTGTATTGATATTTTGGTTGAACTGTCTAGTTGTCTTTTGAGTTGAGTTTTGTTCATCGCTGTTGTCTCTTGGACCTTCTTTATTTCTATTCTCTATAAACCTGAAGATTGGTCTCATTTTACCCTCTGCCCACTATGGGCTTCTGGGATTCCAGTGTCCTGGGGTCTCACTTGTCTGAGAGGAGGATTTTCACAGGACTCTGTAAAATTTCTTGTTTTGTCCTCACGCTACAATAAGAATTGTTTAACCAAGTGATTCCAACAAAAGTTACAATCAGAATGCTATTTAAGCCATTATCATCCTGGGTAATTCTTGCTCAGTTTTTCTTCCTAGACAAAAGGAAAGTCAGAAATCATGTCTCACAGCTTGGGCTGAGCATGGGGATGTGGTGGGACAAGCCCTCTGAGCTGCTGGCATAGAGCTGAATATTATGTAAGAGAGTCCAGCCTCAATCAAAATAAAAACTCAGGCTGTTAAAAGGACCAAGATGAAAGTCAGCATCGCTGGGCTAAGAGAAAGAATCCAGGCACTAAGTAATGGAATCTGAGGATACCTTGACAGAGAAGAAGGACACTGGAGATAAACTTTGAGCTTCTGGAAGGAATCTGTAGGGTGTCTGTAGCCTCAGTTATGCATGTACAGAGTTTGTTAAGGGGGCCAAATTGGTACAAGCAGGTATGTCATTGAGGGATTCACGTGTTGTGGTTTTTAAACTCTGGGTTTCATTAGAAAAAGATCTTGGACTTCCCTGGTGGTCCAGTGGTTAAGAATCCACCTGCCAATGCAGGGGATATGGGTTCGATCCCTGATCCAGGAAGATCCCCCATGCTGCGGAGCAACTAAGCCCGTGTGCCACAACTACTGAGCCTGTGCTCTAGACCCCGTGAGCCACAACTACTGAGCCCACATGCCACAACTACGGAAGCCCGCACACTCTAGGGCCTGCGTGCCACACTGAGCCCGTGCTGCAACTACTGAAGCCCGTGCGCCTAGAGCCCATGCTCCACAACAAGAGAAGCCACTGCAATGAGAAGCCTGCGCACTGCAACGAAGAGTAGCCCCCGCTTGCTGCAACTAGAGAAAGCCTGCAGGCAGCAACGAAGAGCCAACCCAGCAAAAAACAAATAAATAAATAAATAAATTTATAAAAAAAAGAAAAGAAAAAGATCTTATTAGGTACCTATTAGGAGTATATCAATTAGTGACTGCTGTGTAACAAACCACCTCAATACTCAGTGGTTTAAAACAATTGATTTTATAAATGTACAACACTTATCACTATAGCTAATGCTTCTGAGGGTTGGCTAATGTAGGCTGGGCTTACCTAAGTGGCTCTGTTCATCCTGCTTGGACTTACTCAATGTGTATAAGGGTTGGCTGTGGCAGGGGAGTGGTGGGGCTTCTGCTCTAGGCTTGGGCAGCTTAGTTAGGGCAATTCCACTCCATATGTCTCTTATCCTCCTCCTGAAACTAGCAGATTAGTCCAGCATGCTCTCACAGTGATGGAAGAGGAGCAAGAGCAAAGCAGAAAGACACAAGGCCTCTAAGGCCCCAGCTGGGAACTGGTACATGTCACAGTCTGCCTCATTTTATTGGCCAGAGCATATCACAGGACCACACCCAAGACAAGAGGCAAGCGAGTATGTCCTGCTCACAGCAGGAGAGCACTGTAAAGAAACGTAGCAAGCAATGTGAATTCAGGAAACGGTGACGAATTGGAGGCAATAACACAATCTGTACAATGTGTTAGGCGCTCTTCTAAGAGCTCCAGGCTCTTAGATGCTTAATCATGGGTAGGCATTATTACCCTGATTCCACAGACAGCTCAAAATGCTTACATCTAGTCACTAAGGATAACACAACCATTAAGTGGCAAATCATGAATTTCAACCTATGTCTTTCTGGTTTCAAAGCTGAAATCTTTCCACCATGAGATCAGAATTCACCAAACTACCTGCATTCCAGTTAATTTTTACACAGATTATACGTACAAACACATATGTTATATTTGACACCTTAACAATTCAGTAAATAAGGTTAAAATTGAAGTGAAAATTAAAACAGGCTTAATTTCATTGCATGTTCTTCCTATTTGCTAGCAATCTCCATGGATCTATTGAATATTTTCTGTAATTCATTCTTTGCCCTTAGAATATTCTAGAAAGTTAATAATAACTTTCCTGATGATAATTTTTCTTGTCATTTATACATACTCATATAGAGTTGGTATTCAGTATGTTTTAACATGGAGCTCATTAGTAAGGCAATTCTTTCACTGTATGAAAAACATCCCATTACTTAAAATTTTCCAACACCCTAGCATTAAGTACAGCAAATAGCTATCAAGATGTCCCTTTAAAACATTTTCAGAGGTTTCATTTAAAGTCCTTCTGCCATGGCCAAGCCTGTGGAATGTGTAACAACTAGAGTGGACTTAGAGAACGACGGCCTGAATAATTATGCTCAAAGGGATTATTCCATTAGACAAATGAGCTTTCTCTCCGCAAAGTCAAGCAAACATTGTAGGTTCTCATGATTATGTCTCAATATCACAGTTGGAAAGGGGGCCTTGCTAGTTCTCAGTTACTTCACAGACATCTGAGAAGTAACAAAATGATGAATCTCAACAGCCACTATCTGACCAAGCCAAGAAACGACAAAGAATCTCTGCTGACTAAGCTCCTGGCTATCTAAGAACTCTTCCCAGGGGAGGACTCATCTCCATTCTCTCTACTAACCTTGTGTTAGAACCTGAGACCAGGACAAATCCATTCTCACTTATGAACTTGGCAAAATTATCTATACAATGACAGTCTACGGGGTGACTTGTGAAAAAGACAATATAAAGTAGAGGATGGTGAACTGAACTAAGAGTTGAGAAACCGAAGTTCTGGTTCTGATTTAACTGCTAACTAGCAGGGAAACCTCAAGTGCATCACTTCCCCTTTTTAAGTTTTAGTTATCTCATATGTCAGGTTAGAGAATATAAAGCTAACACTTTAGAACTGGACAGTCCTGGGTTCCAGTTCCACTTCGACATAAAATGCTGGGAGTTCTTGAGTAGATTACTTAATCTCCCTGAGCCTCTGTTTACTCATTCATTTAATAGATAATAATCCCCACTTTTCCTTCCCCAGGGAGCTAAGAAGGAGAAGTAGTGTTCAATAACTGTTAGTTTGCTCCTCCACTTTGATTGTCCTATAACCGTGGTGTTCTGTAATTCTAAAAACTAGACTATTGGATGGTTTGAATAATTCTTTTAACCAAGAAGACATTTCTTCCTAACAAGTTACTAGCAATAATACATCACAATACAGCTCTTTTAAAGACTTTTTCCTATTGGACTCTACTTTATCCATTTGACAAAACACTTATACTCTTGTTGTAGATTTTCTCATAGAAATAGTCTCAAACCAATGGGAAGATAACCTGGGAAGTTTTTTCCATCCTTTGATCCATCTACAGGTTCTTCATATGCTTACATCTCACAAAGTTATACAAGATCCCAGTAGGTTTCACAGTAGTGTAACTAAGAGCCACACTGACCAACAATGCTTTGGTTAGTCTCATCTACTGACATCTGAAAAATATGCAGGGAAGACCACATTTGGAAAAGAAAGCCTAACATTTATTCTTTCCTTAATTATTACATTTCTTAAAAGCTTTAGGGGAAAGGATTATTCTTTGACAGCAACTTCAGTTTTGAAAAATAAAATACATTTGGGTCTAGAAGAGATTGGTTTGCACCTAACTTGTCACTTCTGCTGGTCTGGATCCCAGTGGCTTGGGGAGCTACTTCAGAAAGGCACAAAAGCAACAGAAAGTACATCTGTCTGATTGGCAGGTGCAGTAAGCAGTTACCTTAAACATTCTGCAGCTTCCTTTGGGTTAACCAATCCAAAGAAAAATATTGATCAGTGGTCTACAATACATGGCAAACTACAGATAGGATTTACATAGAAATTTTCCATATGTTGTCTTAACTGACTCACATCTATAGAGCAGTGATGGTGAGAGAGGAAATGAACATGTATTCGATCCTTATAACTTAATACCTGTTATGTACCTATTATTGTTGTTAATACTGCTAACAATTAATGATAATATTAACATTGAGACCTTTATTGCATGCCAGATACCAATGCTAAGACATTTACTTTCATGGTCACATCTAGTCCTCCCATCATGCTATCACTCCGATTTAGAAAGGAAGACTCTCCAAGGTCACTCAGCTAATAAATTTGTAAAACCAGTGCTGTCTAACACCGAAGACAGAAGGATTTATTAAGGAAAACATTGAGGATCAGGGAATCCCTAATATTATACAGAGAGTAAATACTGAAGGTAAGAACTGCGCCTTTAATGTCAACATCATTACTCATTTCAATACACCAAAGCTTGGTGTATTTACCCTGGCAAGGTACACAGAAATCCTTTTGCTGGGAAAAGGAGCAATTAATGCAGGGAGTAAATACGTGGGCAGGTATCATGCAGTCAAAAATACTCAGGTTGATTTTACAGGGTGATCTCATGCTTTCGTGTGAAGCACAACTTAAGAACATATATACGAGAAAACCATAATTCAAAAAGACACGTGCACCCCAATGTTCACTGCAGCACTATTTACAATAGCCAGGTCATGGAAGCAACCTAAATGCCCATCGACAGACAAATGGATGTGGAAGATGTGGTACATATATACAATGGAATATTACTCAGCCATAAAAAGGAATGAGAGTGGGACATTTGTAGAGACGTGGATGAATCTAGAGACTGTCATACAGAGTGAAGTAGTCAGAAAAACAAATATTGTATATTAATGCATATACGTGGAACCTAGAAAAATGGTACAGATGAGCCGGTTTGCAGGGCAGAAACTGAGACACAGATGTAGAGAACAAACGTATGGACACCAAGGGGGGAAAGCAGCAGGGGGTGGAGGTGGTGGTGTGATGAACTGGGAGATTGGGATTGACATGTATACACTGATGTGTATAAAATGGATGACTAATAAGAACCTGCTGTATAAAAAAATAAATAAAATTAAAAAAAAAAACATTACCAACCTTGGGAATTCCCTGGTGGTCCAGTGGTTAGGACTCGGCACTTTCACTGCCGGGGCCCTGGGTTTGATTCCTGGTCAGGGAACTAAGATCCTGCAAGCCTTGAGGCGTGGCCAAAAAAATTAAAAAGTTATCAAACTTCAAAAAAAAAAAAAGAACATATATACCATAATTTCTCCCATCCTATGAAAAGAGAACTTTAAAGTGATGTGGAAAAAGAGGCATACATAGGATTGAATCATATGAAACTGCTAGTTTCAAACCATTTTTTAACCTATAAAAAATGGCAGCTTTATATGGCTCAAATCAAAAAGAGGAATACCTGAACACCTATGGTAATACAGCTCACTCCTAAAATACACTAAAACAAGGCAAATAGTTGGTTTAAAAGATATAAACCTAAGAGGAAGGGAAAACGGGACAGGCAACAACAATCCAAATGTTTGAAGGTGGAAAAGCAGGCAGATGAGTGATAATGCACCTAGCAGCTGTGATAAAATTGTAAGATGAAGTGAGGAAATCTGACAACCAACCAAAGTTGTACTGTAGAATCTTTAAAAGGCTCAGGAATTGTCAGCACCAGAAGTTCTGGAACTAGGAGAGAAGAGGTGGAAAGAACAAATGAAATGATGGTCAAAGGCACTTTTTTTGAAGGAGATTCCCTTCCCTAATCCTCATTCCTGGGTAACTATCCGTTTCCCATTTCACAAAAAGTTTGGAGCTTTACTCTCTGGAGAAGACTTTTAAAAAGGTCTTTGTGCATGGAGTAGACAAGCGTAGTGGACGGCACTGAGTGGTTAATCACATACCCAATGCTGAGAACTTCCAACCCTCTTCTGTGGTTCAGCTTAGAATGCTGGCAGCCAGATTTTGCCCTCCCAGCAGGGTGCTGGAACAGTACTCCCTGGAGTATGTGACAAGACCAAGGGAAGAGACATAAAAATAATCACATGAGAGGTTCCCCTAAAGAACTTGCCCACAAAATGCTACTGCAGGTCTCAAATTTAATCAACTACCTTATTTCCTATTATCATGAAAAAATAAGAATTGCCTAACATGTGAGGACAGACTCTAACACAGAAGATGGAGGCCAAAACAAACAGAACAATGCAAATCAGAGGTGGCAGGTTATACAAGGAGAATAGAATAAAAAATATATCATGAATCATTATCCTCAGAAATAAGAAAAGATAGTACATCCACAAAACTAGAACAGAATGCTGTGTAAAAGGAACAGTTAGAACAAACACCCCCCCCCCACACACACACAACGCACACTTATGGAAATCAAATACATGATAGCAGAAATGAAAAAGTCTCAATGAAAGTATTTTTGAAAAGATTTTTAAAAGTTAAAGAATCAACTAACTTGTTTCAACATTCAAAAAACAGTCGTTCTAGAGAGAACAGAATAAATGTAGGAAGGGAAATAATAATATGATTCAAGAATATTTCCTATAATTGAAGGACATGAATCTCCAGATTAAAACGGTACTATGGGAGGAACTGGGCTCTCATCAATGGACACTTTTGTGACATTTCAGGGAGTCTGGCTAGAAGAAAAGTTCCTACAAGCTGACGATGAGAATGAACAGGTACATAAAAAGAAGAATCAGAATAACTTTAGATTTCTAAAGCATCATGAAGAATTCAAAGGCAGGAAATCCAACTCAGGAGAAAAACCAAAGGAAATTTCTAGCATGGCACTGTTCCACTGGTCTGGACAGCACTCGGCTGAGATAGGAAGAGGATAAAGGTATTCCAGATGGATATACCCAAGAAAAAACTGAAAATTTTAAATTTCTTGACGTGGCTGACTGTGTAGAAAATTGTACTGAAAAGCTTTGGGAAAATGTGGGGGAAATTAGCAACATATACAAAGACGACTAGTAACATGAAAATGCACACAATCACACGCACACACACATGTCAATCCACTTCAGAAAAGACAAAGGACAAGGAAGAAAGCAAATTTCGAGTAGTACTCTACAATACAAAGCTAGAAACATGTGCATAAGAAATAACTGAATATTGATTTATCCAAATATAATGGGGAAGGAGAAGCAGAAAAGAAGGAGCTAAATCCTCATCTATCACAATAGAAAGAAAAAACTACTTAAAATTCATTAATCCAAAGAGAGCAATAATGTATATTATTTAGAAATGTGTATGCTTAAATACCAGAAGAAAAACCCCCAAAACCAAAATAGTTGCCTATTTTGCCTATTTCCACAGGGACATTGGAAAAAGTGTGGTGGGGCAAGGAATTACTCAGAAATTGCTATAAGGCTTTTACAACTATTTGACTTTTAAACTATGTGCATGTATTACTTTGATAAAAGTAAATATTAATTTAAAAAATCCAAGTTCAGGGATTCCCTGATGGCGCAGTGGTTGAGAGTCCGCCTGCCGATGCAGGGGACACAGGTTCATGCCCCAGTCCGGGAAGATCCCACGTGCCGCGGAGCGGCTGGGCCCGTGAGCCATGGCCGCTGAGCCTGCGCGTCTGGAGCCTGTGCTCCGCAACGGGAGAGGCCACAACAGTGAGAGGCCCGCATACCGCAAAAAAAAAAAAAAATCCAAGTTCAGTGAGCATGATGATGAAACCCCTTTGAAAACATTTTCCCCTGGTTTTGACACAGGCCTTTTTATCATTACCAACACTTACAAAACGCGCAAATTCGCAGAGCAGTGTGTTAAGTACTGTTCCTAGAGTCACAAGAATGCATCATTTTAAATAAATTCATCTTATGAAGTTCAAAGCTTTGACCTTAAAAGACTTGTTGAAAAAGAAGGGACAACACTTCATTGTATATTAACCAGAGCAGCAAACGCAAGAAGCACTTAGGCTAGAGAACATCACACATGAGACACCAAAGTTTGGTAAAATGAATATTAATTACTAGGAAATATCTTTAAGAAAAAAAATGTTATACTCTGCCCAGCTTTAAATCTACATTACTTCCTAAAGTGATCGTTGTATCTGTGGAGCTTTGTTGACAAATCATTTCACATCCTGTGGGTGGGTCTTGGAACATTCTCTTTGTGCTTACAAGAACAATAATCTTGGCAAGAAGCTGTATGTGTACTAGCTTTATTTCTCTTAGCTCTGGGTGGATGTCCCTCCAAGGACCTTTGCTCTGGGCCAAATGTGGATGGGTGAAGTGTGACATAATTCTTATTTTTTGCATATGATCACTTAGGAGAGCCTGTCTTTGTCCTTCAGTTTCAATTCTGACCAGTCACCTTTTGATGGTCTATCTTTAAGGACAGCTGTTGAGAAACACTCTTCACATAAATACCATTCATTTTGCTTGAACTCACCCCCACCCTCCTGTTTTACATTCTTCACCACTGGCCCTGTTGGGCCTGTTTTTCTTTTGTCCATTGGCTGTAACCCCACATTCTTTTGCCCAGGTCTCCTGTTCTCTTGAATTATATCAAATGTTTGTACATTTTGTGGGATTTGGGTTGGATATGCATAGGCTTCTATAGCTAATTCTTTACCCTGATGAAAAGGTGTCCATGGACACCTTTGGTTCTGTTATCATATTTACAAGTTTAGTGCTATCTTTTGCTGTTCCTGCAAGCTCCCATTTGTAGTTATTATTTTTCCTGTTATCTGTCAAATGAGCTAATATCTGATGATTCTGCTGCCTTTAGGGTGATTCTGCCATTACTGGTATCTTCTCTGTGTTCTTGTTGGCTTTCTAGTCCTCTGGGGAGTATAATGAGTATTTTCTTGAAAGATTCCCTCTTACTTCCCTCAAATTTACACATTGTTTTTGAGGCTTACATTCTGAGTTCTAGTTGGTGCATTTCTTCATTTCCAGTGTCTTCATTTGGGTTGTTTGTGGTGGATCTACTGTCTAAGACTCTGCTCAAGTCTGGAATCAGGACAGGAGAACTGGCAACACTGGAGCTTTAAACTCAAGAGATCCTGAGGGATGGGGAAAATACGCAGAGACCTGGGAAGCCAATGCGGACATGGGAAAACTTGGAGGGTTGAGGGAGCCTGGAAATCCCAAGGGCTTCCAACCCAGACCCAGGCTCCCAGTGGTCACAGTGAAGGGGCCCATTTCCACCCTTTCCCTAGCAAAAGTCTCCAAATCAGTCTCCTGAAGAACCTTCCCTTATTGGAAATCTTTGGTTAGAACAACTAAAATAAATGAGAAAAGAACATTTGGTTCTCGGAAGTTCTGGTTTCAACCAATGTGACTAGAATACACACATTTAATAAATTAAGGACATGTCTCTTTTGCTTAAACAGTTTGTATATTCAAAAGAAGATTTACATATGTTGCTGATGACATTTATTCATGTATTCATTAAACATTTATTAAGTACTTACTAAGATCCAGGTACTATATATTGGTCTATCCTTTTTGTATTATAATTCAGCAGCACATATTTAGAATCATTACTATTTTTACATATTTTGTACCAGTAATCTAAGTCTTGAGAATTTCTCCTAAGGCAATAATTCACATGAAAAAAAAGTGATATATAAAACATATTTATAACAGCATTATTTGTAATGATTAAAACAACAAAATGCCCAATGATAGGGAATTAAGATAACTGTGGCATATTCAATTCAGGAACACTAGGTACATAGTGAAAATTATAATAACAAAGTATAGGAAATGGAAAAGCATATATCAAATGTTAGGGACAAAACTGGGACAAAAATTTGTAAAAGTATGATTGCAACTGTATAAACACATACAGACAGGTATAAAAAGTTATAGACACCAATGAAAAATGTGAAGTTAATGTGATTGAATGGTCATATTATATCTTTATTTTCCTCATGATATACTATAAAGTTGTCTTAGTAGTAAGTAAAAATAATTAATGATATAGACCAAAAAAATTATTTTAAAAATCTACTTTTTGCAGTGCATGGTAATGTGCACTGAATGTGGAACTCTTAGGGTCCCTAGTTAATAGTTTGTTTCCATATAGAAACATTTTGAACTAAGATGTCAAGGGAAAAGACATTCTCAGAAGCCAGTAGTGATAACCAATATCATGCAATACTCAGGGAATTCACCTCCGTACAATAAGCTAGTTCCTTTCCCAACCCAAACTTGTCTGGTTTCTATAATTTTTCACTATCCTGAGGAGCTTTTCCCCACCTTTGGTTCTTTCAGAAGCTTGAACTCCTTGGAGATCACTTGGGGTAATGGAGAATTCAGACCAAACTGAGTTAAAGTTTATTTTATGACTGACTTTCTGTGTGATGGTGAATGAATCATTTACCAAGTCTCAGGTTCTGCCTCTGTAGAAGGGGGATGATAATAGCCCCTCTCTCTTAGGGCTGCAATGATAAGGTATGTGAAGCTTCCAATATAATGCCTGCTCCCTCATTGGGGGACTCAATAAAAATGAATTTCCTGTCTCGAAGTTGAAAAGCAAGTAGGGTTCCATGAACCATGCATTGTGTGGGGATTGGTACGAAATTTCCTAAGTAGCTGTTTCTCACTCAGCTGGCACCAAGCCCTGCCCATTACAAGGTGTGACCTCAAGCTGCACAGTGGTAGTGCCCTGATAGCAAGTTCCTGGCAAGACCATCCTACTGCTTGTTTTGTCACTATAAAGGCAATGTATGCTTACTAAATAAAACTTGGAAAGGAGTAAAAAATGGAGAACAATCACCTAAAGTCTCCCTACTTGAAAAAGATGGCTGTCAACCTTTTGGTGTATTTCCTTCAGCCTTTCCCTGTGCATAGATTTAGGCTGGATTTTAAACACAATTGTAATCATGCTGCACATACAATTTTGCATCCTGAATTTTTCATTTCAATGTAGCAGATAAGCTGTTTTCAACTCATTTCATAGTTTTCAGGGCCATCATTTTTAATGGCTGTATAACATTCCAGTTTGGAAAACTTACAAGCAATACACATGCTCTCCTTTCCTGTGCCAACAAGCCTCTTGTATAATCTTTTCATTTCCAGGGGGACTTCTCAGTTTCCAGGTGGCCTCACAGCACATAGCCAAAGGAACTTAGGAGCAAAAAATCTAGCTGGAAAGGGTAGAGAAAGGGGAAGTGGAAAAAGGAATATGGTGAGAGAGAAAGCTAGGAAGAGGAGGGAAGAGAGAGACAAAGGAAGAGAAGGAAGAAGTAAGAGGAAAAAGGAGAAAGAATATGACACAGATGGAAAACATGTAAAGGAGAAGGAAAGAGAAGAGGAAGAGAAGGAATGAAAAGGAGAAGAGGAAGAGGCAAATAACTGGTGTTTTCATATTTAATGTGGTCTGCTCTAGACTCTCACATGATAGATGCTTTCTAAGGAAGATAGAACTTTCCTTGGGTGCTCGTCCCTTTGGCAGCTTCCAACACATTGCCAGCCTCTGATATTGTTGTTCTCAGTCATTCATATTATAGTTAATATTGTGGCCATTGGAACTTTTGGTGTGCATTAATTCTTTATTCTGAGCCACAAACGCATTTACCTGACATTCTTCTTTCTAAAGACTCATCATTACTCCACTAAGCAGATGAAAGCCTTTAGTGATTGATTTCCCTGGGTTTCAAAGGGCTGAGTTCTGGGTGAGACACCCCTTGAATTCTTCCTCAAGGGATTTCATTTGGCTCTTCTTTGATTACATGTCTTTGGCTGGGATCAACTTTCTCTCCCCAGTATTTTGCTCCTGTTGCCATACTTGAATTTCAAGATGTGTGGTCCATTTACCACATGCTAGCATTTTTACAGTTCCTGGAGGGACTCTGGGCACATCTCCTGTTTTGAGGAAAACATGGTATATGGGAGACTCTGAAAGCCCCTCATGCTACCAATTGATCTGTGCAGGTGAAATGAGGGACCTGAGCCTGGCTCCCCACAGCCTGTCCTGAGGACCATCTGCATATTGTGAGCCTGGGAACTGCCATCATCCACAGGAGGATTGTGAACATCAGAGGGCCTCCAGGAAAGGCTGAAGCTGGATGTGAACAGCTTGCCAGCATGCCAGCACATTCCATCATGCCAAGAAGCCAAATGCTGCCCCATGGTGCCTTGGCAGGAAGACACCCTCTCACTTAGCAGGTTTGCAAGGTCTCCTGTCATCACAGCAGCCCAGGCCCAGCAAGCAGGCAGGACCCCCTCACCCCTCACAGTGGAATGGGGTGGGGACCTGGGTGTCTCTGCTAGGGAGGAGGTGTGCTCACAGAACCTGGGTTGAAACCTGACTCTCCCACTTAGGTGTTCTATGCTTTGAGCCAATGCAATGTTTTTTTGGACTCAGTGTCCTCAACTGTAAAATAGTGATTAGAATCCCTGTCCTGCCTACTTCACAGAGTTGTTAGAATCATAAAGGTGATAACAGAGGTTGTTAGAGTTGTTAGAAGTTGTTAGAGTCATAAAGGTGATAACAGAGGTTAATGTACCTGATAAGTAAATGTCCTTCACCGGTCAAGGGAGAGGGAGAGGGAGAGAGAGCTCTGTAGTGGTGGAAGGAACATCGCTTTGGAACCAGGAGCTCTGAGTTCAAACAACACCCTGCTAGTCACGTACCACTTGCCTTCATCAAGTCCCCTCATTCTGTAAATAGGCTGACCATGCCTGCTCATCCTTCCTCACAGACTTTCCGTGATGATTAGATGAGACAACGGAAGTGAAACTGGGACATGCTCTAAGACATTATTAATATTATTAATATCCCTGCTGTTGTTTTGGGCACTGTTGTCAAAAGCAATGCTCACCCTTGGTGTTACAGTCTGATTACGCCCCTCCAAAATTCATATGTTGAAGTCCTAGCCCTTAATGGGATCGTATTTGGAGATGGGGCCTTTGGAACATAATTAGGGTTAGGTGAGGTCATGAGGGTAGCACCCCCCGATGGGATTAGTATCTTAATAAGAAGATACACCAGAGTGCTTTCTCCCTCTGTCTACACCATAAGGGACACAGGGAGAAGGTGGCTGTCTGCAAGCCAGGAAGAGGGCCCTCACCAAGAACTTGACCATGCTGGTACCTGGATCTCAGGCTTCTAGACTCAAGAATTGCTAGAAATAAATTTCTGTTGTTTAAGCCCCCCCGTCTGTGGTATTTTCTTATGGCAGCTCCAATAGACTAAGACACTTGGTGTTAGGCCAGGGAGATCCCTTCTCCTGCCCCAGAGTGTGGACTTCACATACCCCCCACCCCTGGAATTAAAAAAAATTCCAGGATGAACAAAATACCAAACTTTTAAGTCAAGACAAGATCAGTAGCAGCAGCACTGTACTGACCACCTTGTAGCCTGAAGCAAAAAGAAAAATTAGTGATACTGAGCCTATTTTTATCGAACAATTTTGATTTTTGCTTATTGCGGATTTTTTTGCATAAATTTTGATTTTAAAAATATTGCACTGAAATATGATTTATCTTGATCACTTAGTTTTTTGAGCCCTCTGAAATTCTGTGCCCAAGGTCAATGCCTCACTCATGTCGCCAGCCCTGGTCCTGCCTCCCCCCACGTTACATCATTTCACGGGCTGTACTGGCCCCGACCCTGTCTCAGCTTCCTCTTTTCTTTATTTATTTTGGCCTGCATTGGGTCTTTGTTGCTGCGCACGGGCTTTTTCTAGTCGCGGCGAGTCGGGGCTACTCTTCATTGCGGTGCACGGGCTTCTCATTGCCATGGCTTCCCTTGTTGTGGAGCACTGGCTCTAGGCGCACAGGCTTCAGCAGTTGTGGCGCACGGGCTTAGTTGCTCTGCAGCACGTGAGAGATTCCCAGACCAGGGCTTGAACCCGTGTCCCCTGCACTGGCAGGCGGATTCTTAACCATGGCGCCACCAGGGAAGTCCCTCAGCTTCTTCCTTGACAAGCCAAATTTATGGTCTGCTGCCTTGCTTTTCTAAGCCCTGTTCAGTTAATCTGTATTGATAGTTAATTGCTGACAAAGGGTTTATTATCCTATTAGAAATTAGCAATTGAACAAAAGTATCCTAAAAATGCAATGTCTAAAGCCAAAAGGAAGACTCTCTCATGGTGGATTCTTAATCTTTTATTTAAGAAATGCTTATTCAATGTCCAATGGCTGTGTGTCTTGGGCTGGCACTGAGAATATGTAGATGAAGAGACACTGCCCCTGTTCTGAAGAGCTCACAACCTGGTGAGGAAGCCAGATAATTACTGGAGGACAGGGAAGGAGCTCTTAGGTGTTGCCTTTAGAATCAGGAATGTCTTCACAGATGAAGAGATGCCTGAACTCTCAAAAAAATGTTAACTGTGCTATTCTGATTCTGAGTCACATATGCTCATTGTAGAAAAATTGGAAAGGAGAAAAATATTAAAAAGTTAAAATATTTGCTCTCACATCCCAGGAATGACTATTATTAACATTTAGGTTAACTTATTTCCAATTTATGTCCACATCTATAGTTATATTTATATCTGTAATGGGTCACAAATAAGATGTGTTCAAAATAAAGAACTTTTAGGGCTTCCCTGGTGGTGCAGTGGTTGAGAGTCTGCCTGCCGATGCAGGGGACACGGGTTTGTACCCTGGTCCAGGAAGATCCCACATGCCGCGGAGCGGCTGGGCCCGTGAGCCATGGCCTCTGAGCCTGCGCGTCCGGAGCCTGTGCTCCGCAACGGAAGAGGCCACAACAGTGACAGGCCCGCATACCGCAGGAAAAAAAAAAAAAAAAAAGAACTTTTAAAAGTTACTGTATTGTCTTCACCTTGTTCTGGAGCCCCATTCCAAGTGATGGAGTTAAAAAGAAAAAAGAAAAGAAACATTTCCACTTAAGTGACTATGACTTAAAATAGTTTCTCTTTTGATAAATGTTCAATCAATTCAAAGTTTAAACTTCCTATCTGTACTTTTCTCAGCTTTCAAGCAGACTCCCCCATCTCCTCCTTCCATGGTACCAGGGCACAGGAGGCAGTGTGTCTGTCCTCTGGGTCTGCCCTGGCCTCCCATGAAAGCACACATAGCCTGCTTGGTCACTGGGGATACTGCTCTGGGGTCCACTGAGTGTGTCTGATCTGGGTGTGCTGATGGTACCACATCCGGGGGTCAGGAACCTGAGATTGCTCAGGTAGCCATGTCCCCACCCCTCATCCTGACCTCAAGCCTCTTTTGGCTCACTAGTCCTGTAAGCACTGCTGTGTTCCCAGAGCTGGGTTTGAAGCAATTTCTCTGACACATCTAGTTTCATGGCAGGAGATGAGTCTAGGGATGTGGATATGGGCCAGATCATACAGGGCCTTACATGGAAGGGAAGGAATTGGGATTTTACCCTAAACGCAATGCGAAGCCATTTAGAGATTTAAGCAGATGATTGATGTGCTGTAGTTCTCATTATTAGCAGATCATGTTTATTGCTCTGTGCAAATGAATTGGAAGGGATGGAAGCAGAGGCAGGCTAACAGTAGTCAAGGCCGGAAACGACGACCTAAACTTAGAGATTAGAGCTAAAGCTTGGAGTTTGAACACCAGCAAGCTAATGGGCTGGATATGGGAGGAATGAAAGGTGGTATTTAGGAGGACAAAGGGCAGGGTGGATGACTGTACTTCTACTGACATGGAGGAACCTGGGTCGGGGACGTGGGAGCAAGAGTTCTGTTTTGGACATAATTTCCAGAATGTTCTTGAGATCTTCAAGGGGAGATGCTAAGTGGGCAGTTGGATGTATGAGTTCAGAAAAGAGGTGTTGGGTGTATTAGCAAAAAGTGGGCATTTAAACCCGTGGGAATGAATTCAATCACATGGCGACAAACTTTAGGGAAAGACGAAATTGGATTCAGTAGAAGCCCTGGGTAGGCTCAACATTTAGAGCTGCATTTGAAGAGGAAGAGATGGCAAAGGAGACTGATGAGGAAGGAGGAGTAAGCAAGGGGGAAGCAATGTCCCCCTAAACCAAGCGGGGAGGGTCCAGGGAGGATGAAGTGGTGGACTGTGGGATGCTGCTGAGAGAGTGACAAAAGTAAGGCCCTTCTGGAAAGCACTGCCAACTTCCCCTGGCAGAGTCAGGCTCTTCTCCACACCACCCCCAACCTTGATCCTCTTTATACACTCATTACACTGAATTACAGTTTTTGTTAACATGCCTGCTACGCTCTCTAGTCTGAGAGTGATCCTAGTTCCTTTCCTCCAGAGGCAGTGCAGTGTTTGGCCTTGTGTAAGTTCCCAGGAAATGTTAAGAGAATTTAAAAGATTGATCACCAGCAGGAGTGAGGAGACTGTGTTTGAAGAGATACTCATGAAGATTATGATGGGGTCATGACTCATTTTGGCCAGAAACGAGCAGGCAGACATCGTAATAGAGATGTGGACACCGCTGGCAACCACAGCCCCAGGGCTGGCTCCTTGGGGCTCCATTGGAGAAGCTCTTCTCTACAGCTGAGAAAAGGGATGGAGCTGATAAGGGGCAAAGAATGATAAAGCAGTTTCCATATGAAGCCATCCTTCTCTCCTGGACAGTGGAAAAGGCCATTGTCCACCTGGCGATTTCACCTCCACAACGCATGCACATTAAAGCTTTGTTTTTAAACTAAATTGAATACATTGACGACTTTCTTGTGGACTTCTAACACAGCGTTAAAACTTCTCTCACTTGCTCTTTGATACCGTCCCAGATGCTCCTCCCTCAGTCAGTAGCCAGAAACTTAAAATTTCACTCCCATACGGACGTGTTTTTTCTCTGAGGCATTCAGCAGTCATAGAAGAAAGAGGAGGGGATGGAAATTCATTGAGTTCAGACCAGTGTGGGTAGATTCCTCCGCTACCCTATCCCTTTTCCTATTTACCACCACCATCTGGGTTGGATTTTTACATCCATCTCCCAGAAGAGGAAATGGAGGCTCAGAGAATTACGTATGTTGCCCAGCATACAAACTGGTGAGGGGTGGAGCTGGGAGTCAGTTATAGAATTGGATGGTGTTTGCAGCAGTGACTTTCTATCCCAGAATCTTGGTTACCCTGGAGTGTCCTCAGCTCCAGGGACAGCCTCCTGATTGGGGCACAGAAGGTGGCTCCCTTGGTGAGTCAGTTCTGCAGTGCTCTGGGAGCCATTCGGGAGCAGGGTCTGCCTAGAGCTCACTCTCCAGCCCTCCCCATGATCTGATAAGTCCTTCTCCTATATTAAATGCCTTTCTGTCTTAAATACACAGGGGGTTTCTGTTTGCTATTCTCAACCCTAACCAACAGCACTGTTTCCTTCCAGCCTCCTAACCTAGAGCCAGAAAGGAGGACGGAAACAATCACTTCACACTGAAACAACTCCCCTTCCCTATGTCTGCTCACCCAGCTTCTTTTGGGCCCATGACCCAGGAATGGCTTCACTCGGAGTCACTCCCCTCAAATAAAAAGCCATGAAGAGTATGGGGCCGGGTAATATATGCTGATGTAAGGGTCAAACAGGAACTCAGAGATGAAGGTGAATAAGACAGCAAGCAATTCTGTGTGGGACATTCTGTACAGGCCTCCAAATTAAATGGAAACTGTGGGGATTAATGGAAGGTTCAGAGCAGGAATTGGCTTCTGGCAGTGGCCTCAATGTGCTCTGCTCTCTGTCACGATGCCATTGTCTGGGATTTATGAATTTTGCTTGTACTATGTTTATTTATTTTTTAAGCTATAGAATTCCAAAAGGCAAGACAAAGCAGGGTTCAAGGTTCTTTGAAGAAGCAGTAGCAGTGGGAAAGGGAAGGGTTCATAATGAGTGGCACGTTGTAGATGCTATGACTTACTTTGTAAATGAAGGATGAGTTGATAAAGCACTTCCTGTAATCTGGCTGTGAGCTTCCATCCCCATCTTTTCTTCTGCTATTGTCCTCTCCCAGCTGGAATGGCTTCCTCCCCACTTTCTCCCCTGTCCACATGATCCACACCTGGCAAGGCTTGGGTCAAATCCTACAATCTTCTTTAAGCCATTGATTTTCTGGGCTTCCACCTGACAATGGTCTCACCTTCTCTGAGCTGCCAACACCTCAGGCTTGGACATCCTTTAGATAGTTTCATCCTGCTGAGTCATGAATCTAGGCTGAGTAACGCTAATCTTGCTGCTAAAACACCTGGAAGGGAAACCAGCTCGCCTGGAGCACTTTTTACCTACCCAAAGCTTTACAGGGCTTAGCTCCTTGAATCACCCTATCAACTCTCTGAAGGACACAAGAGCCCTCAGAGCTTAAACAACTTTTCCAAGAGTACGTGGACAAGCTGGGAATAGGACTGGGTTTGGACATAGGTCTGTTTGACTTTCAGATCTTGGGGTGCCCACTATTTCATACGGCGTCCACTGACATTAGGATGCTTTTCACAACCAGACGGTAAACCTCCTGTGGTCAGCAATCAGGTTTTTTCATACTGGTGTCCTGCCTCTGCTTGGAAGCGTCCCACACGTAACAGCTGCTCAATAAATATTATTTGGCTAATTGGGATTACAAGCCAATCACCTGATAGTACACAGCATTTTAAAGTTTTTAAAGTATGTTTACATTTGGTAATTTATTCCCTGTGATAGGGATGCTGATTAAAAACTTCCCATTACACACATTAAAAAGCAAACCAGAAACAACACTGAGGGCAAATGAAATGCCCAAAGTCACATGATAACAAATCCTGGCCGGCCTCCGATTCCTAAATTAGTTCTTCTGTTTTTTTAAATGTACTTATTTTATTTATTTATGTTTGGCTGCATTGGGTCTTCGCTACTGCATGTGGGCTTTCTCTAGTTGTGGCGAGCAGGGACCACTCTTCACTGCGGTGTGTGGGCTTCTCATTCTGGTGGCCTTTCTTGTTGTGGGGCACGGGCTCTAGGCACGTGGGCTCAGTAGTTGTGGCTTGCGCGCTCTGGAGCGCAGGCTCAGTAATTGTGGCTCAGGGGACAAGATGCTCCGCAGCATGTGGGATCTTCCCAGATCAGGGCTCGAACTCGTGTCCCCTGCATTGGCAGGCGGATTCTTAACCACTGCACCACCAGGGAAGTCCCCTAAATTAGTTCTTCTATTGATGTACCAGCACAAATACTGTAATGAGATACTTCTGAGACAATGGGGAAATTTAACTATTGACTATCCACTAGATGATATTAAGGAATTGCGTTAGTTTCCTCCTTCTGCTGCAGTAAATTATCACAGACTTAGTGGCTGAATACAACACAAATTTATCACCTTACATCTCTGGAAGTTAGAAGTCTGAAATGGCTTTCACTGGGCTAAAATCATGGGTTCGGTAGGTCTGCATCCCTTTTGGAGACTCTAGGAGAGAATCTGTTTCCTTGGTTTTTCCAGCTTCAAGAGGCCACCTGCATTACTTGGCTCACATCCCCTTCCTCCACCTTCACAGCCAAGAGTGTAGAATCTTCAAAGTTCATTCTGCTTCCCTCCTCATATCACCTACTCTGACACTTCTGCCTCCCTCTTATAATTGCCCTTATGACTACATTGAACTAACCTGGATAACTGAGGATACTCTCCCCATTGCTAGAGGCTTAACTTCACATACCTGCAAAGTCCCTTTCACCATGTAAAGTAACATATTCACATATTCCAGGGATTAAGCTATGGATATCTTTAGGGGGACCACTATTCATCTTACTATAGAAGTTATTGATGATTTTGATAAATATGAGAGTAGTATAGTAATTATGTTTTTTAAATGTTCTCATTTGCTAAAAGTGCTTACTAAAATATTTATGGGTAAAAAAAGCATGATGTCTGATATTTTCTTTACAAATTCCAGAAAAGTAAGTGGATATGTGTGAAGGGAAAATGGATGAAATAAGATTTGCAAAGTGTTTGATAATTATTTGATAATTATTGAAGCTGGGTGTTAGGTACATGGGGGTACGTTTTACTATTTTTTCTATTTCTGTGTATGTCTGAAATTTCCCACAATATCTTTTTAAACTATAGATACTGAAGTTTCCTGGGTAACATTCTCTAACACTATTCTCCTCTCTTCCTCCCCAGAGTTTACTGCCATTGTGAATTTGGTGTTTTTCATTCCCTTTCATAATTTTATAGTTTTACTACACATACATACATGTCTTAAACAATATATAGAACTGGTTTGCCCATTTTTTCCAAATTTATATATTGCAACATTTCAACAGAGTTTTTGAAATTTATTCATGTTGATACATGGATAATTATAATTCATTCTTTTTTAGGTATTTTAAAGTATTCAACGGTATGGCTATATCTAAATTTATCCCTTATGTTGATGTGTATTAAAGTTGTTTTCAATTTTTTGTTATCACAAACAATGCTGCAATAGGCCTACTTATAAATATCTCCTTGTGCACATGTGTGAAATTCCCTCTAGGATGCTAAGTAGTGAAATTGCTAGTTTGTTGGGTATATGCATCTTCGTCTTTACTACATCTTGCTAAATATTTAATTATGGGGTGGTGCCAATTTGTACTCTTCAGCAGTATATGAGATTTCCCATTTCTATTCACATCTTTATCCACACTTAGCATTTTAAGACTTTTCAAAAATTTTGCCAACCAAAGAGATGTGAAATAGAATCCACTGTTTCAATTTGCAAATCCCTGATAACTAGTGAAGCTGAACATCTTTTTCATCCGCTTAGTACTTTTCATTTTTCTCTTTCATTAGTTTTCCCTTAAACTGTGTCCAATCTAAAGTCTACCTCACCTACTGAGTTTTTAATTTTACTATTATTTTTATTTCCAAGACTATATTTTCTTTATTTCTGCTGTGTCTTTGGGCATTCTAAACATTCTTTCTTTTGAGGGATGTTGTCCTTCTTGATTGATTTTCTGTGTCTCATATTTTTTCACCTCCTCTTTTTCTGTATTTGTATTTTTTGCTCCATGTTTAGAAAAACTCCTCCATGTTTTCTAGTAGCTCTTTAAATGAATTTGTTGGCAAGCAAATATATATCTTTTCTTTCCATGAATTCTTTCTTGTTCTTTGACTGCTTCTTTCCATAATGGCCTGTTTTGTGCTTTGTAGGGAAAATACATTCTTAAGTCTCTCTGAGGATACTAATAAGAATTTATTAAAAGCTTGCTTCTCTTCCTGAATTCTCTCTGTACCTCCTGGGTGATTGGTTGTGGATGTCCACCTTCTTGCTATTGGATTGCCTCAGCTGTCTGGTGGTCCTTGGTCATCCTACCATATTTTACAAATGAAGAAACATGTTGAGCATCAGACCCAAGAGAGCACTCAACACAGACTTGTTAGGACCTGCTTCCCCTCTAGGCCTCTGTCCTCAGTAGGAATTCTGTCTGCTGCCTCCTGTCCCAGAGCTGTTCTGGGGCTCTGCACAAAGAAGAGCCTCCACCTTCCTGCAACCTTTCTGACTTGGGTCTCCCTTCTCCCTGGTTTATCAGTTAACACGATTCCATCCCCCTCAGAGTCCTCCATAAATTTATCAAAATCTCTGCTATGGATATATCTCTCCCCTTCCTGTTCTCAACACTTGGAAAAATGTGCTTCATTCCATTCTATGCTTCCTAAGCCTGATGGGATTTATGAAGAGGGGTGGGTGAGGGGCTTAGAGCATCAGCTGAACATCAACTGATGTTTTGAGAAAATCACTCTGGCTGATGTGTGGAGAGGGCTTGGCTGAGGGCAGAAGTTGGAAATAAAAGTCTAGTTAGGTTCAAGGGCACCTGTTTCAAGTGCAAGATAAGGGGGCCAAGTCAGAACTGAGGGAGTTAGAGAAAAAAAGAGAGAGAGAGGGAGAGAGAAAAGGATGAGGATGCATTTTGAAGATAGGACTGACTGAGGTCTCTTCTCCCTTCTTGTGAATGTTTCTGGACTTGTGTGATCCTGGGATAAGGGGTCTCAGATGATGAATCTGGGGAACAGCATGGCACGGTGAATAGAGCACTGGGTTGGGACAAAGGCAGGCCTGAATTTGAATTATATGAGTGATTTTTATAGCCTACCTCATAGCCTCAGTGTCCTCACCTATAAAATGGGCCTGCTAATACCTACTTCTGTCAGTGAGGAAACAGAATTTCCTTGGACTACCCTGAAAGGGGAGTGATTACAAAAATATAAGCAGATTAGCCTGAAAGTAGAAACCTGATCAGAATCAGGCTCATGGATCTCTCCACTGCTCTCTAATGGCCCAAATGACTTCTCTTGCAAAGCATTTCCATCTCTGTGTGTCTGTTGTAGCTCTGTACTATGAATGCCAATTTGAGGAAGGAGACAGTCTGGTTGAATTAGCTCATTATCAGCCCAGTTGGATAAAGCCCTTCACAACAGGTCACTGGTGGTGACCACTGACTGAGAGGCCTGTCTCAGGTCAAATGACCACCTTCCTCAGTAAGGGGCCACTTCTGTGCAAAGAGAAGCACAGCTCTGCTTTCCTGGCCAGGGAGGGCTCCATGTGTTAAGATGAAAAAGGACCCGGGGAGGCATACGTATCATGACTAACATGTCAACACTTTATCTATTATAGTTGATGTGACTAACAAATAAAACAAGAGATGTTTAAAATACATAGGGAATAACATTTTTGGATGAATTCCACCTCATTAAAAAAACACCCACTTGCATTACACAAAAAGGTGTTCAATAATTGTTAGACTCCCCAGCACCCCATATTTCGGGGCATCCTGATTAGCAAAAATTAACCTAACTGTAGAAGTGAAAGTTGCCTTTGAAATGCATCTAGAAATAAAGACTGGAGAAATAAAACAGCCCAGGAATTTGGGGGAATTACGTTGTTTCCTTGGTTTTGTTTCTTTGTGAGAATCTCTATTGTAGATATGGTGAATTGAATTAATTAGCCTGAGATGAGCTTTCCTCTCTTTATTTTTCTTGAAACTCCAAGTCAAAATATGATTTATATTTTCAGGATCATGACTGTTCAATATCTATTTCTAAATCTGTCAGGTTAAAAATGTATATGAAAATGGAACCTGTAATACTGTCAATTAATAAAGGCACGATTCTCAGTTTTTCCACCATATGCATTCTTTTGTTTGGCTGCAACGTAAGTGCTATTTTCTGTGCTCCTTTTTAACTTTTAATAAGGTTCCTTTCTGTAGATTGTGGATAATGTTGTGAAAAAGTAGCTAAAACATATTTTCAAAAGGAAAACAATCCTTAACCGAAAAATGGTCCAAAGGAAGAGGGAACCCAGCAGGCTTCCATGACACGTGCACGTAAATTTAACAATCCTTATGTATTACTGCATGTTTGACAGGAAAAGGGGAAGAGAAACAGGTCTCATTGTTTTTGACTTTTTATCTTGTTACTCAGTTCTTTCAACACTTCCTTATTAGCTCGTGTACTATGGTGGGACACTGGATGTGTACAGGAGAGAAAGCACAGACTAGGGCCTGGAGACCAGGAACTGGGCACCCACACTGCTCTAACCCAACTGGGGATGCTGTGAAGGGTATTTCCCCCTCATCCTTCAACTCATCATCTGAAGAATAAAGAGCAGGTTTGGACTAGGCTAGAGCTACCCAATGGAGCAGAGGCCTAACGCTGCTGATCTGGGATTTGGGAACATATGATCACTTTGAACCACATAGCAAAAACATTAATTCCCTTTTCAACTTTCATTCAGTCTTTTCTCACATTGTATCTCATCATAGAGAAAGCCTCAGTTTGGTGCTAGCATGTCTTTAACACTTCTCTAATCCCTTACTGACTTTCCTTTTAAAAAGAGTGGGCTTCAGGCTCAGAGCCTTTGGCAGGCAGCAGTATCTGACTAGAATTGAAATACTGTCTCCACCACCACCACTCCCACCAATGGTATTTGATTTCACTTGCCTTCTAATTACGGCAAGTGATCCTGCTATTCCACTGATAGCAGTAATACAACGTTCTCTTTGAAAATAAGTTGAATTTTAAGTTTTAAAAGTATACCTACTGAGTACTATTATTTGTACAAGAGGTAAATAGATATGGCTGAAATGGTCAAGTGATATGACTGAAGGTGGAAAACACTGGTCAAGATGATCACCCAGAGCCCTTACACCACTTGAGCTTAAACTTTCTCATGTTTCATGCCCTCCGACTTCTGTTTTTATTGATAATGCAAACACATTTACAGAGGACAAAATACCCCTTGTCCATCCTCCTTATATGACAATTCACTCCCAGAATCTTTGTATTGGGTTGGCCAAAAAGTTCGTTTGGGTTTTTCTGTAAGATGTAGAAAAACCCGAATGAACTTTTTGGTCAACCCAATATAAAAAACATAGGAATAACCTGTAGTTCATGTCACAGGACTGTAAAAAGAAAGTGGGAAAACAGTTCTTTAAGAGTTTTAGGAAAGCTGTAAATTCCCAGTTAAACATGACAGATTGAACACACACATTTATTTCGGCTCTCTCTCAAAACTCAACTGGAAAGACAGGTAAGGAATAAAACAGGTTTGCGCCTATGAGGACAAGGAAAATGGGATGGGAGACAAGAGAGGACCAGAAATGCTACAAAGTATTTTGGAAGGTGGAAAACTTGTAGATGAGGGATCATTGGAACATTAAGTGTCTGCACAGAGAGGTACGAGTGAAAAGCCAGTTGGTTCATTGTTTAGGGCCTTTGAAAAGCTCAGGAATTAGAGATGGCAAGTCCCTCTGGAGACAGCAGAGGGGCTTCAGACAAGATGACTGCTGGAAATCCTGTCGAAAGCAAGAGTTTCTCAACCTTGGCTCTACTGACATTTGGAGCAAGAGAATTCTTTGTTTGGGGGCTGTCTTTCATCATAGGACATGTAGCAGCATCCCTGGCTTCCACTCACTAGATGCCAGAAGCACCCCCTTTTCCAGTTGTGACAACCAAAGAAGTCTCCAGACATTGCCAAATATCCCTTCAGGTGCAAAATTTCCTGCCAGTTGAGAACCATTAATTTAAAGGATCCCTCACCTCTCTCTGAACTAGTGCAGACAAATCTCTATTGCTTTTCCACCCCAAAAGTAACCAGAGGTCTTTTCTTTGAATACACTGGACCAGAGAAGCTCCAAACCTGGGAACAGGAGGCACAGAGAAGGGAAAGGTGAGGTGCCGGACTGGAAGCCAGGGGTTAGGTAGAGGAGATGCTCCTTCTGTTAAAAGTTTGGTCTGTCCCTCGTGTCAGATGATTTAGTGATGAGACACAGAGAGCTAAAGGCAGTTATTAACTCCAGGGAAAACAAAAAGGTGATTGAGAAACTAAATGTAATCATAGAATACTACTTGGTTAAGCTATGAGATATATATATATATATATATATATATACACACACACACACACACACACACACACACACACACACACCTATATACACACACACTATATATGTATATACACATAATGTATAAGCTAGACATATACACATTATCTATCTATATACATATGTTTAACTCAGTGTTCATAATGATATAGAGATTGGACATCACGTTTTTCAAAACTGTGGTGTAGTTAAAATACAAGGATGTGTGGGACAGTTGTGTTTGTGACTGGGAGTGGTGGTGGTAGTTGTTAAACCCCCATCTTACATAAGATGTCAATAAAAATGTTACTCTTCAATAAAATTAAAAAATCAAGGTATAGAGCATATACAATACTATTTAAAAATATAAAAGCAAACTCTAGGAAAAAGACTAAGAGAGTTGAAAGTAGTTGCCTCTTAGGAGCAGCACTTGAATGCGGGGCAGAGTAGGCAGGGTACTGATATTTTCAGGATAAATCTTTTAGTACCATTTGCCTTTTTGAACTACATACATGTTTACACTGATGCAAATCATTTTTTGTTAAATAAAGGCTATGGGATGGCAGCTAGGAGACTTAATGATGAGTGAACAGAGAAGAGAGAATATTCATAAAAGGAAAAGCACGACACATTTTTTATATCTATGTGGAATGAAGAATAGGTAGAACACAGTGGGTATATCATGACAAAATGAAGGCAAATGTAAAATCACAGACTGTATTCTTTTTTTAATAAAGGAGAGAGTTAGAACCAACATTTGTTTACCACCTACTAAATGGCAGGAGAGCATCAGGGATTTTCTATACATTGTCTTATTTAATTCTCATGAAAATGAAATGTATATTATTAGTCTCATTCTATAGGTAAGAAAGTGAAGTATACTTGGGAACAGGGTGGCGCCAGAGTGCATGGTGTGGAGTGAAATGCCCTTGTTTAAAATCAGGCTTCTGACTCTCATGAGCTATTGCAACCTTGGGCACATACCACAACTTCCTGTGTGTCTGCGTTCTCTTATATAAAGTAGGAATAGAGATGAGAATAAGGATTATTATTTCATCTCTTAGGAAAAGTGTGAGGAATTTATGAGTGAATACGTGCAAGGCATTTATAAGAGCACTTAATACGTCCTAAGTGCTGTTATTAAAAAAGGCACATAGCCAATCAAGATTGAATGAAAACAGTAAGAGACATTTTTCTGAAACTCAGTTTCCTCATTTTATTTGACCTCTCTGGGCATTTGGAATTATTGACACTTACCCGAGGTCACATAACTGTTAATTAGTGAAGCTAGACTTTAAATTCAAGTCTGAATGTCTTCAAAGCTCAGGCTCTTTCTCTAAAATCTGTTGCCTCCCATTAGCTAACGGGACCAGGGGTGGAAAGGCCAGCTACACAAGCAGAAAATATCAACACTAAAAAACAGAAAAAGAGAAATGAAGGAGGTGGCCAGTGAGGAGTTAATATGATGTTGAGTCAGATAGAGAGGGAAGTGTGATCTATGAAGATAGATCTATGAGGATAAAAATAAGATGGCAGCATGGGGAGGAGAGGGTAGAATATTACGTTACTGAGACAGAGGTAATACCCAAGCAAGCTTGCACAAGAACATTATGATTGGCGGAAATGAATTTAAGTAGGGAGGGTCTCAGGAGAAGCACTTGACTAGTCTATGACATAGCTTACTTTAACCCCTGGAATGACGACAGAAAGATCCCAGTTGGACCTTCAGAGTTTTCCACCTTAGGAAGCTTGCATTTTCCCTCCACCTCATGCACTCTGCTTTCCTACTATCCACAGTTGTAATCAATTTTCTGTTTTGTGATTATCTGTTTAACATTTGTCTCCTTAACTAGACTGTAAGGTCTTTGAAGGCAAGGACTATGTCTGTCTTGGTCAGTCGTACCTACCCAGTGTCTGTTACAGACTGAAGGAAGGAATAAAGGGAAAGAGAAAGGACATGCGTCAATATTTAATAAATTATACTTTAATGCTGTCCCCAAAGACCAGAGACCATGCCAGATGTAACGGAAAAAGTAAATTAGTCAATATTTTGGTATAGGAATTAGAGTGTGCAAGGTGGAAGGATCTTAGTGATCATCCATCCAACATTCATTCATTCAACTAAGTTTATTAAGTGTTTATAATGTGCAGAGTCAGGTACTAGTCACTAGGAACATAGAGAGGAGTAAGATATAACCTCTGCCCCAAAGGAAGTGCTTCCAGTTAGAGGGGAGAAAGGGGAGACAGATCCCTGAAGTAGGAGGTGATGAAGGATATGGTGCCAAGAGGAAAGAGAAAGGAAAATGGAAAGCAACAATCTATTCTCATAACTGTTCATTAAACATTTTGTATTCGTTCTCTTTGTTCCCAGGAAATAATAATTCTGCAATGCACTCAGGAATCTAGACTTTCCTAATGAATAAAAGCAAGGTGGAGCCCCAAATGTCCTTCCTTCCAGTGGGCTTGGGGAGGTGGGGCTCAGTTATCAGTCACCCCTGAGGGACTCATGCCAGCCTCTTATCTAGTGCAGTGGCTTTCAGATTGGGGTTTAAGAAGCACAAAGGTATAGCAAAAGAGAATTGCCACCTTGAATTCTGCCTCAAAATGGGCATTAAAACAAACAATCCCTAAATAACCTATCAACTATGCCCACCAACTTTTGTTTTGTTTTAGAAATTAGAAATAACATTTTAAACATAAAGAATGCAGAAAGGAAGTATTTTGGTAATTGGAACATTTCTTTAAACAGAGAATGTCTACTTTAGTGCATACAGGAGGACCCTGGGAGCTAGGGAGCTGGAAAGACTTGATCAAGGCCACAGTGAGTTGGTGGCAGAGCTGGGGCCAGAAGCTGGCAACTCCCAGACCAGTGTCCCATCGTGCAAACAGCGGTGTCTAAAATATGATGAGCAAACTACAAACAAGCCTTTCTAGTTTAGGATGTGTCCTATGACAGCAGGGTTCCAAGAAAAGGCCAATCTTGCCTTTGGAGGTTGCAGCCAGTTATGACGCAGGTGGAGAGACGGGGAAAAGCAAGTCCTCCCAAATGGAAAACGAGCCAAACCCGCCAAAGGAAAACAGCTTCTGAGGCAGGGGGGCTGCTGTCCATTAACAGTATTTAAGTGTTTCCTTTGGCATGTCTTCACTCTGATCACGAAAGAAGGGGCTCTTTTGAAATACTGGGCACACAAAATATGTAGTAATAAAAAGAATTAACCTTTGACACCAAGTCTTCATTCATTAACTTACTCATTTTCTCTTCATAACACTGCTGTGAAGCGGAGGGAGTTGTCATTTCCATTTTAGAAACGAGGAACCGTGGCACAGAGAGGTTAAATAACTTGCCCTAGGTCACTGAGCTAGTAAGAGGAGTTGAACTCAAGAAGTGTGACCGTAATTCATGGTCTTTTCCATTATGTTCTAATGTGTTATGATACGGAGCACTGTCAGGCACACATCACCGCCCAGAGATATGATTGATTCATGTCAATCTAAAAAAGAATACAAGATCTCTCACCTAATGATGGTAACTATAATTTATCTGAGGCATTCAACAGTTTACCAAGAATTTTCCACATGCATTATTTTATTTAATATCCACTGTAACCTATGAAGGAGGTGTCATTATTCCCATGAGGAGCTGAAGCCCAGGTCAAACAGCTGTGACCCAGATAAGCCAGGATCCAAACTTCATGTGCCTGGCCCCCCAGCCTGAGCTCTTAACACAGGATATGCCTTCTCAGGATTTTTCTTCCTCTAACTTCAAAGGCAGGAGGGATATAAATGCATCATCTGTTGTTAACATTTTGCAGTTTGGTGGGGTTTTGAAGTATATGACAAATTAACCATACAGAGTAAAAATTTATATATCTAGAAAAGCTCAGATAAATGATAATTTCTTTCTTCCAATAATGTACGATAATCATAATAAGCTGTCTAGAAAAATGGCAGTGATTAATTTTTAAATCTGAAAATGTCAACAAAGAATCATTCCATTATATTCAGAATTATTTAGGGTTATCATTGAAATTAATACCTTGCTCAAATTTCTACAGTGCTTTTCAGTTTACAGAGCTTTCATGTTCATTATCTCATCAGACTTTCACAAGATGGGCATGATCAATTTTTATTCTGCCCATTTAACAGAAAAGGATATTGAAATTTAGAGAGGTTAACGCTTACTCACAGTAGCTCACAAGAGACAGAACGGGAGTTTAATCCAAATCAGCTGACTCCAAGGTTAAAGCTCTTTCTACAACCCAGCTGTAGCATCCCCACTGTATACTGTTAAAATAAAAAGTAGACTCTGAAGAAGATTCCAGGTGCAGCATATATGACCCCTTTCTGGCACATCCCACTGCCTGCCTCTTCCAGGAAACCAAGTTTATGGAACCTCTGGCAACCATCCCTGGGGTCCCTCCAGGAAGCTCATTCTGAATAGACTGCTGATATGTTTGGTGGCACACACGGGAGTCTGAGGCTTCTGGGCAGGACGTGTTCTCTGCAAAAACACCCACAGCAGAGAAGCATTTGAGAGGCAGGGAGGTGTTTGGAAATGACTGAAAGAGATATGACGCGTATGAACAGATACAGCTTGGGGAGTGACTCATATGCAGATATTAATCAAAAGAAACTTAACACCTGAAGAAAGAAGAGAATCACCCAGAACGACTGCAAACTTGATGACCATACATACTGAGGCCTAGCCTACATCTGGCACTCAGGACAGTCTGCAAACAACATCCAGTGTGCTCCTTCTCAGAGCCCTAGCTGGCCCTTGCCTCCTAGCCCACAAAATCCAGTGGGACAGAAGTAAAACGACAAGTTATTGGTCTGGGAACACACTACTGACTATTTAATGAATTTTTTTTTTATTCTGCGGTACATTCTCTACCATTTTGCAGAAGGACAAAGGACATCCTGGTCCTTTTCACAGAAAGTAGTCTTGTTTTCCTTTAGACCCAGATGAATATCACCTCCTTGGTTAGGCTTTCTCTGACTTCTCCCCGAGGCAGCATTTAATGCTCCCGCCTTTGGGTTTTAACTCATCACACTGTATTATAATATTTATGTACCTTGACGTCAACCATTGGACAGGGAGCTCATTGAAGCTGAAGTCCAACAAAGTATCCAGCCCAAGTTAGGGCCCTCAGAGATTTCAGCTGAATGCATAGATGAAGTGAGTAGTACTGATAAGGAATTAAAGTTAATTTTTAGATAATTAGGACATGATGAATGAGAGCAGCACTTGCTATTGAAATGAAGTTTTTCTGGAGAAGTCTACGTTTCTTAAATAGTCGTAAATAATCTATTTTAATTTTACCTTCCCTTGCTCCTGCTTAACCAGAGGAAATCGGTGAATACCAAGAATCTGTCCTTGCTGTCTGAAAGCAGAGGAAAGAGTAACTGATTCTTATCAATGAGATTAGAGCAGGTTTCAGAAACCAACATTTCCCCTTTCCGAGCACTGTTCTCACTTGGAAGGACTTGTTTGATACATGCCTCCTGCATTAGCCTTTGCAAGCTGGGCCCGTCTGCACTGCTGACTGCTGTCTCTCTAAGGTCTAGCACAGTGCCTGGCAGGGGGTAGATCGCAGTAGACCTTTGTTTAATGGATACACAAATAAATTAATCAATTAAGGACTTCACAGGAAAGATGGCATAGATGAACCTTGCATCATTAATACCAACTGCAGGGCTACCCTTTACGGAGTGTCTATGGGGATCAGCCACTGAGCTCCTTAAAATCCATGTAGAACAAGGATTAGTGCCTGTGTTTTAATGATGAGGAAACCAAGGTTCAGAGAGTTAAGTAACTCACTTAGACTTGTATAACAAATTTTTGACAGGACTATCCATAAATCGAACCAAGCTGTGGTTGATCCCAAAGCCAGTGCTTAGATGAAGGGAAAAAGCAGTTCCTGGTCGAGAAAAGAGCATGGATAAAGTACAGATGTGGAAGAGCCTGATGGGTTCAGAAACTGGCTTAGAAACTGGAGAGTAGGCTGCCCAGAGAGGAAGAGGCTAGACAGGGAGGTGAGGTGGGGCTCTTCCCAGAATCCAGGACTATAGACTATACTGGAGCTACACTAACTCTGGGCTTTCCCTTGAAATTTCTGAATAAATCCTAGGTAACAGCCTATTTGCTAGGTTTTTTGCTAATTACAGAAGATAAAGAGAAGAAAATTTTCCATACTTTAAGGTTCCAGTTAGTTGAATTGCAACTAATCAAATTTCACTGTGAAAGAAAATGTCCTAGCTGGATGCTTACTTACCATTTACATTTTTTATTTTGAAATAATTATATATTTTCAGAACAGTTGCAAGAATAGTACAGGTAGCTCTCCTATACACTTCACCCAGTTTCATAATGTTACCATCTTAAATAACTACTGTACAATGACTAAAACTAGGATATTAATACTGGCACAGTAATTTTAACTAACTCCAGACTTCGTGTGTATTTCACCAATATTTCCTCTAACAGACTATTTCTGTTTCAGAATCCAACCCAGGACCCCATGTTGCATTTAGTTGTTATGCCTCCGTAGCCTCCCTCAATCTTGTGACAGTTCCTCAAACTTTCTTGTCTTTCATGACCTTGATGCTTTTAAAGAGTACTTGTCAGTTAGTTTGTAGACTGTCCTGCAGTCTGGGTTTGTCTGATGAGCTCTCATGATTAGATTGAGGTCAGACATTTTGGCAAGATATGTCAAGTCTTGCTGTCTTGGCAAGTACATCACAGTGCATCGTACCAGGGGATACATGATGTCAAAGCTGACCTTAGTCACTTAGTAAAAATGCTGCTTGCAGATATCACCACTGTAAAGTTACTATTTTTCCCTTTGTAATGAATAAGAATCTTGCGAGAGATACTTTCAGACTATGCAAATATCCTATTTCTTCTCATTAATTCTAGCATCCACTGGTGGATCTTGCCTGAAACAATTATTACTATGGTGTTCTAATGTTGATTTCATATCTGGCACATTCTTTTTACAATGATGAATTGGACTGCTTCTGTAAGGAAAGAATGTCCCTTCTTCCCCGTGTATTTACTTATTCAATTCTTAATTTATATTAACATAGACTCATGAATATTTGCTTTATTTTATGGGCTCTAATCCAATACTATCATTATTTTTTGCTGTTCAAATTGCGCTGGCTTTGGCCATTGAGAGCTTCCTGCCTTTTCAGCATGCCCTCATCCTTCTTACTTTGTGGCACCATGGATACTCCAGGCTCATCTTGTGTTTTCCCTGCCCCAGCCCTTCTCCAAGAAGTCCAGGTTCCTTTTATTGAAGAAAGGTATTTAGAAACCAAAATCTGGGTACTAGGTGTGATCATGGCTGCTACAGTACCATTTCCTCTAGGCCCTCTCCCTGGACAGAGATAAGAAATACATATATGTTTATTAACCCATGTGCACACACATCTATAATTATTTTTTTATCTATCATTTTGTATATATATTACAAAACCGTGAGTTCATACTAATACCTCTAAACCCAATCCAACACCACTGGGTTCATACTAGCCTTTCCCTTTTTCTAAATGGATACTTACTTTGGAGACAAATTTCTACCTCTCCCTATATTCAAACACTGCAGCACATAGCACAGCATCAGAATTCAAAAATTCTTGTATGCTTACTAAGCTAAGAAGAAATATAACCTAGGGCAGAGAAGAGTGAAAGCATCCCTTTAAATTTTCATTGGCCAGACAGTTTTATATCACCCGTAAGTAACACAAAGAGACACCAGCCAGCACCTGTGGCAATTTAAAGGCTTGCAAGAGTAAAATATTTAATAACCACTTGAAACTTAAAAGATCCTTTCCTCAGTTTCTTATATACCACCTTCCTATAGCATCTTGGGTTCAGGATCATGCTGTTCATGGGGAAAAAGAGATTAGGTATCCCTATTCGTTACCAGAGACGGTCTCTTGCCTGAGGTCAGAAAAAACGGGACCATTGCAGACCCTTAGGTTATTGTGGCCTAATTTAGCTTCTCTGGATTATAAAGGGGCTTCCACAGAAGAACTGAAACACTTTCCCAAGAGAACTTATGGTGGTGCTTTTAGAAAAAGCCAGCCATGTTTGGAAATCATGAGGTACAAAAATAAGGGAATATGAATGAAAACTAAAGTTTTTTAGTACAATACATGAGAAAAAGAAGACACCAGTAGATTAAATACCTCATTATGGCACATTTCAGCAGGACTATGCATTAAATAAGAACCTATTCTATCTCAGGCTTACTAAGGATATAGAGAAACAGAATACTACTTTTATTACAAAGTTGAATATATAAACTTCATATATAAAATATGACCAAATGACACAATAATTTAAATCAATTTTCACTGAATCCCTAATGTGTCACACATCATAGTGGTAACCAGCCTTTAATGAGTTTATGATTAGAGGTCTGCCACAAACATCATGAAAGTGGTTCAACTAAATGATCTTCATGGTTTACCTCCAAGAGTTCCTGATTCTTCTGAGACAGTGTGGTCCAGTGGAATGAACAGGTGCTTTAGGACATAACTCCACCCCTGCTAACTGGCACAGCTCAAGCAAATCATGTGAATTTTATTTTGTATTAAATTTTGTTCATTTTGAAAGAGAAATAATAATAACACCTGTTCCCCAAGTTTGTTAAGAGAATTATACCAGATGAAGTAGGTATACTCCTAGTAGAAAGAAGGTGTTTCGTTCTCAGACTAGCTGTGTCATGGTGGAGGAGACATTCAGTCTGTACGCATCTCAGTTTAAACTGTAAACTGCCTGTAAAGTGAGGAAACTATATTTGTGTTTTCAAACTTTTCTTTAGCTGGAGAACTCTTTCAAATCCAAATAATGTCTTACATAGCTCTTCCAAAAAAACAAAAAAAAAATAGATCAAAGTAGGATGACTAATTGAACAGGGGTGGCTGGCTTAGAAGCTCTTCCACTGACATCCTCTCTCACCACACTCATCTGCATGGCACCTCTCAGCATAGTTTAAGAAATCAGGAAATAGATGGTGCCTAAGCTTTATCTAACCCAAAGAGTCCCAGCTTTCCAAGTGTTCATCTCAGACCTTAGCCCTCTGGGGGACAGAGAATGAATGGTCAGACCTGGTGCAAACAGTAATGGGCAGTACATAGCTAAGTGCAAAGTTGAGCTATGCAAGCTGCAGGTCCCATGAGGGCTGGAGAATTAAAAACAATAAAGATTGGACTGCTGTCCAGAAGCTTCCAAGAAAATGTGTATTGTGCAAATGATTTTCTGGAATGGACAGGATTTTTGAAGGCTAAGCAGAATGGATGTTATCTGGGGTGGAAAGAAACAGAATAAGTCAAGCTCTGGAAGTGGGAATGAATATGGTGAGTCTCACACAAGGAAGAGTGGGCTTCCCTGGTGGCGTAGTGGTTGAGAGTCCGCCTGCCGATGCAGGGGACACGGGTTCGTGCCCAGGTCCGGGAAGATCCCACATGCTGCGGAACACCTAGGCCCGTGAGCCATGGCTGCTGGGCCTGTGCATCCGGAGTCTGTGCTCCACAATGGAAGAGGCCACAACAGTGAGAGGCCCGCCTAAGAGTGTGTAGTCCTCTCAAGCAACTTTATGCTCCCCTTGACCACAATACCTTCCAGCTGTTATGCCTTAGGAGGCCTTGAATAAACTTCCCTCTCAGGTAGACACTCTCCCCAGGACTCAGCCTTTTTTCCTTCACAGTGGTGCTGTCACTTGACCTGTCTGTATTGCACACGTGGAACCAGACTGAGGTTACATGCCGGGAGGCTTGGGATTTAAAACTAGCTAGGCTGGATGTGGCCACTTTAAGAAGATGTTACGGGTTGAAAAGTTCCCCCCAAACACACACACCAAAAAAAAAAAAAAAAAAAAAAAAAAGATACATTGAAGGTCTAAGTTCTGATACCTAAGAATATGACCTTATTTGGAAATAAGGTCATTAACCTTATTTGGAAACAGAGCCATTGCAGATGTAATTAGTTAAGATGAGGTCCTACTGGAGAAGGGTGGGCCCTAATTCAACCTGACTTGTGTCCTTATAAAAATATGGCCAGGTAAAGACAGAGACACACAGGGAGAGCGCCATGGGACGACAAAGGCAGAAATTGGAATTACACAGCTGCAAGCCAAGGAATGGCAAAGATTGCTAGCAAAGCCCTAAAAGGAAGAGTCAAGGAAAGATTCAGGGGGAGTGTGGCCCCACCGACACCTTGATTTTGGACTTCTAACCTCCAGAACTGTGAGACAATACATTTCTGATGTCTCAAACCACCCAGTTTGTGGTAATTTGTTACGGTAGTCCTACGAAATGAATACAGAAGGACATGGGTTATAGAGATTTTGATTGGCATTGAGAAAAAGGCAGCCCAGGGAAAACAGGCATGCCTGGCTGTAACATGGTGAGAGCCATGTTTCTGAAGGTCAGAGTTCAGTACGTGTAAGACAGGAGGAGGTCAGAATGAAGAACCTTAGAGGTAAAGTGCTGAGAGACTTGGTAAGCATGGAGGCAGCAGGGATGAAATGAAAGCACAGAAGCAGAAAAACTATCAGGGCACTGTAACAGACTAGATAAGAATCGGGCAAAGGAGGAACTACTCAAAAAGACTTAGTTTCTTGCTTGGACAGTCTCCAGCTGTGTAACCTTAGGTAAACCTCTGCTTCTCTTGACTTATCCATCAATGGAGCCCAAGATAATGAGTTTGGGTGACTAAGAAATTGAGAGTGTGAGAGCACTGCAGACGTACTCTTGGTCCAAAATTCCGATCCAACTTTGACTTTAGTCTCCTACCCTGAATCTTGGTTGGATAATATACGATTTAATAATAATAATAATACCTACAGCTAAACTGATCATTTCATGTTCTGTTTTTGCCAGCATTTTTTGTTTTCTGATTCGGTAGGATAACGCATCCCTTTCATCTTCTGTCAAAAAACGGGCATGTACTGTATCCCATATTCTGCCCAAAGAGATATTCTTCCTTTTTTCCCTCACACCCTCTTGATAGTTTAATTTTGCAAAACTTTCTCAGTCCCTAGCATACTTTTTGCCATGATCCCAATTACACACTCCTCACTCTGTCTACATTGCCAACGGGGATGCAAAATGGGGCCCTTTTCTGCATTAACACTGAAAAAAAATAAACTGACCTAAAAATCCTTTTTTAAAAAATATGCATTTAACATTTCCATGTCTTTAGAGGCTCGATAAGGTTGTTTTTTTTTTTTTTTTTTTGTAAGCTATTGGAGGTGGAAAGGAGAGCGGATGGAAGAAGGGAATGAGCTCATGAAAATTCAGAACTCTGGTTGGTGTAGATTTCCTCATGTAAAAGCAATTGCCCTGACACCCTGGTCAACGTATTGTCAAACAAGACTCAAGATATCCAACCACTTATACAACTTAATTTTTTTAAACAAGCCCATATCCATAAAAGTCCCACAATAAGGGAGACACTTATCAGTGACAGTGCTGTTTTTCAAGCCCCTTTATGAAGGCTTAAGAAAAGAAAGCAAACTTTAACGTATTATCAATGAAACTGTTTACAAGGCAGAAGATTGCACCTGGCAGGAGCTTTCTGCCACATTTATCACTTCATTCCAAAGCTGGGTGGGAAGGGGTGACCTTCCCTTGACAGCTGATGCCTGGCAAAAAGGATGAAGAATGTGTCAGAAATTTTATGAATCTTCTGCAGGCAATTGTAATAGTGAAAATGATCATGATTCTTTTCTCCATCCCCATTCATAAATCTCTGTCAGCACTTGAAGATAACACTGACAATCTATTGTAGTCTTTCAACATAAGGACCATTGTGGCAGCTTAACTTGGAGCCCAGGAGTGGTACCTGAAACTGGAAGCCTTCCCAGTACAGCATGTACTGATAAGATGCTGAAAAGAGAGAGTAATGGGAAAAGAAGCAGAAAGGGAGGTGAGGGGGTGGAAAGGGGAAGGTTTGTAAACCTAGCTGTGTGACGATGAGCAAATCACTTAACACTTCTGTGATCTACTTGGCTCTGTCAAATAAAAATAGCATTATTTGCTCTTCCTAAATTACAGGAGAAATGTAAAGAGAAAAACAAGATAATGGATGTAAAACCACTTTAAAAAGTTGAAAGCACTGGGCAAATATAAGGTATTACTATTCATACTATTGTGGTAGGAAAATGTTCAAAAGAGAAAGATCCAACTAATTAGCCATGAATGTGTAGCTTGGAAAAGATAATATGTGGGTGACATGAGGTTAGGAAGAGCAGCTCACACTTGCATTTGCAAAGCTGAAATTTGACATGAGCTCAGTAACCCGCACTGCCAAGCTCAATATGTATGTGTTCAATAAATATTTTTTGACTGATTACTTTTAGTACATTGTATAATAATTATTTATTTTTTTTGATTTTTTTTTTGCGGTACGCGGGTCTCTCACCGCTTGCGGCCTCTCCCGTTGCGGAGCACAGGCTCCGGACGCGCAGGCTCAGCAGCCATGGCTCACGGGCCCAGCCGCTCTGCGGCCCCGGACCGGGTCACGAACCCGTGTCCTCTGCATCGGCAGGCAGACTCTCAACCACTGCGCCACCAGGGAAGCCCTCACTATGGTAGTTCCTTAAGACAGGAATTACATTTACTTAATTTATTGCTGTTTTCCAGTACCAACCACAGTGTCTGTTACAAGGCTGGCAATACATAAATATGTACTAAATAAACAAAAAAACAAATGAAAGAATAAAAAAATGGCAAATGTCTCTATAATTATGGTGAGTCAACTGAACTAACTGCTTAGTTAAAAACTGAAAAACTGGAGCCAAGATGACATGTTAATCAAGAGAATAGGGTATTGACAAATGGATAAGCAGATAGATTAATGAACTAGGATATAGAGGGTAGAAACAAACCCACACTTATGTAGTCAAATTTTGACAAGGGACCAAAGCAATTCAATGAGGAAAGAAAGTATGTTCAAAAGTGATGCTAGAACCATTGCATATCCATTGGAAAAAAAAAGAGCCTCAATTCCTACCTCACACCATACACAAAAATTAATTGACAATGGACCATAAATCTAAACATAGAGTTAAAACTATAAAACTTCTAGAAGTAAACATAAGAGAATATCATCATGACCTTGGGGCTAGGTAAAGATTTCATTGAGAGATCATAGAGAACACTAACCACAAAGGGAGAAAAAAAGATAAATTGGACTCTATCTAAATTAAAAACGTCAGCTCATCAAAAGACATGATTAAGAATCCAATAAGCCTCAGACTGGGAGCAAATATTCATAACACATATATCTGATCTTCCTTCTGATACTGTCCTATGTCAGTTCTTTCCTCCACAAACAAGCTTCTTGAAAGACTGTTTACTGCTGCCTACTCTTCACATTGTCCTGCAACCCTCTGCATTGGGGTTTATGCTTCCAACCCAATGTCCTCCTTTCCAGAGGCACCTTGTTGTGAAACCCACAGAACAACTTTGTGTCCTTGTTTCAAGTGTTTTCTCCCTGACATTTGAGAGGAGTAACTACCCGCTCTTTGGCTTGGTGTCCATACCACCTTTCCCTCCCTCCTTCCTAGTTTTCCTCCTCCTCAGCATTATCCCTCTCAGGCTCATTTTGGGCTCTTCTTCTTCTTGTATCTTATATTCAGTGTCCCTTGAAGTTGTATCCTTGGATCTCCATTCCTATCTCCTGGTGATCTCATCCTAATTTTTGATTAAAATTCCAACTATAGGCTGATAACTCCCAAACAACATTTGAGTAGATTTCTCTCATGAGCTCCAGGCCGATATATTCATCTAGATGTCCTCTGATGTTTTCATATGGGTCTCAAATTCAATGTGTAACAATCCACTCCCCTCCCCCAAATCTGCCACTTTCACTATCTTCAACTTTATTAAAAGAGAAGACCACCACCAGGTCATATTCAAATCTAATCATTCCCCAAACCTATATATAGACTCTTTGTCCCTAAGTTTTTCTTAAGTTAGTCCTATCCCATCCATTTCCACTATTACTGCTTTAGTCTAGCCTCCTGCAACATCTTCTTGTGTTATTACAGGAGCTTCCTAATTCTTCTCCCTGCTTAGAGTTTGAGCCTTCTTCACTTATACCCTATACATAGCTTGCTGTAAGAGTGATGTTTCCCAAACTTAAATCTCATAGCACTACCCTGCTCAAAACTTTCCAATGGTTTCCTATTAACTTCAGGACCAAATTCAAACTCTTAAGCTTGATGCCCAATGTTTTTCTTACTTCTTTAACTCTACTAAACCACGCACCCTCAAGTTCTGGTTCTCTTGACAGTTCTCTGAGTAGAACAACCATCTATCTATTCACTTGTTCATTCTTTTTTTTTAAAAAATTAATTCATTTATTTTTGGTGTGTTGGGTCTTCGTTGCTGTGTGCGGGCTTTCTCTACTCTTCATTGCTGTGCGCGGGCTTCTCACTGCATTGGCTTCTCTTACTGCAGAGCACGGGCTCTAGGTGCATGGGCTTCAGTAGTTGTGGCTCACGGGCTCAGCAGTTGTGGTGCACGGGCTTAGTTGCTCCGCGGCATGAGGGATCTTCCCGGACCAGGGATGGAACGCATGTCTCCTGCGTTGGCAGGCGGATTCTTTAACCACTCTGCCACCAGGGAAGTCCCTCTTGTTCATTCTTTCTGAAACTACTACGGAATATTTATCATGTCCAAGGACCTGTGATATTTCATTTTCCTTTCTCATATATATTGTCTTGTGTATATTATATATATTATAACCCCTGCCTTTAATGTATTTTGTTCTTTTTTGTATATGACTAACTTCCAAACGTCCCCAGAGACTTAGTTCAAGATAATCTTCTTTTCAAAGCCTTCTTTTTTTTTAAATTTAATTTAATTTTTTAATTTAATTTATTTTTATACAACAGGTTCTTATTAGTCATCAATTTTATACACACCAGTGTATACATGTCAATCCCACTCTCCCAATTCATCCCACCACCACCACCCCCACCACTTTCCCCCCTTGGTATCCATACGTTTGTTCTCTATTTCTGTGTCTCATTTTCTGCCCTGCAAAGCGGTTCATCTGTACCATTTTTCTAGGTTCCACATATATGTGTTAATATACGATATTTGTTTTTCTTTTTCTGACTTACTTCATTCTGTATGACAGTCTCCAGATCCATCCACGTCTCTACAAATGACCCAATTTCATTCCTTTTTATGGCTGAGTAATATTCCATTGTATATATGTACCACATCTTCTTTATCCATTCGTCTGTCGATGGGCATTTAGGTTGCTTCCATGACCTGGCTATTGTAAATAGTGCTACAATGAACATTGGGGTGCATGTGTCTTTTTGAATTATGGTTTTCTCTGGGTATACGCCCAGTAGTGAGATTGCTGGGTCATATGGTAATCCGTGAAGTCTTCTTTTGATACTCCTCAAAACCGCTTCCTACATCACATCAGCCTTGGTTCTCACATAGCCCTTGCTACACAGAATTGCAATCCTCTATCTCTTTGCTCATCTGCCTCATCAGCTAAATGAAAACTCCCTGGAGGCAGTGCTTAGCATTTTAACCTACTAGAAGAGAGTAGGTTTGCCATAGATGTTTGCTGAATGAGGTCACCCTCAGTTTACATCCATACTTTCTCACTTAGCACAATCATCTTGGGAAAATTACTTAATCTGGGCAATGTCTCTGAATCTTGTAGATTATAATTCTTTCTCACATGATCGTATTTTGAGGAGATTAAATGACATGAAGATTCTAAAACTCCAAGCACTGTCCTGGACTCTGGTGGATGGCTTACAAATGTTAGTTCTAGCAGTTTAACCATCACTCCCTCCCAATGGTGTAAGCCAACTCCAGCGTCCAGAAGAAGAGATCATGAAGTGTAAGCTATTACAGAAAGAGGCTGTATTCTTCTAACAGGCCCTTTCCATGTGGGAGAAAGGTCTGGAGACATTTGGAAAATCATGGCTATACAGATAACCACATATAACATAAGAGATGAAGTACAACTGGAGAGTCAAATTGGACATGATATAATTTCACATGAATACTTGAAAAGATTCCCACAAGCCATCTCAATAGGAAGTTTGTTTCCCTCCAGAAACATTTATTCCTTCAATAAATAAACATCTGCTCTGTGTAAAGTCCTATGCAAGATGTGATAAATGATACAGAAGTGAACTGGACATGGGTACTGGTTTGGTAGGACAAACACAGGAAGGTTGGTCAAAGTACTTTGTTCCAACTCCTGGCTTTATCATTTACTAGCTATGAGATCCTGGGCAAATCTCTTAACTTTCCTGAAACTCAATTTCCTCAGTTGTAAAATGGAGATAATCTTAACAAATGCCTTCCTTAATTTGAATAATAAGTGAGATAAGGTAGGAGAGAATCTCATTATAAACAAAGTGTTTCAGAAATATAACAATTATTATTTATGCTCCACTCTTAAGAAATTTAGTCGAGTAAGGAAGACAAGACATATCACAAAATACAGAGAATACTGGCCACTGCGTGAGGGAGTTTGGAGGAGCCGACACATACAAATGCCCCTTCCTAAATTTGACTCTGCTCATTCCAGTAAAGGCACTTTGGTTTTTGCATCCTGCCTTGCGTTTTTCTTTGTTCTGTCTCCCTTCCCTCTTTCCTGCCTCATTTTCATGTTTTTCTTTTTGCTCTTGCTATCCTGCTGAGGAAGCAAACAAACCTCCAAGTCATGTGGTCTTTCCACCCAATCCCACTTTTCCAACCTTTCCGATCACAAATCTTTCTGGCTCTGACTTCTGAAACCAGCCACTAAAACATATTGCCTGCATTTGTGACCAGAAGAGAAAGTGTGGGAGCTTCACACTGACAGAGGTTCTTGGTTACAGATATCTAAACCTGTCTGTGTCTATGACCAGCTTTTTACTCCATTACATTTTCAACTGTACTAACATACCTGGGAAAAGTGTGAACCAGAAACTATCAGAGAAGACATGCTTAATTCATCTGTCTTTGCATGTGATAGGGTTTGTGGATATAATAAATATAATTTTTTAAAGCCTGGAGTGCTTGGTTAATGAAACGGAGCTTCTTCCTTCCATATCTCATTTACAATCTAATTTACAATGTTCCATTTTTTTGTGCTTAATATTTTATTAAGAGATAATATTTTATTATAAAGAATTGGTTTTTTTCCAATTAATACGTACTTATAATAGATTTTCTGCATTCTTTAAGGTAATTTTGGGTCCTGGGGCCATACTAATTTTCCCATGGTAACATAGCTCTGATATTACAATGAAAGTAAGTGGGAATGTAGGATTTGATTTACATTAAATTTTTCATGAGCATAGCTATAGAAATCAAGGTAACCCTGCACTTAAACTTATTAGAACCATAAAAGACATTAGCCTTAAGTTTAGGTATAAGCCCCACTTGTATTTACAAATAGGAAGCCAAATGCCTCAACAGAGAGATGCTACCTCAATTTATTGTCTTAACTCATTTCATTCTGTGGCATGGACTCAGTCTAAGAGAGAAGTCCTACACTACCTGTGTAGTCCTATAGGTCCTAGCAGGTATCTTGGATGCTGCCATGAAGAGTAAGGAAAACTCCAAAGAGGCAGAATTCTGGGCTTGCCCAGCTATATAGCCAGAGAAGTTCTGCTTTTATTGTATTTTATTTATTTAAACATATTGATTTTACAAACATTTGAAATAAGAGTTGTGTTATGATAAAGAACAGATTGATCTAAGTTAACCTTGCAACTCATATCAGGGAATTATTAAGAACTATTATAAATATCTTGAAAAACTCTCCTGTTTCAAAACACTTAGAGACACGGGATAAAATATAACAGAGACGTTTAAAGGTTTGGCCAAGTTTACAACAAAGTAAGAGAAATCCTTAGGGGCCAAAAACTAAGAAGGAATGGGAACAAAAGTAATAGACTGATATTGAAGCTTGGGCTGCTCTCAGGGCCTTTGCTAGTCCCTGTGACTCAGTATGATTTAATGGTTGCATATGAGGACATGAGACAAACACTGGGGCTATGTAAGATACAGAGTTGAAATTAGGACTCCTATACAGAATCAAGAGCTTTAAAAGGAGTTAAACTTCAGTGAAAGGTTGGGTGGAAAACATTAGCCTGCTGGGAAGAGGAGAAACTTGTTAATCCTGATGTAAGCTCTTGTGAGGAAAAAAGTCTCTCTTGAGAATTTGTGAACACAGGTCTGTGTTTACGTGGATTACTATACTATGTAGATGACTTAGGAAGCCTCAGCCCCAAATTAACTTATAATGTTCATGGACAAAGTGTCAGGCAGAAACAAAAGCAAATTATTCCTGTAAAGAATCACCCTCAAAGCAGACTTTGCAGAATCCATACAGGTATAACTGAAATGAATAAGAGTTGAGAAACCAAATTTACAAAACTCTGAGAAACAAATCGAAATGCCTAAGATTTGACAAAACCACAAAGAAAGAGATTTAGGCTTCCATCGACTTCAGGAAGGAGTTGCCAGAAAAAGAATAAACAATTGGCCTGTAAAGAAATAAGAGAGGAAATTGAAAATATGATCAAGGAAAAATATATTAAGAAAAAATATAAGCACATTTTGAGGAAAACCAAACAAATTATGTCTATGAATAAAAAAATCACATAACTCTTAAAATTAAAAATCAGTGGATGGACTGAATAACAGAATGGGCAGAGTTAAAGGGAGAATTAGTGAACTGAAAAATAGCTCTAAGGAAATAGCTTACTGCATAGTGCATACTGAAGCACTTACTATTTAGAGGAAAAGATGAAAAAATATAATAGAATATGGACAGTTGAGAGAGAAAGTCTAGAAAACATCTTATCAAAATTGCAGAAGAAAAGACCAGAGAAAGTGGGAAGAATAATGAAAAATTTTCAGAAATGATAAAAATCACAAATTCTCAGAGTCAAGAAGCACAATAAATCTGAAATAGAAAAGAAATCTCTATCTATAAATAAAATTATAGGATAAAAAAGATAAATAAAGTCTCAAAAACAGTTTTTTAAAAAAGATTATCTCCAGGGGGCTTCCCTGGTGGCACAGTGGTTAAGAATCTGCCTGCCAATGCAGGGGACACAGGTTTGATCCCTGGTCTGGGAAGATCCCACATGCTGTGGACCAACTAATCCCTTGTGCCACAGCTACTGAGCTTGCACTTGCCACAACTGAGAGCCACAACTACTGAGCCCTCATGCTACAACTACTGAAGCCCACGCGCCTACAGCCTGTGCTCCGCAAGAGAAGCTACCACAATGAGAAGCCCATGCACCACAACGAAGAGAGTAGCCCCCACTCGCTGCAACTAGAGAAAACCCGCACGCAGCAATGAAGACCCAATGCGGCCAAAAATAAATAAATTAAATAAATAAATTAAAAAAAAGATTAACTCCAAAAAAATAACAATTGGACTCACATCACATTCCTTACAGCAATACAAAAATCAAATACAGTTAAGTAATATTTTCAAAATTCTGAGGAAAAATAACCATCTACACATATATACCCAGAAAAATGATCTTTCCAAAATGAAAATGAAACAAAAACATTTTTAGACAAAGTTGGAGTTTACCAACAACAGATGTACACTCAAGGAATATCTAAAGGATGTATTTTAAGAAAAAGAAACATGATTCTAGAAGGGAAATATGTATCAAAAAAAAAAAAAAAAAGAATGATGAGCTGAGAGATTGCTTCCAAACCAGAAATGCTGTGTTTCTTTGAAATTTGTCTATACCTAAGCAGAAGAGACTATTTTGGGGTGAGAGAGAAGCGAGAAAGGGAAAACAAAATTTCTGCTCTCATAGGTTAAGCAGCAATATTTCACTATAGGAGGCTTGCCACAAATCTTATCTGTAGAATCCAATATGCCAAAAATGAAAAGAAACTGGGATTCACAGGTAACAACCCTCCCCAGCTGCAACCACTACGTTCCAGTAGATGCCCTCATCTCATGATGTACATAAATATTAATTGTATACAATATTCTTAATATTTGCTCACACATTTCCTTCTGTGTATTCTCATCCTTTCAAATTAGGGTGCACACCAAGGTTATGTCATATCTCTCTATAACTTCTGCATGGGGGGCTGCTTTCAGTAACATCAGAAACTATAAGTGTGACATATATATGGAATCTAAAAAAAAAGAAAAAGAAAAAATGATTCTGATGAACCTAGGGGCAGGACAGGAATAAAGATGCAGACGGAGAGAATGGACTTGAGGGCACGGGGAGGGGGAAGGGTGAGCTGGGACGAAGTGAGAGAGTAGCATTGACATAGATACACTACCAAATGTAAAACAGGTAGCTAGTGGGAAGCTGCTGCCATTGCACGGGGAGATCAGCTCAGTGCTTTGTGACCACCTAGAGGGGTGGGATAGGGAGGGTGGGAAGGAGACACAAGAGGAAGGAGATATGGGGATATACGTATACATATAGCTGATTCACTTTGTTATACAGCAGAAACTAACACAACACTGTAAAGCAATTATACTCCAAAAAAGATGTTAAAAAAAAAAAAAAGAAGAAACTATAAGTGTGAAAGCAGCCTGCAGCAGTGCTGAAGGCTCGGGAGGAGTTGTTGAAAGAGCATTACAGGACCCTGCACTGAAAGGCACCACTGTTCACACCTCTTAAACAGCTTTAACTGAGCTAACTAGTAATAAAAAACAGCTTCTTTAAAAGATGGAAATAAAATGTTATCAATATAAACTCATTGTTATGTAAAGTATCACCCAAGTTTGTACGCTTTTTATTAGGAATGATACAAGTTTGGTCAAGGGTAAAGTTTCAGTCAATTGCCATACTACCCAATTAGCCATGCATGTGATGAGTTGCTTCTTGTTCCAGCCAGTTCCTAAGCAAATCCTGAAAGTGGGAGACAGAATTTTTTGAAATAAGCTCAGACCCACCAGCCTGTGGATTCTGGAAGTAGCTTTATTATAATTGGCTGGATATCCATGTATAGGCATGGACGTACGTGCCACGGCTCTCTCCACAGAGACCCAGCTCTACTCCCTATGTATACAGCCCACTCCCGCTTTCCAAAGTACCCCTACCTAGGTAGGGAAATATGCTACTAATATGACTGGGGAGCGGCCTAGGGCATTCATTGGGCCACATTTACTAGGAGCATCATCATTCCCCATTTCGCTGTCCTCTCTTCGCTGCAGCTGGTGAGTAAGTAGACTCTCTTCTCAAACATTCCCAAGCGCAGGGGTCATTCCTCTAGTTTCTGATAATAAGCCAGGCCAGACATTGTTAAGATCCAAGATTTGGATTTAAGCTTTAGGGAGTAGCAAAGATCCCTTAGACTTTAAATTCAAATCATGTGCTCTGCATTGGGCTTATTAGATACTTGCAGGATAAAAGCAAAGTGGCCCTTTGTTTCCTATTTCCTAACTGTTCCTATGTATTTCTCTCTTGAGAGAGTAATTACTGCTAACATTAAGTGAGTGCTTAATATCTGTTAGGGACAGTTCTAAATGTTTAATGTGTATTAATGATATTATTATAATAATTCTATGCAGTAGTACCAAAACATTCTCCTTTTTTACAGATGAGGAAATTAAGGAATAGGGATTAAATAACTTGTTCAAGGTCACAGAGCTAGTTAACAGTGAACCTAGCATTTGAGCCCAGGCAGTCTGCTCATACCCATTATACCTCTCTCTTTTATTGGAGTGAATAGGGCAGGTGGCAGAACAGGATCCTGCCATTCTTGGGACGTGACTGTAAGTCCAGTGAATAGTGCCACTACCTCACCCCAACAGTATTCAGGAAAGGGCCCAAATAACCTGCATACCCACTGAATGCTGCCTTTCCCAGAGCCCACTGTTTGCTCATTGTGTGTCAATGGCCTCTGCCTTTGCTTCCTCTATTCCCTGATGTCCACCAACTGCCACATCACACTTAATAGTCCATTAATAAAAACACGTTGGGAGCACTGCGACGTCCTTTGTGAAATTTTCTTAGAAGCATTCACTTTGTTCTCATCATCTCTCCTGTTTCCTACTCTGTTCCTTTGGTTCTTCAGCTTTGAACCACTTTTTCTGGTCCTTCATTTCCAGTTCTGGATTCCCCACAAGCCCTTGGATGTGAATGTTGAACTCTGGTTTCTGGCTTGTCCCTGGACCCTTTCTAGGACTGTAGCTTACACTCATCATCTGACTCACCCTCTCCAGACCGTTTTGGGTGAAGACTCAGAGCTCACTGTGAATTCTGAACTCTGGGTTCTCACCTGGACCTTGAATATTTGGCTGATGGGTGTCTTGCCCACACAGAAAAGGCAAACCAGATCTCCAAAGAACTGTAACCTCCTAGGCTGGAATTCTGCTGGACTCTGGCCAGTGTAACTCGGTACCACCTCCTATACTTCCAGCCACAGTCTGGATACCACTCCTCCCATGGATCAGCCACCTAGAACTGTAATTCTCCTGCCTCTTGTGACTCACAGATTCATCCACTTCTACCCCCTTTGTCTCGCTCTCATATTGGATCTCCTTTGATTTTGAGGCTGGCCTAAATCTAGGACTCTTAGCTGGTCTCCTAACTGCTCTTCTCAGAGTCATCCCTATAGTTACATAAGTTCCCCTGGACTTGGTCTCCTCACAATTTCCTCCTCCTAGTTATCTATGCTGCTGAGATCCAATGGGACTGGTTCCTGAGCCCACCTGAGTTCAACCAATGGCTAAGCATGGCTCAATGAAAAAACTACCCTGAGGTTTACTAAACTGCAATGGGGGAATTCTTAGAATCTCAACAGCTATTATTGCATGTTTTTTGTTTTCAGCTCTCAGAAGACTGGGCTCATGGCAGTTTCTTCCTCTTTATAGTGCTTAGATAACGGTGTAAAGAATCATTTGACAAATAGACAAATGGCATTTTGAAGGGTGGGTCTGTTGGTCAGGACTCTCTTTACTGCAAGTAGCTAGAAAAAACCCAACTAGGAAGTCGAGGGGCAGGATTAGTCTCGAAGGCTCCCAGGAATTCAGACAGTGAACCTGGCTTCTCTCATTCTTTCTCTCTCTGTTCATACCTGGTTTTGGCTTCACTTGTTTTTGCTGCCCACAGGCTTCCTCCATTGACAAGAAGCGGGGAGCATGGCCACCAACAAAGTCAGGTTTATGCCATCCCAGGTTGGGAACCTCAGGAGAAAATGAGGATTTATCTCGCCTAGTCTCTACATGAAATCTACAGAAACATCCTGCGCATGAGGGCATGAGATCATTCCTAAGCCAAACACCATGGCCAAGGGTTCTTGGTATTAAGATCAGCCAGGCAAAGGTCATATGTTTACCTACAACCAAAGGAATATATTGTATAATTAGCAGCCCCTTCAGAACCTAATGGACTGGGGAATCTAAAGGAACTACTGGACCTCTAGGTCCATAGTTGCACTTGAACAGACTTGAGTGATACCTAAACTGTCACATTCTTTTTCCTTTTCCAAATTCCAGTTGCTTTAAGCCAAAAGGTCCAGACAGAGCTTTTCCTCTTTTGTTGCTTTAGCTGCTTATTGCTGTCTATAGCTTTGTGCTTCTGCTACGGAGAAATCTAGCTGTTTCTTTCTTCTGCAGTTACCCTTTTAGAAACTAATATTAGAGAAAATATATTTTTTGTCTCGAAAAACAGTCATCAGTTGCCAAACAAGTAGCTGTTTCTTTTGATGTTAATTTTTGTTTCTTCTTGATCTCTAGATGCAACATCTTTCTTCCTTTCACTCCCTTTTTTCCCTTACGTGGACAAATTTCTTAGGAGTTCACATGAACACTCTTTTACCAGGTTGTTGGTGAGCGTGTGAGGATAAAGAAAGAGGATACACAGGACCTGCAGCCCCAGCAAGTCCTGGGGCTGAGAAACTATGCCCTCAAGGTGAACTCATTTGGCAGGTGCCACCATATCTACCTCAAAGGCCTGGTCTATCTTCAGTGACCTAAATGAGCATTCAGAGCAAAAGGAGTTTACTCTCTGAACTGGCCTAACCTTAGCCTGGGCTGAACTAGGAAACAAGAAAGTTTACCTTCAGTGCCACAAGGGATATAGTGCTTACAACGCAGAGTCACGGTTTGGTTTCATATTACAGATCTTTCACATGATAAAGGCATTTTGTGTAATGAATCCTGCAGTTAGTATAAGATGTGTTATATCCCACCTCTGTTACTTACTGGCCATGAATTTAAACCTTGTTTCCGGTAACGTGGTCAGACATTCATTTATTCAACAAACACTTACTGAGTACCTAGTATGTGCCAGATCCTGTTCTAGGTGCTAGATAATCAGCAATGAACCAAAACTCCCTGTCCTCCAGGAGTGCACTCCCTAGCAGGAGGAGAGAAAATATATATAATTAATTAATTAGCATGTTAGAAGTTGATACAAAAAGCACTGTGGACAAAAGCCAAGGAGGGTGGATGAGAAGAGTAGACTGGATGAAAAGTTGTAATTTTACATAGGATAGATCAGCTTAAGCCTCACTGAGAAGACATTTAAGAACGTACTTGAAGGATGGGTGTATGAAAGAAAGATATTTGGGCAGAAACTAGGTATGTTTATCCCTACTGCTATGTAATTGCTCCTGTACCCTCTCAGCAAATACAGCTGGGTAATATGTGTCAATATCTATGACATACAGATGTATATATCATTCATATATATATATATATATATATATATATATATATATATATACACACACCTGTGTTATACATAAATATTTCTCACTCTCTTTCTTTCATCTATCCGTCTATTTATCTATATACCTGCCTTAAGAGCCATGACTTCATACTGATATCTCCAGCTCCAATCCGGAAGCACAGGGTACATTCTTACCTTTCCCTTCCCCTGATTGTAACCCCCTTCCCCAACAGTGAGAAAGCTAACTTCTTTATCCTGAATGTATTTGCTCATTTGTGTAAGCTTGGAATACACAGAAGGTAGTGAAAAGAAAACCTATTGAGTGTAATATTAGTTTACATTTTTTTCTTAATCTAAAATTTACATATATTCACATGCATAAATCTAAACTACACAATTTGATGAGATTTGGCAAAAAAATATACCTGTGTAAACTAAACCCCCATCAAGACATGAGATATTTCCATCACCCAGTAAAGTTTCCCCTTGTCCCTCTCAGTTACCAGAGGCAACCACTGCTCCAATTTTTATTTTTTTATTTTTAAGAATAGTGTTACTTTGCCTATATGAATGGAACCATTTGTGTCTCTTTTTTGTCTGGCTTCTTTTGCTCAGCACGGTATCTGTGAGATACAGACAGCACTACACTTTTGTGTAAGTCTACTTTCATTCATCCATGTTGTTGCACCGTTCACTCATTCGTTCCATTCTATTGCTAAATAGTATTCCATGGTATAAATATATGAATATACCGTATTTTATTGCCCCTTAGTGTTTCTTTGTATAGCATCATTCTGTTGATGAATACTTGGGCTTATTCTAGTTTGGAGATATTATAAATGAAGATGCTGTGAACATTTTTATACAAGTTTCTGTGGATACATGCTTTTATTTCTTGGGTAAATACTAGAGGTAGAGGAGGAATTAGGGTCACAGATGTTTAAAGAAATTATCAGACCTTTAAAAAATAAGTGGTTATATCATTTTATACTCCCATCAACAAGCATAACAGTCTCTTTAATCTTCACCATTTTAAAGGTAGGCAATACACACCTCATAGTGGACCTAATTTGTAGTTTCTTAATGAATGTGATGTTACCACTTTTTCATGTGCTTCTTGACCATTCCTATATTTTCTTTAGTCAAGTGTCTATTTGAGTCTTTATATCAGTATTTTATCAGTTTGCTTGCCTTTTGGTTGTAGAATATCTTTTTCCAGATATATTGTTACAAACATTTCCCCTCAATCTGTGGCGTATTTATTAATTTCTTTAATATTCCTTAATGATGAACAAATGTTTTTAGTTTTGATGAGGTCTAATTTACCTTTTCTGTTGTTGTTGCTCTATGGTAATTGTTTTTCTTGTTTTTCTAAGAAACCTTTGACTAACCCTAGGTAACATAGATACTCTCTTATAATTTCTTCTAACATTTTATAGTTTTAGATTTTATATTTTATGATTCTTCTCAAATGGAACCTTGAGTTTGATATGAAGTAATGGTTAAGGTCCTTTTTTTTTTGTCCTTATAGATCTATCTGTCTTTCTATACCTAATGTCATATTGCCTTGACTACTATAGATTTATAAAAAGTCTTGAGGTCAGACAGTGCAAGTCCTTAAACTTTATTCTTCCTTTTCTTCAGTTTATCTAGGTACTTTGTATTTCCATATAAAATTTAAGATTAGCTTCTAAGTTCTTTTTTTTTTTTTTTTTTTTTTTTGCGGTACGCGGGCCTCTCACTGTTGTGGCCTCTCCCGTTGCGGAGCACAGGCTCCAGACGCGCAGGGTCAGCGGCCATGGCTCACGGGCCCAGCCGCTCCGCGGCATGTGGGATCTTCCCAAACTGGGACACAAACCCGTGTCCCCTGCATCGGCAGGCGGACTCTCAACCACTGCGCCACCAGGGAAGCCCTCTAAATTCTTATAAGGAGTTGTGGTGGGGATTATGATTGGGATTGTGTTGAATCTATAGATCAATTTGAGGAGAATGGGTATTTTTGCAATATTAAGTCCCTTAATTCATGAACATGATATATCTCTCCATTTGTTTGTCTTCAATTATTTCTCTCAGTAATGGTCTGCAATCTTCAGGATATGAGTCTTTCACATAAAAATTATTCCTAAATCTGTTATTTTTGGTAGGTATTATAAATGAATAATATTAATTTGTTGCTAATATGTAGAAACACAGTTGACTTTAAATTCTTCCATTTACAAATTCATTGATTTCTGTATTCATTATTTCTTTCATTGCACTATATTGGGTTTAATTTGCTCTTAATTTTCTAGCTCACTAAAGTGAAAACTCAGATCATTAATTTTAAAACTTTAAAAAAATATAAGCATTTATAGCTACAGACTACTCCCTAATCACTGTTCTAACTGCACCTCAAACATTTTACATGTTGTATTTTTATTATCATTTAATTCAAAATATTCTCTAATTTCCATTGTTACTAAGCTTATTGGATCTGAAACTTTAGTGTTTTTCCATCAAATTTTGGAAAGTTTCTGCCATTATTTCTTCAAATGTTTTTTTCTGCAGCATTCTGCTTCCTTTTGGGGATTCCAGTTACACATATATTACACTGCTTGATATATTCTCATAGGTTGATGAAGTAAATTGCTTAAGTACTTTTTTTCTCTTTTTTAAACTGGTTAACTTCTATTGATATGTCATCAAATTCACTCTTTTTCTACCATCTGCAATATGCTTTTAAATCCATCTTACAGAATTTTAATTTCAATTATTGTATTCTTTTAAAGTTTTAATTACTCTGCCAGATTTCTCATATTTATTCATTATGAATACAACTTTATTTCCTTGAAATATATATAATATCAGCTTTAAAGTTCTTATCTACTAATTCCAACATCTGAAAAATCTCTGGGTCATTTCCATTGATTGCTTTTTTTTCTGGTCTGGATCTCAATTCTCTGTTTCTTCATCTGTCCAGTGTGTGTGTGGGTGTGTGTGTGTGTATGTGTATTTCTTTCTTTCTTTCTTTTTTTTTTTTCTACTGAATGCTGGACAGTGTGTAGTAAGTTGTAGACACTCTGAATTCCATTATCTCCCTGTGAAGGGCATTGACTCAAACCCAAAACTGTCTTTCCTGTAGTGGGAAGCAGCTGAGATTTCTTCTCAGTTCTTTTAGCCTTCATATGCTCTTTCTGCAGGGCCCCTGGAATAGTCCCATGGGATAGTCCCATGCACGATTCAATGATTACTCAATAGTTATAAGAGTTATATTCATATTTTGGGGGTTTGACCCCTCTTCAGCCCCTTCTTTCTGGTATTTCTCCCAACTTTAATTTTCAAGTCATTCTGCTAGCCCAAAACTCTGTCCTCTGACACCTCAATTCAGCAAGTCTGTGACTTTCTCTAGCCTTGCCTCCTGTGGATCAGGGAGTGCCCTCAGGCAAACAGCCACAAAAATGTATATATATCACATACAATTCCTATTTTTTCATGGGACTAATTCCCTACAACTTCTTTCTACATTTATTTTTGCTCTGTAGTGCTTTCTAGTGTGTTTTTAAAATATTTTGCCCACAGTTTTAAACTGCTATTTATTGGAGGGATAGTCCAGCTAAGTTGTTGTACTATTATCAGAAGCTATAATCTACAAATTCAATTTTGAACCTGTTAGTTTTGACATATTTATTAAATATTTGTGTAAAAACACTGAGGAGGCAATTAAATATACAACTGTGGAGTTCAGGGTAGAGATCTGGGCTGGGGTTACAAATGTGGTAGTCATTAGCATATAAATGCTATTAAGCTGTAAGACTGGAAGAGATCACCAAAGGAGTGAGTATAGATGAAGAAGAGAAGTAATTTAAGTACTGAGACTTGGGCCTCTCCAAAGATTAGAAAACTTGGAGAAGAGCTGACAAAGGAGACTGAGATGGAAAAGCAAATGATATAAAAGAGAAACCATGAGATTGTGGCACCTTGGAATCCAACTGTGAAAAGTTTTACTAGGAGAAGTGATCAATTGTGTCAAATTCTGCTGATAGGGCAAGATGAGAAATGAAACTGATGACTGGATTTAGCAATATGGAGGTCATTGACAACCTTGGTAAGAGCAGATTTAGTTGAGTGCCAAGGGTAAAAGTCTGACTGGAATAAATCATACAAGCAACTGCCTACTTCAGATGATTATTAAGGGGATTTAAATGATAAATCATGAATTATCTTAATATATAAAGGACTCAAATTAATAAGGAAATGAGGAGTTACTGTTTAGTGGGTACAGTTTCAGTTGGGAATGATGAGTTCTTGAGCTGGATAGTGCTGATGGTTGCATAACTGTGAAAGTACTTAAGGCCACTGAATTGCATACTTAAAAAAAGTAGTTTAAATTGTAAATTTTATGTTATGTATATTCTACCACAATAAAAATTAATAAAGAAATGGCAACTCACTATAAAAATGAGCAAAACAAGAATATACAAAAAACTAAATACAAATGGCTATTAAACACATGAGAGAAGTTCTATCTAACTACTATTAAATTAGCTAGTTGAATAAAGGTGAATTAAAATTAACAAGTGCTGCTTTTCTTTTATCAGATTGGCCATGTTGAAAAACTCTGGTAATACATTGTGAAATATAAAGGGTGAAACACAAAGGGGGCAACATTTTCAGGGAGCAATTTGGTGAGATCAAAATTAGAAAGGCATCTACCATTTGATCTAGCAATTTCATATGTTTATATACATATATTCAAACATATATGTATAACTGATATATAATACAGTCATACATGTCTGCAATGACATATTTATTCAGATATTCTCTGCTGTATTGCTTTGAGTAGGCACAGACTGGATAAATAATGGTATAACCATACAATAGAATCCATGACTTCTGTGCAGCCCTTGAAAAGGAGGAGGCAAATCAACCCAATCGGCAACATGGAGAACACCATGTAGAATATAATAGTACACTGATTATATAAAAGAGGGGGAAATACACATAAATATGTACATAAATATATGTGTATATATACATATATATCTCATTAGTACAAACATACACACAAACATGAATCCACACAATCTTAAAATATCTCGAGAAGGACTTAGAAGAAATTATTACAGCACTGCCTCTAGGTAGGGGACATAGAACGCTGTGGGTCTGAGGTATAGGAAGACATTATTTACTCTATGTCTTTCTATACTTTCAAAAAAAGTGTGTGTGTGTGCTTTTACCATGTACCCATATCGCTCTTTCATAAAATATAAAAACTTTTATTGAAGTAAAATATATCACAAGCATACAGCTTGATATATTTTCACACACTGATGTGATCAGAGTACAACGTTAAGAGCACCTCTGAAGCCGTTCTTATGGCCCATTTTAACGATTACCCCAAGAAATTATCCTTACAATTTTTTAAGACTCTATTTTTTTAGAACAGTTTAAAGTTCAGTGCATAACTGAAGGAAAGGTAGAGAGATGTGCCGTCTCCCCCTTGACCCCGCACATGCAGAGCCTCCCCCATTATCAACACTCCCAACCAGAGTGGTACGTTTGTTATAAATGATGAGCCTACACTGTCACATTTTTTTTTGGAAGCCAGAGTTTATTTCTACTTTAACAATACTCAAGGAACTTTCAGAAGGTTAAAAGACCCAATGATATCTGGGTTTAATGTCACATGATTATGATGTGACATCCAATGTCCATAGTTTACATTATGGCTCACTCTTGGCACTGTACATTCTATGGGTTTGGGCATATAATGATGTCTCCATCATTTTGGTATTATACAGAGCACTGCCCTAAAACTCCTCTGTGCTCCAGCTATTCACTTCTCTCCCCTCATCCTTACATTTTAAAATGCAATATTTAGACATATTTTTCTATCAATCCCTAGAGTTACTCACTATCTATATTATTCTCCAAAACTGGACAAAAGATTTATGATGTGTTTAATTCCCCATCTCTTCTTCATCTCCCATAAGATACTATCTAGGAGTTAAATTCTAGTGTGTTACTAGTATTTTTGAAGCATCAACTACAGCTTATTTAGAGTTAAAAATGGGTTCACTGGTTTCCTGACTCACTCCTGCTTCTCGTATCTCATGTCTTTCTCTTGGAGTTTATAGTAACGGTTGGTATTCTTTTCAGCTTCCCAACATCAATCTTCCTTCCCCTATTTTGGAAATTTCCTACCTCACAATCTAGACCTTACTCTACCTACCACTAGAGAATTTTAAAGTCAGAGAGATTTTCTTTACCAGGCTGCCTTGAAAGCAGGGGCCAGGCTTGCCAATCAGATACCCTCACCCCAAGGACAGCAAACATCTGTCTTGATGATGGGAGGTGGCAGCAATGACAGCTACATCTGGTCTCCAGAGGCAAGAGGAGTGGTTGTTCCGGTGGGAGAGTCCACTCCTTGTGTTTCTAAGATGCTGCCATATTTATGTGTTCATAACTTGTGTCCACAGTCCATTGTACTGCTGTAGAGAAATTCCATTGTATGACATAATACAAAATAGTACAATTTATTTTTCCATTTTGCTGCTTAGGAACATTCGAGCCTTTTATTTTTTAATTACAAAAAGAATGCTACTCTCAACAGTCCTGAAATGAATTTCCTGGTGCACATCTTCTGTCTTGGACACTAAATATCCATGCCCTATTCCAGAAGATGAAATCAGAATGTCTAGGGATGAGGTCTTAAAATTTATCAAAATCAGATTATTCATATTAAGTAAATAACTGACATTATTATCATCTTTATTATTTGAGTCCTAGGTTAATCAACTGAAATCTAGACCCAATACCACCAATACCCTTGTAGTAGGGAAGAAATATTTATCCTGTATTCATTTTAGCAATAGTACTAGTCTCTCCTTTTTTGGAGGATCTGACGGGTTTCTGGTCTGAGCCTCTGGACCAGTCTTTTCTAGTGACCTTCACTGGAGACAACCTAAGGACCTCACTCACACTCAGAGGTTCACACACCATTGTGAATTGCCTTTGCTCAGGGTAAGAGGCAATTAGAAAGGACACAAATAATGCTTTAGCACAAAGGGAGAAGATTCTAGTAGTTGAATTTGATAACTAATCATCTGGATAGTTGAAGAAAGGGTATTTTCTCTCTCTCTCTCTCTCTCTTTCTCTTTCTTCTCTGTTTCTCTTCTCATAATGATGCCATCTATACAGCTGCCTCCTACAGATCAGCCATGTATTCCCTGAGAGCATTCTGAAAAATCCATTGCTTGGGGCTCATTTGCATTTCTAATAGAAGTGGGGCAAGACATTCCTTGAACTGAATCCTAGTACAAGTTAGGCTTGGGAAACTGCTTCAGGCAATCGTATTTTTTTAATTCTGTACTGGGAAAAACCTAAAATGTACTTAGCCAAACACTCTGAGCCCTGAGGCACTTGAAGCGAAATGTAATCCATATGTTTCTGATTCATTTCACTCACCTCAAAGGTTCTTCAGAGTCAAGTCTCACTGCTAAGAAGTCTTCAAACTGTTCAACTTTCCTCTTTCTCCACAATAAGGAGGACTCATCTACTGAACCCATTTCCCAAAAGATAGTAACATTCAGGCTTAACATTCAAAACCCCTATTTCTAGAGTCCTGCATGCTACTGAATATATCCTGCATCTTTAAAAATCTGTCCTTTTCTTTAAAAAGAAGCACCACAGCATCTTAATAAAATGTTACAAAAGAGGGAGGAAGGAGGATGCTAAGAGATGATTTTGTTTTTGAGACCCAGAGATTCTTAGGGTTAGAAGGGGGCTGATTCTATACTTTAACTTGGTTCAATTTACTACTCATTTTATATGATGCCAATTCCACTTAATATTTTCTCTCTAATATGCAATGACTTTCTTTTCTTTTTCCTTCCTTCTTCCTTCCTTCCCTCCCTCCCTCTTTCCTTTCTTCTCCTGACACAATAGAATTGGCAGTGATACATCCCAGGCAGAAAATATTTTAGTCCACTGTTAGAGCATGTTACAAATGATCTAATTTTCTGTTTTTTCCTCTTCAGTGGAAAATGTTATCTTTGTATGCATAAAGGCATGTATAGAACAGAGTAGATCCTCAAAACATTTTGGCTCTACAGAGAATGGCCAGAAATATCCTAGCGGATATACACAGGAAGGCCCAAGGTGGATTGTGAGTTTAAGCAGTAAACGGGCAAATATATTTAGAGGATCCAAACTCTGTGAGTGAGATTGCTGAGTGCTAATCCCAGGGCAGAAACTGCTTGCTTTCTGGCCCATTTTATATCATCTGCTATTCACATTACATTTTATGAAACTCTTTACATTTGTTATTTCATTTAATACAGAATAGCCAGGAGAGCACATTCAAGTGTCTGCGTTTACCTCTGTATGCAGAGTCAGTTGGAACATTTTGATTCAATTGACTAGTTACTTCACACTGGGAGTCAATTTAGTCAAATAACTAGTTAACTCCATCAGCCTGCCTGAGTGTTTTTTAAAACCGAAATGAATTTAAACTCAATTCAAGCCTGCCAAGTTAACTGAACTAGCCATAGCTTAAGTAAAATAATTATTCTAGGGAGTACTGTCCTTGAGTGTTTTTGGATTGACAACATTTATATTACTGGCCTGAATTTTCACGTTCCTCAGGTCCAATAGTCTTCCATTCTATCTAGAGCCATTATGACATATGGTAAATGAAATGCAATTTTCCCCAGTAGCTTATAAAAAGGCTAAAAATAACTTTTACTTCACCTGCAAAACTTTGCTACCCACATTTTCCCTTATGAGGAGGAAACTCATCAATAAAGAACAGGACAAAGAAGCCACAGATTGGAAAGAGCCAAAGTGAAAGCCTGTGGATTGTCTCTTAAATCAGAGACCAAACTCTGTTCTAGAATAATCCATTTCCAGTGTTGGTAGTTTATGGGAATGCGGCCTTGAAAGAAAACTGTCTTCTAACTCAGGTTCCATATTCAATTTTGAAAGAGTGTGTGGTGCTTACGTAATGTTTCCAACGAAGTGGACCAAAAATTGTTTAGAGATGTACTGTTTTCTGCATAACATTCTCTTATTATATAAAATATGCATATTTAGTTTAAAACTAGTTGACTACTCCAGATAAATAGGGTTATATAAAAACGTTTTGCCATATTCCTGAAAAATTACTGTATTTATCAAAACATGTTTGTAGGTTGCAAGATGTTAGTTTAATGGAATGATGCTCTTGGCTAGATGTTAACCTTAATGGAAACAACAAATATGGGTTCTGAAAAAGTTTAACACCCCTTTCCTCATATAGTGCCAATCCTTCTCTATCCTACTCCATTCCCAAAACATTTAGCTTACAGAAAAATGTTCAGATTCCTCACTGAGGATTCAAGGCCTTGGTGTACCTGACCTAAATGTAAGGCCAGACACTATCAAACTCTTAGAGGAAAACATAGGCAGAACACTCCTCTATGACATAAATCACAGCAAGATCCTTTTTGACCCACCTCCTAGAGAAATGGAAATAAAAACAAAAATAAACAAATGGGACCTAATGAAACTTAAAAGGTTTTGCACAGCAAAGGAAACCATAAACAAGACAAAAAGACAACCCTCAGAATGGGAGGAAATATTTGCAAATGAAACAACTGACAAAGGATTAACCTCCAAAATTTACCAGCAGCTCATGCAGCTCACTATCAAAAAAACAAACAAACCAATCCAAAAATGGGCAGAAGACCTAAACAGACATTTCTCCAAAGAAGATATACAGATTACCAACAAACACATGAAAGAATGCTCAGCATCATTAATCATTAGAGAAATGCAAATCAAAACTACAATGAGATATCATCTCACACCAGTCAGAATGGCCATCATCAAAAAATCTGCAAACAATAAATGCTGGAGAGGTGTGGAGAAAAGGAAACCCTCTTGCACTGTTGGTGGGAATGTAAATTGATACAGCCACTATGGAGAACAGTATGGAGGTTCCTTAAAAAACTACAAATAGCACTACCATACGACCAAGCAATCCCACTATTGGGCATATACCCTGAGAAAACCATAATTCAAAAGGAGTCATGTACCACAATGTTCATTGCAGCTCTATTTACAATAGCCAGGACTTGGAAGCAACTTAAGTGTCCACTGACAGATGAATGGATAAAGAAGATGTGGCACATATATACAATGGAATATTACTCAGCCATAAAAAGAAATGAAATTGAGTTATTTGCAGTGAGATGGATGGACCTAGAGTCTGTCATACAGAGTAAAGTAAGTCAGAAAGAGTAAAACAAATGCCGTATGCTAACACATATATATGGAATCTTAAAAAAAAAATCATCATGAAGAACCTAGGGACAGGATGGGAATAAAGATGCAGACCTACTAGAGAATGGATTTGAGGACACGGGGAGGGAGGAGGATAAGCTGGGACAAAGTGAGAGAGTGGTATGGACATATATACACTACCAAATGTAAAATAGATAGCTAGTGGGAAGCAGCTGCATAGCACAGGGAGATCAGCTCAGTGCTTTGTGACCACCTAGAGGGGTGGGATAGGGAGGGTAGGAGGGAGGGAGATGCAAGAGGGAAGAGATATGGGGATATATGTATATGTATAGCTGATTCCCTTTGTTATAAAGCAGAAACACACCATTGTAAAGCAGTTATACTCCAATAAAGATGTTAAATTAAATAAAATAAAAACTACAGATGAAGACCTAGTTTAAAATAAAAAATAGACAAAGGACCTGAGGTGATTTTTTACATTTTTTAAACTTTTTCTAGCTACATTTCCCATTCTCTGGGCTTGCTCTGTTTTTCAGCCATGTAAGTTCATGGGGTAGTATAGGACTCAAAATATTATCCAAGCCCTCTGTCTAGGTATTAACCAAACTACTATTCAACAAAACTAACAAGGAAAAGATTTGCCGGACTGTCCGGTGTTGAACCACAAAGCAAGTATTGATTTTTCTTCCAAAGAAACAAGGAGATAAAAATTATACAGGTGTGTTTTGTTTTTTAATTTAAATAATTTACTGTAATAATAAAAACAAGGCAAATTCATTGTAGAAAAACTTGGATATCTTCACAAACACAACAAAGAAATTAAAATGATGCAATATCATGCCATCCATAAAGAACCACATATGATATTTCAGATATTTTTCCTATTATCAAAAAACACTATATCTATATATTTTTTCCAGAAATAAGATAAAACTTTTTTCATTTTAAAATAAATTGTGAATATCTTTTCATGTTAATACATCTTCTGTAAAAGTCTAATGACCATTATTCTATCATATGGGACACTGTAATTAATCAGAACAATAACTATGGCCAACATATATTGAACACTTACTGTGTACAAGGCACTATGCTAAGAGCTTTGCAATATTCATTTAGTCCCAGTTCCTTACTGTGTAACTAACTGACATTATTAATTGCCATACAACATTTTTGTATTGCTAATAGGACAAGTTGCCTTATTTTACAGTAAACACTAAATCTTTCTTTGGCATTGGTTTGGCATTATGCTATTCCTCCTACCTCCAAAATGTTGTTTCTTTCTATTCCTAGTATACATGCCCACCCAAAACAATAGTCCACCTGTTGAATGTATCCGTGACAGTATGTGCCTCAATTGCAATAGAAATAGAATTTCATTCATTGATCCAAATTCACTCTGGTGAATGTTTTGAGTACTTCAGCATTGCACTGTAGTATCTGCAAATCCCCTACTTTTTGTCTTTGAGTTTTGTCCAAGTTTTTTGCTATAGCAATGCTGTAATCAACCTCCTTGCAGGCATTTAAGTAAACTGTGTCATGATCGTACTGTGATTTGCCTGATGTCCAGATGTTCTCACTCACTCTCAAGACCTGAACTATGTACCCAGATGCTTACCTGATGTTGTGTATGAGAATGAATCTCCCTCAGTGGTATGCTGGAGGCTGCTTGTGTCAGTTTGGAGGACTTGATTGTGTGTATCTCTTTCCAACTCAGCATTCAGTTTTTTCACCCTGAAATCATCCATAAGGGAGTACTTACACCACAGAAATCGGCAAATCCCAACCATCAATCGGGGCGCTCTTTTCCCTGGGGGGCTTGTGGTTACATATTTACCAGTGCATCTCTGTACTGTATTAACTTATTGATGAGTTAATACAGGTATCTTGTATGCAGCAGCACACAGTGACTCAGTTGGCACGATTCCTAGTCAATATAGTGTTGTCTACCAGCCAAGCAGTCTGCAACATAGCAGTGCTGAATATATAGTGTGGCCCAAGGTCACACAGCCTGTAAGTGGTGAAGTCAGAATTCTAACCTGAGATGTTCTCTGTCTCCAAGGCCCATGTTCCTCTACTCCATTCTGCTGCTTCCGGAGAGGGCAGGCTCTGGACACAGACTGCCTGGCTTTACCACTTGACCAGCTACATAACTGCGGACAAGTTACCTACATTCTCTATCCCTAACTTTCTTCAGCCACTAAAAAGGAATAAGAATAGCATCTATTTCATTGTGATATTATAAGGATTAAATGAAGTAATGAATTCAAGGAACTCAGCACCAGTGCCTGGCATATAACAAGTGCTCTATAAATATTAATTACTATTAATATATATATTTAAAGCATATAATGTGATAAATCAGAATCTTTTATCTAGCAATTATTTATCTTTTATCCCACAGTGTTCTTTTAAGGTAAAGAATGTTTGACAGCTTTGTTTTTAAAAAAGCTTTAAAATCTAATTGAACACAGAAATTCTTCTTTTTTTTAACATCTTTATTGGAGTATAATTGCTTTACAATGGTGTGTTAGTTTCTGCTTTATAACAAAGTGAATCAGTTATACATATACATATGTTCCCATATCCCTTACCTCTTGCGTCTCCCTCCTACCCTCCCTATCCCACCCCTCCAGGTGGTCACAAAGCACCCAGCTGATCTCCCTGTGCTATGCGCAAAATTCTTCTTTTAACAGCTGATACATATTTCAGTAAATAAGTTATGGTTCCATTACAGAAGAATTATTTACCAGTTCATTTGTAGATCAAGTTCCCTTAAAAGCAGAGGAGCCTTAGATATCTGAATAAGTGATTTCCTTTTGAAAAATTACAGTACCATGACCTGAATACCTTAATTTTAGCTAATCAGTAGAAATCTGGTTGTTGTTACCTTGGACAAATAGTCCGCTTTGATTTCTCCTTATAAGGAAGCATGTGCTTTGGACATAATATTCTTATTGTTTTAAGGAATATATCTTGATAAATGGAAACATGAGCTTTCAGTGGAGACTCTACTTCTACTAAAGTTGCTTAAAATAAGTTAAATATGCTCTCTCAATTCCTGTCAATTGATAATGTGGAAGAAGTTTTAGGGACATGATTATCTATAAAACAAAGACAGCAACAGACTGAATAGAAAAGTGCCTGGCATATAGTAAGGCCTCAATACTTATTTACTGAATGAATAATTAAACCATCTGCAGTGACCATTGTAGTAACACACATACACACACAGATATAACACACACAATGGATATATTTGATGTACACACAGATATAACAACTAATAAAACCATATAAATCTAATCTAAAATACAAGTTATAATGTATATCATCACTGTATTTCTTGTAGTTCATGGGAAAAACACTTTGATAGATTTTTATAAGATCGTGGTCCTTTTCTTGAAGTTACCTGGCAGCCCCAACACTGAATTTAAGTAAAGGGGATATTGGCCTGAGAGGTCATTCACAGGAAGACAGAATTGTTTTATGGCAATCAATGGTGCCCCTTTTTTTGCAATCAAACCTGATGGCAAAGAGCTAGTCCTTTTAGCCAGGAACATTTTACTCCATTGATACTCCACGCTATAATGAGATAGTATGAAAACAAATCCAACATGTGAAATCTCTTCATTATTATTTTTTTGTTGTTGTTTTCTAGAATTTGGATTTCAATGGTATTTCCCCTGATACTTCAGTGAAACTTTAAGATAGTTTCCAGTCTTCTGTGAAGTTTTGACAACCGAAGGCAATTTCTCCCAGCACAAAATCAACTTGCCTCTCAGGTCTGCCCCAAGTTGAAACTGTCAGCTACCTGAAATCCTAGCCAGACTGCTAAAGGCCAGGGACAAACCAGAAAGAGGTTTTCTCTCTCCCAAAGTTCCCTCAGAAACTTTTTACAGCCTGGTTGTCTAAGGAATCAGAAATGCCAAAATAAACAAAACAAAACAATCCAGTATGAAGTCATAACTTGAAGGTCCATAAAGTATAACAAGCACCTAGTGTGACCTGGCCCAGCCTGAGAGAGACCTCCAATAGCTCAAAGACACTCAGGGCTGTCCTGCTCTTCTCATCCTCCTGCTTTCTGTTCATCCCGGGCCAGATGAAGAAAGGAAGCTGGAAGGGTTCTCCAGCTAGTTCAGTCAAGAAATAGGGGAGAGGGGCTTCCCTGGTGGCGCAGTGGTTGAGAGTCCGCCTGCCGATGCAGGGGACACGGGTTCATGCCCCGGTCCAGGAAGATGCCACATGCTGCGGAGCGGCTGGGCCCGTGAGCCATGGCCGCTGCGCCTGCGCGTCCGGAGCCTGTGCTCCGCAACGGGAGAGGCCACAACAGTGAGAGGCCCGCGTACCGAAAATAAGAAAAAAAAGAAAAAAAGAAACAGGGGAGAGATATTTTATGTGTCAAGAAACTTAAGTTCCCCTCTTCCTCTGCATCACTTGTGAAACGAAGGACCTGTTTATTTCACTTGTCTGGGCCTCAGTCCCCTCAGCTGAAAAGATAAAGAGGACCAAGGCTTTAAAAACATGATATTTCAAAGTTTAAAAAAAATCCTACAACTTACAGAGTGTTTACTGTGTTCTGGGAATTCTGCTAACTTCTTCATATATGTTATTTCATTTTACTTTCACAATAGCCCATCCTACTGATATTATCCCTACTTTATAGATGAGAAAACTGAAGCTTAGAGAGGTTAGGTAACTTGGTCAAGTTCATGGGGAGATGGCAGAACTAGAATTCAATCCCAGGCCAGCTTGTTCCCTGTTCCAAATTGCACATCTTTACCCACTACCCTGAGCTGTGCCTGACATACCGTTCATATTTCTGTAGCACTTGACAGTATCATAAAGCAAAGTCAAACCAAAGTCTCCGGAGATCCTCTGGACACTCCTCTAAGTGTCCCTTTTACAATATGTTGTCCTCTTATCCATTGGCATTAACAACCCAGTTCTATGTCGTGTTTGATGGCAAACGTCCATGCAACAGAAAGAAGCCGCAGGATCTTATCTGGTCATTTCATTTGCGCAAGCAAGGCTCTATGGAGTCCGGACGTCTGTGACTCATCCATCAGCTCTGGAATCTCTTTCAAAATTTACTGATCTCCTAACAGGAATGGGCAATGGCTTCACAGAAAATGGAAAGCTTTGAACCTTTGCCAAAATCTCAAACCCAAACGAAACCCAAGTGTTTATGTTGAGTTTGGGTAAAAACTTTGTTCTTCTGGCTCCTGCAAAGTCAAAGATGTCTCTCTTTCCGTTCCTCCAGGCTTAATGAATGACAAATTAAAGTGAGCCAAACACGTACCTTGCAAGGAGGAGCTGCCAGCGACTGATTTCTGATCTAATAGCCTTAGGATTTTCTCTGACATGGTTAGGCTTGAGACAGTCCATTTCGAGGAAAAGCAGTTAAAGGAAATCTGATAAAAGAAACCTTCCATTTACTGCTAAGGCAGTGATTTTTAGGAGGCTGAGTGGTAAAGGAGGGAGAATGCGTGCTCTGGTTTCTATGGGACCCAGGCATGAATCCTAATTCTTCCATTTAGCAACTGTGTGACCTTATACAAGTTATTCAGCTTCTCTAAGCCCCAGATTCTTCATCTATAAAACTGGGATAATGGTTACTTACCAACAGGTTTGTTGCAAGGATTAAATGAATTAATCATGTAAGAACTTAATATATTTGTCATCCCCAAACTTCACAAAATTATAGAATTTTAGAAGTAAAAGAGACCTATGATACTGAGTTCAGACACCTGATTTTATAAATTAGAAAGGTAAAGCCCAGGGAATTAAAATCCAAAAATCATATAATTAAGTCAATGGCAGTCCAGTCCATTCTATTTGTGGCCACCTTGACATTATGCAGATTCTGCATATAAAGATACATTTATCCATCAATCAACACAATTTATGGAGTATGCTTTAATTGCTTAGCACTGTGTTAAGAATTGTGAAGAATTAAAAAAACAAAGAGCCTCAGGCATTATCAACAATAAGCATTAGGACATTTCTGTGCACAGTGTTCTGAGCTTTCAGTTTGGGGATGATAAATTAAGTGTAAGACATGTTACATGCCATCAAAGAAGTAACAATGTAGTTGAGAAAACAACATTAATTCACATGGAACAAATGGAGAAACACGCAAGGGGGCTCATATAAGTGCAAATAGTATGGTTTAGATGTGAAAATAGGAGAAGAAACTAAGTAGGCTTGGGAGGAGTCAGAAGAGGCTTCCCAGAGTTACCTAGCCTTGAAGGATTCTTCTGTCATGAAAAGATTGGCAGAGAAAGAAGTTACTATAGGCTACTTTCCAGATGAGACAGTCAACTTCACCTGAAGCTTTGGTTGCTTTGTCTGATGATGGAAATGAGCTAGCTCCTACATTACAAGTTACTGTGAGGATTATACCAGATGATAAAAACTATATACCTGGCACATGGTGAGCACTTACTAAATATTCAGCCATACACTGAGATTCATGTTCACAAAAAGCTGTAAGGTAGTTTCAACTGTTCTCTCTACTTTCTCATGAGGAACCTGTGTTAAGTGCAATTAGATATGGGCATGTGACTGCATTTTGGTCATTAGCATTTGAGCAAAAGTAATATGGGTTACTTCTGGTGTAAAGTGGTAAAGAAATGGTTATACTCTCTCCCATTTGCTGGCTTAATGGAGAGTGAACGAAAGACAAAAAGGAGGGTGGAGCCACAGGTTGGAAGTAGCCTGAATCCCTGAGAGATCACATGGAAGGTAGCCCAACCAGAAATATCCCCCAGTGGACTGGAACATGAGTATGAAATGATCTTTCATAGTACAACCACCAAGATTCCAGGGTTTACTTGTTATAACCTCTAATATTACCTAACTAATACATTTACTAAGGGTTTTTTTTAAGACTGAATTACAACACACCACAGCAATAGCATATAAGTTGGGTAGTGGGTAGATATGGAGTTTAACTCTTCTAAACTTCTTGTCGTAGGGGAAGATAAAGATATTAACCTTAGCCTCTGATACATTACATAGACCTACTGTAATCTCCCAGGTAGTCCCTAAAGAACAGAAACATAGAACATAAATTCCAAAGTAGTAGTGGGGAAAACGTGAATAAGATAAAAATAATTAAAAGAAAAAGAAGTCATAAGGGAGGGTCAAAAAGAAATCACAAAATATGATGGTAAATATAAATATATTGGCAATTTCATTAAATATAAATGGATACGTGTTTCAAATAAAAGACAAAAATATCAGAATGGATTTTAAAAAGCTAACCATATACTATTTATAAGATACACATCTATAACATATAACTGTAGAATAATTTAAAAGTAAAAGCATGGAAAATGACATACTAGGCAAATTCTAATCAAAAGACAGCTAGTGTAACTACATTAACATCAGACCAAATGGATCTAAAGTCAAAAGAAAAAAATGGTAAAGATAAGAGTAAGTTTCATAAAGATAAAAGGTTGTATTAACCAGGGAGATATAATGATTTGAAATTCAGAGTGCCTATATAAAGCAAAAATTTAAGAACTACCAGGGGAAAGAGGAAACTCCACAATCATTATAGGAGTAACTGATAGCAAAAGCAACAACAACAACCACCTAGTAAAAATACAGAAGATTTGAACAACATGATTAACAGACTTGGTTTAGTTGACAAATAAAGAACACAACACCCAGCAACTCCATACTGTACATTCTTTAAAGGTAGATAGAATATGAATAATTTACTCTATATTGAGCCATAAAGCCATTCTCGGCAAATTTCAAAGTATTGAAATTATGCAGATATAGTAGAAGAAAAGAAATAGTAAAGACAAGAATAGAATAAAACTGAGAGAGACCATGCAACAGAGAAGACCAACAAAGTCAGTTTACTCTTTAAAAAGATGATAGTTCGAAAAACTTTAAAACAGGTGAGATTGGGCAAAATCATAATGAAAGAAAGAGAGAAGTTACAAATAATCATTATCTGAAATGAAATGAACACAATAATTGCTGTAGATGTCAAATAGATAAATAAATATTATGAATAATTTGGATAACATCAACAAATTCCTAGAAAAATATAACACTAAAACTGACTCAAGAATAAGCAGAAGACCTGAATAGTTACATAACCATAAATAAAAGTAAAGCAACAGTCTAAAATTTTCCCACAAAGAAAATTTTAGGCCCAGTTTCTTCACCTGCAAGTTCTAAAAATATTTAAGGAAAAGATCATTTCAATTTTATATGATCTCTTCCAAAGAACAGAAAAAGAGGGAGTGATCCTCATCTTTAATTGTATAAGACTACCATGACCTTGCTACCCAGATTGACAAGGACAATTCAAGAAAATTGCAGGGAATCTCATTCATAAACATTGATGCAAAAGTCCTAAACAAACTTAACCAACCAAATCAAGAAACTCATGAAAACTAGAATATATCATGACCAAGTAGGATTTATTCCAGAAATACAAGACTGATTTACATTAGGAAAACAAATTAAATTAATTTAATCACCATATTAACACATTAAAGGGAAAAATACTCATCTTGATAGAGGAAGTGTCAACCCTTGATACAACTAAAAATTCATTTGTGACTTTAAAAAGTTATCAGCAGCGACTTCCCTGGTGGCACAGTGGTTAAGACTCCACCTGCCCATGCAGGGGACACGGGTTCGAGCCCTGGTCCGGGAAGATCCCACATGCCGCGGAGCAACTAAGTCCGTGTGCCACAACTGCTGAGCCTGCACTCTAGGGCCTGCGAGCCACAACTACTGAGCACACGTGCCACGACTACTGAAGCCCACACGCCTAGAGGCCATGCTCCAAAATAAGAGAAGCCACCGCAATGGGAAGCCCGCATACTGCAACGAAGAGTAGCTCCCGCTCGCCACAACTAGGGAAAGCCCGCGCGCACCAATGAAGACCCAACGCAGCCAAAAAAATTAAAATATAAATAAATAACTACATTTATTAAAAAAAAGAAATAGCATAGTTTTTGATGAAGAAGAAATAAAACTCTCTGTTTTGTTCCAGATTATGTGATTCTATATTTAGAAAATCTAAAAGGATCTACAGATAAATTATTTGAATTAATAAGAGTATAGTAAGATTGCCAGGTTAAAAAAATCAATATACAGAAATCATATACTAGCAACAAATAAATTTTTAAAAGATATAGTTAACGCCTTAACAACTTAGGAATATATATAATGAAATATGTATAAGATCTTTCAGAGATTATAAAACTTTATTGAATGACATTAAAGAATATCTAAATTAAAGAAGTATATGGTCTTCATAGATGGGAACACTTAATATAGCAAAGATATTAATTCTCTTCCAAAGTGATCTATATAGTCATTGCATCCCAAGCAAAATCCAGGCAGGATTTCGGGTTGAACTTAAAAGCTGAAACCAAAATGTGTATGGCTGGGAACCATCTGTTCTAGCTGTGTGGAGAGAGGGGGTCCTGGGGAGTCAGAGGAGTAGCTGATTTTCCTAACTGATTCTCAAAATGGCAGAGTAAATGGAGCCTTCAGAGTTCTATAAATCCATATGGAAAGGGGGCAGCGGCTCTTTATGGTTGAGGCAAGAAAAAGGGGGCAGAAGGTTGAGAATAAATTTCCACAGACTTTTGACAACAAACTGGCCAAAAAATCATGAGTCATCTCAGCGAGAGTCTGAACCAAGATTTAAGTTAAGAAAGAAACAATTTATTCAAGTCTAAGATTATACTCAGGGCTAGGATTTATGCAAAAGGATGAGATATTTGATTTAAAAATTTTTTTAAATAAAATGTACTTCAACGAACATTAAACAGTGACCAGAATAGGAGTAGCCCTATATATCTTCTTATTTAAGTTTGCCTGTGTTAATTATGAGTTGTACTTTTGTAAGAAAAGTTGTTTTCTAGCTCCCTCTAAGTCATTGCTTCTCAACCTTGGCTCCATTAGAAATAAGTAGGGAGCTTTAAAAAAAATCCTGATACCCAGGTCACAATCAGAACCCCTGAGAGTGGGACCCAGGCATCAGTGCTTTTCCCAGTTTCCCAGGTGATTCTAATGCATAGTCAATGTTGAAACCCTCTACTCAAAGCAAAACCAAGCCTTCGGTATCACTGGATTACTAAGGATATAAATTTTTAGAGCCCTCCCCAGACCAATTAAACCAGAATCTCTGGGAAGAAGCCAAGGCATTGTGATTTTCCCCAAAGCTCCCCAGGTGAGTCTACCGTGTTGACAGGGATAAGAACCACTGGTTTGAGGCCTTCTGTTGATGTTAGCCACCACACTAGGCATTGCCAATACGTACTGGTGAATTTTTGCAACAGTGGGTTCGATTCCTTAAGCATTTCGGTAGTTCTTTGAGTGGTGAACTGATTAAATCTAAGGAAAATTTGTTCAACATTTGTTGAATATCTATTGAAGACAAAAGATACAATACTGTCTTCAGATGGGAAAAAAATCCCAAACAAATACATATTCCAGTTTCTGGTAAATTGTGGGTGGTCCACTACCACCAAACTCTGTCTAAAGGACCCTACCTTCATGAAGGGCAATTTATTAAGATACAGTGCATGTATCTATCTTTTCTTCAAACCCTCAAATACAGCCCAGTCATATGAACCACATAGCACCTCTCCCATTCTCACAGCTTGGGAAAAGAGGAGAGGGTAAGGTGATGATAACAGAAGGCAACATCACACCAAATATTATAATAGTCCTGCCAGTACCTGAGAAGTGTAGTTCACACTCACAGGAGCAGCACAGCAAGTTATGCTCCTCTGGCACCTCCTTGGCAGGCATGTAACTCCTACATGACTTAGCAAAATCCAGAACTTACAAGGCCAGAGCGCTCATTTACAGCTGAAAACACGGATAGGAATCATCTGAGGACCCTGCAGACCGCATGATTCTGCGTGGTCTCTCCCCACGTGCCTCTTCACCAGACGCCAGTTCACAAGGGCAAGTCCAACCCCCAACCACACACATACAAAGGACCTCTAATTAACAATCTCTGTTCAAAATGCTTCACTGTGTTTCTAGTTTATAAAGTTCTTTTGCAGATATTATCCCAGGCATGATAGATACAGTCCTTCCCTATTTAGTTTTCACACATGAAGATGGAGAAAGATGAGGTAGTGGCTCAGGGTCACATCACTTGTTGGGACAGAGCTGGGATGTAAAGCTGAGTCTTCTCCACCAGAATCCATGCTTTACCCTCTACTATAATAGGTGTACTTGACATCAGCATGGTGCCTTGTGAAGTGCAAAGCACATGCCCAATAATTCTTAATAAAGGAAGTGATGCAGGTAGAGTAACAGCACCGTGCCTAGCACATAATGGGCACTCAATACATGGACTTGCTTCTGCCCCTTTTTATTCATATACTGTTTACTGCTCTCCTTTCTCAAAGGATTTGTGTAGATCATAACCTTTATTAAGCTCGGGGCCTAATAAAATAGTTCAGATCGGCCATCACATTTAGTCCCCCTACCTAATTTCTTTGAGTAAAATGGTTTCAAAGTCAGAACATGGGATCGGCAACATATAATCTGGGACTTCATGGGCCAAAGGGAGAATGATAGATAATTGCAAACATCAGAAAGGGCCACGGCCTCGGATCTCAAAGGAAAGTTGGATCCCCAAACCTCAAGTCTAGATCGGATTTCCACAGTGGTGTTCATCCTTGCTGGGACAGTTTTCCTTTTTATAATCATTAGAAATTGATGTTTGTGTTTGCCCACAACATTTGAGATTTTGACCAGAGAGAGACTCAGACCCAAGAAGAGTGATATCCTGTCCCGATAACCACTCTTTCCCATTCCCTCCACCCCCAGCCCTCTCCCCTGAGAGTGTTATATGCACAAGGTACAATAACAGAATGGGAACAAAGGTGCCACTTTATTAATAGCTGTGCAAGAGTCCAGCCCCTAAACTAAAATGCTGATACAAAACCTCACTGCAGCATGTGGCTTAGACTTGAGACTAAAGTAGACAAGCAAGCACCACTCTCCCCGTCTCTATGCCCACAACCCAAATCTCAACTAGGAGGTCAGTGTGCTGCACTGTGATTTGTTTTTTTTTTATTTGTAGGAGAGATTTATTTGAAGAAATATTACAACATATAAAAACTACATAAAGTCTTAATTTTCACTCATAAGTGGTAAATTTGATATAATGCATAATAAACTTTTAAAATCCAGAATGGACAAAGTGAGGCTGTGAAGAGGGAGAGACACAGCCAGAGTGGGTTTACTCATCCACTGCACCATATGGAAACAGAGCAAAGAAAGAGGGAGACAAGAGCTCTGGGGGGCGGTCTCACCTTAACAGCTCAGGTGCAGGGAAGAAGGAGGGGCAAGAGCAGAGCAGGAGGAGAGCAGAGGGCTTTGCCTTTCCAGGCACAGTGGACCATGCCTGCTGGTAAAATGTGGCCCAGTGAGTGTTCTGCACTATGACCAATCAGCTTGCCAACTTTCCACCCCAGCTGGGAAAGCAGAGTCTAGAAGAGGGGTGGCCATGGTTGGGAAAGTGAGTAGTAGTATCCTCATTCTACAACAGACTCAGGTTCAATTTTCTCCCCTTTTTCTTTCACTCATTTTTTGGCTATAAAATAATATCATGCCTGTAAGTGTTTGTGGACCTTACGTCTTGAAAAAAAAATTAAGATGAAAATTACCTTTAAAGTAAATAGAAGGTATTGGGTACTCTGTGATCATACAGCCCATAATCTTACAGATTATTGACCACAGAGGTCAATTTATTTTTATTTTATTTTTTTGCGGTACGCGGGCCTCTCACTATTGTGGTCCCTCCCGTTGCGGAGCACAGGCTCCGGACACACAGGCTCAGCGGCCATGGCTCACGGGCCCAGCCGCTGCACGGCATGTGGGATCTTCCCGGACTGGGGCACGAACCCATGTCCCCTGCATCGGCAGGCGGACTCTCAACCACTGTGCCACCAGGGAAGCCCCTCAATTTATTTTTAAAAGGTGTCACTTCTTATTTTCCTTTGTCTTATGTAGCAAGAAGAATTTCTTTCCATGTGAGGAGGGCTATTCTCTTTACTTCAGGTGTCCCAAGCTCAAGGGCCACCTTTATCAAATTTGAAAAGTAAGGTTTGTCCTTGTGCCTTGGTTTCTCCTTACAGTGGACTTGTACTGACTCGAGGCAGGCAGGACCTCTGGGGCCTTCTTGTACCTCCTCTGTTTTCCAGACTTGCTCCTGTGGCCTTCTGTCAGTCATGCAGCCCCTGTCAAGCTCCTAAAGAGTTGTCAGACCAGCCCCCTCCTTTCTACCCCCATTCACACAGCAGCAGCTTCCTCCTAACTTGTTTCCCAGTCATTTCCCTTCAAGTCCACACGTTGCTCTTCAGATTTAAGACTTCATTCTGGCCATGCTCCTTCCTTGGTAAACATCCTTTGGTGGTTACCACTGCCTATGGATGAAATTACTAGCTCCTTAACGTTGACTTTCGATGACCTGGCTCCTTTTTTAACACCCAACATCCACTTCCCTTCATCTCATCCGTTGAATCTTATTCTCCAGAAACATTATTCTTCTGCACATACTCAGTTCTTCCATCCCTGTTTCCCTACTCAGTATGGCTTCTTACCTACATAATGCCATACCCCTTCTTCATTTGCTCAACTCTCTTTTTTTCCTTTAAGACTCAACTCAGGTGCTGTCTTCTTCAGGAAGCATTCTGGCTATCCCACTCCCCTCTCTGCTGCTGCTGCTTCCAGAAAACATTATCTGTACTTCTGCCATAACCTCCATAAGACATTATCCATACTTCTGCCATAGCATATACCACATAAAATTGAAATTTTGTCTTTGTCACTAGGCTACAGAGTTCAGGGGCTATTCTCAGTATCCTCAGCCTCTACACCTTTGAAGTAGGAGACCTTCCATGCCCATTGCCTGCATCGCTTGGTAGGCTTAGAACTAGGCTCAGCAATTAGCATGAGAGCTAAGCACTTGCTTAAATGGTATGATTTGCAGGCAAAATGGCAGAGAAAGTCCATCTCTCACACCGATTTCAGGGGTTAGCAACAGCTACCTGTACCCCTTCTACTGAGGCTTGTGAAGTTTGTACAAACACTGTAAAAGTGTTTTGTAAAACACTTTTGTAAAAGTAGTATGACTGGATACGCTTGTCACTGGGACAAGTGTCCTTCAGCTGCCATTTTGGATATAAGGGAAACGAAACTAACAATCACCATCATTAGATTATCTAACAATACACACAAGGCACTGTAGTTATTTTGCTTTTATTTTTGTTAATGCTAACCAGACTTCTTACTTGTTACTAATCCCTATGTTACTGATAAGGCACTGGTTCTCAGAGACACTTTCTAACTTGTGGAAACCATTATTAAGGTAGTGGAATGTTAAGTAAAGGGAGTGGGTCTGAAATCCCAACCCTGCTCTGCCTAACTTAAAGATCCTGTCTCTATTCAGCCTATCAGCCCCTGTCTTCCTTCAAATTGGAGCCATTGTTATTCAAGGTCAAATCTATGTTGGCCACAAATGATGGAGGCACAGACCCTGACGATGTTGCATTGGAAGTTAGCCCCCTCAGAGGCCCTCATCTGTATCAGAGAGTTTGCCCAGGCCTCTCATGGCTCAGGATATGAACACTTAAATTCTTTATCTGGACTCCCTGGCCTCACCACCCACTAACTGGCTTCCCATGGCTCTGCTGAGACCAGGCTCTGGCTAAGGGTGATGGAGCTGCTTCCACACCCACCCCTGTTTCAGGGAGAGGACCCTGTTCTCCCACACTCCATACCCCCAGACATGGACACTGGTCTCTCCCTAGCTTTCCACACACCACAAAAACTAATGGTAACTTCAAGTGAGACCTGAATAAAAGATAAGAAAAATGGATGTATTGAACATAGAGCAATATCACAGCTGTTGGAACCTCTCATGGGGTCAGCTGCTTGCCTCCCCAGGCCAAGGGCAGCTCACCCACCACTGCAGAAACTGCTCTAGGCCTTAGAATCTGGGCTGAGCCAAGCTCTGCATTAAGGAAGGTGGACATTTGTTGTCTTCTCTTCAGGTCAGCCTAAGTCCTGTCTCTCAAGTTCTCATTTCCTGCCCTGGGACTATCCTTCCAGGATGAGATATAGTAGAAAAAGTCCACTCTTTGGGAAGAACCCCACCCTTGTCCCCATTCCCAGTGTGTGGCCTTGCCCTCATACCCTGGCCACTTGGTCTCAGGTCTGACATCAGTCCATTTCCCAAAGCCCAAGTTTTACATTAGCATGGTCATCTTTTTACACAAGTATCTTTTTACACATATTAGCTCCATGAAAAGAGCTGTATTTCAGTGGGCAATGGTCTCCTCATTGAAGCATAACTTCCATACCCTTTAATAAATGGTGAAATAGCTCTTACTGCATATCTACTGTTCCAGGTTTGGCAGTGATAGGAAGATGATTATTCACAGTGGGGAAGAAAAGACAGGCAGAGGAAGGAAGGAAAAAATGAAGGAAGGGAGGAAGGTAAAGAAAGAAGGAAGGAAGGAGGGAAGGAAGGACAGATGGAAGGAAATGAATGGAAAAGGTGATTAACATTGTAAGAGATTAGAAGTGTGAGACACGCCTGTGGGCAAGGCTGATTGGGACAGTCTTAATGAAGGAACTGGGTTTCTCTGTGGAAACCAGTGATATGGAGAACACAAGCAGGAAGCCCAGAAGGACAGAGAGCCCCCTCTCTCTTATGCAAGTGAGGCTGCCCATTCCTGCTTCTGTCTAAGGCTACCTGATAGCACCAGCCACGATCACCACCCAGCTGCCTGCCCTGGGGGCTCGCCACGATCCACCGGTGCACAACACCAAGCAGGCTGAGGCAGAGCCATCCAGATTGACCCAATTCTCCATGTTCACTAAAGCCTGATCGCCTCAAGGGATAATGGACAGATGTTAAAGAGGTGGGGAGAAAGGCAGAACAACCTTGTGACTCACGGTCCTGAAGACAGAAGGAAGATGTTCATTAAAAAGCAATCTCTTCCGACAGCAGAAGGATGTCTCTCCTTTGATGTTCAGGTATGTTTTAAGACTGGTCTTTAGATAACCTAGTGCAAAGTGATCAATTGCATCTAACTGCTTATTGTATATTTCTCGCCACACTTTTGTGTGTCACATTTGTCTATTTGTCTCTTCTATTCTATTTTCAGACAAAGGGGGCTTAAGCAAAAAAATCTTCCAAATATATTCATGAATATTTTAGCATCTATTTTGTGTACACATTTAGTATTCTCTCCAGGGCACGCAGAGCAGGGAAGCGATAAGAGGAAGCTAGACCACTCTTTGGTGCTGGCTGCCCAACAGCTGAGGCTCTTAGGAGGAAGGGGCAGACTCCCTAAGCTGACAGTCTGAGGAGCTTTGGCAAGGCCAAAATGAGGACACAGAGCTTTCCTGTTCAAAGGCAGAGGGCGGTGGGAGTGCAAGGGAGTGGAGTAGGAAAGGGAGAAAAGGAGCAAGGAGGGCAGCCCCTGTGTCTCTAAAGAGGTACAGCGGTTCTTCTTGCATTCATTTACTCACTCATTCATTCCAAATAAATTGTGAGTACTTGTTATGATCCTGAATTTGTACTAGCTTTAAAGACACAGAGTTGAGGGGGTCATAGTCAAAAGGGATGCTGGCACAGAAACCAGGAACCAGGATAGAGTGTCACAAATGCTACGGGGGAAGCATGGAGAGGGAATGACAAGCCACTAGGAGTGGTGTGGTGCTGCTAGGGTGTTCAGGAAAGACTTCCTGGAGAGGCAATACTTGAGCTACACCTTGAAGGGTGAGTTAGTCTCAGACAGAGGACCTCCATCCAGGAAACCAAATGCACAAAAGACCTGACACCATGAGTGGCTGAGGCAAAGTCCATGACCAGTGTGGTTGGTTCTGCATGGCTGGAGTGAGAGGAGGGGAAGGGACAAGAAAGAGGCTAGACAGGCAGTGCTCCATTGCAAAGTGGCTGCTGTGCAGACCTTAGGAAGATGAACTTGACTGATTTAGATCCATTAAATGATTCAGAACCTGCTCAGCTTTGCATCTGAAAAAGATCACCCTGATGAAGGTTCAGAGGATACATTAGAAGGGAGAGATGAGATTATTCCAACAGTGCAGGAGAGAGATGACAAGAGCCTGGACAGAGGCAGTGAGTAGGAAGAGGATGAAGAGATAGAGATGTAGGGATAGGACTCAGAGACATTTAGGGGTCAAGGGGACAGGACAGATGACTGATGAGATGTGGTGTATGTGGGAGACTAGTCCTTTCTCTCACAAGCACCTGTGGGTGAAGCAGCATAGTGATAAAGAGCCAGACAACCCGGGTTCAAAATCCTGCCTCTGCTGTCTACCAACTCTGTGACTTTGGGCAAGCTAGTTAACCATCCAATGCCATGTTTCTGCTCCCACAAAAGCGAAGAGGATAATGATAAATAAGTTTAATACTAATATTAGTGAAAACATGTAAAACACTTACAACAGTACCTGGTACAAGACAGGTGCCATATAACTGCACGGTCAATAAAATAAAGATTATACTCCAACCCCTGACCTAGAAGAAGGGAGTCTGCGGATGGGATGGGTGATGCTGTTTTCCTAACTGGGGTGAAGTGTGGCCTGAACTGCAGTGTATCTCAGTCCAAGTGTGGCCCAAAGACCACTGTTGGCCCAATAACTCTCTGTTACAGGTTTGTGATAAGTGAAGGAACAAATTCAAAGTAGGAATTTATCTACTTTTATACCAATTTGACTTTGCTGCTATATTCAAGGCACGTGACACTTTTAAATTTTACAACCAGATGGATTGGAAATTTATAAGCAAAATGGTCTCAAACCGTAAGAGATAGTTTGAGAGGCACTGGTTCAGAGCCATGATTCTCAAAATTTGTTTCATGTGAAAATCACCTTGGGGAGCTTTTAGAAACCTTGATGCCCAGGCCAACCCCCATAGTAATTACATGAGGATTTCTGGGAAAGGAATTTTGACTCCCAGTATTTTTTAACATTCCCTCAGTGATTTTAACGTGCAACCACATTTGAGAACTAGTGGTCTCGATGAGGACTTTTCAAAATGAATCACTTAGGATCTTGTTAAAATACAGATTCCAATTTATTATTAGGTCTGGGGTGGGGCCCAAAAGTCTGCATTTCTCACAAGCACCTGGTAAGGCCAATGCTGTTGGTCCATGGATCACACTGGAATAGGATCTGTGTGAAATAAGCTGGGCTTATCTAACCAAACTATGGACATTCATATAACAGTGTAGAATGGGATCTGCAAAACAAACCTGAAAGGCAGACAGTGCACGGGAGGAAAGTAAAGCTCAGAGAAAATTGCAAGGCAGTGAATGGTTATATGAGGACCTGAGCCCAGGTTCCCTAAAACTCAAAATCATAATTTCCCTTCTACATCATACTGTCTTTGTAAATGCTACCATTTCTTTTTTCTTTTCTTTTTTTAAGCACATTCATATTTATTTCCAAACTAAAATGCTCTCTTAGACCCATGAATTTCAGTCCTTTCTATTTGTTTTTTTTGTTTGTTTTTTCTTAATTGAAGTATAGTTCATTTACAATCTTGTATTAGTTTCTGCTGTACAGCAAAGTGATTCATATATATATATATATATATATATATATATATATACTTTTTCATATTCTTTTCCATCATAGTTTATTACAAGATATTGACTACAGTTCCCTGTGCTATACAGTAGGACTTTGTTGTTTATTTTATTTATAGTAGTTTATATCTGCTAATCCCAAACTCCTAATTTATCCCTCCCCCCACCACTTTCCCCTTTGGTAACCATAAGTTTGTTTTCTATATCTGTGAGTCTGTTTCTGCTTTGTAAATAAGCTCATTTGTATCGTATTTTAGATTCCACATATAAGTGCTATCATACGACATTTGTCTTTTTCTGTCTGACTGACTTCACTTAGTATGATAAACTCTAGGTCCATCCATGTTGCTGCAAATGGCATTAGTAAATGCTACTATTTCTGGTTTTGGCTTTGTGCTTCCATCTGCTATGTTTCCTCTCCTTACTCACCACTCCCACCGCCACCCCACTCACTGGTTTTCTAACAAAGTAACTTTTGGAAAATCAGGCAATCCTCTTGGCTAAATTAAGGAGAAAAGGAAATCTGCCCATGTGTAGGCCTTAACCCTAAGTATCTCTATGCACACCTCTACCTTTCAATTAGAGTTTGTCAGATGTTCCTTGAAGGGGTAAGAATGACCAAAGAGGAAGAAAAGTAGGATAAATTAATCCAAAATGATATCTTCTAGGCTTAATGTGCTTGCTCCCTAAATGATGACAATTGAAACAAATCTCAAATGCTGTCATCTCAAATCTAGGCCCGGCCACAGAGGGCGATCCTATGAAAGCCCTTCTCGGCACCCCTAAATCATTCAACTCCACACATCTGTGAACCCTGAGACCTGCACCTGGAACAAGGAAGAAGGGTGGTTGGGGCCATGAGAGAAGCTCAGCTAAAACTGCTGCTTTCAGAATCCTTTGCTGTCCTCTGATTCTACATGCCGCTCCTGCCTAGCAGAGTGGTCAATCCGTTGTCTCTGCTTCCAGAGTGTTCTTACACTGCATTAAAGTGAGGTATATGTGTGAGACGTCTCATCAGACCACAGGGCCTTACAGCAATAAGGACCACACCTTATTCAGCTTTAGGTTTTTAGTTGCTGGACACACAGCAAGTGCTCAGTTACATTTTGCCAAGAAATTGAACACATTCCTTTTTTCCATGTAATATGAGTTAAAATGGGGATGATCCAATTAACTGGAGAACAAGGCATGGCATGCAAATTAGGTGTGACATGAAGGCCTCCAAGAGGACGTCAGGCTGTAGTCACAACAAGGGTGAAAGCTGGAGAGTGGGGACTTGGAGTGGGCTTTGAAGAAGACACATGGACATAAGCAAGGAAAGATGATGAGACTCTAAAGGCCACAAGTGTCCTGAATCAGACTTGCAGTTTTCAGAAGTTGTTCAGCCTGTAGCTGGGGTGACCCAGTGGCTGCAAAGGACATGGTGAGTCCCAAAAGACAGATGGAAGAAGGGGGTGCAGCAGTGCCCCCAACTTCTACCCCAGGAGTCTACACCAGAAAATGCTGGTAGAGGAGATTCAGAGGAGATAGCTCTGGGATAGGAGAGACCTCCTGCATCTTCAACCACCATGAGCAAGTTGAAGGACAGACCTGAGTCTGAGAACTTGGCTGCATGGGGTTGCGGAATTGCCAGCTTCCCAATCTAGCTACTGTCTTGATGGTGTTATACAGTGTTTTATGTTAATTAAATGTCTGCTGTAGTTCTGTGCCAAGAGGCCTTGCAAAATGCAGTGCGTGGGGAAAAAAGGACGGGCATGCTCACTGCAGCAGCCATTCCCAAATGTCTCCTGGCAAAGTGGGAGAGTCATAAAGACCTTCCTCTGGGCCCTTGCGGAGATAACTGGAAACAAAGAAATCCTGCCCATGCAAACAACTGTCGTAGATGGTTAAGTAATGTGCCTGGGCCTCATGGGATTAGTAAAGGTAATTAGAGGTAAACGTGGGATTAGTCTCTCACCTCTTCATGCCGCTCCCTTCCCATGACACAATGGCTCCTTGCTTTCAGTAGAAACGGACCCTACTGGTCAATGAAAATAAGAGCATACAGTAGGAAAAGAGAAGACTGGTGTCACACAGCAGAAGGAAAACCATTGGATGTGTTAATAAGGCAGTCATGATTTGGTTTTTACTTCCTTTTAAACCTTGGGCTATGTTAAGTCATAGTCCACTTGCTAGGAGTTCTTATTGGAGGCCAGGCCTTATGCTGAGAATGGTACAAATGTGGCCCCATAAGACAATGCTTTGAGTTAGATTCAAGCATTAAGAGCAAACACGAATGAAAAGATGTTGGTACACTTTGAAGGCTATGCAGAGCTGGAACTTAGGCAGCTGTGCATGAAGATGGTCGTGCGCTTACCCTCTCCCCGTCCTATCTCCAAGATCTCTCCCACACACTCCGCAGCAGGAAAGGGGTGGGGAGTGGAAGGGCCGCCTTTGTGGAGCAAGCAAGCCATAGTCTCTCACTCTTTCTCATTTTCTTGCTTCTCTTTCCCCTCCCTACCTCATGTGAGTCTTCAGGCTCAATGTCTGCTCAAGGCAAGAGAGAGGGTTGTTATCGGCAGCTTCTTCAAGCATCTTTTCAGAGCTCCGCCTTAGCAGCCCAAAGTGGTGGCCTTGTCCAAACTGTCAGAGCCATCTGCCTGCCATCCATGTGGCAGAAAGACCATCTGTCAGCCTCTGACCCGTGCCTTCCCTCTCACAGACCACTCGGGCCGGCACCAGGCTTGCTGAGAGCCCCCTGAGGTCCCCGCCTCCACAGTCCATCTCCCCAAAACTGACAACTCCCACACAGTTAGAAGAGGGGGTGCAGAGGGCAAACTAAACTGAGAAACCACACTCTGAGAATCTCACACACACACACACACACACACACACACACACACACATACACACACACACACACAGACACACACACAGAGCAAACACTATTTTCTCATTTGGATCATTTTCTTCCAAGAAAGTAATTTTTTACCCTAAGTTTTGATTTAACACAAATACTCACTAGTTTCTTAGTATAGATACATACCAAGAATGGCTATTATCCTAATTCCTCTTCATCGAGTTAAGTTATATCAAGAAAGAGTCAGTATTACAGGATTATCCAAAATTATTGTTCACATGGTATTGTTCATGTACCTTTAACCATGTGGCCCAGTAGCTGTCAATCATAGCTGCAAGAGAATCATGTGGGACACTTTAAAAATAATACCAGTGCTTGGGGCCCATCCCAGATCAATTAGACTTGAAATATGAAATAGGGACTGAATGTGGTATTTTTTAAAGTTTCCCAGGTGATTCAAACCTGCAGCCAGGAGCAAGAATCACTGGGTAGCCATGGTGGAATGGAAAAAGGGAATGACTGGGGGTGGGGGAAGAGGGCAGAGGGTATGGCTACTTATTTTGGATGGTCAGAGAGGGTTTCACTGAATATATGGTCTTTGAGCGGAGATACGGAAAACAAGAAGCAACAAAATATTCCATGCAAAGCAAACAGGAAGTGCAAAGGGCCTAGAGTGACGCTAAACAGTATCTTTCTGAGGAACAGCAAGAAAGCAGGTTGGTTGAAGATAAGAAGAGAGGGAGGATGAAGGACAGAAGCTGAGGAGCAAAGGGGACAGTGGCTGAATCCCCTAGAGCCTTACAGCCTGTTTGGGTTTTCTTCTAATTCTACTAGGAACAAAGGAGTGTTTTAAGTAATGGAAAAAAATAGACTCTGATTTTAATTTTAGAAAGACCATCGTGGCTGTGACGTGGAAAATGGATTTGGGGGTGGTGGCAGAGTGGAAGCAGAGATGGAGTGGAGATCGTTGTGGTATGTCAGAAGGCAGACAAGGGCAAGTTTGGACGAGCACGCTGCCTTGTGATGCCCAGACCTTGGGGTGGCCATTTGTGAACACGGTTGACAAGTATGAGAACAAAAATCCAATACACTGCGGGGAATGGAGGAGAAAAAGCTCAGATCCCAAGTGGCATGACTGAGCAGCTGAACCAACACCAACAGATGTCTAATCCGGACTGCTTATTTGAGAAAAACAAACCTCTCTTTGTGAAAGCAACAGCAGTCAGATTTTCAGTTACTAGTAGCCAATGAATTGTCAACTAATATAACCACTATTTTGTGTCAGCTCCTGGTACTAGGGGGATCTAGGAATAAAAAATATTGCATCCCTGCTTTGCGCAAAATTTTCAGCTTGTTTTTAGAGTTAAGAAATTTGCATTCCAAGTTGAAGAAGACAAACATATTCCAGTGTTTGACCGAAGCCTAGCTGCTCTCCTTTGGATAGATCCCAGAATCAAGGGCATCAGGCTGAACTGGATGAAGTCTGATTCTTACAAAACTGGCAATTAAGGGCTCACAAAACCAAGCTGGAAGTAAACTAATGGGGAGAGAATTACAGCTCAAAGATCTAGCAGAGGCTCGAAATCACCTGGTCCAAGCACTGTGCAGGGGTCTGTTCAAAGAGAAGGCTCTTTTGATTCAGAGAGGGCATTGAAAACCAAGACTGGACCATGGGCAAGGGGCAAAGGAAAGATTCCAACCACAAGGCAATGCTGCCCTTCTCCTGGTCTCCATTGCTATTTTCAGTCTGGTGGCTTCCCACTAATTCATAATGAGTACATGCAATGGCACAAGAGAAGAAGAGAGAAGGGCACCAAAGTTAGGGCTAGGAAAGGAGGGTATTTCACCAGCGATGGCCCAAGCTCCCAAGCAAACTCTGCTGCTGTAACTGTGCTCAGCAGTCCCTCACTGGCAGCCTGAGGCTGATGGGGGCAGAGGAAGGGTAGGCTCTATCTCTCAGCTGAATGGGTAGATGGGTGCCTGACATTCTAAGCTGGAACTCTAAATGTATTTTCTTTTAGAAACATTATTTTATCAGTGATTACATAATATTATCCTGCATTCCTAGTGCCTTTGGATTTAACAGATCATTAGGGAAGGGGCTATCCTAGGACCTCACTCTCTTTCATTATTTGTCTTAACATTATTTGAGGACCACTGTGGGTCAAGCTCCAAAAACTGGCTTATAAAGGAACATTTTTTTAAGGCATCTTTTTTTGTGAGTTGAGGCTTGCCTGTACTATCTTGGACCTCATAACACATGACATATATACTCAAATACCCACATTTTGGGTCACTAGGTGCTGCTGACATTTGTGATGTTTAATTTTTTGGACATTTCATTTTAACTCTTAGATTGACAAAAATATTTTTTAAATTGAAGGAAATGTTCTTTTAGGTTAAAAATTCTCATTTCAGAATGAGAATCTCTTTCTCCCAGAAAAGAATGTTAAAAAAAAAAAGCTTTTGCCTAAAATTAACATTTTAAAAGTTACAGCATTATGTACATTTGAGACAGCCATTTTTTTTCATTTTTAACTCACTAGTTTTATCAAGTAGAGGAAAAAATGTTTAAAAGAGTTTTTTTTCAATTGACACAGTAAGGGAAAACATTTTGGATATTTCACGATATTTTGTAAAAAATATTAAGACACTTTTTTCCTGAAATTTAAGTTTTACACTTTGCAGTAGTATTTAATACCACTGATATGAACAGCCTGATGAGTGATATTCAGCTATAATTTGAGGGACTTCCCTGGTGGCACAGTGGTTAAGAATCCGCCTGCCAATGCAGGGGACATGGGTTCAAGCCCTGGTCCAGGAAGATCCCACATGCCGCGGAGCAACTAAGCCCGTGCGCCACAACTACTGAGGCTGCGCTCTAGAGTTCGCGAGCCACAACTACTGAGCCTGCGTGCCACAATTACTGAAGCCCTCATGCCTAGAGCCCATGCTCTGCAACAAAGAGAAGCCACTGCAATGAGAAGCCTGCGCACCGCAATGAAGAGTAGCCCCCGCTGGCCACAACCAGAGAAAAGCCCACGCGCAGCAACCAAGACCCAACACAGCCTAAAATAAATTTAAAAAAAAAACACTGTAATTTGATGTTTTGTGTATGTTGCAAAATACATATGTTTTTGTGAAAGTCAGTGGATTTTGATAAATTGTAATGCAATGACCATGTCACTAGGAAGACAAATCTATGTGATAAGAGGGAAAGTTCATAAGGTTTGAAGTACAAATGTTACTAAGGAGAATTGTATGCCCCAGCTCAGGAAGAACAAAAGATGGCTGGCCCTCTGTATCCATAGGTTCCACATGCCACCAACTGAAATTCCATCCGCAGTTCGTTGAATCCACAGATCCAGAACCTGTGGATAGTGAGGGCAGACTATAATAGAAGAATTTACCTTATCTGTAATACCACAAATACCATACCACAAAAATGGCATATTTTCAAAATTTACATGTTACTAGGTCTCAACAAATTTCAGCAAGTTAGTATTACAAGGAGCATATATTTCCACCAAAGTACAATAAAATTGTAAATCAGCAATAGCTGTTTCACTTTAAGAATGCTAAAAATAATACACACAATATTAAAATTATTCATGGATGAAAGAGGAAATCATAAAGAAACTATAAAACATCTAGAACTGAATGGCAATGAAAATTCTCCAAATAAAAACTTTTAGGATACTGCTAGAGAGGTACCAAGAGAAAAAATGCTTATCTTTAATGTTTATATTCGAAAAAAGAAAGAAAAAATTAATGATTTAAGTATTCAACTCAAGAAGCTAAAACAAGTAGAAGAAGTACTGAACTTTAGGGAAAGTAAAGGATAACTAATAAAGGGTAGAAATTAATGAATAGAAAATAAAGCAATGGCAGAGACTGACACATTTAAGACAAATTTTGGTTCATTCATTCAACAAATATTTTTTGACCGTTACAGGTACCAGGGATTCATAGTGATCCAAAAGGATGAAAATCTCTGCTCTTATGGAAATTATATTCTACTTGGGAGACAGAAAATAAATAAGATGAACAAATAAAAAGTATAGTATGCTAGATGCTGATAGGTATTATGGAGAAAAAAATGAAGCAAGGAAGTTGAATATGGAAATTACATGGGACCTGGGAGGTAAAAATCTTAAGAGGATCTGGTTCTGCAAGATCTCAAAAGAAAGTGACTTGTGTTCTTTTAAAAATGAATATAATTGGATAACTGGAAAATTTGATCAAAAATTAATAAAAGGAGAGCAACAGTGTACACTGGAATAATATTAGCACTGTGGTAGATGATAAAAGTATTTATATGTAATGTAATATATATCTGTGAATATATATAAACAGTAATAAGTATATAAATGATATTAGGAAAGCACTAGATCACATAAGTATATATATAATACATTTTGATTAGAAAATCTTAAGAGAATTCAGTGTACTACTTCATGTAAGTAAATTTGGAAACACAGTCAAAACTAATACTTTTTTAGAAAAAAATTAAGCACCAAAACAGACTCAAGAAGAAATAGTGAATCAGCCTAAAATTATTTAAAAAGTTGAATCAGTATTCAAAAATTTAACCTCAAACCACCTTCCAGGAGCAAATGACTTTAGAGATGAAATCTACTAAACTTTCAAGAAACAGATTGTAGTGGGTTGAATGGTGACCTCCCCAAAAATTATGTCCACATCAAATTACTGGTACCTGTGAATATTAACTTTATTTGAGCAAACAACCATTGCAGATGTAATTAAGTTAAGGAACCTGAGATGAGGTGATTGTCCTTGATTATCCAGGTGGGCTCTAAATCCACTGGTGTGTCCTATAAGAGCTACACAGAGGAGAGAGGCACAGACAGAATAGGAGGAGGACAGGTGACCCTGGAGGCAGACTGGAGAGATGTGGCAATAGCTGCCAGAAAGAAGAGACAAAGAATCTTCCCTAGAGCCTCTGCAGGGAGCTTGGCCCTGCTGACACTCTGATGTTGGACTTTCGGTTTCTAGAACTGTAAAAATAAATTTCTCTTGTTTTAACCCACCAAGTCTGTGATAATTTCTTAAAGCAGCCTCAAGAAACTAATACATGGATAATCCCAATATTATAAAAGCTGTTCCAAATAATAGGAAAAAAAGGGAGAAAGCTTGCAACTCATTTGATGAACCTAGTACAACCTCAATACCAAGTAAGCTAAACTCAGTTATGGCAGATACATAAATTTCAAACAGAAGGTGAGCATCCTGAAAAATAATATACTCTATCTAAGAAGGGATTATCTTTGAAATGCAAGGGTAGTTCAACAGAAAAACTATTAATCTTTATTAACAACTTAAAGAAAAAAAGATACAGAATTATCTTAACAGATACAGGAAATGCATTTTATAAAATTCAGAATATTTACATGATTAAAATAAAATTCTAAGAAAACTAGGAACAGAGGGAAAATACCATCATGTTAAAAAAAAAGTTATTAAAAACCTAGGGCAAAACTATTTGGTGATGAGATATTTTAAGATCAAGAATCCGACAAGGAGGGGGACAGGGATGATGGCCTACAGCCAATGACTCACTAAATAGGGTAGAAAAGGCTAGTTCTGTTGCTTCCAGGCAGGATGACTGGGAGATGCCAGTATGCTTCAGAGCTCTTGGGTGGGTGTCAGGCCATGGCTAGGTGTCAGCTCAACCCACATATTCGCCTAGCTGTTTCCCCTGCCCTCTCCTGATCCCCTCACTCTCTTGCAAGTTTCAGCTGAGAGCAATTCCCCTCAATAAACCCCTTTGACAAGAAACCCTATCTCTGACTCTGCTTCTAGGAAGCCCAACCCTAAGGCACTGAACAAATCTCAATGTCAAGTTCCCTGACTAGATTATTCCGCAGAGAAAATATTCCCTGTCATTGCTATGTAATAGCACAATATAGCCATATCTAGTCAGATTCTACAACAGAAACATTTTAGGCCAGAAACCTGACATTTTCCAATATTCCCAAATCATTATGATTTTCTCTCTGCTTTACCAGTTTTCACAAAGATGGTATGTCACTTGATGTCATAGAATACCACCACTAAATTCTCTTCCAGGTCTTAAACATTATGATTCAAAAACATTAGATTATATGTGATCTTTGAACTTCAGAACTTGAAGAGGCCCCCAAATCATTCCATCCATCTCTCCTGTTTTCCGACGAGGGAGAGGAAAGCAAGAAAAGAGAATGACAACCCAATCCAGAATTTCCTGTGTTCTCTGAGCTCTAGGTCCAGCAAAGGAAAGGAAACAAAGGTTCCCTAAAGTGATAAGGGCTCATCTTCGCAGGGACAAGGAGACAGTAGCAGCCCTGTCTCTGCATCAACCACACTGTGGCAGAGTCAGATGTAGCTCAGAAGGTACATCTCAATTCCCAGATAGAGCTCATTCCTGAGGAAAGATGACAGTCATAAGAGGTATGTCAAACTGCCAACGTCCCACTTTGAACGATAAAGATTTCTGCCACAAAACACAGCCCTTCTCCATTTGTAAAATGGAGAACTGAGTCAAATAGTTAAACAATTCAAACAAAAATGATGACAACGATAACCATCACATGCCGAATGTTTACTATGTCCCAGGCACTTGATGCCCTGAAATCCTGTGATGTGGATTTCATTATCATCATTTTGACAATGAGTTTACTGGACTCCAAAGCCTTTCAAGCTACTTAACTCCAAACCTTCACAACAGAACTGCTGGTTCACCACCTTGAATTTACAAAAAATTCACCTGGGTTTCTTGCTTAAAATGCAAAATCCTGAGCTCCACACTTAGGGATTTAGATTCTGTAGATATAAGATGGATCCAGAAATCATCACTGAAAAAAAAAATTAGGTGATTTGAATTAAGATGGTCTTATGGTCACACTCTGAGGATCACTGACTTTCACCCCTCTTAGTTATCTAAACATCTACTCCTCCATCCTCGAAGTAGGAAAAGAAGCAGTAAGGAACTCTACCATAAAACCATAGGAAGAGTTGCTGGCATATTTCATCTTCTTTGCACAGCGCTATCTTTTAGGAACTCCTATATCCATCAGACAAATACTTAAGAATAATTTTGCAGCCTAATGTTGAATTCCTCTATCAGGTTTAATAGTAATGATTTTAGCCACACGTTTAGTACAGTTACTTTGGTGCACTACCAAAAGTCAAAAGTTGTTGTAGTTATATATACAAAAAATACAATGCTTTACAAGTTGGTCAGGATATCAAGCATTAATCCAACTTTATTATTCTACAGGCAAGAAATTAGTCACACGGTCACAGCACGCATTTTTTGGCAGTAATCAAAACAAGAACCTACTTCTCTTAACTTAAAACTGTGCTTTAGTTATATCTGGCTCTTTGTCCATAAAATATTTTTAGTATATGGTATTCTAAAAGTCTTCCTAACCCATAAAATTTCAGTCAAATTAAACTATTTTTTAAAAGCCCAGAATGTGTTTAATTTTTCCTTCATTTTGAAAGCAAAGTCCCTGGGAAAAAAGTACTTGGCTTGCCTATACATCCAATGAGGAAAACAGAACACATGTAAGAACATGAGCTGCAATTTCCTTTTTGACATGCAGACAACTTTCAGAGTGAAGATTTCTGGAGTACAAATTCTACCTATATTCATTTATCACTTTGTGCTTGTAGCTTATATTGGAGCTGTGAGATGATCTGTATTTTCCAAGGAATAGAAGGCAAGCCAGTGAAGCACACTTCTGCAGTACTGTGAATCCCGGGGTCACCAGGTGATACTTGAGGAGGCAGAGAAGTCTGGGATTCTCAACAATCCCGCAAAGCAAGATGGCCCCACAATGGAACCCAAAACAGGGAAGACTGAGGTCCCAAAGCCAGCAGTTAATCATCACAAAGATATAGGAAAAGTGTTCAAATGAACTTCACTGGTAAGTCATGCTTTAAAAACAATGACCACATCTTCTTTATCCATTCCTCTGCTGATGGACATTTAGCTTGCTTCCATGTCCTGGCGATTGTAAATAGTGCTGCTATGAACATTGGGGTGCATGTGTTGTTTTGAATATTAGCCATAAAAAGGAATGAAATTGGGTCATTTGTAGAGACATGATGGACCTAGAGCGTATATCATACAGGCTGAAGTAAGTCAGAAAGAGAAAAGCAAATATCGTATAATAATGCATATATGTGGAACCTAGAAAAATGGTATAGATGATCTTAGTTGAAGAGCAGAAATAGAGACACAGATGTGGAGAACAAATGTATGGATACCAAGGGGGGGAGAGGGGTGGGGTGGAAGGAACTGGGAGACTGGGATTAACATATATACATTACTGATACTATGCATAAAATAGACAACTGATGGGAACATACTGTATAGCACAGGGAACTCTACCTAATGCACTGTGGTAACCTAAATGGGAGGGAAGTCCAAAAGGGAGGGGATATCAGTATGTGCATGGCTGATTCATTTGGTTGTGCAGTGGAGGCTAACACAACATTGTAAAGCAAACATACTCCAATAAAAATTAATAAAAAACATTTTAAATCAACTATACTTCAATAAAATAAAGAAAAAATAAAATAAATCGAACATAAATAAATAAATAAAAACAATGACCAAAGAAAAGTCAAGCATTTCAGTTTTTAAAAGCCACTTCAGGAAACCTCTGAGTTGATCTATGTCGATTAGACTAAGCCAAAACGCTAATGGTGAGCAAAATTGTTCTGTCTACAAGAGCTGACTCTTGTCTATTACAGCAAAAATGGAGGTGAGAGAGCAGAGGAGGGGTGAGGAGTAAATCATAGGATTTAAACACATGGTGACAAGGCCAGATGCCCAGGGATAGAGAGATTACTAAGAAATTTATGATATGGTAATTTCAATTCTGAGTCATGGCAGTAATTTATTTTTAAGTTCCAATGTACTCTGGACATCTTGTAGTCAAGATACAACCATTTGGAACATTTAACATCCATGAAAAGAATGTAAAACAAGAATGTAAATGAAAAAAATTTTGGATTTATTTTCATCCTTTATGTTTTTGCTCTATACCTTATCTTTAGATTCCAAGATCTCTAAGGATTTTCCAGAACATGATCGCATTTAATATCAGAGATTTAGCAGGGGACTGATTTGCTGGTCTTGGGTGTGGCCAGTTCCAGGAATTTTATAACTTAGGGCTTGACAATTAGAATAAGAGCTGAGACCTAAAACCAGATAGTTCCTATTCTAGAGACAGACCTTTGGGGCTTATCTTCTGGTTTCAGCTTCTAAATAGACAAAAAGATAACTGGGATACAGAAGTGAAGGACCCCATCCTCCCTACACTGATTGTTAAGACATATAGGGGAGACTTCAGAGTCAAAGTCAACTTCATCCTCTTGTTCTCCACTCTAACTTCAGTTCCTGTTCATTTTGCTTTGGAACTATTTCAAACATCTGGCCCTTTTTCTCTTTCCCACTACCTTTCTGTCTCAGCACCCAGACCATTGTCCAATGTCTATCTCTGCTCCTATTGTGCCTGCATGATGATATGACAGTTAACCTCCTAGAAAACAAGTTTGATCATGCCATGTTTATAGACGTCCAGAGGATGGGGTTCAAATCTATAATATGATGTTAAACTACCCTTCAGATCCTAGGTCATGGGTTGGCAAACTATGGCCCACGGGCCAAATCTGACCCACCAACTCTTTTTGTACATAAAGTTTTACTGGAACAGAGCCATGCCCATTTGTTTACATATTGTCTATGGCTGCTTTCACACTGCAAGTATAGAGTGGAATAAGTCTCTCCTGAGCCATAAATATTTACTACCTTTACATAAAAATTTACCAACTCTGATCTAGGCTTCAATCCACTTTTTCAGTCTCCTTTTATGTTTGTCCCCAACATGTTTCCCATATTCTAAAATTCGACTGATTTATTTACTATTCCCCAAACATATCATTGTGTTTTAAGATTGCTCACTTCTGAACACATTGTTCATGCTGCTAAAACTGCTAAACTTCCTTTCTTTCTTCAAGACGCAACCCAAATATTAGAATCTCTGTGAAGACTTCCATAACTCCCACAAGCAGAGTGGCTCCTCTGTCCTCCATTCTGTCTTAATACTTTATATGTGCTTCTGTTATACCATTTATCACCATCATGTTGCACTCATTAGAGCCCCTTATTAGCCTATGAGCTCTGTGAGGGCAGTTGTCTGCATCTTTGTGTCCCAAATATCTTGCAAAGTGCCTGATTTATCTAAGTATTCAATAAGTGCTTGATGAATGAATGATTTGTAGACAATTCCTATGAATTTGGAACACTGACAATAGGGTGTTATGTTTCATTTTACTCGTTTAATTACCTTAGTCATCTCACAGAAAAGCATGCTTTGTTCACAGAGAAAGTTTAAGAGATAGTATCCAAAATGATATGCAATTTGGGACTTCCCTGGTGGTCCAGTGGGTAGGCCTCTGGCTCCCAATGAGGTGGCGCCCAGGTTCGATCCTTGGTCCAAGAACTAGATTCCACATGCATGATGCAACTAAGAGTTCATGCCACAACTAAGGAGTCCACATGCTGCAAGGAAGATCCCTCATGCCGCAACTGGGACCCAGTGCAGCCAAAATAAATAAATAAATAAATAAATAAATATTTTAAAACAACAACACGTTGATTTGCAATTTATCCTTACCACACACACACAAAAGAGACAGAAAGCCAAGGTGAGTAGCTTATACCTTAAGAACAGTATATTCCTATCAATGAGATATCAAGAGAAAAATGTGGGTGTTTATAAAACAGAATCTTTCTATTTAATCAATTCTCTTTTTCTGTTGTAAAGGAAGAAAGAACAAATGGCAGAGCTGAGTTTTAATGAAGGCTGTACACTGGCATCACTTTCCTTTTCCTTAATAAAAATCCACTATACCAAGCAGGAATTTACCCACTTTTCAAAAAACATACATAAAACTCTCCTCAGTCATTATGTAAATCTCTGTAGTGACAAACTGACATATTTAATGTTGGGTCAATCTTAGCCCAAACGTAGGGCTCCCACGTTTCAGAGTTGGAGTTACTAAAGAGGTGTTAGAAAAGGTAGAAGTAAATGTGGCAGTATCTAGCCCATTTTTCTCTCATGTTATGTTTCTCAATAATTCTCAAAACAGAACCAAGCACATTTCTGAAAGATCAAAGTAATTATTTTTCATTTAATAGGCTCATACAAACACTGGAATAAAATATTCAATTCATACCACTGAGATTGACTAATTTCTTTGATATCTACTATATAGAGAAACAATTCTGTTTTTATCTTTGAAAGAGCTCTAGTCCTGTAGTTTCTTGAAAAGCTAATATACACTGAAAATTAACTGGAAGTAAAATATGGGCAGGTTCCACAGATCCCCCCTGGAAAAGGCTCTTATGCTGAAGTTTGAACACACACGTTGGTGGCTCCCACTTGGTCCCTAGGGCAGATCGGAGCCCCACTGCCTTGTGCAGTGTCAGAGCATCCCTCCAACCACTGTTGTTGCACTGGCGAGGGTAGGGTGTTAAGTCAGACATTATTCCATTCATGTCTTTGGCCCATGCCAGTCCATGTCCTTTAGCCCAGTTCCTATAATAGCAAGAATTATAGGAGGCTACCATGGTTGAAAATCAAGTTCATATCCTAGGGTTGAAAATGAACTGATTTAGAATCAGAAGATCTTGAGCCAAGTTTTTAGAATCATTTCTAAGCCTTCATATTGTCCTCTGAAAAATATAATAGTACACCAATTGTAAGGATGAATTAATAAGTTAAAGGTAAGAAATGAATCCATAAAGCCAGAAGAAATACATACCAATTTAAAAAAAAAAACCTTTGGGTGAGAAAGGCTTTCCTAAAACATGAAAACAAAGGAAAAAACCTGAGAGGAAAAGGCCAGTGGATCCTCCTCTGAGGGTTTAGAAAGCAAGTTCTCAGTCAGAATTGGGTGAGTTGTGTGGGATTTATGGCCTTAAAAGTGGTTACCTTTTCTCCTTTCTATGTTTGAACAGGGATTTGAAATATTTCCTCAACACGGCATGCCCTTAAAAGGCCCAATGTGTGTATATTTATTTTCCTGTTGTCCCAATTACATTTTTTAAAAATTTTTAAATTTTATTTTAATTTTTTTATACAGCAGGTTCTTATTAGTTATCTATTTTATACATATTAGTGTACACATATCAATCACCCAATTCATCACAAACACACACACACAACCCCGCGGCTTTCCCCACTTGGTGTCCATATGTTTGTTCTCTGTATCTGTGTCTCAATTTCTGCCCTGCAAACCGGGCAGAAATACAACTGTATCATTTTTCTAGGTTCCACATATATGCATTAATATACGATATTTGTTTTTCTCTTTCTGACTTACTTCACTCTGTATGATAGTCTCCAGATCCATCCACGTCTGAACAAATGACCCAATTTTGTTCCTTTTTATGGCTGAGTAATATTCCATTCTATATACATACCACATCTTCTTTATCCATTCATCTGTCGATAGACATTTAGCTTGCTTCCATGACCTGGCTATTGTAAATAGTGCTGCAGTGAACATTGGGGTGCATGTGTCTTTTTGAACTATGGTTTTCTATGGGTATATGCCCAGTAGTGGGATTGCTGGGTCATATGGTAATTCTATTTTTAGCTTTTTAAGGAACCTCCATACTGTTCTCCATAGTGGTTGTATCAATTTACATTCCCACCAACAGTGCAAGAGAGTTCCCTTTTCTCCACACCCTCTCCAGCATTTGTTGTTTGTAGATTTTCTGATGATGCCCATTCTTACTGGTGTGAGGTGATACTTCATTGTAGTTTTGATTTGCATTTCTCTAATACTTAGTGATGTTGAGCAGCTTTTCATGTGCTTCTTGGCCATCTGTATGTCTTCTTTGGAGAAATGTTTATTTAGATCTTCGGCCCATTTTTGGATTGGGTTGTTTGTTTTTTTAATATTGAGCTGCATGAGCTGTTTATATATTTTGGAGATTAATCCTTTGTCTGTTGATTTGTTTGCAAATATTTTCTCCCATTCTGAGGGTTGTCTTTTCATCTTGTTTATGGTTTCCTTTCCTGTGCAAAAGCTTTGAAGTTTCATTAGGTCCCATTTGTTTATTTTTGCTTTTATTTCCATTACTCTAGGAGGTGGATCAAAAAAGATCTTGCTGTGATTTATGTCAAAGAGTGTTCTTCCTATGTTTTCCTCTAAGACTTTTATAGTGTCCGGTCTTACATTTAGGTCTCTAATCCATTTTGAGTTTATTTTTGTGTGTGGTGTTAGGAAGTGTTCTAATTTCATTCTTTTATATGTAGCTGTCCAGTTTTCCCAGTACCACTTATTGAAGAGACTGTCTTTTCTCCATTGTATATCCTTGCCTCCTTTGTCATAGATAGTTAACCATATGTGTGTGGGTTTATCTCTGGGCTTTCTATCTTGTTCCATTGATCTATGTTTCTGGTTTTGTGCCAGTACCATATTGTCCTGATTACTGTAGCTTTATAGTATAGTCTGAAGTCAGGGAGTCTGATTCCTCCAGCTCTGTTTTTTTCCCTCAAGACTGCTTTGGCTATTCGGGGTCTTTTGTGTCTCCATACAAATTTTAAGATTTTTTGTTCTAGTTCCATAAAAAATGCCACTGGTATTTTGATAGGGATTGCATTGAATCTGTAGATTGCTTTGGGTAATATAGTCATTTTCACAATATTGATTCTTCAAATCCAAGAACATGGTATATCTCTCCATCTGCAGGTATCATCTTTAATTTCTTTCATCAGTGTCTTATAGTTTTCTGCATACAGGTCTTTTGTCTCCCTAGGTAGGTTTATTCCTAGGTATTTGAGTCTTTTTGTTGCAATGGTAAATGGGAGTGTTTCCTTAATTTCTCTTTCAGATTTTTCATCATTAGTGTATAGGAATGCAAGAGATTTCTGTGCATTAAGTTTGTATCCTGCAACTTTACCAAATTCATTGATTAGTTCTAGTAGTTTTCTGGTGGCATCTTTAGGATTCTCTATGTATAGTATCATGTTATCTGCAAACAGTGACAGTTTTACTTCTTCTTTCCCAATTTGTATTCCTTTTATTTATTTTTCTTCTCTGATTGCCGTGGCTAGGACTTCCAAAACTATGTTGAATAATAGTAGCAAGAGTGGACAACCTTGTCTTGTTCCTGATCTTAGAGAAAATGCTTTCAGTTTTTTACCATTGAGAATGATGTTTTCTGTGGGTTTGTCACATATGGCCTTTATTATGTTGAGGTAGGTTCCCTCTAAGCCCACTTTCTGGAGAGTTTTTATCAGAAATCGGTGTTGAATTTTGTCAAAAGCTTTCTCTGCATCTATTGAGATGATCATACGGTTTTTATTCTTCAATTTGATAATATGGTGTATCACATTGATTGATTTGTGTATACTGAAGAATCCTTGCATCCTTGGGATAAATCCCACTTGATCATGGTGTATGATCCTTTTAATGTGTTGTTGGATTCTGTTTGCTAGTATTTTCTTGAGGATTTTTGCATCTATATTCATCAGTGATATTGGTCTGTAATTTTCCTTTTTGTAGTATCTTTGTCTGGTTTTGTTATCAGGGTGATGGTGGCCTCATAGAATGAGTCTGGGAGTGTTCCTTCCTCTGCAATTTTTTGGAAGAGTTTGAGAAGGATGGGTGTTAGCTCTTCTCTAAATGTTTGATAGAATTCACCTGTGAAGCCATCTGGTCCTGGACTTTTGTTTGTTGGAAGATTTTTAATCACAGTTTCAATTTCATTACTTGTGATTGGTCTGTTCATATTTTCTATTTCTTCCTGGTTCAGTCTTGGAAGGTTATACCTTTCTAAGAATTTGTCCATTTCTTCCAGGTTGTCCATTTTATTACCATAGATTTGCTTGTAGTAGTCTCTTAGGATGCTTTGTATTTCTGTGGTGTCTGTTGTGACTTCTCCTTTTTCATTTCTAATTTTATTGATTTGAGTCCTCTCCCTCTTTTTCTTGATGAGTCTGGCTAATGGTTTAGCAATTTTGTTTATCTTCTCAAATAACCAGCTTTTAGTTTTATTGATATTTGCTATTGTTTTCTTTGTTTCTATTTCATTTATTTCTGCTCTGATCTTTATGATTTCTTTCCTTCTGCTAACTTTGGGTTTTGTTTGTTCTTCTTTCTCTAGTTCCTTTAGGTGTAAGGTTAGATTGTTTATTTGAGATTTTTTCCTGTTTCTTGAGGTAGGCTTGTGTAGCTATAAACTTCCCTCTTAGACTGTTTTTGCTGCATCCCATAGGTTTTGGATCGTCGTGTTTTCATTGTCATTTGTCTCTATGTATTTTTTGATTTCCTCTTTGATTTCTTCAGTGATCTCTTGGTTATTTAGTAACGTACTGTTTACCCTCCATGTTTTTGTGTTTTTTACATTTTTTCCGTGTAATTGATTTCTAATCTCATAGCACTGTGGTCAGAAAAGATGCTTGATATGATTTCAATTTTCTTAAATTTACTGAGGCTTGATTTGTGGCCCAAGATGTGATCTATCCTGGAGAATGTTCCATGCACACTTGAGTAGAAAGTGTAATCTGCTGTTTTTGGATGGAATGTCCTATAAATATCAATTAAATCTATCTGGTCTATTGTGTCATTTAAAGCTTGTGTTTCCTTATTAATTTTCCTTTTGGATGATATGTCCATTGGTGTAAATGAGGTGTTAAAGTCCCCCACTATTGTTCTGTTACTGTTGACTTTCTCTTTTATAGCTGTTAGTAGTTGCCTTATGTATTGAGGTGCTTCTATGTTGGGTGCATATATATTTATAATTGTTATATATTCTTCTTGGACTGATCCCTTGATCATTATGTAGTGTCCTTCTTTGTGTCTTGTAACATTATTTTAAAGTCTATTTTATCTGATATGAGTATTGCTACTCGAGGTTTCTTTTGATTTCCATTTGCAAGGAATATCTTTTTCCATCCCCTCACTTTCAGTCTGTATGTGTCCCTAGGGCTGAAGTGGGTCTCTTGTAGACAGCATATAGATGGGTCTTGTTTTTGTATTCATTCAGCAAGCCTGTGTCTTTCGGTTGGAGCATTTAATCCATTCACGTTTAAGGTAATTATCGATATGTATGTTCCTATAACCATTTTCTTAATTGTTTAGGGTTTGTTTTTGTAGGTCCTTTTCTTCTCTTGTGTTTCCCACTTCGAGAAGTTCCTTTAGCATTTGTGGTAGAGCTGGCTTGGTGGAGCTGAATTTTCTTAGCTTTTGCTTCTCTGTAAAGCTTTTGATTTCTCCATCGAGTCTGAATGAGATCCTTGCCGGGTCGAGTAATCTTTGTTGTAGGTTCTTCCCTTTCATCACTTTAAGTATATCATGCCACTCCCTTCTGGCTTGTAGAGTTTCTGCTGAGAAATCAGCTGTTAACCTTATGGGAGTTCCCTTGTATGTTATTGTCATTTTTCCCTTGCTGCTTTCAATAATTTTTTTTGTCTTTAATTTTTGCCAATTTGATTACTATGTGTCTCGGAATGTTTTTCCTTGGGTTTATCCTGTATGGGACTCTCTGCACTTCCTGGACTTGGGTGGCTATTTCCTTTCCCATGTTAGGGAAGTTTTCAACTATAATCTCTTCAAATATTTTCTCGGATCCTTTCTCTCTCTCTTGTCCTTCTAGGACCCCTATAATGCGAATGTTGTTGCGTTTAATGTTGTCCCAGAGGTTTCTTAGGCTGTCTTCATTTCTTTTCATTCTTTTTTCTTTATTCTGTTCCACAGCAGTGAATTCCACCATTCTGTCTTCCAGGTCACTTATCCGTTCTGCCTCAGTTATTCTGCTATTGATTCCTTCTAGTGTAGTTTTCATTTCAGTTATTGTATTGTTCATCTCTGTTTGTTTGTTCTTTAATTCTTCTAGGTCTTTGCTAAACATTTCTTGCATCTTCTCGATCTTTGCCTCCATTCTTTTTCTGAGGTCCTGGATCATCTTCACTATCATTATTCTGAATTCTTTTTCTGGAAGGTTTTCTATCTGCACTTCGTTTAGTTGTTTTTCTGGGGTTTTATCTTGTTCCTTCATCTGGTACATAGTCCTCTGCCTTTTCATCTTGTCTATCTTTCTGTGAATGTGGTTTTTGTTCCACAGGCTGCAGGATTGTAGTTCTTCTTGCTTCTGTTGTCTGCCCTCTATGAAGCAGATGTTTTAACGGCACCTTATGTGAAGCTCCACGTTAATGATCACTAAATAGTAATTAATGATGGTGATAATGACTGGAGTATTATTTTTATTAAAGTACAAGGGCAATATGGAAATGCGGTAGTCTCCCTTTATCCAGGGTTTTGCTTTCTGAGGTTTCAGTTACCTTCGGTCAATTGGGGTCTCCTAGAGAAGCCGTGGGGGTTCTTTGGATGAAGAAGCCCTCCAAAATTCTCATGGTCCTGAAACAGGAGGGAAGGAGGCAGGGCAACCTTTGAAAGAATCTGTCCCATTTACTTTTGACTGTTTCTACCACATAATGTATTTTCCCTGTGCATAGTGTTATGGCTGTCCTAGAGATGTGCATATTTTCCTTATTCATTTTTCTTGATGTATGAATGCCAGACACACAGGAAAGACATGCAAGAATTTAAAAATTATAGAGACCCAGAGAGTCCAGAAGAGTTAAAATCCATGTCTGTGAATGTGAATGACTAGATAGACTTTTTAACAAAGTCCAAGGCAATGATAAACTGTGAAAAACATTTACAGCATTTATGCGTGAGTCCAGCCTTCTTAGCAAGTATCTGGTCTGCTCTGGTTCACAGGGTGGGGTGTGTAGTTTGTGACATGTACTCCTACAATGGGCTTCTCAACTCATAATCATCAGCGACTCAGTTAATGTAAATCCCTGACAATGGCAAGTTTAGTTGATAATTCTGTCACCAGTTTCTATCTTTTTAATGTATTTTTGGAGCATTTTGATAGGAAGCTGGGAGAAGGTTTACTAGGCACATCCAATTTATCACAATGACAACTCAAAAGTTGAGAGTCATGAGTGCCTCTTCAAAATCCCCCACTCATGATATACAGGTATTAGAGTTTTAAAGTCTGCTAAAGAATAAAGACAGAAAATGCGCTAATTGAGGGTGGTACAAGGGAATTTAAAATCCTAATTTTACAAAAATGTAGGCAGTTTATTTTATTGTACCCCCGAAGGTAAGTAAGCACAATGTAATTGGGGAATACTTCCATTAACAAATGGTGATAGCTGCGACACTTTGAATTGGGTTAGAAATTTGGAAAAATACTGCAAAATGGATTATGTAAATATGAAATCCTCAGAATACTTATAGAACCCAAGTTTGCATTATTTGTCTCTGTATCATTTGTAGATATGTATAATTTGTATACAAATTATTATAGACTGGAGCTGTGAGATGACTACAGTAGGGCTCAGAAGGTCTGCATCCTGAATATCATCAACAAGGGAATTCACTTCTGACAGGGGAAATCAAGTACCTCACTGTGCCCTATCGCCCAAAGTATTTCTGGTTATTGGCCCTCAATGAAATGTAAGCCCCTGGAGAAGGTTGGAGAAGGTCATCTGAAGTGACTAAGGGAATAAACAACCAGGCTTCCTGCTCACAGGACTGAAGAAGACCGGGAGAAAAGTAGAGTGTAAGTTCAAACAACGAATAGTGATTTCAAGAGGTCAGGTAGATTTTCTTATTTATTTTCTTTCCTTCTTTTTCCCTCCCTCCCCCCCCCCCTTCTGTTGCAGCATTTCTGATGCTTTTACGACTGCATACTGCATGATAAGTGTTCTCTTCCCCTCTTGCTTCTCTTGTGCTTTCAAATATTTATATGAAATTGGCTGTGGAATTCCTACACTCCCTTGCTGTAATGCTCTTGTAAGGTGCTGATTCTCAGCACTGACTTCAATAGAACAGAGGGGGAGAAATTAGATAAGGAAATACAACAGAAAATAGGACACAAAACAGAAATAAGGAATGCATCCCTTTTCTGAATTACCTCAAATGAACCTTTAAGGGTTCATGGGGAAAAATTTCAATAGCAGACGATTCTTTCCTAAAATACAAGGACCAGTATAATTACTGAGCATTCTATAAGACTCTAAATGAGTCCTTAAAAGCATGGTGTGTGTTATCAGTGTGGCTGCCATCTTATGATGGATGTTTTTTATTTTTCCTTTGGTTTTAAGAGACAAAAAATATGTTACTACTATACAAAATTTTTTTCCTTTGGTCTTAAGAGAGAAAAATATATAACTACCATTTACTGAAGGGCAGATACAGTAGAAAGCACTTTGTATTATTTCACTGAATCCTCAAAACAACAGCCTTTCAAAGTGGGATATTGTAAAACATACTTATTTTGTAGATAAATGAGGTTTATAGAGGTTAGAAAATTGCTGAAGGTCATATAGCTATTAATCGATGGGGTCATGATTTGAATCCAGATCTAACTTGACTCTGAAATACAAAATCAGAACCACTTCCCCACACTTCTAGCTAAATTACAAAGCATCAATGTTAGTCTGCTCTACAAATTGTCTACAAATATATGGAGAGCTGTCGTGTGGCAGAAGGAGAAAACTTTACATTGTGGGTCCAAGGGTGAAGCCAGTAGGTAGACGATTGAGGATGGCAATGACAGGTTCAGAGTCTGGGGTCCCTCATACTGCCAGAGCCTGCCTGGTGGGCAGAGTGTTCATAAGCCAGCTTGTCATGCCACAATGCCATCCTGACAACTTCTAGCAGATGCCTGGATTTCCTACTCTCCCTGGCTTTTCCTCTTCATCTGCCCCATGGCTCAGAGCTCACCTGTCTCTTGGGCTCTGTCATGTTCTCCCCTCCTGCTGTATACAGGGTTCCTTGGCTCACCCCCAAGTCTACTGACTCTAAGGAGGGACCCACAGTGACCTCTTCTGTTTTTGCCAGTGTCTGATCTCAGCCAAGACCCAGGTTCAGCTTGTTACTCCCTCACTCAAGCAGACAGCTGGAAGGAAGCCCATTCTGTTGCACAGGAAGAAGTCTGTCCCAGGAAGCAGATCTTGATACCATATGAGGAAGAGCTTCCTAGCAGCCAGCGCTATCCAAAGATTAGATGCTCTGCCTGTGGTAGTAGTTATAATTTTTGTCATGAAGGGTTTCAAATATAATTGTGTGAGGATGTGGTGGGGATAGCATCTGTACCTTTTGATACAGTAACAAAGACTCCCCAAACCTCAGTGGTTTACAACAACTCAGGCTTATTTTTCACTCAGGGTAAAATGTCCACCGTGGTTGTTGTGAATATTCCCTTCATCATTCTCCCTTGGAGGCCCAGGCTGACAGAGCAGCCTTTACCAGGGACACTGCAGGTCTCGTGTCAGAGGAAAAAGAGTCATGACAAACCATGCGTTGTTTCTTAGAGCCATGGCTCAGAAGGGACGTTTGTGCTCATACTTCATTGACCAAAGCAAGTCCATGGACACTCCTGAGTTTAAAAGGGTGGGGATGTATAGTTCTTCCTCAGGGAGGGGCACTACAAGTCCTCTGGCCAAGCTTGGCATCAATGGGCACGGAAGCATAAGGGGCAGTGAATCTTTGGAACAGCAACATAGTCTCCACAACGTCTGTGCCAAAACAGAGATTATAAAAGTACTACGAGGGTGGTTTAGGCTGGATGATTTGTAAGTTTTCTCCTAACCTGGAGATTCTATGATATGCCAGGGTTCCCCAACCTTTTAGTGGTGAGCAATTACTTTTGAAATATTGGGGCAGGGAGATGAGGGCTTGAAGCAATAGAGACAGTAAAGTTCCTGGAGCAGGTTGGTAGGGCTTCTCACTACACCCTTCTGTGTAGATGCTGTCTGGTCTCATGCAGCACTGCCCAAAGGAAAAACAGTGAGAACCTCCTGTGTAATTTTAGACTGTCTAGGAGTCATGCTATAAAAGGTAAAAAGAAGTGGATAATATTCATTTGAATAATATATTTTATTTAATCTAACATATTAAAAATAGTTTCAGCACAAAATCAATATAAAATTATTAATGAGATATTTTACCTTCTTCGTTTCATTCTAAGACTTCAAAATCTGTGTGTTTTTTACACTTTGAACACATCTTAATTTGGAGTAGCCATATTCTAAGTACTCAATAGCCACAAGTGGCTAGTGGCTACTGTAGTGGACAGTGTTAGTTTGGTGGAAAATGGTCAGGCTCTGGCATCAAACAGACCTGGATTTGGGGCTTCAGGTTTGGGGAGGATCCTGAGCTGTTGCTATTGAGGAGAGATGGAGAGAGGAAGCAAGAATGAAGAGGGTTTTATCTATACCCCTAAGAGGCAGGAATATTGTATCATGGTTAAGATTGCAGGCTGGTCAGACAGACTGGATTTGAAACTGACTTGATTGGAAATCAACTATGCCACCTAGTAGCCCTGTGGTCTTAGGTAAGTTATTTAACTTCTCTTACTCCCGATTTTCTTACCTGTAAAAAGAGGAAAGTTTAACTTCCCTTGAACGGCCTATGCAGGGATTGTTAATAGCATACCTATGTGGCCTGGCACATAACAGACAATAAATGGTTATTTATGATAACATTTGTATTATTATTTTTGTGAAGAAAGAAGAAGGGTAGAGGGGACAAACATCATTGCCACAAGGAGGGGAGGATGTTAATGGCAGTCAGGGAACAGGTCAGAGTTTATAATCAGCAAGTTATACCAATGAGTAAGCCAATTGCTCAGGTAGAGAATGCTGGTCTACCCTGCTTTCCTTTACCATTCACTCTGCAGATCTTTCTAAATCACTCGCTTCCTTTAGAACCGTTCTCCCTTTAACTCAACTTCTTCCATCTAGCATACTCTGCTCCAGTAATCCTAGATAGAAAGGCTCTGCATTTCACACTCAGAGAGTTTGGAGAAAGAATATAGTTCATAAATGAGAATTAGGTCTTGTGTGATAGAGAAAATTTGAGTCAAGATGGTGTCCACAGATCTGACTACGACCTCCAGTAGCCTAACTGTTGCTTATAATGGAGTCTCGTCTTGAGACAGTGAGCCATTTTGTTTCTGGCCAAATCTGGCATCCCGTGCAGGCACAAAAATGAAGAGACCCTGTCCTAACAATGATCTGTAGCATCATCATCAGGGGTCCAGCACAGAGCCCAAGAGAGCATAAAGAGACAGAGAACATACAAGAGCATAGCCCTTAATTAATGAACTTTACCATTAGGGTTGAGAGAGGAAGAACACTGAGGGGGAGGTGTTAAAATATGACTAAAAGCTGCAGCCAGCCCCTCTTCTTTGGCTCTGTCTTAGGAAATTCTTCCCCTAAGTCTTCCTACGAGCCAGCCAGACCTCAGGTTTTTTACAATATGAGCATCTTGGGAGCTAGCACACACTGACTTCAAAACTGTTATCAGCACCTTCCCTGGGATCAAAAAACAAGCAATACGGATTATACTCTCAGACGCCAGGTTTGAGAAAGCTCACAATACACTAATTTTCCAGGACAATGAGTGTCTCAAAGTTGATCCCTGATCCTGCAGCAACACAGAGAAAGAGCTACGTTCTCTGGCCAGCCAAGAAGTCCTGTTTTCTTAGCAACTGGCACCATTAGCCTAAGAAGGGGATAAGCAACCATTGGAATTTCAAATGGCGAATTTCCCAGAAATGCATTCTTCTTTTCTGAGAACAGCACAGATTGGCTGGCTTCAATGAGGTACCTGGGGTGATATCCTGGCACCCAAAATACAGTAAAAATATCGCCTTGGTGTTTCATAATAAGAATCATTTATAATTTCAATTTGCTATATACCTTTACCTTACATGGTTGAAAAAATTATATTTTTCTAGCAGTAAATCACTAAACATCATCTGGAATTTTCCTAGGATCAAATAACAATGTACACAACTGAGATAAATCACAAAAACAGAGTTTTTCACTCTATTTGATCTTGCTATTTTACATGAGTAAGAAAACAGATGAATGTTTTATGAACTTCACTTTCATCATGAATAATATTGTATATGACATTTAAACATACTCTTAATTATTTACCACATTTTTTCTGTTAACTTCTGGGCACTTAAAAATGAATTGAGATTTGCAGGGGTGAGGGGGTGTGACTTTGCATGAACATACCTTTCAGCTTTTCTGTGCAATCTATTCATTTCAAGGACATTCCCGTATAGAATCCAAATTCTGCATTTCCTTTGCACTGCAGTTTAATGAAACCCCAGCATTTTTCTTGCTCCAAAAATGCCAAATGTAGTTAAGAATGCCTTGATAATATGCTATTGCTAAAAACTATTTATATTCATAGATTCCTGACAGTTTACTGCTTTTTGACATGGTATCTCTCATTGTAGAACTTTGGCCAACATGTATATTTATATATATATATATTACATGTATATTTATATTACATAATTAACACATATATATTTTTCCTACATTTTGGTCTCCAGTTGCCACCAAACATACCTACACTCTGAGAAATAAAAATATGTAAAGCTCTTATTATCAGGATACAATTCTAGATATACATCTATAAATCATCTTTAAGTGGTTATGAATATTTTAGAAGTGAGGAATAATGTATACGAAAGCAGGATGCCCTAAATTTCAACCAATGTCAGTTGGTTGAAAAACTCATTACCACCGAGTATGAAATTAAAAGACAGACAGAACTACTTGCTTCTGTAAAGTCGATATGTGCAGGGGCATGTGTATAGGTATGTGTCTTTGTGCCGTATTCATGAGAGTTGAAAACATTTTGAGAAAGGAGATCGTCACATTCCACTTTAGGGAAAAACATGCAGTGTCTTTCACAAGCAAATACACAGGAACATTTATTTTCTCTTCGTTACAATTTGGGCTGGAGAGGGTGAGTATGACTGCCATGGCAGGTAGGGAGAGGCGCTGGTCCAGGGATCAGGAGGATGGGAGAGAGAGAGGGCAACCCCACAGATGTGCCATCACAGTCTCAGGTCTACTGTGTAACTTGTCAGTGGGTGGTTTATTTGTGGAATCTTTCCCTGCTGGTCACACAATGAGTGGGCGCTCCTTTGGATAAGCATAGCTAAATGCTGTTTGTATCTCATTTGGGGAGCATAAGACCAGGGCAGGCCTATACATCATCATTGCAGCCATAGAATGCTTTCCCCCAACCTGCGTTTAAGCTGAGAACATGGTGCCTTATGGGGATGGCCAGAGTTCAACATCTTTGGCCTCATTTTAAAAAGTTAACACACCATAATGCTGTGCTCATTCTTGCAACAGCAAGTATGTGAACAACCTAAAAAGAGAGAATAAATTTAAATGCTGTTAATTATGCTTGAGGCTATGACACTCTTTCCTAAGTAATTATGAGAGGGACACACGTCCCCAGCCTTTCTGGTTCCTGGTAGTTTACACAGAAAGAGGGAAAGGTGCATTGCACACATCTATCAAGTCCTTGGTCTCCCTGCTTCCCCGATAAACTGCGGGAGCCTCTGTCCAGTATTTGGAAAACTGTCTGCATATCGTTAGGGCCACAAACTTGCTGTGAAGAGGGAGCTGAGTCAGAAGCGTGCCTGCGATGATAGAAATAAACACATTTTTCCTTTGTATCCTTATTAGAATAGAATCAGAGAAATTCTGAGTGTGCTAAGGAATTATCTGTTTCACAGAGGCAGCCACTGAGACCCAAAGTTGCACGGCTGGTGCATGTAAGAACTTTCAGTTGTGCTATCTGCTGTACACAAAGTCTGCACTCATCCACGGAGTAAAAATAAAGACAAAAGAAAACAGATAAGGAGTGGTTAGTGTTGAGCCCTAGGGGCTAAAGTGACTGAATTTTTTTTTTTCTTTAACAAATCTGTCACCTTGAGAGTCTCCCTTGACCCCTTGCCCCAGATACTGGAGGGAAAGCAATGCCGGGCACAGCTGAAACAGGAAACGTGACACGTCTGGTGCACTGTCTTTGGCAAATGGATTACAGGAAACACTGATGTTTTTTGATGTTGTTTCAGTCGTGCTTGGGGACAGTCTGGAGTTGTGGGGTGGACCTTGGCAGATTACACATGTATCAGAGTTCAGAGGTTTATTTGTTCTTGTAGCGATTCCAAATACTCCTGAATGCGGCACAGAAAATGAATTAAGAGGGAACAGGGCAGCTACAGGTACTTACAGACGTGAGGAGACTTAATAAAACTTCTGTTGAGATGAAAGGACCTTAAACTCCATTAGCAGTATCCTTGGGAGAAAAGAAAAACAACAAACAAACTACCATGCTAGCAGGACATCCTGAAAGGACTGTCACTGGAGCAACCTGCTCCAAAGATTTTCCAACTAATTGAAATTAATGATCCCTCCAGCAGCTGAGATTGAGTCCCGCACCCCTACCACGTGCAACAAGCAGGACTCAACACTTAGCCAGGGAATTTGGTTTCAACCTGGCCTCTAGTTTTTAGTCTTTGCTTGTCCAGGGTAGGGCATTTTTCCTGGAGAAATCAAATGTACATCTAAGAATATCTGCATGAGGCTAGACAGGGCCAGCCTGTAGGAAAACTGGGAAATTCTCAGAATTGTGTTTGACCAGTCTCAAAGTTTCCAGTCTAGGGACTAAGTTTTCTGAACCAAAAGATTTTTGTTTGTTTGTTCATATTTTTGTAACTGTCAGGTGCAAGAGAATAGTCTGGCAGATGCATTTTTCTTTTTGTAAACCAACAAATATTTATTTATTCATAGAAACTAGAGCCATAAAACAGGATCTTAGAGAGATAAGCCTGCACTGGGGCTGAAATCTTTTAGTTTTGTTTTGTTCTGTTTTTTTCAAGAGATCTTTCTCTTCTAGCACTCTGGTCCTCAAACTGGCAACATACTGGAACAAACTAGGAAAATTAAAAATACCAAGGCCTGGGACTTTCCTGGATGTCCAATGGTAAAGAACCTGCCTTCCAATGCAGGGGACCCCGGTTCCATCCCTGGTTGGGGAACTAAGATCCCACATGCCGCAGGGCAACTAACCCCATGCGCCACAACTACTGAGCTCACACGCCTCAACGAGAGAGCCCGCATGCCACAAACTACAGAGCCAAGGTGCTCTGGAGCCTGTGTGCTACAATTAGAGAGAGAAAAATCCGCATGCCACAACTAGGGAGAAGCCCGAGCACCGCAACGAAGATCCCATGTGCCACAACTAAGACCCGAGACAGACAAAAAAAAAAAAAGAAAGAAAGAAAAAAAAAACCCAATGCCTGAGGGATTCTCATTTAATTGGTCTGGGGTGCAGCCTGATTCTAATATATGGCAATGTTTGAGAACCACTGTTCTAGCAGATCCATACACACACACACACACACACACACACATACACACACAGTACCATTTACAGGATATCTTAAAGCAACATCCATGTACCATTACCCAGATCAAGTTGGAAGACTTCGTTCTGATGCCAAAATATTAAACTTCTTAGAGGGTTTTACAGAGACAATTAAATACTTGGAATTTGACCTGACCAATTATCTTTTCCCCTGACAAGCTGAATGGAAACTATAGCATAAGGTATATCTCCTCCTCCTGGAGAAACTTTCTTCTTAGGGTCATCCAATGAAGATTGGGAACTAGGGTCAACAAGGACTTCCTGGGCTAGGACACCAGTACCAGGTGTAGGTAGTCACTGTGCCCTGGATGGCCTAAGGGATAGAAGCAGAAAGGGATAGCTACCCTTCCCAGCTAACCCTGCCCTTCGGGCCAGCTACGGCCCTCAGCAACAAGAAGGGTTCCCTTATTAAACAGTTAATATATTGCCTTGAATAAGTAGAAAGCAGAATTTCCAAAGCATTCCTACCTCTAAACAAAGTTGTTGCCCTTTTCCCAGGGCCACCTCTAAACACACTAGTAGAGGATGGCCTTGGAGAGCTAGTCTAACATTGTATTTGAAAGCCAGAGGAAAATTAGCCAAGAAACCACAGTTACTTGGTTTTTTTAGAGATGGATGAAGAGAACAGATTACATTTGTGATTAGAAATGTGATCAAATACGCCTTCTCCGGAGTCCCCACCCAACAACCCCGATAGGCTTTAAAGATCGCTCTGCTATAGAACCTTAAATTTTCATTATCAGATATTATTTGGATTAAGTCATTGAAAGTATCTGCCAAAAGACAAATCTGGGAGGCAGCACTTGCTGTGATTCTCAATGTCATGAGGGACTGGGGATGAGACCCTGATAGGGGTGGAGATGCTTTTCTAGACTAAATCCCCCCTTTCTCTACTGAGCCGAAATAATGGGGGTGGTGAAGGATGTTGTTACAAATGGGGATTTATTATGTATCTCATGTGCATGGTGTGGAGGTATTTTTTAAAAAGTGAAACAATTTATTTAAACCAAGAGTGATTAACATTTTGGCACAAATTAGTTGATCAGATGCTAGCAAAAGCCCTAGGGACAAGGACAAGGGAGAGGAGAGATGTGATGAGGAAGGAAGTGGGACAGTAAAATCTGAGGCTTGGGGGAGGGGGCCCCATATGGGGTGTTGCCCCCAGAGGCTTTGACCAAGAAGGGAACAGAGGAAGGGAACTGGCAAATGACAGCAGTAAAGGAGAATCTGAATAAAAAATGCAAAACGTGGACGACAAATGTCTATCTTTCTAGTTTTTCCTAGTTGTGTCCTGGTCAAACTCAATGTAATCAGAAATGACAACTGTTTTTGTTTGTTTGTTCCTTTTAGTACATCATAGTAATAGCTAACATTTACTGAGTGCTTGCTCTGTGCCACGCACCATTCTAAGTACTTTATATCATGTCTATGAGGTAGGTGCTATTTTTGTCTCCATTTAAAAAACAGAGACCAGAGAGGTTAAATAACTTACCACAGGCCACACAGCTATAAGTGGCTGAGCTAGGACTATGGACCCAGTGAATGAGTCTTACTCTTAAGGACTACATTCTGTCCATTCTTTATAAGGGTTAGGAGGGCATACGGACATGTATCTCAAAGAAGAAAGAAGAGTACCTACATCTTCTTTCCAGGGAGGGCCAACAGGCCATTTAGTTTCAAGCCCTTTACTTAGCCCTGAAAGAAGATAAACAAGTTTTATTTCTTTTAAGGGCTACTCGTCCCTTCAAAGGATGATTTCACATAGGTCACTGAGTACTAATGAAGAAGACAAGAGGTGGAGTTAAAAATTTTGTAGGTAAGTGTGAAAGTGGTGTCTATGGGAAGTGTGGTGGAGGGGAGCTCAGGGGTCCAGGGTTAGGACACTGGGCCCTCCTTTCTAACAACGGTCTCATAGTCTGTTCAAGGCTAGTTGAAAGAAAAATGGCTTCTTATGGGGATACCATTTTATAGCCCAAAACTGATCCCAGCACTAAGGTAATGTCCTGATATTCCTTGCATCGAATGATACTTGCAATCACGTTTCTCTCTTAAAAAAGCAAAAAGGCTTCCAGTCTGAGCTGGAGGTAAATAGAATGTGATTTGGTTACAGAATGCCTTTCATGTCATATATTCATTACTTAGAAGGAGCACCACATTTGCCTTTATTTTAAAATCATAGTAATTTAAAAAACAAAAGCCTAAGTGTATCTGTTTACGTTGAAAGCCCCCGTCTGTTTGATATGATTTTCTTTCTTAAGAGCTTGAAGAATGGCTTAGGCTTTCATCTCTCTATCTAGTGGTTTGGTTGACCTTCTAATGGAAAGGCCTGGAACTGGTTAAGTTCTGTGTGCAGCCAGCAGAGTGAAAGCAATAGACCATGGGGACTGAAGCTGAACTGTCTCGTCTGATGCTGTAGACCTGGTGGCCACTCTAGTGCCCAACACAAAGAAGGTCCTTAACGAGGAGACTACAGTCCAGAGAGATGAACTTATCTTTCCAAGATCACTCTACAAGTGTATGTGTTATCTAATAAATGCATAACAAATGACTACAAACTTATTACAAATTATTAATGAGGGCTCAGAACAACACACATTTATTACTTCATAGTTTCTGTGAACTAGAAATACAGGTGTGGCTTATCTGGGTCCTCTGCTTCAAGGTCTCTCACAGTTGCAGTCAAGGTGTCAGCTAGGGCTGCACTGCATCTGAAAGCTCAACTGGAGATGGACTCTCTTCCAAGCTCTTGCTTGCTTGTTAGAAGGAATCACTTCTCTGTTCACTGTTGGCCAGAGGCCATCCTCCATTCCTTGCCTCCAGGCCTCCCCAAAATGGGGTTACTTGCTTCTTCAAAGAGTCTGGGAGAGAGGTCTAAGATGGTGCGGGAGTAAGGACCTGAGCTCACCTCCCACTATGGACACACTGAAACTATACTTACATACAAAGCAATTCCTCTTGAAGAAGACTTGAGGGCTGAATGAACAGCTACTGCACATAGAAAGACCACATAGAAAGGGGTAGGAAAGATGGAGACACAGTATTCACAGGAACCCCACCCCTGACACGGTGACCTACAGTAGAGAGGGATATTGCTGAGAGCCCCCAGGTCTCCCCTTGGCCCACGCGTGCTCCGGCTCCAGCTGCCCTACCAAGGTAGCCTCAACCCAGGGACTGACCTTGACCAGGGTCAGCTCCAGACACAGTTGCCTTGCCAAGTCAGCCTCGAGCTAAGCACTCTCCAGGGAATAACCCTGGTCTAGGCCCACTCCAGCCCCAGCTGCCTTGCCAGGATGTCCTCAGGCACAGCACTCCCTAGAGATTGCCCCCTGCTCACACTTGCTCCAGCTCCGGCTGGCCTGCCAAAGCTGCAAGGTGCAAGCAGTCTACATAGGGGATGCTCCCACACAAGGACCACTCCTTCAATACCAGGAGAAGTAGTTGTTTTGCCTAATTCATAGAAACCAAAAACGAAAGTTAAACAGAATGAGGAAATAGAGAAATATATTCCAAATGAAAGAACAAAATAACCACCCTCAAAAAAAACCCCTAAAGGTCCACATAAAAAAAAAAAAATCCTAAAAAAAAAAAGAATGCTCACCAAACTCAGTGAGAGAAGCATGGAGGAATTCAGTGAGAACTTTGACAAAGACTTACAAAATATAAGAAAGAACCAATGAGAACTAAATCATACAATAACTAAAATAAAAATATGTATTACAGGGAATCAACAGCAGATTAGATGATACAAAGGAATAGATAAGTTACCTAGAAGATAGAATAGTGAAAATCACCCAGACAGAACAGCAAAAAGAAGAAAAGAATTTTAAAAAATTAGTAGAGTTTAAGGGACCTCTGAGATAACATCAAATGTACTAACATTCACATTATAGGGGTTCTAGAAGGAGAAGAGAAAGGGACAGAAAATTCATTAGAAAAAATAATGGCTGAAAACTTTCCTATCCTGGGAAAAAAACAGACATCCAGTGCAAGAAGCCCAGAGGGTTCCAAATAAGATGAACCCAAACAGATCCACACTAAGGCATATCATAATTAAAATGGCAAAAGTTATAAAAAGAGAATTTTAAAGGCAGCAAAAGAACAAACAAACAAATAACTAATCATATACAAGGGAAACCCCATAAGACTAGCAGCTGACTTTTCAGCATACACTTTACAGATCAGAAGGGAGTGGCAGGATATATTTAAAGTGCTGAAAGAAAAAAACTTACAACCTAAAAAATTCTATCTGTCAAGGTTATCATTCAGAATTGAAGGAGAGTTTCCCTGAGAAACAAAAACTAAAGGAGTTCATCACCACTAAACCAGCTTTACATAAAATGTTAACAAGTCTTCTTTAAGCAGATAAGAAAAAGCCACGACTAGATATAAAAAAAATACATGAAAGGGAAAATCTTACTGGTAAAGGCAAATATATAATAAAGGCAGTGGATCAGGCACTTAAAAAGCTAGTGTGAAAGTTAAAAGACAAAAGTATTACAATCAACTGTAACTACAGTAAATAGTTAAGGGAAGCACAAAATAAAAAGATGTAAAATATGACACAAAAAACATAAAACATGGTGATGGGGAGTAAAAATGTAGTTCTTTTAGAATGCCTTTGAACTATCAGCTAAAGTGACTATTAGCTTAAAATAGATGGATATTTTTATACAGGTTGATATATATGAATCTCCTTATTGTAACCACAAACCAAAAACTTACAATGGATACACAAAAAATAAAGAGAAAGGAATATAAACATAACACTAAAGGAATCCATCAAAACTCAGGGGAAGAAACCAAGAAAAGAAGAGAGGAACAGAGAAGAACTACAAAAACAATCAGACAACAATTAATAAAATGGCAGTAAGTATTTACCTATCAATAATTACATCAGATGTAAATGAACCAAATATTCCAATCAAAAGACATAGGGTAGTCAAATGGATAAAAAAAAAAAAGAACCATCTATATGTAGCCTATAATAGACTCACCTCAGATCTAAAGACACATACAGACTAAAAGTGAAGGGATGTAAAAAGATAATCCATGCAAATGGAAAAGAAAGCTGGGGCTGTAAAAAAAGATAAGAAAGTACATTACATAATGACAAAGGGGTCAGTCCAACAAGAGGATAAAACATTTGTAAAAATATATGTACCAAACATAGGAAGACCTAAATATATAAAGCAAATATTAACAGAGATAAATGGAAAAATAGACAACAGCACAATAGTAATAGGGGACTTAGCCTACTTACATCAAATGTTAGATCATCCAGACAGAAAATTAATAAGGAAACACTCGTCTTAAGTGACACATTAGACTAGATGAAATTAACAGACATATATAGAACATTCCATCCAAAAGCAGCAGAATACACATTCTTTTCAAGTGCACATGGAATATTTCCAAGATAGATCATATCCTAGGCCACAAAACAAGTCTCAATAAATGTAAGAAGACTGAAGTCATATCAAGCATCTTTTCTGACCATAATGAAGACTAGAAAATCAACTACAAGAAGAAAACTGGAAAAAACACAAACATGTGGAGACTAAACAACATGCTACTAAACAACCAATGCATCAACAAAGAAATCAAAGAGAAAATCAAAAAATACCTTGAGACAAGTAAAAATGGGAACACAAATATCCAAAATCTATGGGATGCAACAAAAACAGTTCTAAGAGGGACGTTCATAGCGATTCAGGCCTACCTTGGGGAAACAAGAAAAATCTCAAATTATCCATCTAAAAGTACATTTAAATGAACTAGAAAAAGAAGAAGAAGCAAAGCCCAAAATTAGTAGAAGGAAGAAAATAATAAAGATTACAGCAGAAATAAATAAAACAGAGACTAAAAGAAAAGAAAGTATCAATGAAATTAAGAGTTGGCTCTTTGAAAAGATAAACAAAATTGATAAACCTTAAGCCAGACTCCTCAACAAAAAAGAGCCCAAATAAATAAAATCAAAAATGAAAGAGGAGAAATTAAGTTACAACCAACACCACAGAAATACAAAATATTATAAGAGAATACTATAAACAATTGTATGCCAACAAATTAGACAAGCTAGAATAAATGGTTAAATTCCTAGAAACATACAATCTTCCAAGACTGAATCATGAAGACACAGGAAATCTGAATAGACTGATTACTAATAACCAAATTGAATCGATAATCAACCCCCACCCCCCCCAAAAAAAATGTCAGGTCCAGTTGGCTTCACAGGTTAATTACACAAAACATTGAAAGAAGAGTTAATATCTATCCTTTTCAAATTATTCCAAAAAACTGAAGAGGAAGGAATACTTTCAAACTTATTTTACAAGGCAGAATTACTCTAATACCAAAAGCAGAAAAAGACACCACACAAAAATGAGAATTGCAGGCCAATATCCCTGATGAACGTAGACGCAAAAAATTCTCAACAAAATATTAGCAAACTAATTCAATAATACATTAAAAGAATCATACACCATGATCAAGTGGGATTCATTCCAGGGATGCAAGGCCATTTATGACAAACCCACAGCTAACATCATAATGGTAAAGAGCTGAAAGCTTTTCCCTTAAGAGCAGGAACAAGACAAGGATGCCCACCCTCACCACTTTTATTCAACATAGTATTGGAAGTCCTAGCCACTGCATTAGGCAAGAAAAAGAAATTAAAAGCATTCAGATTGGAAAGGAAGAAGTAAAACTGTCAATATTTACAGATAACATGATACTATATATAGAAAACCCCAAAGACTTCACCAAAAAACTGTTAGAACTAATACACGAATTAAGTAAATTTGCAGGATACAAAGTTAATATACAGGAATCTGCTGCATAAACTAATATACACATAATGAACTATCAGAAAGACAAATGAAGACAACAGTTCCATTTCAGTTGCATCAAAAAAGCATAAAATACCTAGGAATAAATTTAACCAAGAAAGTGAAAGACCTTCACTCTGAAAACTATAAGACATCGAGGAAAGAAAATTGAAAATGATACAAATAAATGGAAAGCTATACTGTGCTCATTGATTAGAAGAATCAATATCATTAAAATACTCATGGTACCCAGAGCAACCTACAGATTCAATGCAATCCCTATCAAAATACCAATGGCATTCTCTACAGAATTAAAACACATAATTCTAAAATTTGTATGGAAACAGAAAAGACCCTGAATAGCCAAAGCAATCTCAAGAAAGAACAAACCTGGATGTATCATGCTTTCAGACTTGAAACTATACTTCAAAGCTATAGCAATCAAAACAGTATGCTAAAAGCTAAAATGACAAAAACGAAAAAAAACTCCCCAAAACAAACAACAAAAAAAACAGACATACAGATCGACGAAACAGAATAGAGAGTCAACAAATACACCCACACTAATATGGTCAATTAATCTATGACAAAGGAGGCAAAAATATACAATGTGGAAAAGACAGTTTCTTCAATAAATGGTGTTCAGAAAACTGGACAGTTACACACAAAAGAAGGAAACTGAATCACTTTCTTACACCATATACAAAAATTAAATGGTTTAAAGACTCTAATTTTAGACCTGAAATCATAAAATTCCTAGAAGAAAACACAGGCAGTCACCTCTTTGATATTGACCTTAGCAACATTTTTTGAATATATCTCCTCAGGCAAAGGAAACAAAAGCAAAAATAAACAAATGGGACTACATCAAAGTAAAAAGTTTTTGCACAACATATGAAACCACTGACAAAACAAAAAGGCAACCTACTGAATGGGAGAAGATATTTGCAAACAATATATCCAATAAGGGGTTGATAACCAAAATATATAAAGAACTCATACCATTCAATATCAGAAAAAACTAACAACCCAACTAAAAATAGACAGAGGTCCTGAATAAACATTTTTCCAAAGAATACATACAGATGGCCAACAAGTACATAAAAAGATGCTCAACATCGCTAATCATCAAGGAAATGCAAATCAAAACCACAGTGCAATATCACCTCACACCTAGAATGGCTATTATCAAAAAGACGAGAAACAACTTGGAGAGTAGAGAGGATATGGAGAAAAGGGAACCCTCGTGCACTGTCGGTGGGAATGTAAACTGGTGCAGCCACTATGGAAAATGATATGGAAATTCCTTAAAAAACTAAAAATAGAACTACCACATGATCCAGAAATTCCACTTATGGGCATTTATCCAAAGAAAATGAGAACACTAATTCAAAAAGATTAAAATCTTGCCATTTGAGGCAACATGAATGGACCTGACAGTATTATGTTAAGTGTAATAAGTCAGACAGAGAAAGACAAATGCTGTATGACCTCACAAGTGGAATCTAAAAAACAAAGCCAATAGCGAACAAAGCAAAACAAAACAGAAACAGATTCACAGGTACAGAGAACAAACTGGTGGTTGCCAGAGGAAAGGTGGGGGTGGAGGGAAGGATGCAATAGGTAAAGGGGATTAAGAGGTACAGACTTCCTGCTCTAAGACAAATAAGTCACAGGGATGTAATGAATGTACACATGGAAATCTAGTCAATAGTACTGTAACAACTTTATATGGTGATGGATGATCTTATTGCAGTGACCATTTCATAATGTATAGAAATACCTTGTACACCTGAAACTAATTTGTTAATTATGATTCAGTAGGGACAGAGAAAGAGAGAGAGAGGGACTCTGCTAGGAAGATGGAAGTCACACTTTTACAACCTAGTCATGGAAGCAACATCCCATCACCTTTGCCATATTTTACTGAATAGAAGCAAATCACAAGTACCACCTGCCCGTGAAGTGGGGAGGCTTATACAAGGGCATGAATACCAGGAGCAGATAACTGGGGGTGTTATCGTAGGGTCTGGCCACCACACTCAGGGAAATAAAACCAGGACTACAACCTATGATAAGCATTGCCTCTCCACCCTCCCCTTTCCTTAGCTAACCATACGTATGTACTTTGAACACACATATAGTATAACTTATTACGAGCAAGGCAATGTAAGGATCAGCCACGATTATAGTGAAAGGGTTCACAATCTACTAGGGGAGATGAATGAAAAAGCTACACAAAATATACAAGAAAATATTGATACCGAAAATTGTGGGGAGTGGGGGTCAGGGGGGTATTCAGGTCCAGAAACATAAAACGTCCAATAAAATAAATTCTACTTTGGGGCTGCTATTGTTCACAAAGTATACAGATGATTTGAACTGGGTCTGGAAGAGTAGATAATAACCAAGATTTATATTGCTTTTTGCGTGTTTTACTACGTTAAGTGTTTTATATGAAATATTCTATTTAATTTTCATAGTAATCCCCTAAGGTTGGTTTTATTATCATCTCCACTTTAAAAATGAGGAAACTAAGGCCCATAGAGGTAAAGTGACTTGCCCAAGGTGGTGAATAGGGAACCAACCACATCTAACCCACAGTCCACTCTTATAAGCATTGCTTCCAATGGGACTGGCCAGTCTAGGCAAGTGGGGGAAAGTCATTTCCAGCAGTGCAAACGGCATTAGCAAAGAAGTAAAGACAGCTAGCCTTTTGGTTGGAGAGACTACAGTTCCCTCTGTCTAGAAAGTTCTTTCCTTAGCTCTTCATAGGGCTGGCTCATCAGTGCCTTTGGATCTTAGCTCAAATGTCATTTCCAGATAAAGTAGTTAGGAACTCCCTCCCCCCTCCCCTCTATCACCATCATTAGCTACTTTTGTCACTTCATCATATTTGCTATTCTCATAAGTCAACATAAGCCATAATTATTTTGTCCATTCCTTTCTCTACTTGGTCACTGTCCCCCCTCCTGAATGTGAGCCCTATGAGGGAAAGGACCTTGTTTGGCCATTACTTCTGTGTCCCCCACGTCTTCATAATGCCCAGTATAAAGTAGGTACCTGACCAAGTGTGAAATCATTACAGGAGAGGGGTAGGGAGGAAAGCTGAAGCTGGTTTTTGTGCGGTTAAGGAGTTTGGTTTTTATTCTGTAGATGATGATGGAGCCTGTGGAGGATTTTTGAGCAGGAGAGTGACATAATGACAGCAGAGTTTTGAGAAAATGACTGTGTGGACTGCATGCTTCTGGACAGTGATATTAAAGAACAGTTTGCTTTCAGAGTTCTTGTGACCCTTCCTATGCCCTCAACCTCTCTAGAACCTAAAGATTTTCAGCCGTCTATCGTTCTCCTGCCAAGGGGAAAACTCATTTCAAGGGAGATATAAAATACTTATTTCTGATCCTTCCAGGAAATCTTGCATTTTAAAGGAGAGCTGATACTTAACACTGGCCCCTAGGTTCCAGACCTGGTTTTGGATCTGGTGTGCTGTGTGATCTCAGGTAAACCCTTTATGTCTCTCAGCTTAAGTTTCTTCTGTGAAATGAGGAGGTTGGGCTAGATGCCAATCCTATGATCTCACTATGCTCATCTCTAATTAAAGGCTGGGGTGTTTTGATAGATAATCAAGGATAGAAAAAACTCTTTTCTAACAGTAAGGAAATTTTTAAATTTCCTAACCAGTGGTCAAGAAAAGTTGTTGACTTACATTTACCTAGATTACAGGTGAGTTGGTTTGTTTTTCTTGATACCTTTATTCATGTTCTGCTTCCTCCTCCACAAAAGGTCCAGAAACATGCAGCCAACCTCTTGTGAGACACAGTCTCGGGCGATAGATGGGTCTCCATTGTTTCTGCATTTATAGCACACTGTCATGAACTATAAAATGAGCATGAGCCAGAGTCATCTTGGGGGTGGCCCAGACAGGACTGGCTAGTGAATGAAATATCACACGGCTTTCAAGGATGGGAAAGTAAGAAAGACTTGCAAATAAGTTAATGCCAGAAATCCTATTGCTGCTGCCCAATCCCAAATCCTGCCTCTCTTGCCTACCTCCCTGATCCTCCCGCCACTCATCCATCCTCGGGAAACTTCCCTGCCATGTGGCTTTGCAGCCTCCAACAAAAATGTATTTAGTAACTCCCGGAAAGATTTCCATCTAGTACTTTGCTACAGAATACAAATGGGGCATTTGAGCAGTGTTTCATGGTTAGGATGTACCACACACTGCCACATCTGTTTAAACTCCTGTTGAAACGTGTGCCTCCCCCTTTCCCTTTCTTTCAGCTTCCCCGCTGATCTCCCTGCCTCCTCATCCACACAAACACAAGCATTCTTCCTACTTCTGGAAGCTTAGATGATTTTCCCTCTAAAACTTCAGAGGAGGAGACTGCCTGGCAGTTTTTGAAAGTTTCCTTGAGTTCTATTAAATTGAAATAGCATTTTTAGAACTTGGAAAATAGTAGTGGAGCACGATGGTGGTCTTCTCAGAGCATGTCAGGATAATCAATCTTTTTAAAGACCTGCAGGCGTGAAGTGTGACAGTGCTCAAGAGCTCGGATCCGATGTGTCTGACTTGCTGGAGTCTCTGCTGAGGAGGATAATTTATCATATCTTAACCGTGGAACCAGTTGGATTAATTGTTTCCCATGCATGTATGTATTTAATCGTGCATATGTCCCTAAGTGTGATAGAATCACTTGATGGGCTATCCTTTCACTTCCTAAACTAATCAAAGCCTCTCTCTTATCCCAAATCTGCCCACCCTCTCTCCCCCAAAATCCTTAAGGAACAAAATTCCAATCTTTGTATTCAAAACACAAAAACAGAGAGTATATTTAAATGTCTTCTTCTAATACTGTTTCAGAACAAGAGAGACTTCATTAAGTAGGAATTAATCAAGTTTTGCTCATAACCGCAGTTATTCAGCAAAGACTAAAGGGCATATCCTATGCCATCCTGACAAGGAAGGTACTGCCATGCATAGGAACTGGTGGGGGTAGGGACTAGTAGTCACCCTGACCTTCCATCTTGCCATCTGCAAAATGGAGACAGTACTAGAGCTCAGGTTGTGGCCACAGAGGTTTGTTTTATGAGAAGTTACTCAATGCATCTAAGCCACAGTTAACTCACATGTGGAACAGATGTGGTATTGCTCAGATGTCATATGAAGTAAATAAAACACTTCATTTGAAGTGCCTAGCTCAGGGGCTGGTTCATCCTAGGCGCTCCATAAACAGCACAGGACTACTAAGGTAATGGTGAGGAAGACACAGTCAGAAGCAGTAGTCCCCAAGGGGGTGCCAAGGTTATCCTTTGGTAGTGTGCGAAGAAGATACAGTGATTTCTTTTGATATTTGTATTTTATCTAGAAAGGAAAGAAAATAGCTTCACAAACACTTAAAATACTGGTTGACCTGTGGCCTCTCTCGGTCTGCGTGTCAGTGCCACGTGACCTGGGAGGCAGGCGAGCCATCTTAAGCAACGGGAGAGCTCATCACAGCAAGGATGGGTGGGCAGTGGGGCCCTTGCGTTGGCCTTCACGTCTGTGTGTTGAGATGAATTACTGTGTGTGCAGTGAGGTGGGCTGTCAATATTATCGAGTTTTAACCAAACTAACCCCTGTAAACTAGATGACTAAAAAGGATTCCTGCTCTACTTAAAAAAAAAAAAAGAGTATTAAAGATACGGTAAAAAATTGTGGTGGGGTCTGAGGTTTTTCTACTTGCAAGCTAATAAGCTAGTTTGCCACATTTAATGGAAACTGGCAGAAGACTCCTGGGTCAGAGACAAAATACTTGACTACTCACAGTACAACAGGCAGCATGAGCCACATGTCTGTCCTAGCTCCCCTTGCCCCAAGTCCCTCAGGGCCAACGTGGACAGCCTGGGTGTCACAGCTGAACAAAGTCTGACGAAGGAAGCCCAAATACTCTATAAAGGGACTGTTAGAAACCTACCCACACTCTGCCCCAGAGAAAGACATTATCTTTATAGTATTAGACAGCAAACAAACCTGTTCTCTGCTCTAGAAGGAGCCACTATTTTTATGTTTCAAGGCTGTTTGCTATATAAACGTCCTTGAAAAGATAGCCCAGAACGAAAGCTGCCAGAGCCTGTGCTCACAAGACAAACAGAAAAAAAAGGAGACCGATGAAGACCTGACTCAAAGAAGATATTATGTATTAATGAAGTACAAAGGAAAATAAGAAAATATCTCAGCTTAGACTCCTACCTCCAGAATGAGCAAGCCCTTTTATATGATATAAACAGTGATGAACTAATTAGATCAAACCAGAGGTCAGCTAAAAAAAAATTAGAAGTGATAAAAGACTATCTGAAATACAGATTTATACGTACTCCCATGAAACATAAACCTTGATGCAATTACATAAATTGTACCTTGAAATATTAGCAAATCATAATAGCATGTTTATATGATTTATCAATAAATGTACACATAAGTAAAGAACTAAAATTTGGGATCTGTGCTCAACTTGTTTAACTTTGGGAGATATACATTCATATCCTTGTTCTAGACTAGAGTGGTATGATATGCTGGGAGTTGGAAGGATTCCAGAATGCAAAAGACTTTGGTATAATTTTCTTCTAAGTTCTTCTATAGTCATAGCAAACGTAGAATCTTCCAAAGAGGTTCTTCTATACTAACAGCATCTATACGTGATATTTTTGTTGTTACAAAACACATTTTGGCTTTAAAAAGAGGGCAGAAGTCATTCCTAAATTCCTGATCACCTCTTGAATTAGGTAAGGGGATTTAAACTTCCTCCAAATCTCCAGAAGCCAGTTTCTCCAGGGAACAGAACTTCCCACTGGGCTGAATGAGACCTTCCACCTGCTGAAGGGAGCAGAGCCATGCCACGGTGGAGCAGGACCTGCGACAGCTAAGGTTGTGTGCCTCTTCCCAAATTCCCCCTACCTCAAACTCCTTGAATTACATCCCAGTTTCCATCCAGGCAAAATGAGAGGGAAGGGACTCAGGGTCAGGAGTGATGGGGCAAGGTTGTTAGTGAGGATACAGCTCTGCTTTGCCTTCTGGAGAAAGGTTCTGCTGTTCACTGTTCTGCCTTGGACTTTCTATGTATTCAAGGCTGTTCCTCATCTTCCTTCTTGCTCTCCCAGGCTTTGCCATTAGTCCTGGCAATTCCTCAAGAGGGAGTCGAGAGCATTTGCTCTTGTTTAGACTCCTCTGGGAGTCTATTTTCACAATCGTTTGGTGCAGAGACTCTTAGGAAAGCATAGAGAGGTCACCCTTGGCTCATAAGCATGGTCAGGAAATGACCCCTAGTGCTTGTCTAGCTGCTGAGGCAACTAACAGTTTCACCATCCTACATTCAAAAGGCTGGAGTAGAAATCCTTATTTTAGCCCCAGCAAGTGAGCATCTCACAGATTCTGAGGTCCAACAATGCTGTGTTTGAATACCGGCTCATCTCTTGCTAGCAGTGTTACCTTGGAGTAATCACATTTTCATTCCATGCCTCGGATTCCTCATCTGTTCACCTGGGTTGACACTCATATTCATCTTGTGAAAATTGTGAGGCAGGTGCATGGCATGTGGCAGGTGCTCAATAAACACTAGCTGTTCCTCCGTCTTTGGAGTAGCTAGGAAGATTAAATTAATAATAGATAGGAATGTTCTTTTTAAGATTTCAAGCTATTCTAATTATTATCTTATTTTATTTGGTGGTTGCTATTTCTTATGCCAAGTTTCCTCTGAGGTTTCCTGAGTCTAAAACCCTTTATCCCAAAGGAAAGGATTGTTTCTTACTCTTCTGAGGTGGGGGATGGTGGAGGTGGAAGGAGTTAATTAGTAAATAGTCAAATATTGGCAGCTAAGACAGAAGACTGGTTCATTAATCTGGGTTTTGGAAAAGCTGAAGCCAAGAAGGGATTAAATGTGCAGGGATTTTATTAGAGGAAGTGCCTGTGAGAGAAAACGGGGCAAAGCTGGGAACTCTGAAAAAGCTGTCAGACCGCCAGGCAACTCTGATTCCTCAGTGGAAAGGGGGAGAGAAAGAGCATCCCAGACCACCATGCAGTCTAAGGAAGGGTCTGCAAGGTTGTTGGCGGGCCCTTGAACCCCAGTGGCCTGGCAGAGGAGTTCTGTGTCTCCCAGAAATGGGCTGGCCTTATGATCTCTGCCACCCTCAGTCTGTAGCTAAGAGAAACCCGCGGCCTCAGTGCAAATGCAGTGATGGATTTCAAAGTACAGTAGCTGCGCCCTTGCTTAAAGCACTCCTGTACTGGAGATCTGGTAGGTACATTCTCTTGGCTGTCCCAGGCCAGTCCCCTGCACGCCCTCCTGCCCTCCTTGGGACAGCTTCAGAGTTAGACACAGGAGGCAGTCTCTTTTCCTGAACGAATTGAAGGTGAACTAGGAATTCATGTTGTGCTAAAAAAAAAATATCTCCCCACGTCCTGCCAGAGTGACTGAAATTCCACCATTGGAAACTGACTCCCAAAGGTCTCCAAAGTCTCCTTAAGAAAGGATTAATTTAATAGCTTCCAAGGTAACATGCTTGTGCCACTGAGCACCAGATAAAGAAGTGAGAGTAGGGGGTGGCAGTGGTGGGGGTGGTATCGGAGGATGGGGGTGCCATCATTTTGAGAAATAGTCCTGGGTGAGCCCTGAAGAAATCTGCAAACTTCGACAGTTTTCCAAAGAACACCAGGGAAAGCATTTGACCCAACCGAGCACTCGACTGATCTTCACCAAAAAGACGAGGCTTTTGTGTTGGGGAATGAAACATGCTCTTAAGACCTAGTACGATACCCAAGCGCTCTCTCCAGCGGCTCCCAGCGGCAGCTTCACGTTGGCAAACTTGATAAGTTGTCCCAAGGCTGTCCAAAGTTCCCAGAGCATGTGCGTGTCTTTCGGCTCATGGAGCACAGTGGCTGGCATATATCTGGGCCCAAAGCCTCGAGCTCCCCGGCCTCTTTGGTGGCCGAAGGATTGTGTTCCTCCTCTAAGCACAGCACAGTCAAGCTGGTACTAGAGCTCCTAGGTCTGGAGCTTGTATCAGTTGTTGGCTAGATCTGAATATCTGTTAGAGGGCAGACCTAAAAACACCCTGGGAACTTTCCCAGAGATACGTTTCTCATGGAGCCAAGAGGACAACATAAGTGATCCATCCTGAACTTATTAATAACTGTCACATTTCTGTCAGGGCATTGGAAGAACCATTTTGGGGGCTTGGTACCTTGAGTTCTCCATAGTAAGTCAGGATGCCAGCATGGGCTAGAGCCATGATTCTGAAATGAGACTGCACTTCAGAATAGCAGGGAGACTTTGAACAAAATACAGGTCTCCAGGCCTCATTGGAGAGTCCTATTAAGGAAGAGAGCCTGGGAATCTCTGTTTTAAAAGCCTTCTCATCTCCCTCATTCATTCTGATGATCCACCATACGTATATCAGCTAAAAGCCGAGTCACTGAAGTGGCAGCAATAGCCACTGGATTTTGCTTGATCAGACTTTGTCTGAACTAAATCTTTTTTGGAACAAGCTGGGGTATAACCAATGAAATAACAGAAAATAACGCTACTTGACACACATCAGAACTGAATGGGTCCCTGGGGAACAGACTCTGAGATGGAGATTAGCACGCAGGGCTTTTAACAGGGAAAGCTCCTGGGGACAGCACCTGTGGGAGGGAGGGAAAGGAAACAGAATTGGGCAGAGGGAGACATTAGCTGTAATGAAGTCCCAGTGCAAGCCCTGAGGGACCCAGTGGGGAGCTCTGGAGCTGGGACGGTCTTCCCAAATTGTCCTGACTTGGGGCAGGGAGCTTGGCTTTCATACCCTTATGTCGATCAGTCATTGAATTGCATGTGGGTTGCCCACGGAAGGAGGTGTGACCTTTGATGGGACAGTTCTCCTCAGCCAATGCAATTCCCAGAAAGGGCTCGAGGGCTGCCTTCAGCAAGCATTCCCAGCACCCGGGGAACATTTTCTTTTTACTTCTGAAGAGGGATGTGGGAAGAAGGGCACACATCTACTACAATGGGGTTAAACTTCAGATGGGATTAATTTGTATTTAGGCTGGGATTAAACCCAGCATCCTCTGCCCTCCCTCAGCTCACTATCTAGGATGAGCCCCTGGATGCCAAAGAAGAGTCAGGAGCTAGTACCTTTCCCAGCGTGAGAGACTCTGAGTGATCAATTTATGGGAATAAAGTGAGACTGGATTGGACTGGGCATTTGACTCTTAGATCTGATAGAAGAGAAAGAAGGCTATCAGAAGTGAGAATACTTAGCTGGTTGGTGTGCTGTGCTAATAAGACTAAAGGTATATGCATAACACCCATGTGGGCCAATGAGATTCATTCTTTTGCTCATCATTAACTTGGGGTGAGCATGCATTAGCAGATAATTCAAGGCGAAGATTATATCCATTCCCCGAATCGTGTCATGACAAAATAGTGCTCTACTATGACCACCCCCTCCCCCAATAAACACACCTTACCTCAACCCTACACTATCTCCAGAGAACTGAGCTCCCAACAGCATAAAGTCTCCAATTAATTATGAAAAGGTTTATTATGGCAGAAAATAATGTCACCAAGGCTGAATCCCAGATATTTGACTGTGCTGATTTTGATAGGTCCCTTCCAAGTTTCACAGTGGTTAGATTCCCCTAATCCCCTAATAATTATTAGAGATGTCTAGGAAAATAAAAACCCCACCACATTCTTTTGATGAGAATGATTATTTGGTATTCCTATTTATTTATTCACTTGTAATGAGCAAGAGACACTTGGTGAGTCTGTTCTGTTCCTCTATCAGATTCCCTTATGCATAAATTATTTGAGGGTAAGATTTATGCTCAAAGAATAATGAGGTAAACAGGAGCAAACGGAATAATTTAAAAGCAATTCATAACAAGGAAGCGATCACATACATACTGAAAGCATGGAGAACCCCATCCTGTTGCTCTGTTCTGTTTGAAGTCAGGTCAAAGAAGAATTTCACCCCAGGGACCATTTCTCCAATGAAACCCCAAAATGCTTTCTCTTGTTTCAACTATGTCACAACTCAAGACTTGAGTGCTGAGAAACAGAAACCGTTGGTACCTTCATTAAGATTGTTTTGGCTTACTTTTATTTTCTAAATTAAATCATCATCGGTGCTTTTCCTAAAAGTTTCCTCCTTGAGAAAGAGTGCTCATCGAAACTATGTTTAGTTTGCCAAAGCTCTTAAAACAATATACAAAAACTTAAAAGAGAGCCAGGCTTGGAATGCAATTCATATGCAAAGACTCTGGATCAAGCCAAAAGGCATTACTTAAAACTATGAACAAATAACTTTGTGACTAGAATTGTAAACAGAAATATAATTTGCTAATGGTTTGTTCCTGAAGTCAGAGGTCCCTCCTCTTACCTGGTTATTAATCTGGGACATCATGGAAATGAGATAGAAATAATATATCTGAACTTCATTTAGAAATTTGACAGGATTTCTTCTGCTGTCCGAATGGGTTTAATACAGAAATATGTTCTGGATAATCAATGGCAACCTGCAGGTATGTCTTTAAAACAATGTTGCAGTCCTCTATTTTTTTTCAATGACTGTATTACAACTAAAATGATTGATAAAATCTGTGAATAATAACCTAAGCTAGGAGGAATAGTTCTATAGCTTTAACTACCAATTAGAAACCTATATGCTCCAAATTTACATCTCTAGCCTGTTTTCTGAGCTCCATATCTATCCAGCTGACACTTCTACCTGATACACCAAACACTCAACATGGCTAAAGCCGAATTAATCACCTCTACTCTACCCTCCAACTGCTTCATCTCCTATAATTCCTAATAAATAGAAGCTTCATGTAGCATCTCAAGCTAGAATATTTCAGTTTATTATATTACGTCTAGAGTACAAAACATCCAGTTGTCAGCACCCCACTTCTATCCCCTTGAGCCTTATTTCAGGGCATACTGGCCTGACTTCTATCTGTCCCTCTTTACCTGAGGTCTTTCTCAGGCCTCCAGAGCCTACTCTGCTTGCATACATAGCAGGCCAAGCATGCTGAGAACTAACCACCCACTGTTCCTCAGCAATCCTTGACTGGATTATTGGCAGGAGGTGGTGTATACATACCCCAGCTCCCTTGCTTCCCAGGTGGGATGACTCTGGGGGTCATGTTTTATACTCTGAGAGTTCCCAGGTGGGATGAAGCTCCAGTTACCCACAACAGTAATGCTATTGGCTGCCTTTACTGCCCCTTCTGCCTTTCCCACTCCCCTACTCATACCTTCTGGGATCACTTCACAAATAAATTACTTGTACTCAAATCCTTGTCTTAGGGTCTGCTTCTGGGAGAACACAAAGACATCAACCAATTACTGCCAACTCAGCAGAAAATAATTATCGATTAAATCAGAATTTGAGGATATCAGGATTAAAAAGGTATCTCCTTAAAAAATATTTTTTAAAACTTGGCAATTTGACAGGCTGGGATATCAAATGATATTGACATATCATTATGATATGATATTGATAGGAACAGCCAAGTTAGACGGTCCACCTGCACTTGGCATCCAGATTGCTGGCTACTGAGGGTTGCTGTTCATTGATCTTAACAGCACCCACCTCTCTGGGCCTACTTTCTACCACCTGTCCTTCCCTCTTGATTCCCCCCAACACCTCCCTGTTTCACGTCCCTATGTCTCTGACTGTTCTATTTGCCATTGTCCTAGAAATTTCTATTTGTCCTTTAAAACACAATAAAGCTGCCCATTCTTCCAGGTATCCTCTTGCCTCATTCCCCTACACCAATGTAGTCGTTCTCCACTCTGATTATTCCTAGTGCAGAATGACACAATTATCAATCAACTGAATATTTAATATTAAAATACAAGTGAGTTAAATTGGAGGGCACAGAAATCTACCCTGGCTCTCTCATGCACTCACAACCTGAGCATGATGGTTCTTAATAATGATTCATTTGTTTATTATCATTCCTTTGTTCCTTTGTTCCACAGCCAGTTGAGTTAGAATGCAATCTTTAAACAAGTGTCCAGAACTTAAATCCAGATAAAGTACCCTGAAAATGAGGGAATATTACTCAGTATTTTAAAACAATCTTTATAATAAAAGTAAAATGCTTATGTTATCACGTTAATTGAGAAGAAGAATACAAAATTCAGTGTGCAGCGTAAATTCAAAAATTGTGAGTTTGGGCTTCCTTGGTGGCACAGTGGTTAAGAATCCACCTGCCAATGCAGGGGACACGGGTTTGAGCCCTGGTCCAGGAAGATCCCACATGCCGCAGAGCAACTAAGCTCGTGCACCACAACTACTGAGCCTGTGCTCTAGAGCCTGCAAGCCACAGCTACTGAGCCCTCGTGCCACAATTACTGAAGCCCGCACGCCTGGAGCCTGGGCTCCGCAACAGAAGCCGCCGCAATGAGAAACCCACGCACCACAAAGAAGAGTAGCCCCTGCTCGCCGCAACTAGAGAAAGCCCACGTGCAGCAATGAAGACCCAATGCAGCTCAAAATAAAATAAATAAATGTATTAAAAAAAATAAATTGTGAGTTTGAAAAAAGTGGAAAGAAACCCATTAATGGTAATGGCAGTGGATGTCGGGGGTGGGACTCTGGTGATTATTTTTCAGCTGCTCTCAACTTTTTATGTTTTCCAAGTCTTCAATAATGAGCAGGTTTCAGAAAATAACAATGACACCTTTTTCACCTGTAAGGAATGATTTCCCATAGATCAATCACCATGGAAGAAATTTTATAAGTTATTAAAGAATTATCTACAGACCATGTCAAGAGACCATGAGGCTTTATGGGTGAATCCCTTCAAATGTTGAAAACTACATCACATCAGTCTGCTGCCACATAATTTGTTTCACAGCATAGGAAAAGCTGAAAAGCTACACAGTTTTGTTTTTTAAAGAAAGAAGTATGACCCTGAAACCCAATCTTATTACACACACACACACACACACACACACACACACACACACACACACACACCCTACCTATGGATCAATGACCCTAATCAATGTAGGCAGAAGAATACTAAATAAAATATTAGCCAATGACAATTCAACAGCATCTAAAAGAATTTTCCTCCGCAATCAGATAAACTATCCAGGAATGAATAAGTGATTTAATATTAGGAAAACTATCCCTATAATGAATAACATCAATAGAGCAAAGGAGAAAAATCATGTCAATGAATACCAAGCAAGCAATAGGTAAAAGTTTTAAAGTATTTTTCATAAAACTAGGGGTAGAAGGATCCTTAATATGATCATTGATCATCTCACTTAGCCATAAACAATTTTAGTTATGGGTAACGTGCTCTGTAATCATTCTGACCTAGGTTTAAATTCTGCCCATACATTTTCTGCCTATGAGATTTTCACTAAGTTACTTAATCTTTCTGCTTTGGTTCTGTCTATAATATTGGCATTATAATTTCTTACCACATAGAGTTAGTGTGAGCATAATTCAAGTGATGCATTTTAAGTGCTTAGTACAGTACCTGGAATTTACTGATACTCAGTAAGTGCTATAATATCACTTATATTAAATGCTGTTTAATACCTTGTACATTGTATTTGTACATTGTTATTTACACATTGTACAAATGTATAAAAACATTTAACAAATTCTATGATGATGATAACAATAATAAACACTAGTAGTGATAAAAGTAAAACTGTTGTACTTCAGAATTTACTTGTAGAGATTCTTCTGCCCTATACCCCAAATACACATGCCTGAGGGTCTTCTCCCAGGTCATTCTAATGTATACCAAATGCTGTGAATCACTAAATTAGAGGCATTTCTAGTACAATTGTAAATAAGGGAATATAAAATATTACCAAACTGTTGACTACTGTTCTGAAAGATCCAGGCAATGCAACTGTCATGAAATAGAAGGGAGAGGTGTACCTATAGTTGATGAAGATAAATTTGTTATTTTCAGATGGCCTTTCATTAAACATAAAAACTTCAAGACAATCAAAACACTCTCTCATGATGAGCCCTCTTAGAATCAAGAGGAGGGGACTGCCCTGGTGGTGCAGTGGTTAAGAATCCACCTACCAATGCAGGGGACATGGGTTCGATCCCTGGTCCAGGAAGATCCCACATGCCGCGGAGCAACTAAGCTCGTGCACCACAACTACTGAGCCTGTGCTCTAGAGCCTGCAAGCCACAGCTACTGAGTCCTCGTGCCACAGCTACTGAAGCCCGTGTGCTGCAACTACTGGAGCCCATGCGCTGCAACTACTGGAGCCCGGGCACCTAGAGCCCCGTGCTCCGCAACAAGAGAAGTCACCACAATGAGAAGCCTGCACACTGCAATGAAGAGTAGCCTCCTCTCGCCGCAACTAGAGAAAGCCTGTGCACAGCAACAAACACCCGATGCAGCCAAAAAAAACAAAACAAAACAAAAGAATCAAGAGGAGGGTTCATGACAGTGGTCAGATACAAGATCAATATACAGTAAGTTCACTACATACGAACATTCAAGTTGCGAGCTTTCAAAGATGTGAACATGCATCTGGTTCCAGCAAGGAACCAGAACCTGTGCCATCAACGTCAGGCATGAGTGAAATTGCAGCTTGCCCTCCATCTCCTGTTGCTGACGATCCTTCAGCTCTACCATCTCCCACCTCCTCTCCCTCCTCCAGTCAGTAACTCTTCTAGCCTGTTTACTCAGTGCCAGCCCCTGTATGCCAGCTGTTGTACTGTACACTACCATACTTTTCAAGGTACTGTACTGTAAGATTAAAAATATTTTCCTTATTTTTTTGTGTTTGTTGTTTTATGTATTATTTGTGTGAGAAGTATTATAAACCTATTACAGTACAGTACTATATAGCCAATTGTGTTAGTTGGGTACCTAGGCTAACTTTATTGGACTTAGGAACAAACTGGACTTACGAACGTGCTCTTGGAATGGAACTCGTTCATATGTAGGAGACTTACTGTATTTAAAAAAACAAAAAGCTTGGGCTTCCCTGGTGACACAGCGGTTGAGAGTCCGCCTGCCGATGCAGGGGACGCGGGTTCATGCCCCGGTCCGGGAAGATCCCACATGCCGCGGAGCAGCTGGGCCCGTGAGCCATGGCCGCTGAGCCTGCGTGTCCGGAGCCTGTGCTCCGCAACGGGAGAGGCCACAACAGTGAGAGGCCCACGTACCGCAAAAAACAAAACAAAACAAAACAAAACAAAGAGCTTTTCAACAACATACATTTAGAGCATATAGCCATGTAATAGAAAAAATATCCATACATAATAATGCTAAACACATAAGATACCTAGAAACAACTTTGTAAGAAATGTGATACATATGAAGGAAAGTATAGTACTTTACCAGGTGGTACAAAAGAAGAGTTGAATAAACATACAGATGTTCAATACTTCTAGAAGACTGGGCTGAATATTGGAATTTGGGAAGCACTCATAGGCTTAATGCAATCCCAATAAAAATACTAATAAATTTTTAAAAAATAAATAACTTGGATTCTATTTGAAGACTAACTATGAGAAAATAAACAGCCTGGAGCTTGACATACAGTGGGTACTTAATAAATGCTAGCTCACTTCCTCTTGCTTCTTAGCAAAGTTCTGATGCCTCAGACCATGGTGATCTCCTCCTTTAATTCTTACAATTACCATTCATTTGGCACTTACTGTACAATTTTTGGAAGCTCTACTTTACATTGAATTTTTAGTTAACTTACATCATTGGGTCATTAATTATTCTCTCCAAAATAGACTGTAAACTCCTTGAAGTCAAGGACTAGGCTTATATATATTTGAACCAAATATGTAATGTGCACTAGTCATCTACAGAGAACTGGGGGTGATACAGAAATAGACTACAGAACTGTTATTAGCTCATCACTATAGAATAAAATAAAATACTGTTAATCACAGTTGAGGAAGTCAAACTTTGGAGCCACCTAGCAATCTGAATGCCAACCACAGTCCTGACTGGAGTGAGTCTTCTCTTAGCTAGCGCAATTACTGCTGAATATCATGTTGGCTGAGGGGTCACTTCATTCCTAAAATATGCTGGAGCTGATAAGAAGCGGCAGAGATCAATTCAAGAGTGCAATGAGGATTCTTGCAAAATAAGGGTGATTAATTAGAAGAAATATGTGTCTACTTAATAGCAGTCAATGCCCTAGGAGGCCAAAGGAATGAATGAACTCCCCAGTTCCCAAAGCTTCAAAGCAAAATATCTCAGAATCATGCTCTGAGTAGGCCTGGCAGATTCTTAAAGTAGAGTGGTTGCAAAATACTCGCTTGATATTTTAAGCATATTTTGTATGCTTCAATTTCTAAAAATTTGTAAAAGTTGAGGAGAAGATACTGCTAGTCAGGAAGTAAACATGGAGAACGTAAGTATTAAATTGGTATGTGTGCAGTTTCCAAGAACTATGAGTAAGCAAACTGCTTCTTGACTTCACCTTATGGATGTCACTTTACCTAAATATATGCAGGGGATATTAATACTATACTTGTGTTTACCTTAACAACCACCAGGCCTGTGTGAAAATCAGCTTCACAGCCAAATAAAGTGACAAAAATGACAACTCCAAGAACACAGAAACCACTTTGCAAGTTTTGCTGGCATATTCTGTGTAATCTCCAGAAAAGAAGTCTTATACATTTGTACACTGGCTGCCTACCCTACCTATTTCTCAAGGCCCCATTTAACACTCTGGGGAGGGATCTTACTAAAATGCCAACACTCAAGTCAGATAAATGCCTCTAGCCTTCAAAATTTGTCCAGTGTTCCAGCTGTTACTAAGAAGTGGGTAAGTCTCACCCATAACTCAGAGCTCCAAATTTCTGAGCAGAACTGTGATGTTTCAGAGCACCTATTCACACACTCCCCAGATGAAGAGAAGGATTGTGCGAGCCTCCAAATGAAGTCAGCTTCAACACGACTGAGTTCACTGTGGCAAATGATCAGCTGCTGATGATAATAAGTAAGGTAGGCCTGCCATCTCTGCATCACCCCCGGGTCCTCATGTAATTTGGAGGGCTACAACAAATGTAAAGACACTGAAGATACGGTCTGCACTTTACCATAATTTAAAATACATTTGAGAAGAAAATTCATAAACAAAGCACAAGAATTAAATGGTAATTAAAGGTAACAAGAAAAACTGTTGAAGTTACAATAATACTTGTTTGATGATAGGAAGTTTCCAGATATGTGCTACAGACAGTAACTCTAAAGGGAATTCAGAGGACACAGACTGCACTGTGGATCAGGGTCATTAGAAGAGGCTTTAGGAAGAGCTCGATCTTTAATTGGGAGGTCACTTAGCTTATCAATTAAGGCAAAGGGTTCTGGAGCAACACACTGTGCTTTCCAATCCTGCTTCAACTCAGAGGAACTGTGTGTCCTTAACACTATTATTTGATCCTTCTAAGCTTCAGTTTTCTCACCTGTAAAATGGGAAGAGTAATAAGATCCACCTTAAAGGGTTGAGTCAGATAATGAATGTGAAGCAGCGTCTGCTATATGGTAAGGGCTCAATCAAACATCAGCACACAAACAAACAAGACAACTTGACCTTGAAAGATAGATTGTTTGTGCTGGAGAAGGTGTGGAGAAAAGAGAACCCTCCTACACTGCTGGTGGGAATGTAAATTGGTGCAGCCATTATGGAGAACCATACAGAGGTTCCTTAAAAAACTAAAAATAAAGTTACCATATGATCCTGGGCATATGTCTGGAGAAAACTCTAATTTGAAAACATACGTGCACCCCAGTGTTCACTGCTGCACTATTTACAATAGCCAAGACATGGAAGCAACCTAAGTGTCCATCGACAAAGGAATAAAGAAGACATGGTATCAATATATATACACACTGGAATATTACTCAGCCATAAAAAAGAATGAAATAACGCCATTTGCAGCAACATGGGTGGACCTAGTGATTATCATATTAATTGAAGTCAGACAAAGACAAATATCATATGATATCACTTATATGTGAAATCCAAAAAAAATGATATAAATGAACTTATTTACAAAATAAAAATAGACTCACAGACATAGAAAACAAACTTACGGTTACCAAAGGGGATAGCTGGAGGTTGGGGGGATAAATTAAGCGTTTGGAATGAACAGATATACACTACTATATATAAAATAGATAACCAGCAAGGACCTGCTGTATAGAACAGGGAACTATATTCAATATCTTGTAATAACCTATAATGAAAAGGAATCTAAATAAGAATAGATATATCTTAAAAAAATAAAATAGATAAACTACAAAGACCCACTGTATAGCACAACTATACTCAATATCTTGTAATAAACTATAATGGAAAAGAATCTGAAAAAGAATAGATATATATAACTGAATCACTTTGTTGTACACCTGAAACTAATACAACATTGTAAATTAACTATACTTCAATTTTAAAAGTTAAAAAAAAAGATAGATTGTTTGGAAGTGGACTAAAGAGGGATATTATAGATCAGATGATGCTTGGCGGGAAACAGCTTAAGTAAGTCTCTGATTCCTTACATTACTCAACTAAGGTCCTGGTTATTTATTATAAACCACCAGGATTTGGGGGAATTTGGGAGAATATCCACTGGGCCTTTGCCTTAGAATCTGATGGGGAGGAAACCACATCTTCGCTTCCTGATTTTCCACTGAACACATTTTGGGCCTAGCACACCACCATCAGAATAACATTCCAAAAACTCAGAAAGCCCAAGCTGAAAGAGCAAAATAACTGCCTGACCCAGGAGAAGGGGTGAATTTTCATAAAGCCAGGCTTAAGAGTCACTCTGACACTCAAAAGAGTTGTGTCTGTAACACACCATTAAGAAAAAGCTTTTCAATTAAGTGAAAACTTGAGCCAATCTAAATGTTTGGAATGGTGTAGACAGCTCACCCCCTTCCCACCCCTCCCCTGCACTCGCATTACCCCTTTCCCCCATTATTTTCATATTATTTCATTTTCATATTGTTCAGCAAATAATGGGCTGAAACTTTGGCTCCATTGATCAGATGTTTAGCATTCTATAGCCAGAGCCAATGAATAGAAAACAACTCACTCAAGAACCATTCTAGCCAAAGAAAGGGCAATAAATGGGCCATTTCGCTATCATCCATAACGACTCCCAAATCCCACATTTCTACATATGATCTGGCAATTACGGCTATGGATTGAGGATTTCAAAGCAATTTCTGCCATTCCAGGTGTAAGCACAGTTGTTTAATTGGTGTTTGTAGCTTAGGAGGAGGGAGTTTATTGGACTCTTTCTCTATGGCCTCCCAAAATCCAGCTGCAAAATCTAAACTCCCTTGCAAAACAACTTCACACCTAAGCATAAAGATTCAGGGAAATATTTAGAGGAGCAAAAAGAGACCTCACTATTGAAGAGCAGCTTTCAGGGGAGGGAGGAAAAGCCAGCCACGATGTCCTTCAGCTCCATGTTTCTGGAGGACACATTGGCCGTAGCACCAGACTGCCAGGTTGGCAGAAGCTCCTGGTGAGTGCTGCATCTTGCCTTCGGGGGGAGACCTGTGACACCTTTTCTTCTCTCACACCACGGCGTGGGAGGCATGGCAGAGAATCTACAGCCAACATAAAAGTCAACTTTTACAATCACTTCTGTGCCGAATGGCCCACTTTCCCCCTTGCGCTTGGAGACTTCATCCTATTACGGAGAGGCAGCAAAAGAGGCCCATTCTTTTCAGCAACCAGACACATCTTCAGGCAATCACTGTGAGAGAAGAGGGGCTCGCAGACCAGCTTGCAACTCCCCAGCAGCCACTATCACAGGTTCTTACAGGTCACCTTCAAGCAGAATGCTAGGGATAAATGCCTCTCATTTTAATCATGGAGTACAATTTTTAATACAAAGAAAATGCATTGATACAACATTACCACGCTCCTAATAATGCATTTTTATTTCACAAAGCAACAGTGAGACTACGGCTAGGCCAACTCTAATTTCTTCAATCACAGTCCGTTGAGTCCCTCATCATACCTCGCTTGGATGACCGTAGCCCTTTCCCACCTGTCTTACTGTTTACCAGCCTCTTGTTATTCAGTTCACCCTTCAAACCAATACCAGAGTGTTGTCTAAGAGACAGTGTGAATGTCTGAGCCCATTGCTCTAGTAGTTCCACGTTGCTATGGGAGGAAAGCCAAACATGGTTTAATGAAAGATACTACCCTCTGCTGATGTCTCATGATCCTATCCTCTCTTCTCACCTACTCTACCCTCAACAACCTTATGACAGCTATTTTGAACTTCTATTTATGGAAGACTCCTTCTGTAGATTCCATCCTCAATTTATGCTTAGAGAGTTGATACTTCTCTTCCAAAAGTCACCTCCTCTGTGAAGCCTTCCCTAATGACCCTTAGACCTAGAAGGTTAGCTTCTTCTTCCTTTGTGCTCCTGGAGATCTCATTACCCATTTCTATCATGGAAGTCGTCATACAGGATTTGAAAGACTGAAATTCCATGGGGGAAAGAATGAGTTTTACTCCCTTTTCTATGCCCTGGCACATACAGAACTTTCTAAAAATGACCAGTGAAAGAATGAATGAGAGAGTGAGTGCATACTTGCTGCTTAAGAGGCCCTGAGCTTGTGTCTTCATTTTTCTCAATGTCTACACTTACAAACTGTACTCTGCCCTTAGTCATGCTCTCACGGATGTGTGTCACTGACCCAAGCAGCTGGGCTGACAATCAGACTCGAGGTGCCTATTCCTGATGATAGGTGAATTCCAGCACACACTCACCAGCCCCATGACTAAGCTATCCAGGATACAGCTCCGTGAGGGTAGGGATTTGGGCCTACGCTGGGGCCCGGTTTATAATAAGCACTCACCAAGAGGGAGAACAGAGGGAAACCAGGTGAGGGTCAGTGTTATCTCTGTGTTGGAAGAATCACACATGGACTCAAGCTGAACTTCCCAACAATGCATGTGTTCAAATAGAGTATCACTCCACCTCTCAGAGGGTGGTAGCTCTGTTTCTTAGACTCTGAAAATTACCTGCTTCTCCAGAAATATTTACCTGGTGCAGGCAGCCTACCTGTTGGGCCCCCTCACAAGATTTATCATCTGTGAAGATCCCTCTGTATCAGGTTGGTCCTTTCTTTTCTTAACCTCTCCCAGAACATATTTTGCCAATTAATTATAATCAGTTCTCTGTGTGTTTTAATCTTGTTTTCCCACCTCAGTAGGTATCAATTTGGATACATCATTTTTAGATCCCATAGTGAGCAGCTCCTATACCAAGCACAGCAGGTATTCAACCCCTTCTTGTTTGATTGAAATGTTGAGGATTCACCAGTCTGGAGGGATTAAATGAGTGTACGTTAGCATAACAGCCAGCACCACAATTCCTCTTAGAAAGGAACTAACTACACTGAGAAAATACATTATTGGGCCATTTGGGGGTGAAACGATAAAGCCTCCAGAACAAGGTCTGGGGAAAAAAAGCAGAATTGGAAGACAAGGGCAGAACAGGAAATTAATTGTTCTACATAGAAAGTGAGAGGATTTCCTTTTATTCCTGAGAGAAGGCAGGGAGTGGAGAGGGAGAAAGAGGTCCCACCCATGTGGCCAGAGTCTGGAGCCCAGGTTGGCAGGGACGGATTTCTAAGTAGCAGGGTGTGTAAGATCAAGTCTATGGTTTCCCTCATTCTCCTCCTCAATGTTCTAGGTTTTCCTCCCACACAAAGGCCCTGTGCAAGGCATTTGTATGTGTGATTGTTCATTGATGGAAATCCATGAGAAAGTAAACTGCTATATTGAGATCATCAGAAGCCAGAGCTGGATTCACACACATGAGCTATCAACTGAGGGAATTAACCTGAAACAAGATCTCAGAGCTAGAAGTGAGGGGAAAGCCATGAGTCTTCTCCTCTTCCTTCCCTCAATCCCCAGATCCTAGGAGGATGGGGGTCTTACTACCAGTGGGGTGAGTTTCAAATGAGCTTTAGTAGGATCTCAAAGGGCAGATATTGAAATTGACATGTGCATTACACATGGATTACAGGCTATCAAGACCTAGGGCTGCCATCAGTATGAATGAGTACACTGAGGCCTGGAGTGGGGAAGTGACTTGCCCAAGGTCATCCTGCCCTTTGGTGAAGGAAGTGGGTCCAGCACTCAGGCTTTTCCCAAACATTATTCCATCTTCTACTCTGTGCAGTGCCTCTGTCCTTAAATTGACCATGGGAGCCTAGAAACAGCATCTTTCCAAGACTGTGGCATTTGCTGGACTTATAATTGGAGAAATTTAGGTTACTGTCCATGCCACTAAGGGCTATTATTTATCTAAAGGCTGGGACTACATCTGTGCCGACTGGCCATCCGGGAGAGCCATCTGTCATTTGGGGGAATCCTAAGGGTATCTGGCATGGGTGGATGAGGTCCTGGGAATGGGCTGAATTGGGGATGCTGCTAAGTAGCCTCCAGGCCTCAATTACCAAGAGCCTCTTCACCTTGTGCTGCCTTTACTTGTGTGTTTCAGGAGCCCGGAAGGGAGCTCCTCATGGCTGCTGGAATCTCACATTTGCAGTTATGGAATACAGAAGATTTGCTTCCACCAGTCTCAGGACCAGTACCTGGGAGAGGCATCCCAAGGGAAGGTCCTCTCTGGGAGGCTGCCTTCTTGGACCATCCCCTTTATTCCCAGGGAATCAGCGTAGCTTAGTGGAGTCTGTGAAATTCATTTACTTCTTCCTGTTCATCGGGTTTCTTTTCTGCAACTGACATTGCCCTGCAGGTACAGATAGGTATCATGAAGCTGAAATTGTGCTAAAACAAGGGGATTCTGCAGGTCAAGGCAGCCACAGGCTTAACCGTTAGCTCCCAGCCACCAGGCTTGAGCAATGGCTGTCCCCAAAGAGCCAGGGAACCAGAGAGGTCACAGGCAGCCTGTCTCCTCAGGGGTCTGGGAAGGCTAGGAGAGAAACTGTCTGTCCGGGGTTGATTACAACAGAAATCAGAGCAAGCAGAGAGGAAGGGAGATGATAATGCTATGCAAATACAGCAGCCTGCTTTTGTCTCTTCTAACCACAAGCTCTAAACATTTGATAACAACATCAAAACCACAAATTTCTTTATCCCTGCTATTGTGTGAAACGATGGCTTCAAGAAAGAGAGGTTAAGGAGATTTAGTCAAGGTTAGCCAGCAAATCAGTAAATCCTAGAAATGATTCAGTCTCTCTGCTCTTCTCCAACTACCACCCTTTACTGTTTTCTATTGCTGTTTAAATATGAAGCTGTGTGAGCAAACAGAAAACGCTGTAGGTCCTTTCTAGTGGGTATGCAAACACAGGCTAAAAGCCATTTCCATTTTTGACTGGATGAAAATAACTTTTAGGCATTTTCTGTCTTCTTTTTAAATGATTGCCACGATAAAGCTTTGAAAGGGGGTTAGGGGGAGGGAGTGTTTCTGAACCAGAAATGCTGCTCTGGGAATAATCAGTTTTCCATAGTGAGAAGCAGGTCTGGGATTGACTTGTGTACCTCTTAGCTGCTAATGACCTATTGCAACACAGGTTTGGATTTGGAAGCAAGCAGGAAGTGTTTGCTGAGTTTTAGGAGTCTGAGAAGTTGAAAATGGACTTGCAAACCTATTCCAGATTGCCCTCTGATTTTAGGGGTAACTGATTCTAATAGTAATAAAGATCTTTATTCCAATATCACCTACTTCATAAAGTCTACCCTGGACAACCCCTCTCCCATTCCACAGCCTCTTCCTACCTTTTTTTCTCCTCTATCCTTAACATTTATCACTATTTAACATATTATATGTTACTTATTTATCACTGTCTAAAGTAGTGTATATTTACTTATTTATCTTGTTTCTTGTCTTTTCCCCAAGTAGAATCTAAGCTTCCTGATGGCAGTGATTTTTCTTGTTTTGCCCACTGATTATCCCCAGGGTCTAGAACAGTGCCTGACACAGGGAGGTGCTTTAGTAAGACTTATCAAATAAATGAATGTAAGGAAGATGATCAAAGTGAAATCAAAATTCTTACAAGGTGTCTGGTCTATGCAAAGCACTAGTAACTAATTTAAACAAGTATAAACCAAAGTAATTCCCTTATATTGGTCTGCTGTAACAACATATCACAGACTGGGTGCTTAAAAAATAGAAATTTTCGTACAGTTCTGGAGTTAAAAGTCCAAGACCAAGGTGTTGGCAGGTTTTATTTCTTCTGAGGCCTCTCTCTTTGGCTTGCAGTTGGCCACCTTCTTACACGTCTTCACATGGTCACCCCTTGGTCTATGAACATGCACCCTTGGTATCCCTCTGTGTGTCCAAATTTCCTCTTCTTATAATGACACTAGTCAGATTGGATTAGGGCCCATCCTAACAGCCACATTTTAATCACCTTGTTAAAAGCTGTATCTCCAAATATTGTCACATTCTGTGGTATTGCAGGTTAGGGCTTCAACATATGAATTGGTGAGGGCGTTCATAACATCCCTCAGAAGGATTAAAGTGTGTTAGGAAAATAAGATATAATTCCTTAGATATTAAAAAAAATTATCAGAGAGAAAGAACAAAGTAAATGTAAGAAAGCTAAGATACATCTACAAGATAGATAATGAGGTGGTAGAATGTAGCAGGTTTGTAGTAGCTCCTTCTCTTTATCAGGTATTGGGGAAATTACATATATTTCTGAGCCTTGTTTCTCATCTGGACAATGGGAATAATGGAATTGATGAGGAGATTAAATGGGATGATGTATGCCACATTCCCAACGGCTTGGCATGTAGATGGTGTTTAGTAAATGCTGCTTACCTTCTTTTTTTCTTTTCTCCAAAAATACTACATTCATTTTGGTGCAACGTATTAACAGGAGCACTGATAGCACTGTGAAGACTGCCTTTCCTAGGCAGTCCTTTTTGTTTAACCACAAAAGTGATATAATTTTTTTCTGATTATGAAATAATATACACTCATGTTAAAATTCAAACACTATAGAAGTGAAGTAGAAAGTGAAAGAAACCCTGTTGACTAATACCCTCCCCAGCAATAGATAACCACTATTCACAGTTTAGTGTGTAGCCTTCAGCCTTTTTCTCTATTTTTATATAGACATCTAATTTGTTTTTCATATAAAAGTAAAGTGATCCATGATGGGTATTTTTCTATGCCAATATGGACCGATCCAGCCCATTCGTTTTTACATTAGTATTTCATTATATTGAAGAAGGGGGACTGAATCTGATTTCTTTTCCCTGGAACTGCTCAGAGCCTTTAATATACACAGTGACTATCCAAGAGACTGATACACTAAGTGGCATGTGCCAGTTATCAAATTATTGTGTCTCAGCTCTCAACCCATGCTCTTTACTGGGTCTGCAATGCTGGGATAGGACTCTGCTTTGACGACTGGCCTCCTGACATGCTCGGCCACTAGAGGGCTCTGGGGGAGACAGGGGGGATGGAGGAGGAACTTCCTGTTTGTTTCCTGCCTGTTTCACTCCTGTGTCACCCTAGCAGTGCTTCTTTGAGTTGGCAGCAGCAAATACTTCTCCTAGCAGCAGCTGAATCCAGTCTGTTCTTTTTCCAACACTTGCAGAACCAGCCTCATTGCATCCGAGATGCCAGCACTAGCCAGCTAGCTCCCCTCCTTAGAGGTCTACATCACAGACCCAAGGGGACTCCTCCTTCGAGCTCAGAGTCTAGCACCTGATAAGCTGTACCACCTCCTCAGAGGTCTAAGTTTCAGCAACTTGGTGTCCCTCCTGCAAGCTTCTATGATTTAATAGAACCAGCCCTGTAATACCAACTGGCATATTTAAAATACCAGTCCTAGGGGAGATCACTGCTTCCTGCAGGTGCTACCTCTGTGGTAACTTAGTGTTCTTGTTCTGCCTTCTCTGTTAGTAGTTAACAACTTTATATCTTTATATCAACTTTTTTCTGTTAAAATAATTGGTAGGTTTCTGTCTCCTGACCGATTTCTGACTGGTACATGACATTTCTGGACCTTATTTGACTATGTCCCTGTCCTCAAGGGATAGCTCAGAGTCCAGCCTTCTGCCAAACACTCTTGGAGAGAGGAGGCTCTGAGCATTACTATTAAGTTAAAAAAATATACGATCATTAACAAAGGCTCATAAAGACTTGGTGAACCTCCCTGTACAAATAAGGGAAGGTAGAAAAAAGGCTGTATATGCTACCAATTTTAATATGCAACCATCATTTTTCAGCAACTAGATCTGCCATTAGTGAAAAGACTTTGAAGAATCACCAAGATACATGTTGAAAGTTAACCCTAAGGGTTTTTGTTTGAGCCAAGACTCGCAGATCTTGAACATTTAACCTTCATCTGAGTTCATTTTATCATTTCTTAAAGTCTTTTAGTCATTTTGGCTTAATCATTTATTATGTTCTTTTCCTCTTAAATTTGTGAATTGGGATATCTTTTCTTTAAAATATAGTATTCAACCCAATAAGCCATGAATATTCTCTCTCCACTTTACAAAGCTAATTAAATTCTCCTTCCTACAATAGTATTGATTCTTCCTGCCAACTTTTCCTTTAAAATATCCTTCACACTCATTGTTTTCCTATCCATCTCAGCTGCCACCAATTCCATTTGCGTTCCTCCTCTCCAGCCTTGCTCGCTACAAGAACCTCTCTATGATTCTCCAACCTCCAACTGTTCCCTCTTCCGGTTTACCCTCCATGTCATCACCTGACTGATTTACTGAGTTCCATAATTCTTCTGGTCAGAACACTTCAAAGGTTCCCAAACACCTGCATTTCTAACTTCTTAGCACGATGCTCAAGTCCTTCTCAAAACGACTGTGGCAATTTGATCTCCATCAACTCAAGTTCCTGAATCTAATGCTCCAATCAAACATGTTTACTCATTGTCTTTAAGTTGGATCTCTGCCGTCTTGCCTGCAAGTGTGTATTCATTTCATTATCCTATCGAGAAAGCCCTGCCTGTTCTTACTCCCTTCCAAACATTATCAGGTCTGCAAGGCTGAACTCAACATCCTTCTCTTAGCAATTGTCCTTTCCAGTATGCTGGTCTCTTCCTTCCCTGAACCCCTGTAACGTTTAGTGTTTTCACTTCTAAATAAGTAATACTAGCTGCCATTTATTGAGCACCCACTCTACGACAGTACTCACCTGGGTACTTTATTATCACTAATCCTCTTTACAACTCTTCATCTTGTTTTGGATGAAGAAATTAAGACTCAGATTGGTTAAGACTTTCCTAAGGTCATGTACTTATCAAGAGGGGGCGTCAAGAGTAGAGGCTTCTGGGCTTCCCTGGTGGCACAGTGGTTGAGAATCTGCCTGCCAATGCAGGGGACACGGGTTCAAGCCATGGTCTGGGAAGATCCCACATGCCGCGGAGCAACTAGGCCCGTGGGCCACAACTAATGAGCCTGCGCGTCTGGAGCCTGTGCTCTGAAATGAAGAGGCCGCGATAGTGAGAGGCCCGCACGCCGCAATGAAGACTGGCCCCCGCTTGCCACAACTAGAGAAAGCCCTCACACAGAAACGAAGACCCAACACAGCCAAAAATAAAAATTAATTAATTAATTAATTTTTAAAAATGAGTAGAGGCTTCTTCCTTCCACTCTACCATGCTGTTATCCATTGAACTTCCAGTCAGAAGACCTGGGTTTACCTCAGGTTCTGTCACTAACAGTCAAATCTTGCATGGATCACTTCACTTCTACTGACTTTTGTTTTCTCATCTGCAAGGCCCCTTCTATCACTAACATTCAGAGAGCAAGTTCACAGAGGGTCATGGATCCGATTAAGTTCTTCTAGATGAGAGAAAAGATCTCAGAAAATCCCGACTGGTGTTTTTATTGGGCTTTTAATTCCTGGGAAAGGGGAGATGGGCTGGGGTCAGGACACTGAGGTGACTACTCTTTGCAGGATGTTTGGAGGCATCTTGTCATATTGAATTAAGCATTTATCTTTCTTTAGAAACTCCAGAAATTTTACAGGAAGGGTTTGTTAGGAGAGAGTTTAAATTATCAACCTGCCATAGAATCACAGATGAACAAAAACTGTGGAGGTTTCTTTTTTCCTCTATACAGCAAAGGGGTTTGCCCTTCATTTTGAGGTGCTAGGGAAGAGCAGACATGTCTGTTTTTTCAGATGGGAGACTGTGTTTGGCAAATGCCAAAGCAAGTTGGGCTGACCCCAAGGAGAGTGCTAGGTAGCTGGAGGTCTGCAGCTTTTGCTTGAACACATGTCCTGACCCTTGGCCTTGCAGAGTGCAACTACACAGCACTGACTGTGCACGTGGAAATAGGAAGCCAATATAAAGACAGGGCCATGTAAATCTCAAAACCACAATTAAGTTTAACTCCTCAATGTACTTACCTTGACTCTAGTTGTGTAACAGGGAAGAATAAGCCTTACTCCCTATTAGACCTGTTCCTTTTACCCTAACCTTTGTATTCTATTGCTTTTGTTTCAAGTTAAGAATGTTGCCTAGAGCCTGAAATATACAGGATGGCCCATTCTCAAGGCTCTGGCCTTTAAGGGTATAACACTTTTCCATTTATATAGAGATTAAAACATTGTAGAACAGAGAATAACATGTGTCTTGCTGGAGGTTTATGGGAACATCGTGACCTGACCTACATGGACAGCTGCAAGAACAAAGGATCCCCCCGGCACCAAAAAGTTCGCAGCAGCCAACCAAGCCCCTCCCTCACCTTTTAAAATGCTTTGCTGCAATCCTTCAGGGAGCTCAGGGTTTTGGTGGGCAGAGGCCATCCATTCTCCTTGCACGGCCCTGCAATAAACCTTCCTCTGCTCCATACTGCAACGTTTTGGTTTGTTTGGCCTCACTGTACATCAGGCACACGAACTTGTGTTCAGTAACAGTTGTGGGAAGAACATGGATTTAGGAGTTAAGCAGACTGAAATTACAACCTGGCCCTTGTTATTCACCTCTCTGAGTTTTAGTTTTTTCTTTTGTAAAATAAGAGCCACACCACTTGCCTATTGCATTATTTTCTACAACTCGAGGAAATGAGAAGGTAGGTAAGTACTCTCAAAGAAGGTACTCACCAAAGGTTACTTTCGCTCCGTCTGTACCTTAAATAGTTAATCAAATGCTAGCAACTAAACTATATGTATCTCTAAATTCACACTGAGGTGGGAGGGTGGATGGCGTATCTAGGAAAAAGGCCACAGGAACACTTATCTATCCCACTTTATACATTTTCTCCTCATTTGAATATCTCATTTGTCAATCTTGCAAGGAAGAAAAAATCATTCATTGTTTGGGAGATTTCATGCTTTCCCCTCCATCCTGCTTCTTGAGATCAATCCTAAAAGAGTCAGTGCGGCACTTCTCAGCACTGCTACCGCCAATCCCAGGAAGTGGGTTCTTCTAGCATGCTTTTAAGTGCTCGCATGACTAATAAAGTGTGACATGGCTGAGATTTCCTAGGCTTCTCTTCGGGAGCAAACATTCTAGCTGACAAAATATAACTAAATTTAGCTGCCTTTAGACAACAAGCATCTTCCAAACAAAGAGGGCGTCAAAGGCAAAAATGAGCCATAACGTGTCTCTGTCCTAACACGGATTTGCCCAGCCTCTCACTCGCGGCCTGGCCCTCGGCACAGAGACACACACACTCACAAGCAGTGTCTGAGCTGTGCTGATGGTGACAAATACCAGGTAAGGTGACAGATAACTAGGTAAGGTGTTCCTCCTGTGGCCTCTGACCCAAGAGTTTTTACCAAGGTGGGAAATGGGTGTGTTGCGCAGCAGAGAGAACAGGGACAGTGATCAGAGTATCCGAAGCTCTGGTAGTGCCATCTGTGTGCTGATCTGTGCTTTAACCACTGCCCTCTTCAGCCTCCAATCATAACATATCAGGCCTTGAAGACAGCCCAGAGGTCATCTCACTTAATACCCCTGTTCTTTGCTTGGGACAACCAAGGCCCAAAGAGGGGAAGCAACTTGCGCAGGGTCCCACAGCCAATGGGTGGTTGACCTTAGGCAAGAAGGCCAAACTCTTAACTCTCGGTCAAGCTCTTAAAACTGCTCCAAAGGAAAGAAAATGTGGGAAATCTGCCAGGACACATGGGAGGCACTTTGTGGAGAAGAATTTTATGTTGCTGAAGCATCCTAAGAGCTAAAACTGTCTCCCTTCCAGCTCAAAGTTTATGTAGCTAGATCCAAAACATTGTGAATGCATTTGGCATGGATCACAAAGAAGACACTGACCTTGCTGTGGCAGGCAGGGGCACTGAGGGTGACAGGGGACACTCCCGGCATTCAGACAGAGACCCAACAGCAGTCAATCAATCGTAGGCTCAGACTCAGAAGCTCAAAGCAAGAGACCCACAGTCCCCTGAGGTGTCAACTACCAAGCATGGAAAGGACACAGAATAGAGCCTTCCAGCTGCTGGCTAGAATTTCAGATCCAGGCACATCCTCTGCACGCCGGGCATTACTTGAGGGCCCTTGCATCATTTCCAGCCCCTTCTATGCTTTCCCCATGCCTCAGGGAATGATAGCTGGGAGCTGCATTTCCCTAGGTTCCTAGGTCAGCAGGGTTACTGCTATGGTTTAGGTTCTGCCTATGAGATGCACTTAAATGAGTGCTGGCAGAGAAGCAGAAGTTATTTTTTTTCTCTGGTAGTGCTGGTGAACATATGGCTTTGGCCACATGTTATCAGTGGCCACCATGTTCCCCTGACTGCCAGAGGTTGCAAGGCCAGCTGTGACCATTGCCCAGGGTGGTTTTCTGCAGTTTCTTGACCCCCGTGAGGTGGCAGGAATTTCCTGATTCTCAGAATCACAGCTAAGGTGGTAAAGCTGAAAGCTGGTGGCCACTCCCTTGCTTTAATATATCCAGCCAGTCCTTCCAAAACTTTCAAAAACACCTAATTCTGTGTTAAGTTCTTTTCTGTTTGAAATATCTACAGTGGTTTCTGATCTCTCGGTTAAACACTGATTACCAATAGATTTAGTTATAGTAACAATTAATTTATGGAACACTTCCCGAATGCCAGGACTATACTAAGCATCATCTCATTCAATGTTCACTATAATACGGTAATCATTCTCATTTTACAGATGAAAAAATGGAGGATTAGATAGATAAGATGACTTGCCTGGGTTCACCTACTCAGCAAATGGCAAGCCAAGATTGAAGCCTGGCTATCCCACTCCAGAATCTACACTCTTAGTCACTTTGCAAACCCACTCCCTTCATTTTAGAATTACAGCCTGCCTCAGAAGAGTCATGCTTAAGGCCACCATTGGAGACAAGCTTAATCTCAAAGGAAAGAGAAAGAAATCAGCATTCAAGGAGACAGACAGTGGAAGACATTCTTTGCCTCTTCCCTCTCTCACCCCTTCTTCTGCAGCTGATGAAATTTCACAAGCACATGCCAAGCCTCCATGTGCCTGACCCTCTACCTCAAAGTAACCTCTCTCCATAACTCCCCACCATCACCTGCGTGATAAGAGTTACTGCCCCCAGTTTTGGGATGAAGCCAGTTCAGATCTCCTCTGCACAGCCTTCTTTACTTGAGCACTCTATGGCTGCCCCAGTCAGAAGAAATGCTTCCCTTGCTCTACTGCCATTTATGACTGGTGTCTCAACCCACTCTGAATTAGAACAACTTGCATGTATGTTCCCCTCTTATTGGTTTGAAAGTGTCAGTTATCAGGCAGCACCTTTAATTCACACCACAGCAAAACTTTGAAGGTGCGCCCAGCTCTTTCGTGGGAATCTCCCTGCCAGCAGAACTCTGACCATCGGAATTTGGCTACACAATCCCCTACTTCCTCTTCAAATTCCCATTTTCTGATACCTCATCACCTTCTACTGGGTTGGCCAAAAAGTGCCTTTGGTTTTTAAGTAAAAACAAAAGACACATTTTTCATTTTCACCAAGAACTCTATTGAACAACATGTTCACCCTTTTGTTCCACTACCTTCTGCCATTTTTCAGGCAACTTCATAATTCCATCTTCCCCAAACTTTTATCTTTTTGAGCAAAGAACTGTTCCAGGTGCCTTTTACAGTCTTCCAAGGAATTGAAATTTTTTCCATTATGAAAATTTTGTAAAGACCTAAATAAATGGAAACTGGAAGGTGCAATGCCTGGTGAATACGGCGGATAGTTCATAACTTCCCAGCCAAGCTGTAACAGTTTTTGCCTGGCCATCAAAGAAACACGCAGTCTTGTGTTACCCTGATGGAAGATTACGTGTTTTCTGCTGACTAATTCTGGGTGCTTTTCCTCGAGTGCTGCTTTCAGTTGGTCTAACTGGGAGCAGTACTTGTTGGAATTAACCATTTGGTTTCCTGGAAAGAGCTCATAATAGAGGACTCCCTTCCAGTCCCACCATATACACAACATCACCTTCTTTGGATGAACGCATTTGGTGTGGTTGGTCGTGGTTCATTTCGCTTGCCCCACGGTCTCTTCCGTTCCACATTATTGGACAGTATCCACTTTTCATTGCCTGTCACAATTTGTTTTTAAAATGGAACGTTTTTCGTTACGTTTAAGTAGAGAATCGTATGTGGAAATATGGTTAAGAAGGTTTTTTTTCACTTAACTTACACGGAACTGAAACATGAAAGCGATTCACATAACCAAGCTGGTGCAAATGATTTTCAGCGCTTGATTTGGATACTTTGAGTGTGTCTGCTATCTTCCACGTGGTATAACATTGATTATTCTCAGTTAATGTCTCGATTTGATCACTATCAACTTCAACTGGTCTACCTGACCGTGCAGCATCGTCCAGTGAGAAATCTCCAGCACAAAACTTTGCAAACCACTTTTGACACGTTTGATCAGTCACAGCACCTTCCCCATAAGCTGCACAAATCTATTTTTCATTTCAGTTGCATTTTTACCTTTCTTGAAATAATTAAGCATAATAGGCCAAAAATGTTGCTTTTTCCTTCCATCTTCAATATTAAAATGGCTACACAAAAATTCTCCAATTTTGATGTTTTTTTGTAAATGCACATTGATATGACAGCTGTCACATACAACCTAACAAAATTGTTTCGAATGAAGTTAAAGACAACTAAGTGCTACTACAGCCACCTTACAGAAAAAAAAGAATGAATCTTTTGGCCAACTCAGTATGAAGTTTCTGTGCATGGCTCCTGACCACAGCTCTGATTCAGGTATGTGCTCACTTATCAGTGGGTATCCTTTGACCTGACATCTGGTAATTGCCTGGTAAACACAAAACAGAGCTGGACCTATACTGGCATTCCAGAAATATTTCTAGCACTCATATGGTGCATTACTCCTCAGCCCTATCCCTGACTGCCAGACAGCCTGTAGGTTTCTCACTGACAGCACAGTGACCCTTTCAAAGGAGAGATTCAGGAAATGTTAGTTGAACTGAAATAAAAGTGAATGCCCATAATTTGGAAGAGCCCCCAGAAATGAAAGATTCACTGAAATTGACAGTTACCAAAGAAGAAAGAGGTGTCATCTGCCATCTCAGGGGCAGTAAGGAGGTCAAGGAGGATGGGAATGGCCCAAAATGTATTTGAGGAAGTGTTTGTCCATTTGATTAGAGAATTCAGACAGAACAGATTAGATAGGATCCAAAAGAAAGAAGGAAGATACATGAAAAAACCTGGAGGTAGGGACCACATGGGGCTTTCTGAAGCTAAAAGGCAGACCCAGGGAAGCAATTGTCAGGGGATAAGTGTCAAGAAAAGGCTTTGTAGGGAAAGGAGAGGCACAGGAGGGAATGGGAGAGGAGAGAGCAAGTTCTCAGAAGATGGAATATAAAATAGGGACATGGGTCACAAGTTTAGGAAACAGATTAAAAGGGAACAGCGATGAACAAAAAAGAAGAAAGATGATGAAAGCGGGGAGAAAGACAACTACAGATTCTACTAGGCATTAAAAATGGCCAGGAAGATCGCTGAAAAATCCTTCATATGTGCAAAGTGAGCGATATGCATACTGGGAGATTCCTGTCATTGCTCTGAAGTTTCTGACTTTTCAGACATACCTATCCTTCACATGATTGCTGGTCGAGCCGTGCAGGAGAAGCGTCAATAACAAATAGTCTCCAAGTCTCGTTGGCTTAAAACTAGGACAGTTTATCTCTTGCTCACACTATAGGTCCATCGTGGTTTAGCTGATGCTCTGTTCTACATGGTTCTCACTTAGGGACCCAGACTGAAGGGGGCTGCATCTCCCTGAGTGCATGAATACTGAGACAGAAAAGGAGAACACAGTGAATCATGCACTGACTCTTAAAGTTTCTGTCTGGGAATGAAGCATATTACATCCACTCACATTCCATGGACCACCAGCAAGTCACATGGCTATGACTACCATCAGAGGGGGCGGGAGTGTAATCCTACTGTGTACCTACAAGAACTAGAACCATTTTGATGAAGAGAATTAATGACTCCAATGAAGTAAAGCCCTAGGTTCTCTATTTCCAGCATGGTGTTTTCTTAACCAGAATCCATAGAGCCATAAAGTAGCAGAGCAGGAAGAGACCTAGCAAAGTTATCTAGGCTCACTTTCTGAATTTACTGGTAAGAAAACTGAACCTCAAAGAGATGAAGTGACTTATCATGGACCACACTGCTGGTGGAACAGCCAGGTTGTTATTTCCCAGCTCTTCATGCTGCTTGTACCAGGGCACTTCTATTAGCCTAATAAATATCTACTCATTTGAACTACCAGATTTATTTCATTTTGCAACAGGCTTTTAATTACAACTAGAAGAAAAGGGAGGATTTTTCTTGCCAAATGCCTTGGTGCTGCCAAGTTCCTTATACCACCAATCATGAATCCCAACCATATCAATACCATATAAATAAACAGAAGGCAACTAGAGTGTGAAAATAAGAATTTGGGTAGCATTAGAGAGAAATGTTTGATGATACACATTATCACTTCTGCAACACACAGAATTATTTTTGGCCATTAGGAGGGGTATGCTTAACTGTATATGTGTGTGTAGTTTTTAATATATATTTGCATCTAGGTAGAATATTTCCAAAATGATGCCTAAGAAAGTTGTAATGGCGAGAGGGGATCTGCAAGCAAGAGAGAGACTTTCATTTTCTCATATGCCCTATTGTATCATTTGGATTTTTCTATCATGCGTGTATTACTTTTTCAATAAAAATAGTTAATAAAACAATAAAGCAGTTAGATTTTAAAAAGTAACAGATGTCAAAAAATGCTTAATGGGGCTGTGCAGTATCTTTTAGAGTAACATGAAGTAGAACAAGACAAGGAAAAAGACTAAAATGGAAGCAACTGACAGCACTTACCAGCAGGCAGTACATTTTTTAACAAGTTGCAATATATTTTTATGTCAGACAAGCATAATTTAAATATCATTAGGCTGGGATAGTCAAGATCTGGGTTCAAGCCCTCCAGATGTACTGCAATCTTTTGCTATTACTTTGGGAGGAAATCACTTGAACTTCTTTGAGGTTCAGATTTCCTATCTGTTAATAGCCCAAGGTTTGGGTTTTCTATACCAAAGTCTGCTGGTGCCCTGGCCACTTGAGTTTTACTGAAGAGCCAGCACATACAGTGGTAAGATCAAGGGCCTTAGACACAGACATACTCTGGCTTGCATTCTACACCACCCACTTCTTAACTGTGAGACCTTGAGCAAATTACTTAATCGCTCTTCATTTTCAGTAAGGTTGGGTCATGTCTGCCTTCAGAATTACTGTAAAGATGAACTAAATGCCAATACAGAGAACTCCTGGTCCTTGACGGCACTCAAAAATTTTAAATTCCTTTCTGAAACCATCTCAGCAAACCAACTGAAAAGATCCTGCAGCTGAGGAAGACAAAAATTACCCATTTCTGGCATCTAATTCTTTCCTTTAAGTGAGTCTATGTTGACATAAAATAGGATGGAACAGGCCCAGACAGAAGTGACAACCTTCTGGTGATCAGAATCTTTAATCCGTAACACGTGTAGTTCTTGATCCCAGCCAGTATTTCTTTACAGTGTTATCTCAACAAGGAACAGACATCTTAAGAAAGCAGACTGATTACGAGAATAACAATAATTTTATAGTTTATAAAATGCTTTTACACATACTATTCCATTAAATCCCCCAAAGAAACTGTGCCTCATTCATCCATTTTTTCAATCATCTAGTCAATAAGTAGTTATTGACTATCTACTATATGCCATACTAAGTGCCAGAAATATACTGAGAAATAAAAGAGCTATATTACCTGCCCTCAGAAATCCTACCATTTAATGGGGGGGGGGAGACATACACTAATCAAATTATCACACAAATAAATGATAAATTAGATCTGAGTACTTTTCAGGCAGACAGGACAGCATGTGCAAAGACCCTGTGGCAGAAAGGGAAGGACTCATACTACCTTCCTTCCAAATCATACTACCTTCCAAAGATTCCAAAGTGACACAGACATAGCATGAGGTGACTTCTAGGAGACCCCGGAGAGGTGGGTTGGGGTGGGGTATGCTTTGCAGTGCCAAGGAGAGATGTCCTTAGGAACTACAGACATTTGCCAGGGGCTGAATTCAGAGCATGGAGCTGACAAGGTGCACAAAAGAATATGCTGGCTGTAAGCAGGTGGAGAAGTAGGCAGACACAGGTTAAATCACCTGTGCTTTCTGAATGGAATTCAAAAAGCCTGAGGAAGTCATTGTCCCATTTGTGTCTTGGAAAAGCTCTACAAGGGAGGGAGGAGGGGGGAGGGAAGGGAGGGTAGGGTTCATGAGCCTTATTTCCAAGACAGAGGGAAGAAAGCTATACAATGCTTCAGGGAAGATGGTGACTTGGTAGCTTTTTTTAAATAAGAAATTCATGGTTTCAATACTTTCCTTGGTACTCATATCTTTTCTCAGTTCTTTCTCCTGACCCACAGACACCTACATTTATTACTGTTGATGGCCTTTGGAAATTGTGCCAGTACCTGGAAACCAGACAGTAAACTAAGCTGATCTGCAATTGTGTGAAGCATCTGGACGTATGGGGTACCCCACATAATCAAGACTACCGAAACCCCCGTCAACCTTTCTCCAGGAGAGTGGGTTGTGAGTCTTGAGATAGTCATGGGAAAGGACAGTGGTTCTCAAGCCTGGTAACACATTAGATTCAGCTGATGACAATTTAAAAAAAAACAAAAACAAAAACTATGCCTGGGTTCCAACCACATGAGAGCCTCTGGAGTGAGGACCAAGCACTGGTACTTTCTTAGTGCTCATTCTGCTGCCCAGCCAGGGTGAGGAACCACTGGCATGGAGAAAGCACAACTGTGTCCACATCCTTGGTTGTTGGCTATGTGAGCTAGGGAAAGTCACCCCTGTCTCTGGACCTCCGTGTTCCTATCTCTCCACTTGGGGAGCCATTCCTGATGTCCTCAAAGGCCTCTGCCAGCTGTCACAGTCTAGGACTCTAACTCTACTTTAGGAAGTGTCACCGCATCTACCATGAGTCCTATTCCTGCCTGGGTGCTATTGCTCCCTCCCCCAAGTGCCTCCCCCAACTTGAGGCATGGCATCATGGGAAGAGCACTGAGTCAGGAGTCAGGAGACCAGTCTTCTAGTCCACACACACAAAGTGCTAGCTGACCAACACAGAAAACATCACTCGAACTCTTTAGACCTCAGTTTGCCACATCCGTTAGATGGTGCTCATGCTGACCCTTCTCAGTACTGAACACAGGAAGCTGGACCAGATGACCCACCCAGGACATTCCAGCTCCAAGAATCTCTGAGAATCCCAGACTAGACGTGTGAATTACGTTTAGAAATACAAATAAAAACACGCAAACCAGTGCTCCCTGCGATGAATGGTCTATGGGCTCTGGTGCTGTACGATCCCCTCACAGTACAATTGTTCTTACCTGCACTATGCTGTTCTGACCCGTGACATGTTGTTTCAATAGCAACACCTGCCCACAACTTTGAAGGAAACTGAGAGCAAATGGGGCTATAGGATCCATTCTGATCTGCCCACAAGCCTCCAAGGGGCTGATGACTAGAAATTGCAGGGAAGAAGAAGCGTTATTACTGCTGTTGGTAGCACAAGGTCACCATCAGCAAGGTGGGGACAAGAGGAAGATCCCACATCAGTGGGGTGTAAGATATGACCCCACCTAATGGGCCTATGTTATGATTTATGCGCTGTGGACTCCCAAACTCCCTTCCCTCACCTGAGCTCCATATTTAACTGCCCTCTAAATCGTTTTTTTTAAAAAAGGGGAGAATTCCCATGTCATAACATTGAGAGTTGGCCAAGAAGCATCCCTCCCCACGATCTTGTGTGTTGAGGCCTGTAAAATCTCTTGCTGAAATACCTCACCTATCCACCCCCACTCCATCTCCAAGCCTTTCCCAACCAAATACCCCAGCCTCCTATCTGCTCTTCTTGCTAATTACTCCCCCTCAATCTATCCTGGCTGAATGACTGCACAGTTTAATCACTCTGCCCCCTAAAAAGCTCTTCTATCTAAAGAAATCGCCCCACTATTTCTTGTTCATCACCCTCTTTAGTTCCTTCACAGCACTTACCACAGTCTGCTTCTTCATATGTTTGTTCACTTCCCTGCTGTCTGTCCCTCCCCTAGAATCTCAGTGCCAGGAGTATATGTTCCTAGTCTTGCTCATGTGAAGCCTCACCAACATTCAGCACCATGCTTGGCACACGGTAGACCCCCCCCAACAAAATATTTATTGAGTAAATAAATGAATGAAAGCTCATCGGGTAAAATCCAAATGTTTTAACCTTACGTGCTAGACTCCCGCACCATGTGGCCTGAGACCCCCCTCGCTGCCCTATCCAAGGCCCCTTCTCCCCATGCCCTACGATAAGCGCTGTTTGCTGTTCTTCCGAACCACCATGGCCTTGAATGTTCCTTGAATGAACGGAGTTGGAACCTGCTGGTCCCAATGTCTGAAATGACACCCCCACCCCCAGCAAAGTCCTAATCATCTTTGAAAGGCAAGCTTACATTTCACATCTTTTAAAAGCCCCACCCCCACACAGCCCTCTGCCAATCTCTCTCCTGCACTCCCAGGATGCTCTGAAATCCCTTTACTGGATCTTTCACTGCAACTCATTACGCTCATTTGTTGAAGTGACTGCTTCCCACTCTGGACTGTGAGTAACTTAGAAACAAACATTCTCTTTGCTCATCTTTGTTTTCCATCAGCACCTGGTATAGGATCCAGTCCACAGTTGATGAATGTCTGCGAATTGTATCTGCAATTCTAGAAGCTGTCCTGTGTGAACATTAGTCCCATTACAAGTTGCATCAATTTGTAACTGTAAGAACTGAAGAGCCAGTGGTCCTGGACTTCCTAACTAACCATCCCCGGAGGGTACACCCAGGAATTCCATTTATTCATAGACTTCCGTTTGTGACAAAAAGAAGCAGAAAAACAAGTCCACTTTTGGCAATAAAGTCAGATGGATTTCAAACAAGGAGATAGTCCTCCACTTTATCCTTCTGCTGGAAATGACCTTCTGTCAGCAAACATTACTGAGTGCCTACTAAGTATCAGGCACTGTGTTAGGCACCAGAACCTCCCAAAGTCAAGCAAGACATGGCCACGACCTGAAGGGGCAGGGAGAAGGTATCCTTCCTGTTCCTCTGCCCTGAAGTTTAACTTCAAACCTGATTGCTGTTGATAAATGAAAATCTCATCCAAGTTGGTGAGCCTGGAGGGCAATTCAAGCAGCTCTCCAGGAGATAAGGGTCCTTCTTTTTGCTCTTCCCAGGAGTCATGTCCAGTGACTGAACAGCAGACAGCACAGCGATGGGGAGCACCTGACCTACTGACAAAGAGGCATGAGGGAAGGTCCCCACTGTGGAGGAGCTCACAGAGGTCGTGGTACCAGACAGCCTAGGGCACATTCATGAGATTTAGGGCAGCACAAAAGTGTGCCAATTTCAGAGCCCTGCCCAGATTGCCCCTAAATCATCTGAAATATTCCTTAAAAAAAGATCACTTGGATTTCCTGGATGACTCATCCCATTGCCCCAGAACACTGGCAGATGTCCCAATTGTTTACGAGCTTAGGATTTTTCTACTTTGGGGAAAAATGCCTCCAAGTGTGCAGAGCACAGGGGATAGATGAACTGCCCTTCCAGCATGTTACCGTCTCCACTGTCAATTGGAAGAGAGATAAGCTGCTAGTAAAGAATTCCCTACGAGTCTGAAAAGCAGTATTCATGCTCCTTACCCAGGGTGGCCTTTAGGAAAGTCAGCATCTGCCTCCACAGTCCTTCTCTCTCCCTGACCTCTTGCTAACATAGGGATACATACCCCTGGGATAACCTAACCTAGCTTAGGGCTGAGCAGGGATCCTTTAGAGATTTAGAGAGTCTTTTATGAGCCTTTGGCTTGATCTCCCTTTTTGGTTTAAAAACCCAAATTACATCTATTACAGTCCTCAATAGAAAGGCTCTGCTGGCCAGAAGGGAATAATAAATTTTATAAATTACCCAATTAATCGCAACAGCAAACAATTAAGCTGGTGGGGATGGTCAGCATTCTACCTTCTTTTTGGAGGGATGTTTTAAGATGTACATGATGACATTGTTAATTTTATTATTGATGTTGCTTAAACTTCTTATCAGTCCCAAGAGATCGGCATTAACTGGGCTAATTCATAGTGAAATAAAGCTGATTTGAAATGTACCTCTCTGAAAAGTCTATCCTCAAAAAATTTCTCAAGTTTCTTTTACTCAGCTCGTGATATGTTTTTCGGAAGGAGGGAGATGACATTGAATACTCCTGGGGCACAATTACGGGCACCTATTACTCATGGAGCCCACCTATGAGCAAAGAGCCAGGCAATTCATAGGTGTTCCCCACTCTGGTTTCACAATCCGTCAAACCCTGGGACTCAGAGGATCTGAGACCAGTCTGTCCTACTCCCTCAGGATCGTGCCCCCACCCCACCCCCCACTCCCCCACTGCCACCCTCTGCTTCAGTTTTGCTTTAAGAACTGGAATTTGGAGACCTGCTCACATGGATCTGATGATCAAACCTCCATGCATCCTAGATTCCTTTTTACTGCTCTGGAGGATAAAGCGAGGCCCTGAACAGCAATGATAGACATAATAATAGTTACCTTTCTCCAGGGCTTATATGTGCCAGGAGTTTATACTCTTATTTTTAGTAATCATCAGAAGTCCTCTATGGTATAAATCATCATACTCCTTTTATAATTGTAAAGCTAAGGTTCAAAAAAGGTTATTTAACTTGCTTAGGGCTGCTGAGTGGACCCAAGCAGGCCATGAAGGATCTGACATTTGGGAAGATGTACAATGTGAAATGGGCCAGAGCACATGGTTCAAGATTCAGGCTGGTGTTGATGAAAGGAACCAGAAACCAGACACTGGCCACAGGTGCCAAGGGCCAGTTTACTGCCTTTTAAGAGGCATGCAGAACTGATGACAATGACTTCAGCCAGTAGGAAATCACCAGCAATTATATTGCAGCATCAGTGTGATGGGGCAGAGGTATGTGTGGCGAAGGCCGCGGGTTGCTACCCTGCAACACCAGAACTTTAGAGCTGCAGAGACCATATAAGCCAACCCATCATTTTGGAGCCCAAAGTGTACAAGACCTGAAAGTGCAGGTGACCTATCCAAGTTCACACAGCTTATGGGAGGTGGAATAAGGACAAGAAACCAGGTGTCCTATGCCCTAGGCTGATATCCTCACTCACACATATGTGTTACAGTGTTGGACACTTATGAAGCAAGTCAAACATAGCTTCTCTCTTTTTATAAGAGATTATAACATGGAGACAAAACCAGGAACACATGTAATAATATAGGAGCCCATAAAGTGGGCGATGGAAGGAAGCCTACTTTACAGTTGAGGGGGACAAAATTCCAGAGATGGTAGGGTATTTCCCTAGGCTTTATTGTTGGTTAGTGGCAGAGCTAAGACTAAAATTTCCCAAATCTTAGCCCCATGCTTTCCTGTCTCATTCATTGTCATTAGTCTTCTTGCCTACTGCCATAAATGCAGGTGACCATGGGCTCAACAAAATTTTACGAAAAAAATAACCCTTACCTAATATCAACTAGTAAACACCTCTCTAGAAGAACAGGAATCTTCAATATCTAAAAGAATCAATACTGAATGATTAGAAGAAAATAATGGAAAATGAAGTAACTGAATTCAGGTCAACACTTACTTTTCTAATCAACATTTTATTTCAAATATGCCTTGAGTGTATGCTCGGCATACAAATAACAACTGTGCTTATAATGACAATAACTACCACTTATTGGTCATAATTTTTATACATTACCTTATTTGACCCTTAAAATAATCTAATAAGTAAATATCCTCCATCCCTGAGGCATAGAATGCTAGCTGCCTACCTCAATATCCATTCTGCCTTTCCCTTTAGAAATACAAACTTGAGTTCCAACTGGATATATTTTTGTGATTCAAGGGTCAACTATATATGTAACATAAATCTATTGCATTTTTCTCCTGGGAGCACAGGAAGAGCACAGGAAGAATACATTTCCCAGGTTCCCTTGCTGTTAGATTGAGGCCATATGGCTGAATTCTGGCCGATGGGGTACGTGTAAAAGTGATATATCTGTAACTTTTAGGCCAGGCAATAAAATCCCCTGCATTATCTTCCATGCTTGCTCTTCCATTTGGAAGTGATAATCCATGCTTAGGATGGGCTTATCACAGGATAGAAGGGCACTGAGCTCCTGAAGGACTGTGGGGTACAGGAACCCCTGCCATGCCCTACAGACCCACATTTGACCAACATAATAGAGAAATAAACCTTAGGATGTTAGGCCACTGGGATTGTGGAGTTGTTACTGCAGCTGGTGTTGCTGATCCTTATTAAGTGAACTTCATTCAGCTAGTGAGTAGAGAAGCTGGAATTTGGTTTCTGAGGTTGTTTGAGTCTAAAGCCTGTGCTTTGGTCCCTGCCTTGGAGGAGTTCATAATGTGTCATGAATGGGTACATCATTAGGTTCAATGAAGTGTGGGAATCCCATAACAGAATTCTACATAGTATACAATGCAGCATAGAAGAGGTAATGGTCATTCTGAAGGTTTGAGGAAGTCTCAGCCAGGAGGTGAAAAAGGTAACATTATACCAGGTATTTTAAGGACACAAAGAAGCTTAGGGCAAAGCCTCTGCCTTCCGTACCTTACAGCCAGGCTGTGGAAGCAGGACAACTGAAAATGAAGCAAAAGCCACAGTGAGAGGCAGTGCCCTGTGTGGTTAAGAGACGGACTAAGTGACAAGATACTGAGAGCATCTCAAGAGATAAGATGCAAGTTGAGTGAAATCTGGAGTGCACATGGAAGGCTTCAGGGAGGAGACTAACTCCATATTAGACCTGGAAGGACAGACGGGATTTGAGTTGGTACAAGGAAGATACAGGAAACATTTCATGGGAAAGAAACAGAAAGAGAAAAGGCAAAGGTGTAATTTTTCATTTAACAAAGACAGGTTAAGCCCGTACGGTGTGGCAGGAGTTTGCCTGAAACTTGAAATGTTAAGTCAGATGAACTTCCTGTCCTCAAGGAGTCCATGGTCTGGAGGAGGTGAGAATGTCTATTGCTCAATAGTCACCACAGCATGAAAAGTGCTCTCAGAGGCGTGTGCAAAGCACAGGTGGTGTAGAGGGGATAGAGGAAGACCAGCAAGGACTTAGGTGAAGATTCCGCCAGCGGGGCAGGACGATTTCATGGGGTCCTAAAGGAAGAGTTGTAATTGTCTAGGCTGACAAGGTGCAGGCAGGGAAAACCATTCCAAGCACAGCAAACAGCCGCTGCAAAGGGTGCAAGAAAGGCTATACTACGTCCATGGATGGTAAGACAACTAATGTGGCTACAGTGGAGGTTCATGCTGGTATGCAGCCATAGCAGCCAAGACTGGCTAAATAAGCAGAAGTAATTAGGAAGATTTTTAAAGTCCAGGAAGGAGAGTTTACCCAAAGTGCAATAATCAAGAACCGCCCACAGCACAGAGATTCAGAGTCCTTTAGACTCTGTATATGCAACAACATAGATAAATCTCACCATTTCGAAAAGTGAAAGAAGCCAGACTCAAAGGTCTACATACTCTGCGCTTCCATTTATGTGATATTCTGGAAGTGGCAAAACTATTAGAATAAGGAAGAGTTCAGTGGCTGTCAGGTGTTTCTAAGATAGTAGAAAAGGATTCACTACGCAGAGGTCAGAGATGACTGTCTGGGATGGCAGAAATATTCTACATCTCGATGGTGGTGATGGTTGCAGAGTTGTCTATGCTGTTAACATTCATGGAACTGTCCACCTAATAAAGTGGATTTCATTCTTGGTAAATCATAACCTAGTGACTTTGACTTAAGAAAAAAAACCACAACTATTACATTCAGAATGGACAAACAACAAGGTCCTACTGTATAGCACAGGGAACTATATCCAGTCTCCTGGGGTAAACCAAAATGGAAAAGAATATGAAAAAAAGAACGTCTCTGTGTAAAACTGAGTCGCTTTGCTGTAGAGCAGAGATTGCCACAACGTTGTAAATCAACTATATTGCAATTAAAACAAAAAGAAAAAGAAAAACACAAAAAAGCAAACCATCAGTGTAGAGAGGCACCCGTGTCCTTAAGGAGCTTGCAGCCCTGTCTCTGGACATGCTGTCCAAGCCTCTTCCCAAGTGACCACTGGCTGACCCTCCTTCCACGTGGCCTTGAATGAAATGTAGTAGAGATCTTGAAGCAGGCTCTCTAGACCATGGAGAAACACCGCAGGGGAGCTTCAGAATTTCTAGATGGAAGGGACTAGGCATGGCAAACTGAATGGAAGAGGGGTCTGGGGATTTATGCTGATGTTGCAGATCATAACAAGCCCATTGTTCTTATTCAGGTTGCCTAACACAGACCAAAAAAAAAAAACCAAAACCCTAGCAAAACCTCCTGAGGAAGCTTTATTCACACTTTACATCTGATTAAGAAACTGTCCATGCCAGGGAAGGGTAAATTAGGAGTTTGGGACTAACATATACACACTACTATATATAAAATAGGTAACCAACAAGGACCTACTGCACAGCACAGGGAACTTTACCCAATATTTTGTAATAACCTATAAGGGAAAAGAATATAAAAAAAGATATACATGTATGTATAACTGAATCACTTTGCTATACACCTGAAATTAACACATTGTAAATCAACTGTACTTCAGTAAAAATAAAATTTTAAAAAAAGAATATGAAGAAAAGAAAGTGTTAGAAAAAAATGAGATATTACCCTCAAGGTATTTTGCTTCTCTACCAATCTCAGTTTCTCACATGAAAGGTGAGCATCCACCTAGTATCCCAAATGTGTGTTTTAGTGACTGCTAGAACAATCTAGCAGCTATAGTTAAGATTAAATGTCCCTCCTCTAAAGTATCAAATGTTTAAATATGATTATCGAATGTTTAATAGTAAAATTCCAATGTTAAGTTTTGAAAAAAAAAAGAAAAAAATTATCTGTGCCCAATTAGATTGTCTAAAAATTTGCAGTGGCCTGAGGTGGGTTAATTACCCCATGGCTCCCTCACTGCAAGTCAGCTTCTGTTGCATTCACCTAAAGAAGTAATGTACTGCCTTTACCTGAAAAAGCAAGGATCTAACCTCAGCTCCCCTCCTCATACAAACTCCTCAAGGAAGAAAATCTCTTGGGCAGAGGGACCTCAGAGAGGAACAGCTCCAGGAACCATGGATTATTCAAATGCTGAAGTGCTGACCCAGACCTTAAAGGGGCTCTCAGGGGGGTTGCCTCTAACACAACCCACGCTGCTAGTGGGTTTCTCAGAAAATATCCCCTTTCCTACTAAGACATCTGAGGGAAATACTTTATAAACTGAAGTATGTTTTCCTGGAGGGCACCATTTCTTCAACTCATTTGATTATCCATGAGGTTTTTAAGCCCCATAGTTTAAAGGGGTTTCACTAGAATGCATTTTTTAATCAAAAGGCTATGAAATCCCAAAGGACCCCCAACTGCTTTACTTGGGTAGCACACCATGAGCAACTGGAATTAAAATGGGACCAGAGGGGCTTCCCTGGTGGCGCAGTGGTTGAGAGTCCGCCTGCCGATGCAGGGGACGCGGGTTCGTGCCCCGGTCCGGGAAGATCCCACATGCCACGGAGCGGCTGGGCCCGTGAGCCATGGCCGCCGGGCCTGCGCGTCCGGAGCCTGTGCTCCGCAACGGGAGAGGCCACAGCAGTGAGAGGCCCGCGTACCGCAAAAAAAAAAAAAAAGGGACCAGAGAAGATAATCTAAAGCCAGTTGAAAGGTAAAAACAAAAGGAAACAAATCAGCCACACCTCAGAACATTCACAGCTCTAGGAAAACATCAATTAAAAGTATTAGTTACGGGCCTCCCTAGTGGCGCAGTGGTTGAGAGTCCGCCTGCTAATGCGGGGGACACGGGTTCGTGCCACGGTCTGGGAGGATTCCGCGTGCCGCGGGGCGGCTGGGCCCGTGAGCCATGGCCGCTGAGCCTGCGCGTCCGGAGCCTGTGCTCCGCAACGGGAGAAGCCCGCGTACCAAAAAATAAAAAAAATTTAAAAAATTAAAAAATTAGAAAGTATTAGTTACAAATAGTTCCTGAGGAACTCACACCAAAATCCCCCACCGTGTCTCTCTTACTATTTACCTAGGTGTTTTAATTTGCACCTAATGCCAAATGCCTTTCTTCCTAGTTTTGGTTTCCCATTTGCTTTATTCCTCTCCAGGTAGAATGATGACTGGCTGTTTTAAAACATATGACTATTTTGACAACTTAGAATAAAATAAGTGAGTTACCTCTTTATCGCTAAGGAACCCTATAATTTGGTAATTCAGCACTCAGCTACCTTCCATGAGAATTCAGCTTAGCTGAGCATCAACCATGTCTCAGACACTGAGCTAGGCACTGTGGCTAGAAATGCGGATAGAGGTACAGTCCTGTTTTAAGGAACTTGAGGTCCTGAAGAGTATGCAGACATGCAAACAAATTGTTATACTTTGTGATAAGTGATACTGCGAAGGTACAGTACACAGGGGAGGAAATGAGTACCTCTGCGTCATTGAAGCTGACTACTAAGCCCACCCTTTTAAGGATGAACAGTAATTCCACAAGTCAACAAGGGTGGAAGGGCATTCCAGACAGGGGAAATAGCACGTGGGAAGGATGAGTTGTTGACAGCATGATGCATTTCAAGGACCACATGAACTTAGATACTGCAGGACCATCAAGTGCAAGGTAGAAGAGGAATACGAGAAAAGCAAGCAGGGACTGGATCACAAAGAACTTTGTCTGCCGTGCCAAGGAGTTTAGACCTCACCAATAGGAAATGCGGCACCGGGCAAAGGTTCCAAACAGAGGGCAGACACAATCATATTTCTATTGTAGAAAGATTACTTTGCCAGCAAAAGGAACATCAGAGCCTGAGCAGGCAGAGGCAGATTCATTGGAGAGATGCCACGGACACCCAACAGTGGGAGTGGTGATGTGGGGTAAGGAGAGGCAGAAGTTAGGACAGGTCCCAAGTTTCTAAGTCGGGAGGCTAGGTGGTTGATGGTGCCTCCCAAAGAGATGGAGAATATGGAAGAGAGACGAGGTCTGAGAGGTAAAGGGTGGAGGTGGGAAGATGATGGCTCGTTTGGGGAGAAATCAAGTTTTCCATCTTGGTGGAGATATCTGGGAAGTGATGATTAAAAAACCTAGAGTGAAAAAGAAAAAATCACCTGAGGAGAAGGTGAGAAGAGCAGACGAAGAAGGCAGACCCTGGAGAACGCACCAGAATACTGAAGGCAAGCAGAAGAAGCAAGTCCAGGCAAAGGCGCTAAGAACAATAGCAACGGGTCCAAACTAGAGATTTTCAGACTCTCATTATCTGACTGTGGAGCCCTTTTCTCAAACAAAATCTCAGCTGAGTCTCAGAATGTAAAACAGAAGTAGAGTCGGTTACCAGAAGGAAGCCCACTAACCCTTTAGCCCACAGAGTAGAGCCTGAAAAGTACAGAGCTGAATGATGCCATGGCAAGCAGGGAGCACAAACACCCCTTCTCAACAGCAGTAGGTCTGAAGAACAGACTTCCCCCTAAAAGTGAGTTAAGAAAATGAAACCTACAAGCTAGTTATGGCATTACCCCAAAAAAATGCAAGACAAATCTGGGTTTATTGCATGTGTGACAAGTATGAACATAGAGCAAAGATTGGTAGCACCAGAGGACCACCTCCTCTTTGTCCCATTGAAGAAACAGAGGTCTAGAGCTAGGTAGCTGATTGGTTTGCCAAACTAGTTGTCCTAGGTCACAATCTAGACAGTGGCTGAGTGAGGACTAAGTTTCTAGTTCATCGTTCTTATTACTGTATTCACTCCATTCCACCTTTGCTAGAACTCAATCTGGAACTGAAACCCAAGCCTAAAGTAGAATTGGCAATTCCATTATAATTCTCAGCTTTGACTCCAGTCACAGGTGCTGGGCTCTCCAGAAGAGCTCACTAAGTACTTCCTGCTTGAATGGCGGAGCTCATGTAGAAAGAACTTTGGGAACCTGGGTTGCTCTTCTGAGGTCAGACAGCCTTTGGACCAGAAAGAGTACTTCCATTTATTCAGCATTAACCACCTAGAACAGTTCCTTAAACCGAGGTCGATGGTGCTGGAGAAGTGTTAAGACTTCCACCTGACAGATGGCAAAGCCATCTAGGAAAAGATTGTACACAGTCCTCACAATAGCACCGTGGAATGCTAACCTTCCCTACCTTCAATGACATCAAGACAATCTCATGAGAATATCTGTGCCTAGATGACAGGACCAGCTATGGGACTGGAGTGGCAGCTAGATCTCCAAGCAAGTGGAGGTGGCAGGAACATGGCTGGAAATGGAGGTCCAGAACATGGCACCCCTGTGGCTTCTCACTGCTAAAATATCCTAGTAGGAGTTGGCCATAATCTACAAACTCTCGGAAACAGGAGGCAAGACTGAAAGGTTTATTATCCACCAACCTCAAGGGTCAGTCAGACAGATACTGGAAGAGGAAGGAGTGGCAGGCAAGCAATTTGCCCTTAAATTTATCTTGCTCTTCTGGAGGGGATTAACTTTCGGCTTGCTGCAGCGCTATGCTCCTCTAGGTTTACTGCTGGCAAAGCTAGTGACTTACTGCTTGCTGCAGCTTCACCACCCTGAAGAGCTCCCCCCACCCCCCGCGCCTGCCCCTCCCTGCAGGTATGTGTGTTTCTCTTTTATACCACCGGAGTGAAGATGAGGAGTTTCGGGCTTGGTCTGACACAGACTCTCCCACTTGAATTACTAGAGTCTCGTCACAGACTGGAGGGTAACAAGAAAGGATAAGTACATAACAGTTTTCCATCCAAAGAAATCCAAGTCTCTATCTTGTCCAGAGGCAGTATCAGAGGTAATTTAAGTAGGCAGGGTAAAAATATACAAAACGCAATCTGGCTTGGGAGAAAGAAGTTCCACTCTCAATGTTCCCAAGTATTATATTTGGATTTTGAGGATCAAATATAAAACAGAGGCTAGCCAAAGATTGCTTAACTTCTAAAAGTCCCGGCAAGTAACCCAAATGAGTTGATGTCCTCCTAATGCTGTTCTGGAATTCTGTTAGGGGAACAGAATGTCCCACAAGATTCCAGGAATCTCTACATCTGCAACACAAGTACAAATAATTTTCTCAGTATTTTAGCCTTTATTCAGTAGGAGTCGGTTTGCGGGGGTGGAGTCTATAGAAATTGCTTACTGCTGGCTTTTAAAAATGAAGTCAGACTGAAAAGCAAAGGAGAATCTCTAAACCCACCATGGGAACAGGTCTCAGTGAGGGCAGTGTGGGGCTTAGGTTTGGGGGATGGTCCTCCAAGTAGCCCTTTGGGAGAAACCAAATGAGAGAAAAAGATCAAAACACAACTTGAGCCCAGGGTTACAAATTACAGTATTCAGCATGGTAACATACAGAAACAACTATCAGTAACTAGGGCGTGGATGTGGGTTAATCTTGGAGTGTTAGGAAAAATCAGACAGACAGACAGTGGAGGCGGCCACGACATTTGGGCTCTCTGCCTTCTGAGGCTTCTTTACCCAGTTGCCAGTTCTTGGGAGCACATAATAGCAAGAGTACCTGTGGGCTGGACTACATGCCTCAACCAGACCGAGCCTCAGGCAGTGCTTCCAGACTTGGCCTTAACAAGGAGGCTAAAGGGAAAGGAATGTGATCCATACTGACAGAATCCAGCCTCTCTACCTGCCTGCTTCATCCTTGGAGCCACTCACTAAGGTTCTACTCCAGCTCACAGAGGCTGTGGAATAATAGCTGATCATACTAGCCACCATCTACTGGGCACCATGCAGGTGCTTCATATGTATACATTCTCCAATTCTTCAATTTAGTCTTCTCTACAATCTTATTACAAGGCTATTACTTTCAACTCCATTTTACGGTTGAGAAAACAGAGGCTTACAAGGGTCAAATAACTCTCCTAGAGTTTAGACAATCTTCAAAGCCAGGTTGGTCTAGCTCCATACCTGTGCTCTCTCCTCTCTAGAAGGTGTGGGAACAGAGTAGCTAGTCTAGCACACATCCCCAATGAACCATGTTTCCAATGTTCCTCTGGGGGACACCTATCAGTTCACTTTACTTAGTTCACCCTTCTTGCCTTTCTAATCACCACCCCACTGATCCATAAGAAAGCTAATAGGAGAAGCTTTTGATAGTGAGGCAGGCACTAAGGATGGACCACAGAGGATCCAGGTACTTCTTTCTGTTGAACACACGCTCCTAAATGTTGAGTCCTAATCCAGTAAGTCCTGCATAATGAAAGGAGTACAATTTACCCAAAGGAAAAGAGAGGAATCTGTCTAATGACCAACCTAGAAAAAAAATGTGCAGAAAATGGTTACTCAAAGAAACCAGGCAGAGAAAACTACAGGGGATAGAGGGGAAGGCAAAATGTGTCTTTTTAAAATGTTTCTGTGATTTTAGTGATTATCCAACTTGATGTAATATTGTTAATCAAACTTCATAAAAATGAGAAACTCATTTTATCCCATATACTAACTTTTCCATCCTAGTTAGTGATTTCTTTACATATTATTATAGTTAGTTGTGTATGAGTCTGTCTACCTGAGGGCAAGGCTGGCTTTTCAAATCTGGTTCCCCTGGACCAGTGGCCAGCCCTGGGCTTCAAGCAGAGTTGATCTCTAACATATATATGTTTGATTTATGAACAAATGGATGAACGAAGGAATAACTGATTGGATTTTATTTGTAGTGGCCAGGTTTAAATATTTTTAATATAAAACAAATTATTTTTCTTTCCTTTAAAGGGAAGCAGCTGCCTGTGAAATCCTGCTGTTGGCTAATTTCAGCATTTCCAGCGTGGGTGGAAGCACTTTGGCTTTGGCTGATCTGGGCTGCAGCGTCACTGTGGCTCTCTCACCTTCTCTGGATGACCACTGCCTATCACTCGCTCTCCACTTCTCCCTTCTACAGAGAAGAGGGAATAGTCAATCACTACCACTGTCTTCCCCAGCCCACTTCATCACACCCTGCTCCTTACATGGCCACAAGAAAACCTCATTTTCTTAGACACATGTTAAATACCCGCCACCACATACACACCTGTGACGTTCTCCTATGGGATGGTAAAATATGAAACAATTGGGACCAGGGGCACAGAGGTACCCAAATCCATCCTCAATTAAAAAAGAAAAAAATACTACAGAGGCAGCTGTAGAAAACACCAACACACCCACACTCAGTGCCATCTTCTCTCTCTACCACACTCCATGGCAGACGACGTGGGAGTGGGCTGCCTCTTATCCCTGCATGCTGGTTTCTCCAAAGGAAGGAAAAGCCAGGGTCTGAGTCCAGGAGAGAAGAGAACAGATTAAAGGTCAGGTGGGTTCCCTGGAGGCGCAGAACTGTGAACACTGATGAGCGCTCCAACTCATCCCTGCTCTCAACATATTACCCCTGGAGTCCTGCTGTGGATAGATGTCCTGGTGGTGAAGGACCTTGCCAAAATGCACGTTCTACTAACCCATGCACACTTACTTATTGACTCACTGATTTGGAAGGCAACAGAGCATAGCTGTTAAGAACATGGACCAGGCTGCCTGGGTTCAAATCTTGACTCAAACACATACTAGCTGTAATCTTGGCTTATCACTTCTGTTTCTTTATCTGCAAAATGGGGATGATGATGTTAATGATGGTACCTATATTACAAGATGGTTATGAAGATTCATGGAGCAGGTTGGTGTAAAGATTTTACTTTGCCATGTTGAAACTACTTTATTCTGTGAGACTAAGGGCTATCAAAAAACTCATAAGATTCATCTTCAAGAAACTTAAATCCTTCAAAGAAAAATGAGATATGCGCATTCACATCTAAAACTCTGGGTCCAGCGACTTCCCTGGTGGTCCAGTGGTTAAGACTCCATGCTCCCAGTGCAGGAGGCCCGGGTTGGATCCCTGGTCAGGGAACTCATTCCGCAACTGAAAGATCTCGCATGACGCAAGGAAGATCCTACACACAGCAACGAAGATACCACATGCTGCAACTAAGCCCTGGCGCAGGCAAATAAATAAATAAATATTAAAACAAACAAACAAACAAAAAAAACCCTAATCCTTAAGGGCCATACTTTAAAAAATAATAATAAAATAAAAGAAATAAATAAAACCCTGGGTCCAAAGTGATAAGTACTATATGAAAGGTACAAGGAAGTATTATGGGAGTTCCGAGAAGTTATTTCTTCCAAAGTGGTGGAGGAGAAATTGAGAAGACTTTGGAGAAGGGGGCAATGGAACTGAGTCTTAATAAATGATAGGAATTGTAGATGCAGATATGGAAAATATGGGCATTCAACAAGAAGAAACTGTAGGATCAAAGATAGAGAGTTAGAAGAATCTGAGGTATGTGTGGAGGAGAGAAAATAGTTTGGTTGGTTAAGGCAGGCAATTACCAATGCTTCAGACTCCACCCTATCCTTCTAGGTTCTGATTTAATTGATCTCTGTTCAGGTCTGAGCGTTAGCAAGGCAGTGGCTATGATGGCTGAAAACCAGGGCTGACTAGTCAGGCAACTCAGGATTCAGAAGTGAAAGGCTTTGCGGCCTGGGTGGGACTTCCCAGGTGTCTCCCCAGGCTCAGGCTTAACTACCGAAGACCAAGAGGGCCATTAAGTGAGACTCAGAAAAAGATGGAAGAAACAGAGAACAAGGAATTTTGGGAGGGCTTTCTGGTCTTCCTTGACATCACATGATAGATTCATCATTCATACTTTGATGAGAACAATTTGTATGGAATTTTACCCCATCTGTAGATAATGAGGACCATAGGTTTGGTGCCTATATTCTAATTAACATTCCTTTTCTTGGTCCTTTTTTTTCAAAAAGTTTTTTTTTTTTTATTTTAATTTATTTATTTTGTGGCCATGCCACACAGCGTGCATGCAGGATCTTAGTTCTCCAACCAGGGATCAAACCCGCACCCCCTGCAGTGGAAGTGCGGAGTCTTAACCACTGGACCACCTGAGAAGTCCCTCCTTTTCTTGGTTCTACACCTCCCAATCAGCTTCCTCTCCATCTCAGTTCTTCGCCTTCTGATTCCTCAATCACTCTTCACAAATTTCACAAACGGTCCCCTGGGTGCAGACAGCTAGGCTTTGTTGGACACATCCTCACTTAAGTGCTCCAATGCCTTCATCCATCTGTAGGCAGCTGACATGTCCCTTCTCTGCCTCAGCCTTTTCACACCAGTTTCATTTTCTTAGTCAGCCTCCTGTCCCTTGGACCATTCCTGTGCTCGCACTCTGTATCTTCTCCAGCTCCATCTTCTCTTTCTGGAGATGTGAGGACCTGAAGTAACATGCCACTATCCCAGCTGTGGATTCCATGTAGTTCCACATAAAAGCCCCGCTCCATCAAATAAAGGGCTGCTCCCATCTCACTAAAACCCACCTCTTAAGTGGGATCTGATTAAACCTCTGGATACATGAGCTTTCCTACGCATTTTATTTAACATACATGTATATGTATGTATATACACACATATGTATAATAATTTGTTCCAGATTAAAGCTAAGTACCTATTACCCTCCAAATGCAAAGTCTGACTCTTTCAGTTTAAAGAGGCTTATTGTGAACCAAGTAGAAGGACGTCCTATCTTCAAGACACAAGAGTCTTCCTTTGGTTTCATTTTCCTTGGTCCTCATCTATCTGAACGCTGCTTAGCAAATGAAGTTCTGCAGAAGAGAAGGAGCTGGGATGGCATCACTGACATCCTCAAAGAACAGAGGAACATTTTTAGCACAAGCACCGTCACACACATTTTCTACCGCTTCCATGAAATGACATGCACTGTACGAAAATGACACCTGCCATCTATTCTCCAGTACATCACAAAATGCAGTGATTTTACACATAAATCTTCAACAGAGGAGGAACAATGAGACACGAGCTCAGTGTTCCTTTGTTTCCAGTCAGTCCTGGGCATGGTAGGCACAGAGCAAGGTCAGGAACACGCCTGTTCCTGCAGCCTTACTGCAAAAGGAGACCGGGAACCACAAACCCTGCCTACACCCACTCAAGCCCTCTGCTTTTAAACTATTCTTTTTTCCCTCATTTCAAAATTATCTAAAGACCAATTGATTCCAGGCAGCTCTTTCTGTATATTAATTTTTAATTGGAGAAATAGCAATTAGATGGCTCCATTGATTGCCAGTTCCCATAATCTTTTTTAATTTGAGATAACAATCATTCAAAAAATGAGTTTGTCCCTACAATATCTATTCTTAATGGCAATAATAACTGAAGTTATATACAAAACCAGCAGAGCAGTCCACAGGGAAGGGGTCTAAATTATACATGGAATATTCTGCACCTTGTTTGTCAGTTACAACAAAAACCTTACCACAGGTGCCCTATGAAAATGGTCAATTTCATATGTTGTTTTTATTAATACCATTTTTGAAACAACCAGAGCAACTCTGAAGAGAAGATTTTCATGGTATGAGGCCTACTTTTCCATACTCAAGAAACTTAAGACATGTAGATAATAAAAATTTTTACTCAGTTCCTTGCTGAGGACCCTGGGCAGAGGAAGATTAAGAGGGAGAAAGAGAAATTAGAGAGGAATAGACATCCTGCTTGGGAGGAACTCCCAAGCTATCCCCAAATACTCCTAGCAGGCAGGAGTGTGGAGGGCTCCAAGGGAGTCTGCAATAAATAATCCTCCTTTCCTAACCAGGTTCTGAGCAATCTGAGAAACAGAAGAGTTGAGATAGAGGCCAAGTATCACCTTTATTACTCACAGGAGCTAAGCAAAAGAATATAGCTTAGGTGAGAGTCCAGTGGACCAGACCACTGAACCCCTGAGCCAGGAAGGCTTATTACCCCCCCAGTCACAATGTGGCAGCCACCCAGGAAAGAAAAGCATATGGAGGAGTCTAGGACCCCAACTGCTCTCTAAAAAAGGAGGGGTCACTTGCAAGAGAAAGAACAAAGGTACCGCCAGCTGAGCAGGCTTAGTTACTCTTTCCACATTTACCAATCAGAGGGCCATGCCCCCTCCCCAGGGTGTGAGAAAACAAAGGCCGGGAGTATGTATTAAGGAAAATCACTTCTCATGGAAACCAAGATTGAGAAAATGGATTTTCCTCTAAAATCAAAAGAGGGAATTGCGATCCAGAAGAGGTAACCGGAAGTGACTTGCTTCCACCCAAAATGACTTTTTTGAAGGGTTCTCTCATAAATTTATCTTAAAATTGTATAAGATTTGTCTTCTGTTCCATAAAATTTCATAGAAAAGGTTTGGGTCAGACCACCTGAGAAATTTTATAGTGGTCGTTTGGAGAACTCTTTGAAATTGAGCAGATGTGAGTTTGAATTCTACCCTTCTAGTTTGAATAAGTTCTGTATCTTAATTTCCTCATCTGAAAAATGAGGATAATGACTGGCCTACCTTAGAGGGACATCAGAAAATGATTAGAAAAGTTAGGTCAGAGAAAAGGCTCTGGAATGTACTAAGAACTTGATAAATGTTATGTGAATTTATGTCTAATTATATTCCACAAAAATGTCTGTGTTTATGCTATGAGTCTCAGGCTCCTAGGCACCCACTGAGAAGCCTGGGGTTCACATCCTCCAGCAAGAGCAGCTTTGTTTATGTGCCTCAGCTGATCATTCCTTCTCTGCCTTCCGAATCTCAAACCCCTCTCCTCCAGCCCATACCTCAGGCAGTGTGTACTAAAAGCCTGTGATGAAAAGTGTTCAAGCGAAGATGGAAAGGAGGAGAGAGATGCAAAGATGACCCCTCAAGAACTTCTAATCCAGCAAGAGTAAAGAAAAAAAACAAACAAACCTATTATTCACAAGTGAGGTACAGTATGGAAATAGTACAGATAAAAATTTATGGTAACCTGGAATGGGAATGGGGTTTAAATCTTCCCTCCCCACCCTGCTGTGATCCCTCAGGAGTTTGTCTCAATGTGCTCACTGGAGACATCTTAAAAGGGAGTTACCACCTCTGACCAGAACTTATAAAATTAAGAGAACACCAGTATGAGCAGATATGTTCACCAGAACTCATCTGAGAATGAGCTAGCTGCCATGACTCTTGAAAGGCATAATATGCAGAAAAATGATATACAGTTTATTAGGATAACTGCCTCAGAAACACATTACCCACAGGAAGTGATAAAATCTAAGATACATATAACTTAAATAATGTGATGGGTAAATTCATGGATAATAATAATAGCTAATATTTATTACAGTTACTACAGTACTGAGGACTTGGCTTGCACTATCTCACTAAAAAATGACAGATTCCCATAAAGCATGGTTCAAAGGAGCATGGCCTAGGTGGAGTTCCCTGGGAAACAGACTCAGAGGCCAAGGTTTGTGGGCAGGATGTTGACAGGAGACAGCTCGCAGAAACAACACCTGTGAGGAGTGAGGGAAGGAGGACTCAGCGAGGAAGCAGTGCCAACACAGTGCAGTCACAGAAGTCTCGGGTGATCCCACAGGGAGCTCTGAAGCTGAGATGGCCCTTCAGGGACATCCCCAATGGAGGCAAGGGGGCCAGGACTTATACCCCTGCAATGACCAGTTATTGGCTATAGGCTGCTCCTGGGGAGGGGATGTGGCTGGAGAGAGGCAGCACCCTTCAGCTGAAGGCAATGCACAGGGAGAGACACATTGTGAGCCGTCAGCAGACAGTGCTCCTGGTAGCTGGGGAAAGGAGTCTTGCAGGTCTCAAGTGGGGATGCAGAGGCACGCCACAGTATTCACTCCAGGAGGGAGGAACAAGATGAAGCTCAATTTGTTTAGCATTACACTGATCCCAGGCACTGTGCAGGGCACTTTCCTTATTGTCTTTAATCCTGTTGTGTAGGCATCAGTGACTTATTCCAACCTCCAGAGAAATTTCAAGTTCCCCTCCTCCCTCTAAACTAGTGGTTCTCAACTGGGGGGTGGTTTTGCTCTCCAGGGGACATTGCCAGAGCAGTGTCTAGAGACATTTTTATTTGTCACAACTGGGAGTGGGGTACTACTGGCATAGGTAGAGGCTAGGGATACTGCAAAACATCCTACAATGCACAGAACAGCTTCCACAACAAAGAATTTCCAGCCCAAATGTCCACAGTGCTGTGGGTGAGAAACTCTGCTGTAATCATTAGGAAGGAGAACACACAGAAGGGGCCACAGTAATCTGGGAAAGAGTCTTCAATCACATGGCTCATTCACTTGGCTTTTTCCTCTCCTGGTTCTTTTGGCATCTCTAGGCCTCTTGAATTTTCTGAATGGAAGGCCTTGATCCATGTGATGTGTACCACAAGGTGGGCCTGGGTCTGCTTCCCCTTTGCCACTCCTCCAGCCTGGCAGGACCAGGTGGGTTTCATGAGAGGGGTCTGGGGTTGAGGACAGAGGATAGGCCAGTGTTACTCTAGCCTGTGGGGGAGAAAATGCTCCATTCCTTTGCTTTATCTTTGTGCTTCTTCTTGCCATCAGTGGGCTAAGATTCCAAATGCCCAGATAAAGTGGGTGAGAGGAAAGGGGCTCAGGAGAATACACTTATTCTGGGTCTTAGGCCAGAGAAGCACAGCTGTCTAAGCTTTCAGCTCACCAGGGAAGAAGTCCACTTACACATAAATAATATGCATTTTCCTGGAATGCCCCCTCTGCAGATCTTCAACAAACTCTCCCAGTTGATGGGCCATTCTGGATCCCAACCACCTCTACTTTTTCCATCATAAGAATAAGAATTGTCATTGATGTCACCATGTTACAGATTAAAAAAACAGGACATAGAAACGTTAGGCAACCTGTCCATGGCCACTCAGCTAGTTAATGGCAGGGCTGAGATTTATAACCAGGTTTGTGTGGTTACAAAACACATGCTCATTGTTTGAGAAACATATGTACTCTTTGAAATTAATCAGATGGGACGTGCACGTCTTCCTATACATCCCTTGATACTCTGAGACACAATCTGGGCTGGCCCCAGTCTCTTAAGCTTTCTGCTCTTCTCTTATTTCTAAGCTTTCGATTTTCTTATTTCTGAGCTTTCTGATTTCTAAGGGAAGGCAAGAAATGAAAGACAGGCTGGGTGATTTATATAAAGTGATAATGTGAGCCCATCTCCTTGTAGCCATCATTTTAGTCTGCAATAAAAATGACTGGTCAGACACCCTCCAATTCCTGAATATCCAGAAGGCCTAACTGCTTGGACTCTTAGACATAAAGCTCTCTGTTAATAGACCCGTCAATTTCTTAAAGTGAGCAGTTTTTCATAACATTCCATAAAACAGGGAGAAAACATAAAATTAAAAAAGAACATAGCACTTAACATGAAAATACGTGTATCATTTATTGAGCATGAGCTAAAAGCAGCAGAAAAAGAAACTGAAGGAGGAACAGTGGCTAGTGATGGAAAACAGAAGATTGCTTAGGAACAGGATTCTTTACCTACCAAACAGGGCCCCTATTTTTAGCAACTTAAAAATAGCCCCCAAAACAGACATTCGTTAAGTATTAAACTTAAAAGTAAAAACCTTGGGCTTCCCTGGTGGCGCAGTGGTTGAGAGTCCGCCTGCCGATGCAGGGGACACGGGTTCGTGCCCCGGTCCGGGAGGATCCCACATGCCGCGGAGTGGCTGGGCCCGTGAGCCATGGCCATTGAGCCTGTGCGTCTGGTGCCTGTGCTCCGCAACGGGAGAGGCCACAACAGTGAGAGACCCGCGTGCCACACACACAAAAAAAAGTAAAAACCTTTATGTTTTTCTAATAACAATCTAGTATCCTTGTTATGATAGATTTACTAACCTCAACTTAGACTCTCAGAGATCAGATTCATGTCCCATAAAACACATAGGGAATACATTACTGAGCAAATTATAGTAATAGATGACATAAATACTTATGAACTATTAATTTTTCAGTTATAAACTATGTTCTTTTCTTGAGCCTTTTTTTAAAATAAATTTATTTATTATTTATTTTTGGCTGCGTTGGGTCTTCGTTGCTGCGTGCGGGCTTCCTCTAGTTGCGGCGAGCGGGGTCTACTCTTTGTTGCGGTGCATGGGCTTCTCATTGCGGTGGCTTCTCTTGTTGCGGACCACAGGCTCTAAGTGCGCAGGCTTCAGTAGCTGTGGCACACGGGCTCAGTAGTTGTGGCTCGTGGGCTCTAGAGCGCAGGCTCAGTAGTTGTGGTGCATGGGCTTAGTTGCTCCGCGGTATGTGGGATCTTCCCAGACCAGGGCTCGAACCTGTGTCCCCTGCATTGGCAGGCAGATTCTTAACCACTGCACTACCAGGGAAGTCCCTCTTGAGCCATTTTAATTCATGAAATTATTTAGAAGGTTACAGACACCAAGGAACAAACTGCTATACTGTGTTATGCAAATGTTTTTTCCAAATATGGAAGTCATAAGACTAGAATACATCTAGTGATCAACATATAATTATAAAGAATATTTCAAGGCTTCATTAATGGCAGCTGCTCATGAGATATTTGGAAGTGTTCAATGATTTTTATTATTCCTCTATAAATGTAGCTAATTTATGAAGGTCATCCCCGTTTACATTGCTCTATTATCATTTGCCCCAAATTTTAAGCCTGTTCAAATATAATTTAGAGGATATATTTGCCTATCAAGAAAAATCTGAGAATGCAGAAGCTAACCTCAATACGACAGGTTTCTATCTTTTTTTAGAGATAGCGTAACATAATAAACAAGCACTGGCATTCAAGTCAATAGAGATGGGTTAGGGTCTCACCCCACCACGATCAAGCTTTTAACCTTGGGCTAGTCACTGAACCTCACCATGTCTGTTTCGTATATGGAAATGAATGTACTAATCTCTGCCCTACCAACCTCTTAGGTTTGTTGTGAGGACACATGACATAGTTATATGAAAATACTTTGCACACTGAATGAAGGTAAATAGGGTATCAAAATGAGAAACAATTACATTTTTGGAGAACATTCTGTTGAGAAAGAAACGGTAATCAAATGCAAACATATTCACTTGCGGAGGCTAGAGCTGACAAGCGTAAGGTAGAAGTGGGTTTGAGAATTCTTTTTCCCCTTCCTCAGGTGTGCAAACCATCTTGATTACTGATTTACTTCTTGCTTGATCCCTTGCTTTGTTCATCTCAAATATCAAGGGCTTCCAATACACCCCCTCTTCTGACCAATCCTTCCAATGAGAAGGTACATTGGTTCAACATACCTAGGGCTACCATAAGGTAATAAAAACATTTTGAATGCTGTAAAGCACTCCTGAAATGGTATACAATAAAAACAGTAGTAAGAACAATATAATAAGTATCATTACTGACTCATGATAGTAGGGCATTCAGTTAAATTTGAAGTCTATATAAACAATGTTTTATTTTTCACCATAAGTATGCCCCAAATATTGCATGAAACATAATTATACTAAAAACTATTCATTGTTTACCTGACATTCAAATTTAACTGGGCAGCCTGATTTTGCCTGGTTTGGTTTGGTTGGGGGGCTAAATCTGGCAATTCTTTGAGAATTCTTTATCTCCCTTCCCCAAGCATGACAAACCACCTTCATTATGGAGAGTATTTACTTCTTGTTTTATCCCTTGCTTTGTTCATCTCAAATATTAAGGGCTTCCAGTACACCATCTCTTCTGACCACTTCTTTCAGGTATCCCGGCACCTGCACTACCATAAACCATTAGAACATTATCATTCTCCAGTACACAGTTGACTCTTGAACAACACGGGTTTGAACTGCATGGGTCCACTTATACAAGGATTTTTTTCAATAGTGAATACTACAGTACTCCATGATCAGAGGTTGGCTAAATCCACGGATGCAGAACTTCCGATATGGAGAAACTGCAGATAGGAAGGGCTGACTGTAAAGTTATACTTAGATTTTAACTGCATGGAGGGGCAGTGCCCATAACTTCCAGGTTGTTCGAGGGTCAACTGTATTCATCTATGAATTTTTCTTTCCAACCAAAAAGTGAATTAATTGAGGGAAGAGACATTCATTTTGATCACCCAGTGCCTGGTTCAATGCCTGGCACATAGCAGGTAATTAGAAAATGTTTTATGAATTGAAGATCACAGCTTTCTTCACATTCCATGCTCTCACCATGGGAAACTTTGCTCATGTCTGCTACTTAATTGATCAGCCACCAATGGACAAGTCAACAATGCATGTCTCTGTTCTGGCCTTCTCTACTGACCTCCAGATCCATGTTTTCCAACAAACTATGAGCTGTCTCCACCTATATTGCCATAAGCACCTCAAATGCAACCTGCCCAAGACTGACCACATCATATCCCTGAAAGCTGCTTCTCTCTTGGCACGGTATCCTGTAACCCAGGCTAGAAAACCAGAGTCCTTCTAGATTACTTCCTCTCCCTCACTTCCCCCATCACTAAGCACTTTTCATCACGAAATTTTTGAGGAGCTTTTGAAAGGAAAGTTCTGATTCAGTTAGTATGGCCTGTGGCCAGGGAGAGGGTATTTTCTTAAAGTGCTCAATTTGATTCAGTGGTATTTAGGGCCCAGTGTCCTGTAGAACACAGCAAAACACCTAGAAACAGCCTCTCTGTACAGGCCTACTAATTCAATTAAAAACATGGAAACAACCCCCATCTGTTGTGTACTAATAATTTTGAGAGCCTTATTAGCTTCTGACCTGAAACACTATTTTCATTTATGTATGGCAATTTTTAGTGGCCTTTGTATTCCTAGGTACTATTTGGGATAACTCCCCTACACAAAGTTCAAGAACGTACTTCTCATTTTATAATGAAAATTGTTACAAAACTTGTAATATAAAAATTCACGTTCTAAGTAGGCACTTACTTAGTATTCATTTTATTACAGGTCTTATCACCCAGACTCTGACAGCACCATCAATTAGAAATGAAAGGAATGAATAGAGAAAATAAATATTTTGGATTATTTAGAGTTATTCTCCTTCATACACACGCACACACATTAAGACAGCTCACCAGCTGGGGACTTACAGATGCCCAACTTACCTGAAATTCTTCTTGGAATATGCTTCAAGTCCAGAATATGTTTAAAACTCAGAACTTAACTGTAAATACTCAAAAACATTCCCAATTTGCTACTTTCTAGAGAGCAAACCATTTACCTCCATCCTGCATCCTTGCATACAGAAATGGTAACTCTGAAAAATCTTACCACCAGTGAAAAAAAATAATTTTTCTAAACTTTTTAAATAAATGGTTTGCCCAAGGGTAAGACCTTTTATACCATCTTAGCCGAGAGCAAATTTCCCTAGACAAATTGGCTGGCTGCTTCTTGAATTCTTCTCAGCTAAAATTGAGGCACTCCTATTATTGATATTAGCTGGCCATACTTTTTTCCCTTAAATCCACATATTTTGTTACACTGGAAGAAAATTAGATTGTATTAGGTTGTGTACAACACAGATCTTCAAAACATTCATCCTGTCAAAATAATTTCTTAATTAGTGGTACAACATACTTTTCTGAGACAGAACTTGTCAGAAAAACATCTTAAGTGGGGAGCTTAAGTGAATTCATTCTCAGGATTTTAATAAGACATTTTGCCTCCTATACGGAGGGGGAATAAAGTAAAATTGGCAATTCTTTGCTTCCTTGGAGACCCACTTCAGGAAAAATAAAAGTTTCAGCTACTTTTAAAAAATATTTATTTATCTATCTATTTATTTATGGCTTCGCTGGGTCTTCGTTGCTGTGCGCAGACTTTCTCCAGTTGTGGACAGCAGGGGCTACTCCTCGTTGCAGTGTGCTGGCTTCTCATCGCGGTGGCTTCTCTTGTTATGGAGCATGGGCTCTAGGTGTCCAGGCTTCAGTAGTTACAGCACATGGGCTCAGTAGTTGTAGCATGCGGGCTCAGTAGTTGTGGCTCATGGGCTCTAGAGCACAGGCTCAGTAGTTGTGGCGCACGGGCTTAGCTGCTCCGTGGCATGTGGGATCTTCCTGAACCAGGGCTCGCACTCATGTCCCCCGCATTGGCAGGCGGGTTCTTAACCACTGCGCCACCAGGGAAGTCCTCAGCTACTTTTATATAGAAATTCCTTACATTTTTGTTAAGAAAATTTAAAAATACATTAGGTTATTATAGGTTGAGTTGCTGATAAAACTTATAGAATAAAGTATTGAGAGAAAAACTAAATCTTCCTTCTCAAAAATAATATCCAACCATGAGTTTGCGTAAAATGAACTGATTACATACAAGGATCCAATTAAAGAACACACCATGCTGTACCTGAAACTGCTGTAAAATATTTTACCACTCAGTCGCTAAGTACTTTAAAGACATTTCTTTATTCATATCAAGCATAAATATATCAGTGTTTTAGGTTTAGAAAACAGAAGAATTGGATTTTCAACCTCGTTTTGCCACAGCATTTCTGGGTGATAATAAGAAAACCAGTTAACTTCTTCAAACTTCCTTTTATTCATCTGTAAAAGGGGCCCAGTACGTGCACCCTACTGGATTCACAGGGTTATTATGAGGATAAACGTTGTCATGACTGGGGCCATGCTTTGAAAATAAAAGCAACGCCTATCAGCTGCCATCTAGGTGTCTACTCTGGGTCACGCACTACATTAGATGCTCCTCATAAATGGAGGACGAGCAAGAATTTCTTACCCACAGCTTTTAAGTGAGGAAATTGAGGCTCAAACAGGTTAAGCGTCTTGCCCTGAATCAAACATATATGAAGTAGTAGAACTGAGATTGGAACTTGCGTCCATGGGACCCATGCCTGCCACTGCCCCTTTCTGCCCTTCCTCACTCCCTTCTCCTCCTCTTCCCCTCAAAAGTTATGGTCTGGGCTTTGGTGGAGGACAGAGAAAAGAGCTTAGGACTGAGCCCTTGGCTAGCACACTACAAGGGGTGATCATGTCTTGCTCCTGAAAAATTAGTCCCTTGGAGCATTGCCAAAGACCAGTACAAAGACCAGACTGGAGTGGGACTGGGGTTGGGCTACACGATCCTAATTCAAAGGAAGGTTGTAAAATGGGACCCTTGGGGTTCAGACTCGGGGTCTGCAAAAGTCCAGATGGCAGAGTGAAAGAGGCAGCTCATGCCCTCGTTACCATCCAGTGTGGGGACCACACAGTAATGATGTCCTGCTTGGCAGTGCCAGTGTTAACGAACATCTGCTTTGTGCAAGGAGCTCGGACACGCATCCCAAAGGATACCCAGAAGTGTAGGACATAGTTCCTGTCCTCACAGAGGGCAAAAGAGCAAAAATACACAAGTGAGAAGGAAAAGTGGCAGTGCATGATCAAACTGTTCTAGAGAATAGTCAAGAAGCCATCACAAGTCAGTATGCAAAGAACTGCCATTTGTGTGCTATAGATAATAAAGTGCTCTGAGAAAGCACAGGGGGGGAGGTCTTTCAGGCCAAAAGGGTCAGGAAATGCTTTAAGGAGGAAATCAAATTAAATCTTTATGACATTTCAGGTATTTTCACTTCCTCCCACCTTAAGCTGGGCATTTATTCTTCACTCCTTGTAGTATCTTCTAAAACAGACCCACTGGCCAGAGTTCCTTGTTCTCTGAGTAAAGGAGCCATATGAGCACATCAGGGCCAGCATATCATTAATACCAACTTCGTTAAGGAACAGAGATCCAGACCACAAAGCATTAAGCAGGCCACTGGAGAACAGATGGGAGCATGGAGAGAAGACTTCCTGGGTGGGAGAATACAGCATGTGCAAAAGCACAGAGGAAGATAATGTAACTTGCCATTAGGAGACGGAATGTGAGGTCATCTGGCAGGAAGAGGAGCTGTAGAGAGGACTGGTGGGTGGTGACACTGGACTGGTGAGTTAGAAGCCCTTGAGGCCAGGCTAAGGAGTCAGAATTGGACTTCTCTGCGGGTCCAGTGGTTAAAACTCTGAGCTTCCACTGCAGGGGGCACGGGTTCAATCTCTGGTTGGGGAAGTAAGATCCCACATGCCATGTGTCCAAAAAAAAAAAGGTCAGAATTTCATCAAACGGGCAATGGGGTAACACTGAAGTTAGGAGTTCAGCATGGTCAGAGAGAACTTTGCAAATAAATTTAGGGAAAGTGTTCACTTGGTCCAGAAGACAGTAAAGGACAACAGCTTAGGTGAGAGATAATTAAGAATCTAGGCAATGGGTGTGATGGGTATGGCTAGAGAAGGGACTTGTGTAAATAACTGGATTTGATGAATCACTGGCTACAGGGGAAGTCTGAAGAGTAAGCAAGGCACTATTAATTCATTCAACAAGTATTAATTGACTACCCATGTGCTAGGCATTGTTCTCGATGTTTGGGGTTTGTTGATGAAAAAAAAAAAAGACATACAAAGATCCTTGTCTTCACAAGCCCGAAGTAGAGCAGAGACAGACAATTAACAATGGACATAATCATTAAGTATATATGCTAGAAATTGATTGGTGCCAAGCAGACTAAGAGGGGTTGGAAGTGCCAGGAGTAGGATAGGACACGTTTCACAGAGAAGGTGGCATTTGAGCAAAGATCTGAGGGTGAGGGAGACAGCCATGAAGATACCGTCAAGCGGAGGGAAGAGGTAGTGCAAAGGGCCTAAGGTGGGAGAATTTCTGGCATGCTCAAGAAAAATCAAGGAGGCAGTACACCTGGAGCAGACAGAATGAGGAGGAGGGTAGGAAGGGATGAAGAAACGGGCGGTGGGAAGGGTGTGTATCACATAACAACTTACAGCCCATTGTAAGGACTTTGGCTTTTACTCTGAGTGAGATAGGGCTCCACTGTAGGGTTTTGAGCAGAGAAGTGACGCGATCTGATTTATGTTTTAAAAGGATCACTACAGCTGCTATATGGAGAAGGATCTGCAGGGGGCAAGTACAAAAGGAAAAGGACCAGCTAGGAGACCTTGGCAGTAATTCAAGTGAGAGGGGATGGATGCTCACAGCAGAAAGTCAGCAGTGGAAGTAGTGACAAGTGGTAGAATTCTAGATACACTTCTTACAATAAGTCTAACAAGATAACCCTGAATTGGATTTAGGGTGTGAGAGAAAGAAAGGAGTGAATGATGGACATATTAAGAGTGAGGTATCTGGACCTCCAACTGGAAACTTCCAGAAGTCAGCTGGATAGAAATGTCTGTATTAGAGATACATTTGAGAATTACTGGCACTTATTTGGTCTTTAAAGCCATAAGACAGAATAAGGAAAGGAGTGAAGATAAAAGGAAGAGGACCAACACCTGAGTCTTGATATACCCTAACATGAGGCAAGAAATGAGGAGGAACCAGCAAAGAGGGCTGAAGTGGAGCAGTCAGTGAAATTGGAAACCAAGTGAAAAAAAATGTCAGAGCGGGTAATCAGCCATGTCAAATGTATGGATAGGCCAAGCAAGGTGAGGGTTAAGAACTGACCACTGGCTTTATTAATCTGGAGTCATGGGTATGTATGGGTGCAGTTTTAGAGGGCTTAATCAGGAAGGCTAATGGAGCCTGTTTTAAGCAAAGGCAGGGCAATGTTAAGGAACTTGATTTCAGACAATTTTCATTTCATGGTTTTTTCTTATGTAGGAAGTGCACTGAAATTCTCTACTTTGTCACTTCCTGAGGGTTGACTAAAATGTTTGTCCAGACCAAACTGAGGCTCTCTCAAACAACTGGAACCCCATGAGGGAAGTTCTGAGTGATCCTACTGTCCCATCCCATAGCATTTAATTGTATTTACTGGTTCGTTCTTTGGTATCCAAAATAATGTTATATATTCTGTTCAAATATAATTCCATTCTCTGTAAACAATAACCCAACTTAGGCCCCCAGATGAACTTGCTGGCAGTTAACAGATGCCTAAACTTCCCCCAGGTCCATAGTCAATTACAGTCAAGTTGACATATCTATTCACAGTTGTCTGTGGCGTCACTTTATCATGAGACATCAGGTACCCATTCATTTCACAAATATTTATGTGGAACCCACTTGGGAGCAATCTATGTGCTAGGGCCTGGGGAAACAACCATGGAAAAGGCACAGATGTGGTCTTCAGCAAGTACAGTTGAGTGGAGGTAGTAGATTACAGTTAAAAAATTGATTCCCAGAGTTAAGATGGAGAACATTCAGACACTAATGGGAGCACCTTGGGAGAGCAGGTACACACACAGAGGAGCAATTAAATTGGCAAAGGCATAACCATTTTACAAACTCACATGACATATTTTACTTTCCCTCTTAGAAAGTGAATCTGAGTAAGTCTATACATTTAGAGAAATTCAATGCAACTACATGGTTTGCAAATTTGTCCCCACAGATAGAGGGTAAGGAGAGACTGAAGGAAGAGGCAGATCACTCCAGGTTAGTAGGTGGCAGTTTCAATAAGCAAGGGAACTTATGAAGCTTGTCTTGGGCAGGCACAGGATCTCCACACCTGCCCACCAGAATCTTAACCCAGAGGCCTTAACTGGGTTCAGTCACCTTTATAGTCCAGATGGTCACAACAGCACCTTACTCTCTCAAGGCTGCATCCTTGGAACAGTTCCCACTTGGAACAGTGGGAATGTTCCACAACGTACATTCCAAGGACACGGAGGGGATAAGGAGGCTCCAACTGCCCAGGTCCAACTCACAGTCAACTGGCAGTTGTGCCCACCTGATGACCTCCTCCAATACTACTACTGACCACTTTGGCTTATGACTTCGTCAGTCATTGATTCACTCATTTACTGAGCATTCACTAAGTACAGAGACTCTACATGGCCAGACTGGTGCACTGGGAATACAAAGATGAGGAGAGTGGAATTCCCGTCCTCAACCTCATCATTTCTACTCCTCTTCACAGGCCCATCTTCATACCACTGGGAGTTTAGAGAGTTTCCATCTCTATATTCTCTCATAGCTGGCTACAGGGAGTAAAAAGGAAATAGATGAAGAACAACAATCTCCTCTTGCCACCTTCACTTATCAACATCCTACTCACCCATTTGATTTGACTCGCCAAATCAAATGCCACCTTCTTAATGAAGCCTTTCCTAACAATCCCAGGGTGACGTTTATCTTATGTAAGCCACAGCTCCTTATGTAGGGTTTCATACGGCCTTTAGTGCATGGACTCTAATAGTATACATTTGTATCTCCCCAGTTAAATTCTAAGTTAATTGAGGTCAACTTTCTGATTTACTTTTACCTCTGGCAAAGACTTAATTCAAGTATGTATATATTAGATGGTCAATGAACATTTGTTGAAAGAATGAACAAAAACATGTTACTTAAGCCCTTCCAACTCTTTCTTCTCTCATCCTCTTCATTTCCTCTTCATTTCTTATATGTGAACAAAAATTGAACAAAACCTATTTGTTTTTCTGACTATAGAAGCCATATGTTCATTGGAGAAAAAGGAAAATTTTAAAAAAGGAATTAAAATACCCATAATTCCAGAATATGGCCACTGTTTAACATCTTAGTGTATTTTTTTTCAGTATATACATATTTAGGTTTCAAACAAAACTGCTGTCTTGCTCTTTATAAAGTTTTACATTCTAGCTCAGAGATGATGTTACTGCAAGAATGTCAATGCCAAGAAATTTCAGGCTGAAATAACACAAGTTAGAAGAGGAGGCTATCCTATAAGATTCTTCGATTAAATTGGCGAATATAGTTCCATTCATTAATTCCACAATCTACTGATGTAATGTATCTCCTGGGACATCAGGAGTTGTTCAAATGTGAAATTGGGGTCCAGGCACCTGTAAGACTCTGAGTTCCTTTCACTTCTGGTATTATTGTATGACAATTTAATTCCATCATATATGAGGAAATAACTCGGACTACTGTTGGGTGTATTTACTCAGAAATCTTAATCTTATTAATGAAGCCATTAATAAATGGCCTCCTCTTATAGATGAGAGAACTGAGACTCAAGAGGAAAATTCCCTGGCAAAGTTTAACTTCACACCACTGTCGTCCAGCTCCAAGTCTGCCATTTTTCTTGGTACTGGGATTTTTCTCAGTCAGAGCCAGAACTAAGATGAAGTCATGTCTAGCTAGTGGTCATGGAAAAAGATAGAGGGGATCATCGATGCTGAATCAACCTGCTGGCCATGTGCGGTGACGCTTCCCAGCACCAGGATAGATGTTGGTTCAAGAAAACAATGGGGTGTTAGTCCTTTTAAAGGAGTTTATATTCTCATTGACAAGGCAGTCTTGTCTCCTAACACTACCACATGCTGCCCATAGTGATTTACTAGTCAAGAGCCAATAAGCATTGCAGGACAGGGCCAGTGCAAGCTGTCAAGGCCAGGTGGAAAAGGCAAAGCCAATGACTAGTGGGAAAGTCAGGAGGTTGGAAAGCTAGGAGACAGCAGGTGGGGTGCTGAGGCCTGGGAGCAGAGCAGGAACTCAAAGCAGGGAGCATGACCAGGTGTAGGAAATCAGAATAGCCAACAGAAGATATCAAATTCCCAACTCAACCAATCAGAGACGGGCTTCTTTGCCAGTCTGGGTTCCAAAGTCAGTAAGCAAGCAGCCAAGGCATACTCATTTGGGCTCAAACATTATTTGGGGCCAAAGTGCTGGCATTCCTTTTGAAAAGTCTGTGTTCCAGAGACCCCCACCTGTACTTATCTTCAGGGCATGACTTGTAATTCCACATGACTGCCAGTTCCAGGATGTGCATCATAATACAATGGCATTATAGAACTGGGCTGAATTTAGGCCAGATGATTTTGGGTAAGAGACTCCACTTCTTAGCCACAAACTCAGACCCCTTAGTGTAGCCACCCCTTCAGACCCCATGTGACGGATTTTTTTTTATTATAAATTTATTTTATTTATTTATTTTTGGCTGCGTTGGGTCTTTGTTGCCGTGCACAGGCTTTCTCTAGTTGTGGTGAGCGGGGGCTATTCTTCGTTGCGGTGTGTGGGCTTCTCATTGCAGTGGCTCCTCTTGTTGCAGAGCACAGGCTCTAGGCGCCCAGGCTTCAGTAGTTGTGGCACATGGGCTCAGTAGTTGTGGCTCGCGGGCTCTAGAGCACAGGCTCAGTAGTTGTGGCGCATGGGCTTAGCTGCTACGCAGCATGTGGGATCTTCCCAGACCAGGGCTTGAACCCGTGTCCCCTGCATTGGCAGGTGGAGTCTTAACCACTGCACCACCAGGGAAGCTCCATGTGACAGATTTTAACAATGTGTATGAGGATATGGTAGGGCAAAAAATGGAAAATCTCATATTTTCTTTTATCCAAGAGCTCATTGGTTAAGTGAAATAAAGTTTCTAAATACATTTTCAAATACTGTACCACCGGGACTTCCCTGGTGGCACAGTGGTTAGGAATCCGCCTGCCAGTGCAGGGGACACGGGTTCAAGCCCTGGTCCAGGAAGATCCTACATACCGCGGAGCAACTAAGCCCATGCGCCACAACTACTGAGCCTGTGCTCTGGAGCCCGCGAGCCCCAACTATTGAAGCCCGGATGCCTAGAGCCTGTGCTCTGCAACAAGAGAAGCCACTGCAATGAGAAGCCCGCGCACCACAACGAAGAGTAGCCCCTGCTCGCCACAACTAGAGAAAGCCCGCACACAGCAATGAAGACCCAACTCAGCCAAAAATAAATAAATAAATTTATTAAAAAATATATATATACTGTATCACCATACTGAATGGTCAGGAAACCAGCTTTTGGTCACTCAGGTCCCTGAGTTCTGAAATTCAGCTTCTTTCTATATAAAATAAGAAATAGTTTAAATTTATCTCAAATTTCTTTTTTTTTTTTTTTGCCGTACGCAGGCCTCTCACTGTTGTGGCCTCTCCCGTTGCGGAGCACAGGCTCCAAACATGCAGGCTCAGCGGCCATGGCTCACGGGCCTAGCCGCTCCGTGGCATGTGGGATCTTCCCGGACCGGGGCACGAACCCGTGTCCCCTGCATCGGCAGGCGGACTCTCAACCACTGCGCCACCAGGGAAGCCCTCAAATTTCATTTTTAAATAAGCCTTTCGTTTTAATTAATTTTAGATACAGAAAAGTTGCAAAGATAGTACAGAGTTTTGTTTCCCCAGTTTCCTCCAATGTCAGCATGTTGTGTCACCATGATTCATTTGACAAAACTAAGAAATTATCATTGAGAAATCACTATTAACTAAAAAACAGACTTTGTTCATATTTCACCACATTTCATTTTGATTCCAAAATGTTACTGTTTGCAAATATGACAGCATCTGATTTGTTATTTTTTGATAATTTTTTAAGGGCCTCTTTTGAGGTGAATGAGGTTTAGTGGACATATATTCATACTTTGGGAACATACTCAAGAAAAAGTTCTGATGGGAAAAACATAAATCAGAACTTCTATGTTGGAGATCCAGGGGCCAAAGACTTGGCTGGTAGGTACTGGGGCCAGCTATTATGGGTAAGAAATGAGTATGTGGCAGAGAAGTAACTGGTAGTTGCCAGAGGGAAGGAAGGTAGGGGTTGGGAAAAATAGGTAAAGGGAATTAAGAGGCACAAACTTCCAGCTATAAAATAAATAAGTCACCGGGATGTAAAGTAGAGCATAGGGAATATGATCAACAGTATCATAATAACTTTGTATGGTCACAGATGGTTTTCTAGACTTACCATGTGATCATTTCATAATGTATATAAACGTTGACGCACTGTACTACACATCTGAAACTAATATTATGTCAACTCTACTTCAAGAATAAATTAAACAGAAAAAAAAGAAATGAGGAAGTGGAATGGTTTTATATTTTACTCAAATTATTCCAATCTTCTAGTCCCACCCACTGAAATCTCAGTCTTAAAATATAGCTGGGAACCCTTGTGCCCAACAGAGCAGAACTCATTACATATACACTTGGCGATTCATTCTCTTCAATTTATCTGTAGTTGCTTTTGCTTTGTTTGTGTTTTCATTCTTAACGAGGATCTAGTCTGGATTAAGATGGTAAAATACATACAAGCCTCTAATGTAAATATGCTACAGCATCACAGTAATCACCATGAGATAACTGACCTTATGTTTTTAATCAACTCTGTATTTTCCTCCTTTCTAATTTTCTCACTCATCCCATTTCTTGAGAAATGAAGCCCTGATAATTCTGAAAGGGATTCTCTTCAAATGATGCCTTTTTAGGGAAAATTAGTTAATATATAAAGATAAGCACAATAATTTATTGAAGGCTTAAAGACCTTTTATAACCATGCAGGTTAAAAAAAAATGTGAGGCATTGTACTGACAAATTTATAAATATTAGCTCTTTTATTCCTTCTGGAATCCATTATTCCCATTTTATAGATGGGGAAACTGAGGATTGTGAAGGCAATTTGCCCAATCTGCACAACCATGGCAAACAGTGGAATCCAGAGCCCACCTTCTTAACGTCTATGTCATATGGGCCCCTGTTCTCACAAAGTCTGGACACTAGCCATAGAGCCACAATTAACAGAAGTGAGACAAATAGAGGGACATTCGGCAGTATCGTCATCCAAAGGAAGTGTGTATAATAGTGCTCTGTGAACCGTACACAACTACCTAGCATTAACGTTTGTTTAATTGTTATCTGGTGACACCATAGGCAGGAACTATCAATTTCCACCCGCTACACACCAATTACTTCAGTTAATTAGTGGCCCCATCTCTTCTAAGTCCTTTGGGGAGAATACCAAGTCCATGTACCAAATGAAATAAAGAAGGATGAAGAGGATGCAGACAATAGAGAAGGGAAAGGGAGACATTTTACATTTTTCAGAATCTGAATAACAACATCTCATGTTTTAGGACTGGCTCAAAAGACAGAATGCTTCTGCAAACGAAACCAAAACACCCTTTCAAAAGTTTCCTTTTCAAAGAGATTATAATTTCTGGAGACAAATCCCATCCTCCCTTTCCCAATTCATTCTTTTTTCCTTGAGAAAATATTTTTTAAAAAAATAAATACATCTGGACAGTTTACAAAGTCCTCAGAGGCTGAAAAACTAGCTATAACAAGGACTGCACTTGACACATTTTTCTTCAGGCTAAGTTACTTCATTCAAGGTTTTAATGTTTAAATAAACTGCTGCCCAAATCAATAATCTACAAAATCATTCACTCAGGGAGAGGTCTTCAATCCTTCTGCCCCATTTAAGGCTGATTTGTATGGCGAATGAATGCATTTTATTGTATTTCACAGAGTCTGCTCCCAGAACTCCTGCAAGAGTGGTGAGTACATTTTCTGCAAAGAAAGTAATACAAAGCTCTTACTATGGTGCCACAAGCAGCACTTAGTACAGCTAAGACTGAATCTGGTCTGGGAATGTGATGGGGCAGGCATCAGGGAAATATCCTTTGTTCCTCGCCCCTCCCAGGCAGAGCAGTGAGATGGTCAAGCAGGCGGACTTGGGAGCTGGCTAGACTCAGTTAAATCCCAGCTTTGCTAATGGCTCAAAGTGAGACTTCAGGCAAGTTGCCCATCCTTTCTGTACTCCAGTTTCCTTATCTATAAAATGGAGATGAGAGAACACTTACTTCATAGGTTACACTGTTGATATACAAATGTTAGCCATTCTTATTCATCACAGACTTATAGGAAAAAAATTTACATCAATTGCATCCCTAAAAACTGCAGTTTCTGAGGCTCAACTAACCCCTGCCTATTTTCCCTGAGGAAGAACTGCATGGCCCCCTCCTGCAACAGCTCTGCCAGTCACTTCCTTCTTGCTTCCACATAAAGCAGAGAGTAATTCCCATTGTAGATCCTAGCCATCCCCAAATTCAAAATTTCACTCTGTAAAAAAATTAAGTTTTCTATTTTTCTGGTTAACAATCATTATTGTGAAACAAACAATGATCCCATGAAACACAGTGAGAAATAACAGTTCATAAAAAAAGTAAGCAGAAGAACATATAACGTCTCTGAGGATGACAGGGGTGCTACTTAATACTATTTTATATGGGAATTAGGGATGGCTTCTCGGACAAGGTGGCACTAGAACTGAGAAGTGATAGAAGTAAGGGAGGAATCCAGATGGAGGCAAAAACAAGTTCAAAGGCCCTACAGAGGGGGTGTACCGAGTTTGAGAAGGGCAGAAAGAGTAGACACCTAGAATATCTAGAGTCCAGTGAGCAAGGGGAAGAGTGGTGGAAGATGGAGTCAGAGAGAGGTGGGGCCTGGCCATACAGGGGCTTGTAGGCCCTGGTAAAGACTTCCGATATTTCAGTGGGAAGCCAGTGGAGGCTTTTGAGCTGAGGGATGATGATCTGATTTATGTTTTAGAAGACTGCTCTGGCTGCTGGTGGAGGAAAGACCATTAGGGCTCATTAACAGAAAGAAGCAGGGGGACAAGGAAGGAAGTGACTACAGTGAGTAATGGTCATCTATAATGATGGTGACTTGGGTTGTACTGAAGGTAGAGAAAAGTGCTAGACTCAGCGTTTATTTCCAAAAGAGAGGCAAAGGATTTGGTGATGGACTGGACATGTATGTGTATGGAAAGGGGCTGTGAGAGAAACAGAGGAGACAGGGGTTACTCAAAAATTTTTTTAACATTTAATGAGATAGAGGTGACTGTATGAGGAGTCTCTCTTAGCCATCTTTACTTCCATCACTAAGACTAGCAGAGTGCTATCTTTCCAGGACCATCTTATTTCCACACAAAGGAATAGTATTTTCAAATCATTATTTCACAAAAGGTTCTAAACCGAGTACAGAACATCAAAACCACACCCCCTTGGACTTCCGTAGTGGCATAGTGGTTAAGAATCCACCTGCCAATGCAGGGGACACAGGTTTGATCCCCGGTCCAGGAAGATCCCACATGCCGCAGAGCAACTAAGCCCATGCACCACAACTTCTGAGCCTGCACTCTAGAGCCCATGAGCCACAACTACCGAGCCTGTACACCACAACTACTGAGCCCTCGCGCCACAACTACTGAAGCCCATGCGCTCTAGGGCCCGTGCTCCACAACAAGAGAAGCCACCGCAATGAGAAGCCCATGCACCTCAACGAAGAGTAGCCCCCACTCGCCGCAAACAGAGAAAGCCCACACGCAGCAACGAAGACCCGATGCAGCCATAAATAAATAAATAAATAAATACCACACCCCCATCTGAGAGCTTGGCTGTATTCTTTCACTAGCTAAAGGATCACTGATTCAACAAACATTCACAATTTACTAAGAGCTGGGTACTGTCCTAGGTGCTGAAGACACAGGGATTAAGTAAGACCCTCTCTCTACAGTAATTCAAAACTGTATCTTAGCAAAATTTCCAATTACTCCATACCATAGAGAGTAATTAAAATGCAGACATTAAGAGTGAAAACCATGAGGATCCAGCCACATAAAGAGTTCCCTATGTCCCCCTGTGATTTCACTGCTCCATGACTCTGCACGTTCTGCCAACTCCTCTGCAATGGGTGGAAAATCCTGGTCATTTAACTCAATCAACTCAAATTCATAAACTCCTGGACAGCCTGCTCTGAATTCTTCCTGCTCCCAGGAGAGCTGAGTTCACTCATCATACTTTGTGACCTTCTCCATTACAGCCCTCATCACCCTCTGTTCCAATTACTGGTTTGCATATCTATCTTCCATGACAGACTATAAACATATTCACAGGGACCATGTCTTAATTTTTGTGTTTGGGGAGCCTAGAACATAATCTGACATGTAATAAGCACTCAATCAATGTGTGTTGAAAAAAGGAATGAACCAATCAATTTCATGATTCATTCCTAGAAGCTAGGAACTAGGATTTATACCTCTGACAGATCCATGGTGTCTAGAACAGAGAAACTATTTTATTTTTACTGCTTGAATTTCCACCCAGGGAGCATCTCTTATTTTCATCTGTTCAGATTTTATTGAAAATATGACCTTGAGAAGGAGATTTTTGAATCTTCACTACTCCTTGAATGGGATTCAAGGGCTGGTATTTTCTAACTTATGGAATCTGGGAAGAGACTTACTTTTCTCTAGCCACAAAAATCTTTCTGCAACGGTAGTACATGGAGTCAAGCCAAGAAACTCAGGCTTCATGCAAACCTTACTATCCCTGGAAAAGAGTGTTTTTTGGCTATTAAATAAGCATACGAGAGAATTCTTAAACAAAATTAAAAATGAGATTTCAGATATTGATATTCATTTCCTGAGACTAAATATCAATGTGGAGTTAAAGAACATTAAAGGTCTTTATCATGGAATGTGATATTGAACATAAAAAAAAGTCAGGCATTAGAGGTTCCTGGAAAGATGGCAAATTGACAACATGTGTGACTCACCTCCATTATCATCTTTGAAATAACAAATAGAATATAAAATGAAAAAAATCTGTATCAAATTATAAATTGGGACAAGAGGACATTGGAAACTTAAGACTTTTTGATAGAGTTTAGGTGGGCAGCATGGAAAACAGACCATCTATCTTAAGGGTCAGCAAATTATGGGCTATTTTTTTAAGTAAATTTCATTGGAGTATAACCATGCTCAATTATTTATATATTGTTTACGGCTGCTTTCTTAAAACAGCAGACGTGACTAATTTTGACAGAGGTAGTACCTCCTGCAAAGGCTAAAATATTTACAATCTGGCCCTTTGCATAAACGGGTTGGAAATCTATTTTTTTTAAGATTTAATTTTTTATTTATTTTGGCTGTGTTGGGTTTTTGTTGCTGCGCGTAGTCTTTCTCTAGTTGTAGTGAGCGGGGGCTACTCTTCATTGTGGTGTGTTGGCTTCTCCTTGCAGTGGCTTCTCTTGTTATGGAGCATGGGCTCTAGGTGCACGGGCTTCAGTAGTTGTGGCTCATGGGCTCAGTAGTTGTGGCTCGCGGGCTCTAGGGCGCAGGCTCAGTAATTGTGGCGCACGGGCTTAGTTGCTCCACGGTATGTGGGATCTTCCCGGACCAGGGATCAAACCCGTGTCCCCTGCGTTGGCAGGCGGATTCTTAACCACTGCACCACCAGGGAAGTCCCGTGGGTCGGAAATCTTTTATCTAATCCTATACCTCCCAACCTGTTAAGGAATAGCTCACCTAGGGAAAATATGAAGATACCCGCTAACTGGAAGGAATGAGGACTGAAGATTAGGGCAGGTGAGGACAGTCAGCAACCTTTGACTCCCACCATAGCCTCTGCAGGCATAAAAACACCAATGACCATCCCAATAACACAGGCCACAGCTGTGATCCCTGACCTACCTTTGATACTGTGGGCCTCACTAGGCAAAGAGATGTAGTGGTACCCAAATCACCCCTGCCTGCAATAATCATTAATTTTTCAGCTGAGAGGTATAGCCTCCCAATACACAGCCTCTGGATTTGGCATCCGCCCTATAATACCCCCAGGCTGCTACAAGTACACACTGGCAAAGGAAAAATAAACTTCTCCCTTTGGCTAGGAGATTTGAAGTAGAAAACACACAGAATCTGACAACACCCACCTCAGACCGCAGTAGTAGAAAAGCGTAAAACTCCTTTGGAAAGGACAAGCACAAGGAAGAAAAAAAAAGATCACTGGAAACAAACAAACTTTCTGCAGCTCACAAAATGAGGAACCACACTGAGAAATCAGTGCTAACGTCTTCCTATGAAAATGACTGCAAGAAAAAACAATTTAGAAACTTTCTAACTACATTCTCAACATATTCCAAGAGGCTGTTGCATTTATAAAACTAAAACAGGTAGTCACAAAGAGGGAAGGAAAAACTGCTTTGGAGTGAAAAATGCCATTGCTAAATTAAAACGTGCAATCCAGTCAGTAAACGGTGTTATTACATGTGAAGGCAACCCTGGCCTCCTGAAAGACAAAGACCCTTCTGGTTTGCAGAAGGTTTAAGATGTTGGCAACGTCAAGATACACAGAAGCATCAAGGGAGCAGAAAAGGCATTTCAGTTCCAAGGACTAAATATGCACAAATACACATTATAGTTTATGCTTTTACCCACAGAGTCATAACTTTCCCAATTTCCAACCATTTTAGCTCCATCTTTTTCCACATCCACAGCAACTGGAAACATCAGCAAGTAAAGCGGGGGTGGAGGAGGAAGTTTATCTGGGTAAGGATAGTTCATTTCATCCTTTTTACCCTTTTTTGCACCTTGCCATACATACTATTTGCCAAATAGCATTTCAAAAGATGGATCTGTGACTGTAATGTGTTAGAATCAAGACCTCTAATTACATGCATGCATATAAAATATACACATTAGATTTAAAAAGTGCCACTGTTGGATAAATCCAATATATTATAGGTGGAGGAGGAAGGCGCTCAGTGAATCTGGCCTAAGCCAAAGGTTCTTAAAGTAGGGTCTACAGACAGCACCTGTATCACCCGGAAATCTGTTAGAGATGCAAATTATTGAGCCTTACATCAGATTTACTACATCTGAAACTCTAGAGGGAGGGACCCAGATTTTGTCTTAAGAAGACCTCTAAGTGATTCTGATGTGCACTAAAGCTTGAGAACTACTGCCATCTTCACACACACACACAAACAGGCTAGCAAAAGGCGTTAGAGCAGTGCTTCTCAATACTGGTTACATATTAGCATGACCTGGGGAGTGTTACACATTTCTGATGTCCTCCGATCACTCTGGGAGTGAATTCACATGATTACAATGTGCCACCAAGTTTGAGAACCAATATTTCTTAAGCAAAAGGGAATCCCAAATGTAAACAGTGGCGCCATGCTAACAACTGGAAAGACATGCCATCGAAGAAGGTATTAACAGTAACAAGAAACAAAGCTAAGCAATAAGATAAGTTAGGATATGAACTGTGCCAAACAAATACAGAAAGATAGCTGTAAACTTACCTGACCTGGAGAGCAACTGGAGAGAAATTCAGGCTGACCGGGTGTTTTGGAGCTTCTCTGAACCTTATATTGGGTGCAGAGGTGAGCACACCTGAAAACAATGAAGAAAAAAGAGGCATGGAAAACAAATCCAGGAAACCCAGCACATCTGTGGTTCCCAAAGTTGTCTGCACCCTGAAATCACCTGGGGAGCTTTAAACACTCCTGCTGCCTGTATTCCACCCCCAAAGAATTCCATTTAATTAGACTGTGACCTAAGCATCAGGCAATTTAAAAGATCCCCAGGTGAATTTAATATGTAAACAAGTTTGGGAATCACTACAATATATGTGGAACAGATATTTCAGAAGAATATGACCAAGCACACAGGAGAGGAGCAAAAATTAGAAGAAACAATAGAAGAAAATGATCCTAAGATGAAGAAAACCTTGTGCCTCATCACCAAAGGGCCTCACTGATGCTTAGATAGAATAAGTTAAAAGAAACCAACTCAGATATAGCCTCATAAATTGTTAAATTGCAAGGTCAAAGAAAATATCATGAAGAACCCAGGCAAGGAAAAAAATTATGTAAATATACAAGGAAAAGGGTCAATGTCTACACAGTTCTAACCACAGATAGTAATATATAAATCGTAACCCGAACACAATAACCAGCCAAACTCTCATCCATGTGTAAAGGCAACCAATGATATTATCTCCATGTACAGAAACCGGGGAGAATTACCTAGAGAAGAAACAATAAAATTGAGAAGTCAAGAATGAGGGATCTTTGCTACAAAAGAACGGGCAATGAGTGATACAAGCACTAAACTAATGGGTTCTTAAACTTGACTGCACATTGGAATCTCTGGGAAGCTTGTAAGAGCACCACTGTTTTCCTGCTATGCCAGATATACTGATTTAATTGGTCTAGAGTGGGCCCCCCAAAGTACTTTTAAGTAGTTCCCTAGGTGATTCTAATGTGTAGCTATGGTTGACGATTACTGTACTAAAATAGTCAATTAAATAATTATCACTGATAACAATTATTGAAAGAAGATGTATAATGAAAATAATAATTTAATAACAATCTGGCTCTAAACTTCCATATTATATTTACTCCTTCCTTGGGGAAAATCAATTAAGTTGGTGTATTATTCTACAGTCTGAACGCTCTGCCTGAGGGAAGTTCTCAGTCCCCATAAGCATCAACCCTGGCTGTGTGCAAACACACATGCCTCAGATGTTAGGGAGTAGCTGCTCCCTGCCCCCAGGTGAGGCTCAGAGTCCAGCTGGGATGAGGAAGTGGGGAAGAAGGGAAGTGCAGGAGCTCAGGAGAGAGGTCAGGAATCTCCTGAAGCTATCTGTGCTTTCCTTTGAGTTAGGCTTGATCTGTGAAGGGAATAGTGTCCTTATATGTGCCACCCTAAGTAATGCCTGAACTCCAATACAGCACACTTGAGAAGGGGGGTGGGGAGTAAATAATCAAAAAGAGATGTTTCACGCAAGGGGTGTGTTGATTTTTAGACAGAACAAATTAAGAAAGATACACTAAGAATGAGAGAACATATACACATGCAATTCCTTTTCTTTTTGTTTTCAAGTTCGGAATTAGAAAAAAAAATATTTATGGTAATGAAAATTTACTTAGCAAGTGCAACCAAGCCAAAGCGTAGACCAGGGTTTCTCAACTTTGGCCCTATCAACATTCCTGGCCACATAATTCTTTGTCGTGCGGGCTGTTGTGAGCACTGCAGGATGTTCAGCAGCATCTCGGCTCTCTATGTATAAGATGCCAGAAGCACAACCCTCCCCTCAGTTGTGGCAACCAAAAATGTCTCCAGACATAGCCTGATAACCCCAGGGGAGCAAACTCACCACGGGGTGAACACCAATGGTTTAAACCAGATTTCAATATTCTGTTAGAAAAACTAGCAATTAATTTTCATCCTCTCTGGTTTGTATTAACTATGATCCTATATTTTTATGTCATTTTATCCTTGACATTGTTAATCAGAGCTAAAAAATTGGTTCAAATATATTCTGAAATAATGGAAAGGTAACCACTAATAGAAAGAAAACCAGACTTTATATAATCTAAGTCACTTAAAATACAAAACAACAAAGTCTCTTTGTCAAGTGACAAATTATTAAGAGCAGAAAGTTAAAGCAGGGTGACAGAAGACCAAGCATAACTAGTGAAAATAAATGGGAATGGAATAAACTTCCCCATTAGAACAGGAAGAACTACAGATCTAGGGTCAAAAATCACAAACTCAACTGTTCAGAAAAAAAAGAATTAAAGGGCTATGCAAAATATACGTGGCAAAGCAAACTAAAAGGAAACAAGAACAGTGATATTATTGTCAAAGCTGAAGTTAAAGCTTAAAGCTTTATGGACCCAAAAGGTATACTCACAGTTAATAGCATTAAAATAATCTTGAACTCAGAAGACAGTAGAATAACGAGCTATTGTTATTTTCTTCTTCCTACATTGCTCTAATTTCTAACTTAAGCTCCTTGAAGGCAGCAGTTGTATTTTATTTATTGCGTATTCAGTGCCACTGTGTCTGCCAAGGAAATCACCCTCATTTATAAATGTTTGTTGGCTAAGTAGATGTGTTTACATGATCCATGGACCCTGATGGAGTTCAATGATCCATTGCATGGGCCTCTATTTCCTCTCTGTAAAATGAGAAGTCTCTGCTCTCCCACTTCTATACTGTGATATTTTTATCTCTCCCCACCCGTCCCTTTTTTTAATGCCAGTTGCCTAAATTATGCCTCAAAATTAGTGTTAAGCTTATGGGACATGCAGACATTAAGGATCTCCCATATTAAGCAGTTTATATTGAGAAAGTAGTTATTAATCTGAAATGCTATAAGATCCATATTCAGCAAAACTATAAGGTAGTGTTGCTATGAGAACAGTCACGTCAGATGGGATTACATTTTGACAGCTCTTTCCAGCCCCGTATCTTTCAGAGAGAACATTGCCTTGAAATGCTAGGTGAGGCTGCAAGCTCTGTGAAATTAGCCACACTGTTTTCCATTTTGCTAAGCCCGTCCCTGGCTCATAGTAGGTGCTCAGTAAATGGGTATTGACTGTGAACTAAATAAAAGCCCCACGTTTTCATTTACTAGATAGGGCCCTCAAAATGCCATTCTCTTCCTCTAAATTTCTCAATAGCTTTGAAGTGGGTATTTTAAAAATAGAACCTGTATTTGGACAAGAGGACATGTGGAACAGTCATAACGATGCCACTCAGTTTGTCACCACTCAGCTAGGACCACTACACAGGGGAAGCCACAGGAAAGGAAATCAAGACACTCTCAGCAACTGACTGAAGTGTGCACCCATCTCTCACCCAGGCTTCCTGCTCCCTGCCCCACCAAATTAAATAACACAAAAGAAAACATATCAGTCTAACAAGGTCTTATTTAATGTTCCACACTGACTCAAATCCATACTGATCAAGTTCAATGTGAAGGTGGAGCCTGCAGCAATAAGTGAGATCAATATGAGGCCTTCATTCAAATATCTCACCTGTAAAAAAATAATAAAACAGATTCTAACACTGTATAAAAACATTAGGTTGAGGAGAAAGCCAATTTTTTTTTTAAAAAAAGCTACTTTAAAAAGATGTAACCAAGTATTTATGCTTATGATAGATCTGAACATTTCTTTAAAAGAGGAGGAAAGATATTTTTAAGCAAGGAAAAAGAAGGAAATCACTAAGACTTGCCTAAAGCCCTTACTGATTTAGTTGCAAGGTTTAACTTCTGTGTTTCTATGATTTTCTTCTTAATGCAGCTCTAAAAATACCTTTTGTGGATGCTGAGTGTTGCTTTTTATATGTACTCAATCGATGAGTGCCCCATGTATGTGCCTAGCACCGTGCAGAGTATAAGAAGGATGCCCAAGAAATGTGAGACACAGCCCTATTGTCGAGGAGTGCACAAGTCTGTGCAGAAAAATGGGAATACACATACAAATATGATTAAGATCTAAAATGAGGCAATATCTCATTTAAAGCCAAAATAAGTGATCCAAATAAAGACCACAGAAAAGCAATTCAGGAATAGATTAAAGAATGGATATTTGGAGAAGACAGACCTCTGCCACTTACTATTTCCTTAAGCAAATGTCCAACCTCTTTGTATACATGTTTCCTCAACCATTAAACAAGGAATGTGATACATCTATATCATGAGGCTGTTGTAGGCAACAGGTGTCAAGAACACAGTTAGAAATAAAAGCAAAAATAAACAAATGGGACCCAATCAAACTTATAAGGTTTTGCACAGCAAAGGAAACCATAAACAAAATGAAAAGAAAACCTACAGACTGGGAGAAAATATTTGCAAATGATGTGACCGACAAGGGCTTAATTTCCAAAATATACAAACAGCTCATACAAATCAATAACAAAAAAAAACCCGATCAAAAAATGGGTGGAAGAGCTAAATAGACATTTGTCCAAAGAAGACATACAGATGATCAACAGGCATATGAAAAGAAGATAACATAGCTAATTATTAGAGAAAGGCAAATCAAAACTACAATGAGGTACCACCTCACACCAGTCAGAATGGCTGTCATTAAAAAGTCTACAAATAATTAATTCTGGAGTGGGTGTTGAGAACAGGAAACCCTCCTACATTGTTGGTGGGAATGTAAATTGGTGCAGCCACTATGGAGAACAGTATGGAGGTTCCTCAAAAAACTAAAAATAGAGTTGCCAAATGATCCAGCAATCCTGCTCCTGGCCATATATCAGACAAAACTATAATAATTCGAAAAGATACATGCACCCCTATGTTCATAACAGCGCTATTCACAATAGCCAAGGCATGGAAACAACCTAAATGTCCACTTACAGACTGAGATATATATATATATGAATATTACTCAGCCATAAAAAAGAATGAAATAATGCCATTTGCAGCTACACAGATGGACTGAGAGATTTTCATACTAAGTGAAGTAATTCAGAAAAAGAAAGACAAATACCATATGATATCACTTATATGTGGAATCTAAAATATGACACAAATGAACGTATTTACGAAATAGAAACAGACTCACGGACACAGAGAACAGACTTGTGGTTGGCGGGGGAGGGATGGAGTGGGCGTTTGGGATTAGCAGATGCAAACTATGATACACAGAAGGGATAAACAACAAAGTTCTATTGCATAGTACAGGGAACTGTACATGGAACTCTATTCAATATCCTATAATAACCTACAATGCAAAATTTAAAAGTTAAAAAGTATATATATACAAGACACATAGAATTAAACAATACTTAAAAGAAAAAACAAAGAGTTGGCTATTGGAATTAAAAGCAGGGAGGATCTATGTACATCTACATGAGCCAAAAGATCTAGTAGAGGAGATATGGCCTGTAAGATGGCAGAATTAGCCAGGTGGAGAAAAGGTGAGCTTTAGCATATCATTTACCTTTTCTGGGTCTCAGTTTTCTCAGCAAGGTAATACATGTAATGGTTTCAGCACACTGCCTGATTATCTAGTGCTGAGAAACAAGTGACCCCAGGACTTGGTGGCTTAAAACACTTATTTTTCTCAGTAGCTGCAATTTGGGCAACACTTGGTGGGGACAGCTGTTTCTATTCCACTCGGCATCAACAGGGGCAGCTTGAAGCCTGGAGGCTGGAATCATCTGAAGGTTGTTGATCCTGGCTGGGGTCTTAGCTGGAGCTATTGGCTGGAACACCTACATGTTGCCTCTCCATGTGGCTCATGCTTCCTCACAGCTGGTGGCTGGATTCCAAAGGTAAATATGCAAAGAGTGAGAAAATGTACCCTTTCCTATGATCTAGCCTCAGAAGTCACATGACATCATTTCCCTCATATTTTATTGTTTGGAGCCCTTGCAGGTTCACAAGGAGGGAAAACTGACATCACTTCTAGATGGGGAGTGGGCAAGGATCCAAAAGAACATGTGATACCAGAAATATTACTGCAGCTATTTTGGGGAAATACAGTGTGCCACACCTACTGTGCTTTCTAAAATGTTTGTAGTCATTAGTAGCAGCAACAGTAGTAATACTGGAAAGAGGAAGCTTGGTGCAGAATGTCAAGAATTAGTAAGGCATTCAGCAAACATGCATTTATTACAGACATAATTATAAATAAGACACAATCCCTGCCCTCAAGGAATTAAGATCACACAAACAATTATAACTCAATATGTTAAATTCTAGAACTGAGAACACGAAAAGCATTGGAGCTAAGAAAATAAACTTTCTTGGAGATGGGGGAAGCCTTCAGTGACAAGCTGGAGGTTCAGTGACAACCACGGGGTTCAGGAGCTGATCCAGGTTTTCTGGGCCTTGAAGCTTATATGACTTGAGGCTCCTCTTTAAGAAAAAGAATGCAAAACTACAAATGCAAAACCAGGTATAGCACCTTTGAAAGGGCCTGTGGAAGTGAGGAGCCCTGACACTTCCGCTTTCGCATGAAGTAAGAGCAGCGAGACCTAAATCTGAGTGGAAAGGAAGTGAGGCCAAGAGGGAACTGACAGATTCGAATAAAAGGGAGAGGTCAAGGGACAAAGGGTCTTAATAAGGCTGAAGAGCCCAAAATAGGGAATAAGGCAGTGAAAGAATAGGGGCCATATTGGGAGGGGAGGCAACAGCAGGAAATAAGAATTTATTTACAGTTGGATCTGGTTTGGAGAGCCTGGAATGGCAGGAAACAAAGTTGGGATTTTATATTGTGAGCAGCTGAAATTCACTGGAAGATTCTGAAAATGAGAGTGAAATGATTTATGAAGTTTAGTGGGTAGAAAGGATTGAAGTGGGGAAAATGCTTTTCATAGACAATCTTTTGATACCTACGAGCTATCTGTCAATGTCCCAGACCAGATAATTGGCATTTAGCTTTATTGCTTCTGCTAAACACATCACTGGATCATTTATAACAGCAAAAAACAGTAAATCAGAGTGTTTTAAAACATGGTAATTGTTAAATATATTTTTGCCATATTTGTTCTTTGGGACATTATTATTCAGTTGTTAAAATCATATTTATGAGAAGTCTTCACAAACTGAGAAGACACTTAAAATTTCAAGTGAAAAAAGCAAGATGCAAAACTATGTAACTATATATGTGTGTGTACATATATATGCATGTACATATACATGTACTTTTAAGTTATATGTACTTATATATTTGAGTACATATAAAACTACTATAAGAAAATACGTCAAATATAACAATGATGTCCTTAATTGGTCGCCATGTCGTGAATTTCTTTTACTCTTTTGTTTTTATGTATTTTTAATAACTTACATGTGTTGATTTAATGATTGGGTACAAAAATTAATTTAAAACATCCTGCTCATTTTTCAAGGTCCATCCCCAAATCCCACCTCCTCAGGAAGACTTCTCTGATGTCTGACCCTTTTCACCCCTCACCCACACCCCAGACCACAGCATGTATTTTCTTCTTTAAAATACATTAGAACTGCTTGTAACTCTCTTGCCACATAATCAGCATTCTGTACCAGCTCCTGCAGTAGCCCCCATAAGAACATAAACCCTATGACAAGGGACTGAGGCTGCAGCCCCATTTCAGTGTCTTGAATATAGTTGGTATTAAATACTTACTGAATTGAATCAGGTTCAGGGTATGTTGGCATTTGTGTAGGACAGAGTGCAAGTTATTCAAGCAACAAGGCATAAGTTGATATTTCCATAAAGGGAAAGTGCAGACAGACCACTTTCCAGTGACCAGTGACCATTCACTTTAAATGATGAGAATAATACTGCTAAGGGCTTTGGCATCCGCCGTCTCTTTTCAACCTTATAGTTCTGTGAGGGGCAGATATTCTTATCCACAAGATTAAATGAGATGTATATGTAAAGTGCTTATGTGCCTGGCACTAAGTCGGTGAATAAATGGTAACTTTTATTTTCTGTGATTTGCTCAAAAGTCACAGAACTCAACAGAGTGCTAGGACTAGAACACTTTAGCCCTATCTCATACTTTTCCACTCTGCCACAATCATAAGCCTGGCAAGCAACTGTCTCCTCTCCAAGGATTCCTGGGGTGGACCTGACCCAGCAGCTAACAAGGGTGAAAAGACTCTTGATATCCTGTGCTTTTTAATCAAAGGATTCAGTCACTTCTCCAGTGACCCTGATCACCATTATGGCTCCAGAAAAGACAATTAGTCACTGAAAACTGAGGAATATTATTACATATTTAGTATCATCAGCCCACAGACTTTCCAGGAACAAAGTGCAGTTCTTCCTAAAATGAATGCATCTTTCATGGCCATTATCCTGATGATAACAGCATTCATTTACTGAATGGCGACTATGGTTCTACCAGGTAACCTACATGGGTTAGCTCAATTTCATTATTACAGATACCCTATGAGGTATGCATTAGCGTCTCCATTTTTCATATGTTCATTGAGGCTCAGAGAAGTCAACTAAATTTTCCAAAGTTTCCAAGCTAGTGAATGGCACAGCTAGGTCTGGCTGGCTGCAAAGACCATGTTTCTTTCACTTTGCCATATACCAGGTAATCAACAAATACACTATAGCAATGATGATATAGTAGGTTATCAATATACACATACTAATAACATACTAATACATACACATACTAATAACAATATAGTAGGTGATTTAAGAATATGGGTTGAGGTAAAATAACTGTCATCTTCATGTCATCACTTATTTTGCCATCTTCAGGTAGTGTGGATGAGAGAAGAGGAGAGAATGGTGAAATACATTCTTGTCCCATAAAACTGTTCTTATTTATTTACCTTCTACCAGAGTCAAAATAAGCATCAAAACCCAGAAACCTCAGAGTCAATCCAAGCCTAGTTTAACCTTAATTCCTCCCCAGGCCCTTCAAGTGGATGATGCATATCACCAGCCCTTCCTTTTGCAGAACTTGACCTTCCATTCCCCTCCCTTTCCTAGGCTTTCTGCCTGTGCCCTCCTGGCACAGCGGCCGCCACTGCAGGCACATCCACAAAAGGTGAGTGAACACACTCGGAATGAACAAGAAGCCTAGGGAACAAGGTCAGGGCCTGTGTATCCGTCAGCCTTGAGACAATGGGAGCAAAACTGGGAATTGCTGAGGGGAGGAGAAGCCCGTGGTTTTTGGAAACTCAGCTTGGTTGATTGATGTTGCGTTCCCTTCTCTTTTGGGAGGTAGTGGGCAGAATAATCACGCTGCTCCCCAAAGCTGAAAGTTTGGGTTTTCTCCTTTTGTGCAGGCTGCAATGCTGTTTCTACCACCTGCCAAGGGCCAGCTGCCAGCTCCTTTGGGAAGCACTGTTTCGTTTTAAAGCAGGGGTGGAGGGAAGATGGAGCGACTCTGGCTCTTTCTTTCCAGAGAGCATTTTGTTCCTTCGGCTGTCAGGAAGCCTTTGTACAGACAGGTCTTTATTCCCAGGGCAGAAGAACTGGAGACAAGCATTAGACATTTGCCAATTCTTGATCACTTTCCTCACCCTTTATACTTTGTTCTCTTGAAATTTGTTTAGACCATGTCTTTTTCTTGAAAGCCTTTGAGACCTTTTTCAAAATAAGGTTTATCTACAATAAGGCTATAAAATAGGAACAGAGAAGAGGAAGCCCAAGTCAAGGGCTGAGGCAGCCACACATATTTTAAATGTAAAGATAAGCAAAGCTGCTGCAATTAAGCTTTAAAAATTAAGCTTTGTAATTAAAGCTAAAAATTAAGCTCTTAAAATTGTCTCTGAGATGCCTGCCAGATAGGATGAGAAGGGAAACATAGCACGTTATATAACTGTCAGACTAGGATCAAAGAGGAATTTGATGTTAAATTGCCACTTTGGGCACCTCTTTATACCTGCCTTGAAATTGTCCAGGCCACAATCATCATGGCCGTTTTATATGAAGTAAGACTCGGCAGCTCTGAGGAGCCACTCGGGAGAGTAGATTCAAAATTATTTTCTGTGTTGAATCTCGGCCCAGCCAAAGAAGAGGTGCACAATCTACAATCTACTGTTTAGGATCCTCAATTCTCTTAAAAGGGTGTTAACTGATCCCCTTTTTCAGTTGGCTGTTTCACCGAGGGACACCACACTTAGCTGGCAACTGGCAACATATGAGAATTACACACTTCGTGTTTGATAAGGAGTATGATCTTGAGCTTTTTACCACACTGTATCTATCAAGTTTATCAAGGTAAGCAGTATTTATAGAGGAGGCGGGGGTAATTCAAAAGATTTCTCGTCTACCTTCTTCCAGATACATAATATCTGCCATGGGATTAAGTCAGGTCAGCTGGGAAGTGAATGATTTCTGTGGTACTATTTAATGGCCTCTCCCTAACATCCTCTCAGGGCCTTCTCTGAATTGCTTAAATATTTTTACTGAGTTACCCCCTGGTGTGATACCATCATCCTGTAATGAGAGGTGATCAAAAAAAAATAGCCGCTTAAATTTATTGCCATATCTCCCTACAGATATTGAGGCAGTCCTCTGCCCAAGAAGCCTTGAGAGAAATGAATCTCCTACACCAGGAATCGGTGCCCTTCTTCTAAGGAACCAGCATGCTCTCATATTTTGGACACAGACAGGACTGATCTGATTTTCCTTTTAGAATCAGCTGATTTGAAGCTTAGAGCTGAATCTGGCCCCCAAGTCAGAAAGTGTATAGGACTTCATCGCTTATTCATGCTTGAATAAGCCTCAATGCTGAAGCCCTTGGACGAGGCTACTAGAGTTCTCACTTTGCCTCACCTTAAATTAACCTGTCTTTAATTTTGTGAATTTTCTTTATTTCATTACACTGTTATTAGTTCTTGCTGGAACAAGGTGGGATTAATAAGCACACTTTTTTTTTTTTTTTTTTTTTTTTTTTTTTTGCGGTATGCGGGCCTCTCACTGTTGTGGCCTCTCCCGTTGCAAAGCACAGGCTCCGGACGCGCAGGCTCAGCGGCCATGGCTCATGGGCCCAGCCGCTCCGTGGCATGTGGGATCCTCCCGGACCGGGGCACAAACCCATGTCTCCTGCATCGGCAGGAGGACTCTCAACCACTGCGCCACCAGGGAAGCCCCAGAACCATTTTTTTTTTAGATTCCATATATATGTGTTAGCATATGGTATTTGTTTTTTTCTTTCTGACTTACTTCACTCTGTATGACAGTCTCTAGGTCCATCCACCTCACTGCACATAATTCAATTTTGTTTCTTTTTATGGCTGAGTAATATTCCATTGTATATATGTGCCACATCTTCTTTATCCATTCATCTGTCGATGGACACTTAGGTTGAATAAGCACACTTCTTAAAAGAAAATAAGGAGCATACTGATTCCTCAAGGGAGGCAAAGGTTTTGCTGGCACTAAACTGAAAGAAATACGTAAAATGGGAATGTGACTTAGAGGCTACTGAATGGTAGAATGGACAAGGTCCTCAATGATAATTTTATAACGAGTACAGAAACTGCATTTGGACCACTTTTTTTTTCTTTTTAAAATAAATCTTTGACAAAAGTTAAAGGCCTAGGAAGTTGCTCAGTGCCCATCTACAGCAAAATGGATAAATTGTGATATATCCCACAAGGGAATACTATACAACAATAACAACGAATGACCTACAACTACATACAACAATATAGATAAATCTCACAGAGGTAATGTTGAACTAAAGAAGGCAGATACAAAAGAGCATATATATGTGATCCCCTTGACATAAAGTTCAAGGTCAATTAGAGCATTTATGGTGCTAAAGGCAGGATAATTGCTTCCCCTGGTGGTGGTAGTCCCTGGAAGGGGGCACAAAGGGGGCTTCTGAGATGCTGTTACTGGTTTGTTTCTTGTTCTGGGTGCTGGTTGCTTAGGTACATTTACCTTGTGAAAATTAACCAAACGATGACATGATTTGAGTACTTTCATTATATGTTGTACTTCAATAAAAAAAACAAAAACCAAAAAAAGATGAGGAGGACCTACACTAAGTGAGGAGTACATTGAACAGCCTCAGTTTTGGAAATGGCGATAAATCTGATTTCAGCTTCAGCTTTCAAAAGTCCAAATAACCAAATGCCTACTTCACAGTCATTTCTGGCTTCCCTGAACTTATGCATGATCAATGATCATACGACCATAACCATTATTTCTTATTATTACATTTTAATAATGTCAGCAATATGAATGAGGTGTGTCATTTGATTTTGTTATTTTCAAACATAGGAAAGCATTCTAGTGGTATTAAGAAAAATCTTCTCATGTGGTTTATAAGTTGAATATTATTAGTCAGTTAGTGCATGATGCATATTTATTATTGCAAGAGTAAAATGCTATAACAATTAATGGTGTACAGAGTTTTGTTTTTTTGGTACCAAAAACAATTTCAGCTTTCAAATGGTTAAATAAATAGAAAAATAAGTTGACAAATAAATGCTAAGAGAAAATGTTAGCTAGTTAATGTACATCCTTTTTGAGCCAACAAAGTATTTAAAGATAGAAATTTAAATAACAATGCAAGGTGGAATAATAGAGATTCAATTGTATCATATTTCTAATCCTTGTAGAATTGTTCGGTGTATTAGCATCCATTACATTAAAAAACCTTTAAGGAATGTTTTTAAATTGTCGTTATTTAATTCCATTTAGGCCAAGAGTCTTTAAGAAAAAGTCTTATTTGGGAATTCTTCACATTTTGTGAGGACAAATTAAAAACAGAATGTCAAATTCACCATAGCAAAATTTCATGAGGAGGAAAAGCTCCAAAATCTTGTATAATAACCTTCACAATAAATTATCTTTGGTTCAGACAAAGTAAAAAATAAAAAGAATAGGAAGAAAAGAGGAAATCATTAGACACAAATGAGGAACCCAAACAGATTTTATTCTCACCAAACTTCAACAAAACAACTGACTCGATAAGACTATTTTAGGAAGACAATCCTTGTATTTTTATCCTCCTGTAGAAGCTGAACTTTTAAACAAAAAGCTTGTTAAAATTATGCTATACTGGGGCTCCCCTGGTGGCGCAGTGGTTGAGAGTCTGCCTGCTCATGCAGGGGACACGGGTTCGTGCCCCGGTCCGGGAGGATCCCACATGCCGTGGAGCGGTTGGGACCGTGAGCCATGGCCGCTGAGCCTGCGCGTCCAGCGCCTGTGCTCCGCAATGGGAGAGGCTGCGAAGGTGAGAGGCCCACATGCCGCAAAAAAAAAAAAAATTATGCTATACTGTATACTAGTAAGTACATAGCATTTTCATTATTTAAAATAAAAGCTTTTTAGATGTGTCCTAAAAACAAAGTTCCTTCCAGAACACATGCTACTGAAAATCTTTTATTCTGAACTACATTCTGCTGTGTACATGAATCTAGTGATGGTATTAAATATGACAGTTTAAAGTAAGTCTCTATGTAGTACTAGAAGCTCCTGCGCTATAATGACAAACCTTTAATATTTGACTACTAAAATTTTAATAATAAAATTGTCATTGCACAGCAAAGAAAACCATCAACAAAATGAAAAGGCCGCCTATAGAATAGGAGAAAACATTTGCAAATCAGATATCTGATAAGGGGCTAATATCCAAAATACATAAAGAACACATACAACTCAATAGCAAAAGAACAAACAATTTAATTAAAAAATGGGCAGAGGAACTGAACAGACACTTTTCCAAAGAAGACAATCCAAATGGCCAAGATGTACATGAAAAGATGCTCAATATCACTAATCATCAGGAAAATGCAAATCCAAGTGCAGTGAGATATCACTCACGCTGGAATGGCTATTGTCAAAAGGACACGAAATAACAAGTGCTGGCGAGGATGTGGAGAAAAGAGAACCTCTGTGCATTGTTGGTGGGAATGTAAATTGGTGCAGCCACTACGGCAAACAGTATAGGCGTTCCTCAAAATATTAAAAATAGATCTACCATATGATCCAGCAATTCCACTTCCGTATCTATACCCAAAGGAAACAAAATCATTGTCTTGAAAAGATATCTGCAACCTCACGTTCACTGCAACGTTATTTATGATAGCCAAGAAATGGGAGCAACATAAGTATCCATCGATGGATAAATAGATAAAGAAGTTGTGGTATGTATACACATAGTGGAATATTATTCGGCCATAAAAGAGAAGGAAATCTTGCCTTTTATAACAACATGGATAGACCTTGAGGGCATTATGATAATGAAATAAGTCAGACAGAGAAAGACATAGGCTGTATGATCCCACTTATATGTAGAATCTAAAAATAAAAAACTTACGAAAACAGAGAACAGACAGCTCTTACCAGAGGCAGGGGTTGGTAGAGGGCAAAATGTACAAACTTCCAGTTATAAGATAAATAAGTTCTGGAGGTGAAATGCACAGCATGGTGACTATAGTTAACAATCTGTATTGTATATCTGAAAGTTACTAAGAGAGTAGATCTTAAAAGTTCTCATCATAAAAAAAGAATTGCAATTATGTGAAGTGACTGATGTTAACTAAACTTATTGTGGTAATCATTTCACAATACACACATATATCAAATTATTATGTGGTACACCTTAGAATAATACAATGTGATATGTCAATTATATATGTCAATTATATCTCAACAAAACTGGAAAAGTGTCATAATGATTAATTTTTAGATAATATATCAGATTCATTCTTATCTCCTAGAGGTTCATTCAACAATAGTGATATTTGTCTTGGAGTACTAATTTTAACACTTGGCCAGTTTTTAACTCATGCAACATTTCTATTTTTACTACACATGTAATTTAAGTACAATGTAGAAAGGTGATCAGCCTGGGGCTAAGGCTCATGGTCTAAGAATTTGGCCTTCTCCAAGTCTCAAATGAACCCACCTCAGGGCCTTTGCACTCACTGTTTGCTCAGCCTGAAACACTTTTTGCCTAGGTCTTCACATCACTAATGCCTTATGACCATTCAGGAATTAGGTCAAAGTCTCTTTTCTAGAGGCCCACTCTGACATCCTCGTGAAAGCAGAAATACACTCAGCCCAGTTACATTCCGTCCCAGGCCCAGCACTCTGGATTACTTTGCTCCTGTGAGGATTTATTGCTAGTTGAAACTGCTGTATTTTTCCCCCATGTCCTTTTGTCTGTTTCTGCCCAATCAGGGTCCCTGCTCAGATGATGGCAGTGAAAAGAGATGCTTTACTCCTGCCTCCCTCCTCACTGGTGCACTGAAAGCTTCTGGGCAGCACCTCCCATCATTGTCTAAGTGCCCAACCACCTGCAGGAGGAGGTGTGACACACACAGCTATGAGACTGAACTAGGTAGGCAGCCACCCTGGCTCTACCATCTACCATCTGTGACTCTGGACAAGCTTTTTAACCTTGCTTAGCTTACTTGAGAGGCTAATTTTTAAAAAGCTGTGTTTTATTTCTTAAGCTGTGTGGTTAGGTATAAAGCTGTTTAAAATTTTTATATACATATACATAATTAATATTATTTCCATGTATTTAATATTTCATTTTAAAAGTATGTGAAGCACTAGTACAAAACACATAAACCACAAAGGTTAGCTTCCTTCCTACCCCCTTTGCCTCCATACTTTTTGGAACATACTATTTTCCTTGTCCAAAATACCTCTTGCCTTCCAAGGCACTTTTCTATCTGGTAAGTTCCTATTCATCCTTTTATTTCTCTTAAAGGAAGCCTTCCCCACCCCAATGGCAAAGTTCATTGCTCCTTATCTCCTCAAACTCTGAACATGCTATATGGACCTATAAATGTTGCTTGCCTGCTCATCTAACCCTACCCACCTGTAAGCTCATTCAGAGTATAAAATATAGCTCATGCATCTTCTTAGCCTCAGCACCTATCCCAGTCTCCTTTACATAGGAAAAACTCGGCATTTACTACATTAATAAGTGAATGCACTGATAACTATGCATGTAATCTTGGACAAATTACTGAATCTCTCTGTACTGTACCTCAGCTGCTTCCTTTGTCAAATGAGGACATTATTAACCATATTATAGGACTGTCAGGAAGAATAACTACAAAAGCTCCATGAGGGCAGGGACTTACGTTTTTTGTTCACTGCTGAATCCCCAATGCCTAAAACAATGCCTGACACACAGTAAGCACTCAGTAAGTATTTCTAGCCTGACCCAAGCGCTACAGTCCACGCAGAGTGCTTGGCATACCGCCTGACCCAGGCGGTCAATAAATGTTAGCTATTATTAGTAAATTTCTATTCCGGTCAGGGTCTACCTCACTCAACACACATCGAGGCTGTTAAATTATCAGACACTCTTTTAAGATGACATTTTCCTCGTCATGTAGCTATTCCCTTAATCACCCGCACCAAGCCCTCCCTCCTTCCCAGACCCTCCCTGCCAACCTCAGTTCCCAGGAAGCACAGGTCTCTTCTGAACTACCACGGTCTGCATCGTTAGGGATCCTTGCTGGACCCTGGTCATCCTGAGTTCCCAACTAGCCTGTGAACCCCCTGAGATGCCTTCTGTCACCCCCTCAACAATACAGAGGGACTGATGGTTGGTCTACCTACTTAGTAAGCCAGGCTACTGACTCACGACCCCCCTGCCTTTAAGACACCCTCCCCCTGCACACATACCCCTATCTTCAATCTCTCTCTACCCCTGTCTCGACTCCTTCACCTCCTTGCAAAAGTCTGCCCATCATTTACCAGATTCCATCTTTGGGGTACGGTTCAATTCAATCCGTTTTAAGTTCCCCTAGGCATTTCTCACCCCGGACTCCCCTTCGACACCATGGAAAGCCCGAGATCTCGCGAGATTTGGCTTCCGCTCAAAGGAGCGGTCAGGGCTGCCTGATTCCACCGTTCTCTAAAGTAGGCCCTGAGGCTCGGTGCATCCCAGCCCATCACCACACAGCACACCCTTCGGGCTCCTCCTGCTCCCTGTTTGCCTTCCTGGGAAACCCCATACTCCACCCACCCGGCCCAGGCCACGGCCCACAGGTGTCCTCCTTGGTGTTTTGTAGAAGAGAGAATATTTCATGAGGGAGGGGACTGCGTCACAGGCCCAGCTCCCCAATTGCTTAAGGTGCTGAAAGAGAGAGTACTGACCCGAGGCTGCTCTTCAGGCGATAAGCTCGAGGGGCAGGCAGTGATGGTCACCGGGGATAAATTCTAGATGCCTGCGGCTGCTGAGACGAACTGCCAGCCCCGAGGATGTACAGTGGAACAGTGAGAGCGAGTTGTGGCGGCCTTGGACCTTGGCAGGCATCAGAAACGGGCCCCGGGGTCCCGCTCCACAAGCCTCCGCTGCCCGGCGCTTGGGGCTTCTGAAGGCTAGAGATTTGGGACCGCGCATGCGCAGTTCACTGGCCCAGTGCACCCTGGGGCGGTTCTTCTTCCGCGCAGCCTTGGGACCAAAGCCTTTCCGCTCACATGCGGGATCCCCTGGAGCCCGGAAGTGCTGCACTGTGACTAGGGGGTCGGGTGGGGTTTGCGTGATAGGTGGTGTGATTTAGATTTAAACAACTTCCGAGGTGACTAAGACAAAGTTCTTGTGGTTGAGGAGCCGGGAGAAGTAAAAGATGCTTTCCCTGCCATTCATATTTGTCTCATCCTTCAGAGTCCCCTAAGGAAATGCCTCCCTCCAGGAAGCTGCTTCTAGGGAAGTGACTTCCAGGGAAGCCACTCTGTTTTGAGTATCCCTTTGTACGACTCCCCCTCAGGGGCTGTGTATTGCAGGAGAGGAGGGATCGAGGGAAGGGGGAGCACTGTTGGATTCAGCACTTGTGTCTGGGGTGCCCTGAGTAAACAGGCTTTCCCTGAGGGCCTCAGAGTGCTGGAGAATTCTTAGCATCTCGGTCTCCCAGGAGCTCCTGGCATGCAACTGACACTTGATGACTGTTTGTAACTAAGGAACTTATGCAAATTTTATTCTTTTCTTAGTATTAAACTGTTTCTCCAGGGATTGGAGAGCCCCTCCAAGTCCTGGACTGTTGCAAGGGGATATTAAAGGTCTGCTCAGTTAAAGAAGCAGTAAGCACTGCTTCAGAAAATCCTCCCAGCCCAGCCTGGAAAAATCCTAAGACTCAGGGACAGTTTTCTGTTCCTGTCTCTCCTGTACACATTCAAAGTGCCAGCTCTCACAGCTAGTTTCCTAACTCTGAGATTTATGATCTGTTTGGCCTTGGGAAAGTTAAGTCAACTCTCTGAGCCTTGGTTCTCTCATCTGTAAAATGGAGGTTAATTTACCTTTCGTGGTTGTTGTGAGGATTAGAATTGATGTTTTTAACAGTGCTACAATTAATATAGTAAGAATTATAATGCATATAGCCTTTACTTTGTGCTCGGCACTGTTCTAAATGCTTGACACGTGAAGGGGATCAGGATATGCCACCCCCAAATATGCCACTTTGGCATAATGATTATTTTCAGCTGAAGGCAATTGAGAATCAGCAGCTGCAGAAAGAGTTCTCTGCCCTCCCCTTATCTGTCCAAAATCAAGGCATAAATTTTTCTTTGTGAAGGTGTTTTCCCCACCTCCCTGTACCATGAAGAGGAGAATGACTCTTATCACTGGAGATGAAAAGTCGACACAGAGATGAGTTTGCATACACAGAGCCTAATAAAATAACCCGTATCTTCCATTAGCTCCCCCATATTTCCCCATTTATTTCACCTCCTCATGATGTATCATCCCCTGAAGCCCAACCTCCCCTCCATTGTGAAAATGGTCTGTAAGCCCCCAAGTCTAACCACTTTTTTGTTTCATTTCTTTTTTGTGAAACTTTGTGCATGTAAATATTAATAATTATGTGTGCCTTTTCTCCTGTTAATCTGTCTTTTGTTAATATAATTCACAGGTCCTGGTTTCAGAACATAAAAGGTTAGAGGAAAAGGTTTTCCTCCCCAACACATGAATTCACTCATTTAATGCTCCTAACAACCCTATGAGGTAAGTGCTCTTATCCTAATTTTACAGAGGAGGAAACAGACACACAAAGAGGTCGTGTAACCTGCCCAAGATTGCGTGGCTCACTAGTTGTGGAGTTTGTGAGATCCAAATTGCTCAGGCATTCTGATTCCATGGTCCATGCTCTTAGGCTCTGCTTAATAAACAGTAGTTTTTACATTAGCTAACAATAAGCTGTAGTTATTCTCTACCTTAAAGAAATACTCTGAAGATAGCCCTTTCTATTCTTCAATTGAAAAATATTTGAAGCTGGGAAAAAAGACATAGTTTATTCAAAGGTGATGCTGCAGGGAAAACATGGACATTACTGTGTAAAATGTTCAGGACCCTGAAATATTATGTGTGCAAACCTCAGGCTTCCCATTAAGCTATTTCCTAGAAGATTAAGTTCCAGCATAAAATACTAACTAGAACATGCACTTCTGCCTCAACAATATTCATTTCAAAACTTCCAATTTAAGTAAAACATTTTAACTCCAGCTTTTCATCCGATAGCTTGTCTTAACATCCCCAAAGCCTTCATGCAAATCCATTTTACTTTTCCATCACAAATTGTGGAGCTATTGTTTTCCTGGAATTGAAGAGAGAATTTATTCAAATTTGACCTAAAGCTATAGATAATAAGCCACTGAAAACAGTTCGCCCAGACACACAACTATGTCCCTACCCAATATAGCAGCCCCAAAGGAATTCTTATGGCCTAGTTATATCCTCTGGGGATGGGGGTGAGGGTATTCAAACCGAATATGCTGACACTGCACTAACTATATACCAGGTACCCCGTAATGACACCTTTGGATAACACAGAAAATGATTGTGTTCCAAGGATGGGCTGTAATGAGAGGGGAGGGTACAGAGAGCCACAGGCGGCATTGTTTCCAATCTAACAACACAACTGGGGGCAGGGGCAGACCTGTGCTTGTTTTCAAACTAATAAATACTGTTGTTTTTGCACAAGGCTTTTGAGGAGAGCATGAAGTTTGAAAAGCCAACCAGCATTAGTAGATTTCTAGTTCCCCTACAAAGGTAGAAGTAGGCAGAGCAGCCTGACCAATGGAATTCTGTATGGCACTTGCTGGTCACTGATAAATTTTCCACCAAGTTTACAGATTTCCTCTCCACTGAAGCTCTATTACTTGGGCAAATGACTGGGCCTCTTTCAGCCTCAGTTTCTCTATCTGTTAAATGGGGATGAATTATAACAGGTAACTCATAGGTTACTGTGATACACACACATATGTACATAATATTTTTATGTTGTTAGATAGATAGAAAGAAACAAAAATAGAACCTACACAGTACCTGGATCATAATAAATGAATAATAAATGTTAGCTTCCCCTTCTGTCTCCCAAGTTCCCCCTAATTTAATGGAAAAGAAAAAGTGAAATCATCCCATTTGGAATGAAAATGAAACCCAACCTTTCATGTGCTCTATGAAGACAAGATCCATTCAGACAAAAGAAAGAGCTCAAAGCCAAGCAGCATCACTCTATAATCCTTTACAGAATGGTGACACTTGGCTGATTTGTCAAAAATCCTGCTACATATCCACATTGGGTGCTTCTAATGAATGTCAGATTTTAAGAATCAACGACATTGACATTACTCCATGGAGCAAAGACTGACGGCCCAACTTATAAATTCCCTGACGCATGTATTAGCAAGGAGGCAAGATGAGTTTTCTGTTCACTGGTCTTGTTCTGCTGTCAAATTCTGGGGGACTTGCATTTCAAGCAATATACCTAATCTCTTTAAATTAAATTATCTTCCTTTCACCAGCCAGAAATTTTTTTAGAAGAATATTATCAACTAAGTGGATCAGAAAATGTGGATTTAAGTCTTGCTTCCTTGGTGAAATGATATTAAAATGAATGTTATTCCCCAGATAAATGATGTGTTCCAAGGGTCATACACTACAGCTGTTAGAAAGGTTTTTAAAAGAACCTTCAAATCAAAGGAGGAGGCACATATAAAATTAGAGAATTTCTTTCTTCAAAGGAATAGTGGGGGTGTTTTGCTTTTATCAGAATAATGATAACTTCCCCATCTCAATCTGGCTTCTCCATTGATATTATTTAATCACCAATACTATTGAACTGTTAGGATGTGTGTAAAATACTTTTCTGTGTAAAAAATACTCTCAGCTTACCAGTTCATTGAGAAGTTGTTTTTAAACTAAAATCCCACATACCTACCATTAAAAAATGCTAAGCTCTGCCTTTGCCTCATCCTCTCATCATATGGCCTATTTACTGCATAAAGCTATTTTATGGTGATGGTCACAAATATTGACCCCCTTTTGGTGTAGTAAATGCTCGCTTTGAGTTCCTGCTCAACACATACTTAGATGTTAAAAATTTCCTTGTGATTTCAAAGGTAAAACAATCTAAGCCAAATTTGCCCAAAGTCTTATATCTAGTAGTTGGAACCCAGTCCTCTTGACACTCTATAAGGCCAAGCTGAAATCTGTACTTTTACCTTTACTTTTAGGCCTTATTATAAAGCCTTCCTCAGTGAAGTCCAGACCGGAGGTCAGCACATTTTTTTTCTATTAAGGATAAGATAGCAAATATTTTAGGCTCTGTGGGCCATATGGTTTCTGTCACAGCTACTCAACTCTGCAGTGCTATGCAAGAGCAGCCAAAGACTGTAAGTAAACGAATGAGTGTGATGTGTTCCAATAAAACTGTGTCTTGGTTAGACTCATAACACACATATCATTAGCTGTGTTTATATCTTATCACCAGGACTAAGTAGTAAATTTGTTAAGTGTACAGAATCATCTTACCCTGCACTGCCAGCCAATCTAAGTCATGTAATACAATCTCTTTTTTTTTTAACATCTTTATTGGAGTATAATTGCTTCACAATGGTGTGTTAGTTTCTGCTTTATAACAAAGTGAATCAGCTATATGTATGCGTATATCCCCATATCTCCTCCCTCTAGCATCTCCCTCCACCCTCCCTATCCCACCCCTCTAGGTGGTCACAAAGCACCGAGCTGATCTCCCTGTGCTATGTGGCTGCTTCCCACTAGTGATCTATTTTACATTTGGTAGTGTATATATGTCCATGTCACAATCTTGACGTCAAGTAGTTTCTTAAAAGATACCTGATCATTGATCAAATGAGAGATGGAGGGAGGAATGTATATATACTTCAAGGGGTTCCTCCTGGAGATTTCTTGTTACTAGAATCAGCATTGTGGCTAGATAGCTTTAGTTCTACAAATGATGATTCATACAATTCCATGTTCTGAGGAAGCTCTGAGGATCTTAGAATGTTTCACTCCTTTTTCCCCTAATTTACCCAATATCCATTTGATAAGAAGTGTTATTGCTAGTAAATAATTCTAGGAAATTAGATTGGTAGATTAAAATCAACAAATTGTTTTCTTGTTTATAAAATATTAAAAGCACACTTGCTTTTAAGTGAAACTTTCCAGTACTGAAGACTGGGGGGATATAACAAACCCTAAAAGAGGTTCCACCATGCTTGAACATTGTGGGACTATGGGAAGCCCCTAATGAGCTAAGTCTTTCAAGTAAGTTAGAAAGATAACATTTTCATTATACTTGACCGTTCTCTGAGAGTACCCCTTCCTGTTTCCACATTAGCTTGGAGAAAGCATGGGGTTTAATACCTGGCCATAGAGATGCTGTCGCAAAGACAAAGATACCAAATACACCGTACAGCCTATGAGAACACATGTCATCTTGTACTTAGAAATTACTGAGTAATTACTAAATGGCAGACAGTATTAATTCAGCTACTATCCCTGTTTGTTCAAGAGCTTTCTGTTCTATAATCTAGTCAAGTCTAGACTGCCATTACAAAATGGGCAATGGTTTTCACTCCACAATACAGGTAGAAATGAAATAACCTTGTGAAGGCAGAATTTTTTTCCTTCCTATCAATGAATTTATACATTGGAGATTATAGTGCTCTGGATGGTAATTATTTCTAAAGGCTTATAATCTATCTTGTGTGAATTTATCCCCTCCAAGGAAGGGGACAAATCTACCCCTGCACCAGGTCGATAACATAACATGTGACTTCACCGTGACCAAGGAGAACATGGATGAACTTTGAAGGTGAGATCAACAGCTTTTCAGGAAGAATATGAAATTTTGTATGACTTTAATGAAAACATCAGCCTTTTTTTTTAGGGTAATAACAGAGAAAGTCATGGGTGTGGCAAGAATGACAGGGCCTCCATAGCCCAAAGAGGAAGAGAATCAAGAATAAAGTCAGGGACTGGAATTTGAACATAAGTTTTAGACTAAAATTATTGAGACTAAATGTGGATTGTATGAATGATTTTAAATCTGAAAAAATCTAAAAATTTAATTTTAGTGTGGAAAAAGGATAATATGATCATTAAGAGATCAGGCTTTAGCCCCAATCAACCTGAGTGTGAGTCCCAGCTCACCCCATTCTCAGCTGTGTCACCTCTGGCACACAGAGCACTCTAAGGCTCATTTTATAAGTTAGGTTTTAATCTAAATGAGAGGGATAATCATAGTACTCACCTAGGTTATTGTGAGAATAAGCGGAATAATGCATCAGAAGTGCTTGCCCAATGTCTGCAGCACAGTAAACACAAACACTCAAGATACGGTAGGTTTTATGGGATACTTGTGACCAGAATGGAGTAAAGTACACCATAATTCCTGTAACGCCAAAAGAGTACATAATACCCAGAGTACCTCCATGAAACTTGACGTGGCTGTGCCTGCCAGCCCTTATTTCTTCTTTTCTCACCATTAACAATCCTCAACCATTCATGCACCACGATTTTATTGAGCACCGGTTGTATTCCAGGTGCTTTACTAATCAATGATAACAAATTAGACACCTTCTGTCAGCCTAGATACTCTCTAAGTCACTGTCTCGGAGGGAGAGAAAAATATCTAAAAGGCAGAATGTGCAAAGTTCCACAATAGAGGTATGGACACTGAACAAGAGCAGGGTGGAAGAAGGCAAAGAGATCTCATTGGGGGAAATCACAGAGAGCTACCTAGAATGGGTAGTGTTTGACTTGGGCACTGAAGGATGGATAGGATTTTTTCTGATGGAGGTAGAAGAGGAAGAAGTGAATTCCAAATTAAAGGTTCAGTTGAGGAAAGAGACAGGGGTGGTCAAGCACTGGGGGTCCACTTAGGGTCTAGTGAGGACTCTAGCTGCACTGGATAATAGGGTGGGTGGGAAGAAATGTTAGTAGAAGTTGTTGGAAAGGTATGGTGGGGACAGTGCGTGGACCCCAAGTGCCAGGCTGATTCAGAAGAACTTGCCCTCCAAGAGGCATGTTTTCTTTAAAAATACACCCATCAGTGGTCAAGCAAGGTGAGGACTGAGATAAAGCTAAAGGTTTGGACATTAGGAAGCCACCAAATGCAGTCACTTGAGGAGTCAGAAGTTGGTAAGGAAATGTGTTTTGACTTCTCTTCTAAAGAAAACTGGCCATAGCTTGATATGAGAAATAAAGGGTTTTGTATTTATTTTTGTTTCAAAAAAGGGAGGCCTAAGCATATTTTAGGCTGAGGGAAGACAGCCAGAAGGGGCAGAAGAAAGAGCAAGAAAGAATGTATAGTAGAACTATCTTCTCCAAAAACATACTTCATACTAGCCTTGAAGTTTCCTTATTTTGAAGACTTTGAATTCTGCAAAGATGAAGCTATTTCTTCTGCAGACACAGGAGTGAGACCAAGATGGTGAGTGAAAGTACTTGAAGATCCTCTGGTTAAAAGGGGGTAGATTGAAAGCTCTCAAGTTGTAGAGCCTTGAGCAGTAAAGATGATGGGACTTAATCTTCTCCAGGTGCAAGGAATGGAAATAGGCATAAGAGTCTGAGAAGCCTGGACAATGGTTGGTTCAGCCACTATGGAGAATGCAGCAGGTAGTTGACAATAAATTTATGGAGCCAGAGGCCAGCTAGGGTAATAGAGACCAGCTATTGAGTGGACCATATTACCACTGTTTTCATGACTTTCTCTAGACATGGGAGATGAGAAGGCAAGCAATACAGGTTCCTCAAGTTGGAAGTTGTCAAGGAGGAATGGTGGTATATGATATCACTGGTAGTGGGAGACAATAGGGAAGAAAGAATTCTAGGAAAGGAAGGAGTAGGTGACCATTGGGTTTTGGCCAGAAGGGAAGGAAAGTGGTTCCAGGAGAGGGATCAAGGGACTGATCCCTTGGTTTTGATGCTGAAGACTAACAAGTACCTCATGAGGAGCTAGGGTACAAAGTGGAAGGTGGGAGTAGAGCGAGGTAGAAGGTGAGGGATTCTGCTCAGAAAAAGGAACTTGTGACTTCTGAATCTTTTCTGGCCCACACATTTGTGACACCAAGAATGCTAAAACTTTAGGTCGTCAAAATTTGCTTGCATTCTCTTCCGCACTTAATATATACTGTCAAATACGTTATGTAAGCACCTTGTCAGTGTAATAAAATTGTGAGTTTCCTGAAAGCAAGCATAACACACTCCTTTCTTTCATAATGCTGAGATATGTAATAAGATAGAGGTTTGTCATCAGTGACCAATAATTACTGATGAATTGAAGGGAAATTCATTGACAGTCATGGTGCTTGACTTCTCAAAGTCACTACTCTCCTCCTCTGTAACTGCCGAGGATTCCACTATGAGAGGTGCAATCAGGACATTGCCCAGGTACCTCCTGAGGCATCGAAACTCCATTTCTGGCACTTAAAATCTAGAATATGCTTACAGATTCATAGAACAACTCTTGGTAGCTTTAATCCATCCAGGGATTGAGAAACAGTTTATTGTTGTGGCTAAAAGAATGGCTTTTAGAAGCCAACAGCCCTGAGTTCCAGTCTGAGCCCAGCCACTTATTAAGACTGTGACCTGGGACTTCCCTGGTGGCGCAGTGGTTAAGAATCCACCTGCCAGTGCAGGGGACACGGGTTCGAGCCCTGGTCCGGGAAGATCCCACATGCCGCGGAGCAACTAAGCCCGTGCTACTACTGAGCCTGTACTCTAGAGCCAGCGAGCCACAACTACTGAGCCCGCATGCCACAACTACTGAAGCCTGCGCACCTACAGCCTGTGCTTGGCAACAAAGAGAAGCCACCGCAATGAGAAGCCCACACACCACATCGAATAGTAGCCCCCGCTCGCCGCAACTAGAGAAAGCCCGCATGCAGCAACAAAGACCCAGCGCAGCCAAAAACAAACAAATAAATAAATAAATTTTAAAAAAAGAGTGTGACCCTCTATCAGTTATTTAGCTTCCCTATTCTCTGTCTCCAATCTGTTAAAAAAAAAAAGTAGTGGTGGAGTGGTACAGTATAAACCTCATGGGATCTTTGTATAAAGCATTTAGCACAGAGCCTGCTATATAGCAATCTACCAATAACAACAGCGACTGTTTAGAAACATACACTGCAGTGCTTATGCTACCTCTAAGCTTTAAGCAAAATTCTGGAGAATTCTGATAGGAGGAAGAGAAATCTTATAATCTCTACAAATCTTAACCTCTCTTTGCATCAATCTCCTTATCTGAAAATAAGAGTAATCTAATGCCTACTTCAGAGACTTGTTGCAATCTTTCAATGAGTTAATATCTGCAAACTGCTTGAAACAATGTCTGAGAGCAATAAGCACCATTCAGGTATTTTTAGGGACTCTGGGTTTGTGATGAAAGGTTCTGCAAGTCAGCTGTCATTTGCAGTTTCTTTCTCTTCAGAAAGATTCTAGGAGTAAATATGTGGCCATGGTTCTGTAAGGCCTGGACTATAAGCCAGCTTCTCAGAATGTCTTGTCTGAACAGGCTGGCATCCCCATTATCTTTATATAATAGTCTAAAAGAAATTACAAACTCTTCTCATTACTAACTTCTTCTTTCCAGTTCCCATCAATATCATCCTGACTCTTCTCCCAAGTCCACGGCACACATCTCCCAAGCTGCTCTATGTTAGGTTGAAGTGTCTTGCCCAATCAAGGTGGCAGATGGTCTGTGGTTGTATCTGAGAGTTCTCACAAAGAGAACCAGGTTGACCTTTGAAGTTCCTGCGTTTCTCCAACTCAGGACATATGAGTGGGGCCCATAGGTGGAGTACTGTGGGAAAATGTCAGAAGACTCAAGTTCAAGTCCATGTAATTTTCTAGTTTCAGAGAGGGTGCAAGTAGGTGCACCTCCAGCCAAATGAGCCCAAAGAAGTGTTTCAATTCATCAGTGGAGTGACAAGGGTTCTGCTGGGTCAGCCTCAGAGCTGAGGGGGGAATGTTATGTAGCAGAGGCAGTAATAGAAAATGATTTGAAGGATTAAAAAGGAAAAGGAGGATGGCTTCTTTTCATCTCTGAAAGAAAAACTGCACAGGCTAGTCTTAGCAGAATTGCTAAGTAGGCACATTTCAAGGAGAAACACTTTCCTTCCTTCTCTCCCCTTCCATTCCCATGCCTCTGCCACACTTCCACCCCATGCCTTGACTCTTCTCAGACTTTTCAGGCTCCCAGAACCGACCAAGTTAGGTGGACAAACCAAGCACCAATTAGAACACTCACAAAACAGGGACAGTGACATAAATATATTTTGCCATCATAGGAAAAACCAAAACTGAGTTTGACTTTTTTACCCTAATTTTGTAAAATAAAACTGTCTTTGGTTTGCACTGCATACTGGAGGCAATGGACCATTATGTTCTCCATGCTTGGGGCCTCCATGGTTCTGAAAGCCTTGCCTCTGGCCTGCGCCCCCTGGTCTCTAGACCCACTGGTCCCTCAGAGGCCTGATACAGATTGCTGAAGCTGATGACTAAATGATGCCAAAATGTCTGTGATTGCCAATGCATTAGGATGGGAGCTCCATCCAGAAAACCCATTTGTATCTTAACAGGAACTTCAAGGAGATGGATGGTTAGATAGATAGATGATGGATACGTAGATAGATGATTAGATGATAGATAGATAGATAGATAGATAGATAAAAGCAAGGGAATATTCCAGGCACCTTGATAGATCAGAAAAGTAGATGTTTGTAGAAAGAACTCTTTCTGCTTCCCTCAAATCTTATTGCATTAGTGGCTGTGGTTGATCCTGGAGACTGTCTTTGCGGGCTATTTTCATCTAACTTTCAAATAACAGGTCTGGCAATAGGGCTGGTGGGTAAGGGTGGGGGAAACACCTCCTCTGAGTCCTTTACTTCCACCTGATCATCAGTTATCCACAGAAAGTAACCCTAGGCACCTTTCCTACTGTGCCGTTAGTTTATTTTTCTTCTACAGTCTGTACCCAAATATATAATTTTTCCTCTTCTTGGTTTGTAAACGGCTCAGTCACTAGGGGAAAAAAAGCACAGTGATTACTAATGGGAGATGCCACTAAAGTTTCAGCTGTGAACAGGAGAAATCCAAGATGACCCATCATCTAAATGTCAATGCAAACACCATGCCATTCAGAATGAAACAAGGAAGCCTGCATGCAGACAGCCAGAATATATTACCAACTGCATATTTAGCTCCAGAACTCTTGAATCTTTGCAAAGAAATTTAGGGACTTCTCACTTGATTAAATAGCCTGTGATGGAGGATTCAGTTGTTCCCCACAATAGTTGCATGCAAATGATAGATTCACATGGACTACAGCATCGAGAGCCCTTAGGGGGCTGTACATTTTTAAGTAATTCTGCCTGGGTTTTTGCATAGTAATTGGAAACTTACGTTCTATTGGGATGTGATTCTTATTAGAAGAGAAGGTAGCTGCTCTCTGCTACAGGATTCTATTCACTTAGGGTCACGGGGACTTAAAGACAGAGGAAGAGCCTGCATTTATGCTCTAAAAGGGGATCTGCATTAAACACCAGCAAATCTCTAGCCTGCATTAAAAGCTAACTTCCACTTTCTACTTTCATCTGCCTCTTTTCCCAGCTTCCTATTATTTATTTAGCCTGATTCTGCTTTGCGAATAAGTGACTCCCTAAAGACCGAGTAGTAACTAGAGTTAAATTAGTCATGTAAGAGCAGCAAATTAGTAAATGGCACCCCCGTTACCAGAGAAAGGCTGTATCATGTGATGTGCTTAACGTGCTATTATGATCCAGAAGCAGGAGCTGTGTCCTGTGTGTATGATGCGTCTCAGCGGTCCCGCTCATCATACGGCGTGGGTCTTGGCTGGGACGGAAAGCTGTGGGGTCATCTAACCATACCCTCCCACCCGTTTCTTCCTTGTGCTTCTTGGATATTTGAGTGAATGCTAGCCTAAGTCAGGGTCATAGAATGCAACTGACAGCCTCACAGGAAAGGTCAAGTCTGTGACATTGCGAAACTCCACTAACATAAATGAGGACGATCAGCCAGCCGCGCAGGGAAGGAGGGGGAGCAGAAGGGCTTTGCATTCTTGCTATGCGAAGTATAGGCTTTGGACCAGGAGCATCAACATCACCCAGGAGCTTATTAGAAATGCAGGCTCTCTAGCCCTACCTAGACTTCCTGAATCAGAATCTGCATTTTCACAAGATGCTCAGATGATTTTTATGCACATTCATGTTTGAGAAGCACTGGCTTACATCTCTAAATGTCAGCATCCAACACACAGAGACCCTGTGAGCCTTAGTCAATCCTCTACTGACAGTGTCTGGACCAGTGCCTGGCACATAGTAGGCACTCAAATATCTGTGAAATGAATAGAATGGGCATGAAAAAAGAGAAGGGAAAAAAAAAAACTGCATGGAAACATAAAATAACTTTGGCAGCAATGAAAAGGGAGAGAGGGAGGAAAAATCAAGTTCAAAAGGAAAAAGGAAAATCAAAGGCAGCACAAAGCATACAGGGGGGTCTTCCCTGGTGGCGCAGTGGTTGAGAGTCCGCCTGCCGATGCGGGGGACGCGGGTTCATGCCCCGGTCCAGGAGGATCCCGCATGCCGCGGAGCGGCTGGTCCGGTGAGCCATGGCCACTGAGCCTGCGCGTCCGGGGCCTGTGCTCCGCAACGGGAGAGGCCACAACAGTGAGAGAGGCCCGCGTACCGCCAAAAAAGAAAAAAAAAAAAAAAAAAGCATCCAGGGGGCTCCACCTGGCTGGTGGAGATGGGCTGTGGCCCCACCTACTGGCCAGAGTGGCTGGAGTGCCATCCTTGTCCATGACCTTCATTCACAAGTCTCTGCCTCTCCCACTGGCCTTAGGATGCTGGCCCCTCTATCTTGCTCCACCAGGCCTGTTAGGCACGATTATCTGTCCCACACAGCACTGTCAGTTAAAGCTGAAGATTAAATGCACCAATGTAAACTCTTTACAGTGTCTTTAAAGTTCTGACCTCTGGGTTTTAGTGGATAGGAGGTCAATGGTGACTTACAGTAATCAGTCTCCTGGGGGGCTTGTGAGCCCAGAGCTTGAGCTTTCCAGCTAGAGAGGAGTCATCAGGACCCTAACTATTAAGAGAGAAAATAAGTCATTGTGTCCCTGTAGACAAAAAAATAAATCAACCCCAAACTCTGTTTTGTCCTCAATTCCCTTTTCATCTGGTCTGGTGGAGGAGAGTGTGGCCATACACGTGAAGGCAGGAAACTGAGTGTGCATGAGTCTGGGGTATGTGGAGAGGAGGGTATGTCTGTTTTCCTGGACATGACAAAATGAAAGAGACTATTCAGCCCCCAATTAGGTTAATTAATCCAAATATGTAGTTGTTTTCAATTTTTCAATTAGATCGGTATGGGAAATCACTAACTGAATGGATTTACTGAGTTTTGGATTTATATCTTACTCAAAAGTAAGATGCTTTTGATATGATAATGGCTAATATCTATTGGGATCATGTGGGCACTCGGCTGAGTACTTTATTTGCTCATTCAGTCCAACAACTCAATGAGATAGGAACTATTATTATCACCTTTTTAGATGTGAGAAAACTGAGGCACAGAGAGGTTAGGTAACTTGCCCAGGGTCACACAGCTGGTAAGTAAGTAGGGAGTAGAAAATACAGGACTCAAACCCTGGTCTACATGATTGCAAGCCAGTGCTCTTAACCTCTCCACTATCCTGCATCTCTCTTATGTTTTTTTAATAAAGAGAAATGAAAGAGAGAGAGAGAGTCAGGGATGGTTAGGAAATGGAGACTAGAAGCTAGCAAATTACCCTGTGTGGCTAGAACTTACACTGTATAAAGAGAAAAGGCTTTTTAGGAGGGTGATGGTTTTAGAGAACTATTTGCAAGGTTGAATTCACCTCTTCTGGCCACTCTGAGGCAATTTTTTAGATTTCAAGAGTTATTTAGCAAATGGATCTTAGTGACCCAAGGAAAGAAAATGCTGTCCTTAAGGAGGAAAAATGTATTATTTTCTTCTGGTAGGATCAGGAGCTACTGCTGATTTGAGAAGAGAAATGGTCTCTAAGATCCGGCAAGACATGACAATAAGAGAGTCACAAATTTCTGTTTCTCTGCCCGGTCTTCCTAGGCCTGACTGAGCTAGGCCAGTAAGTAGTATAACTTCATGTAAAATGTAATCACTATTTCTCTGATGGGGTCAAGCTCACAATGGAGGGGATTCTGCTGTCCAGTTTCACTAACCTCTCTGGCTCCATTTTTCTGGCTGGGTTGAGGTTTATCTCTTTGTGCAATTCAGTTTAATAATTTTAAAAAAAACCCTAGAAACTAAAAGTAGCATATGAAAATTTGCAATGCATATAATTGTATTATAATTGGAGCCTCCAAAATAAGTCATGGCATTTATTTATTCATGTACCACATACCCTGTGGTCCCTTGGGAAAAGAAATGTTTAAATTAAGATGTATCATAAGACAGAATGCAGTGTTTTACGCACTCAATTACAGCTCACTAGCATGTAGCTAGTGCTTATAAGATTTGCTCCCTCATACTCTGGCCTTGATTCTGGACATTTTTACCAAAAAAAAATAAGTCCCCTAGTCTCACTCCAAATTTGAAAAGCTCATATTATTATTATTCTAACATATACTTCAATTTTATTTTTAGTTCATTTCCAACCAGGAAGATCTATTAACTTGATGAGGGGAGAAACATCAAAAAGAAACTCACAGTACATGCAAATAGAAATGAAAATCCTCTTTGCTTTATTATAATTTCCACCCTAAAAACATGTGCATAATTCATGATGGGGGATAAGGGGAAAGTATCAGATGTAGGGCTGGGGACCAACTTTTTAATAACGATTAGTGCTGTGAAAGCAGAAGCTTTTTTCTAATGAGTCAAGAGCATGAGACAGAAACTCACAGAGGCAATGTCAGTTTGATCTTTCACCTTTACATCTTTGGAAACAGGGAGAACAGAAAAGAGGTTTACCCTTTAAACTTTCTGAAATGACCGTACATTTAATGAACTAAAATGTCAAATATTTGAAACTTTTAAGAAATCTTGCTCTTTTGCTTAACACACAAGATCACGTTTAAAAAAAAAAAAATACTCAGTAGATATTCACATCCGTAACCTTATCTTTCTACAAGGAAAGAAAAAAGGCACGGAACTCTATGGGGGTGCCCAGGCTGCTGCTTCACTGCGCTTCCACCTTGGCCAAGGACAAGATCTGCCTTCAGGAGGTGAGACCTTGACCTAGCCAAAGGGAAATGGCCACTGTGAGAGGGGGCGCTTCTTCTTCCCGGACACCAGTGCAAACTTTAATGAATCCTCTCCCTCTGCCACGCGCCCCAGACGGCGATGGGAAATCTGAGTGCACCTGCTGCATCTCCCTTCATATCACGTTGCTGTTATGAAAAATAGTTTGCTATTTTGGAACCCCCTGGCAGCCAGAGTGAATCGCCCAGGGCCCCAAGCTCGTTTATCTTGTGTCAGAAGCAAAGCCAAATGAACGCCACCTCGCCCAGCACCTGAAGAATGGGAAGAAGCTCAGAGAGAGTAAAAATAACCAAGGGCTGGGAAATGGTGCCGAGATAGGCGGCCTGTACGGGTTAAGTAGGGCTTCTTGCAACCCCTCTGACATTTTAGAGCACAGCACTTGGAGACAGGAGGCGGAGAGCATTTCCCACAAAGAAGCGAACTTTGGGGGTCTGAGGTCTGGGGTGCAGGGGGTTGTTCCTGCCCAGTTTCATCCAGTTCTGGAAAGCTGGGACTCTGATGTTATAAAGGGAACTCCCATTGGCATCCGGGCCTTTCTTTCTGGGGTCTGCTGGGCTTGGACTGGAGGTGTGGACATAGACAAGGGGCATTCCTAGGACCTGGGCAAGTCCGGCCAACCAGCCAGTTTCACATTCTCTCCCCCTCCCTCAACCAGAGGATGGTTGAGGGTGAGGTCATGAGACTTGGGCTGAAGGAAAAGGTATTAAAAAGTAATAATAAAAGGCAGAGGGAGAGAGAAATAAGAGGAGCTGGAAAGGCTTATGGCAGAGACTAAGCTAGTATCTGAGTTTTAAAGACTGAACGGATAGGATTGAGGCTGTGAAGAGGAACAATGAACAATGAAGTTCTACCAGTGGGTGGGGGGGGGGTGAGGGAGTGAAAACAAACAGGTAGTTGTGAGAATGAACGTGTAATTTGCTTATCAATGTTGCTTTCAGAAGCCACAATCAGATATTATGGTTTCAAAGCCTTCATACACAAGTCTTGAGCCTGCAACTTACTTTCTGTGGCCCTAGGCAAGTTCCCACCTTAAAACTTCAGTCTTCCTCATCTTCAAAATAAAAAGGAGGCATCCATAGTCCCACCATATACAAATCAGTCACTACAAGGATTAAGTTAGAAAAGTAAATGTGTCTAGCAAACACCTAATAGAATGAGTGTCTGGTCAGTGTTGTTGAGTCACAGAGGTAGAGTCTGAGGAAGGGCAGTACCCCTGAGAGAAAAAGACAACACAAGGGAGGAAAGGAGAAATCAGAGAGGAAGTCGTGAACTACCCCTGGTCTGCCAGGAACCATGAAAACTGAAGCCACAAGTACACTGACCTGACAGACCTTCCGCTTCTTTATAAGCAGTCCATGGTTCTGAAATCATCCAGAAAAAATTAAAAAACCGAAAAAACGAACACTAGGTGCTTATAGGGCCCCAACACCTTGAAATAGAAACAATGTCTGAGAAAAATAATCAGAAATGATGCTGGGCTCATTAACACTAGAAGTTAAGAGTTTTCCATAATTTTAGGTTCATGTTTCAGCATTTCTGATGTCAATCATTTACAATAATTAAACACTGAGATAACACTGAGATTATGTGGGTTGCAAATAAATGTGGGTCTTCAATGAATGACCCAAATCTGTTACAGTTAAAAGGGGACGGAAGGCATTGAGATCTTAGGGCATGAAACCCCTCTTCTGCTTTAAGAAAAATCTAGCCCAAATCAGCAGAAACAGAAAGTTTACCATCTGTTTGTTGGCTTTTGACATGGTTATTTCAGTTCAGTTCCAAAAGGAAAGTTGTATCCAATACAATTATTTTTAGAGTATCTCAAAATTATTTGTATTGGGGGTAAATAAAGCAAGGAAAATGTTATTCAGCAAAATTTAGTCCATTAGTTTCAAAGACTGTGTCCTATCTTTCCTCAAGCAATACAATCTGGCAACAACAACAATCCTTGGATTTGGGGACCAAGGACATGCAACAAGGCACTGTAACTTTTCCAAATGCCCCAAACTGTCATTCCTGTAGAAATGGGATATATAGGGCATAATGTAGACAAGAACTAGAAGACATTGCTTGAGGCAGCCCTTCAATTCAATTCAGTTCCAGGGTGTGGCTCCAAGTCAGATGTACTTAACAAATTGGAAATACTGTTGCAATGGAAGAGTGTGGCTTTTTTAAAAGCAAAGCCAAAGCAGCACAATTCAAAATGTTATGTGCATGCTCCCGGTGTTCAGATTACAGGTAGGACCTTGTGTAGCAAGTTCCAAACTCAGAAACTCCTCACTCCTCTATACAATGCCTGAAATGTGTCACCTGTGCCCAAAACAATGTGATAGCACCACTGGTTGGGGGTCTCAACTTCAGGGTACCAATGACCTTACTCTTCAGGATTATACAGAATGATTTCTTTTTTTCTTTTTTCAGAACAGGCTAATATCCACTTCCAGAAATAGTTACCTAAGGGAAAGTTTGCCTAAGGTGGTTGTTGGCAGAGGATGTCTCTGGGTATAGCCATAGCCTATTGGTACAAATCTTCTGGGAATTCTCTGCAGGGGTTTTGTGAATGGGTCCTTATAAAAGCCAAGTGCAGCCAATGATTCGTTGATACTGATTTATGGCTACTCCTCCATCGTGGCACTTGGAGCTTCATCTTACACAACCAATGGTTACCTTAAGAGAGATTCAGCCATGATAAATTTGTCTCTGATACTGAAGTACCTGAACTAGTGGAACATGTCAGTTTATCCTCAACTATACTTGATCTTATGTTTCACATTTGCTTGAAAGTTTCTTTTGTACTCCAGCCTTTTGTTTTCAGAAGAAATGCAGAGGTATATATGTGTAATTTCATCTTCACACGTTCTGATACCACTGTTAGACATCAATCCTTATGACAATGTCTCTTCGGTCATTTGGTAGATTCCTTAGCTGTTCCCTGAATTCTAGTATGTATGTCACATGTTGCTACAGTCTTTATACTTGAAGATCAGTTTGGCTGGGTATAAACTCCTTAGCTCACTGTTTATGTCATTGAGTATCCTAAATATATTTCTCCCTTGTCTTCACATAGTAAAGCATTGCTTTTGAAAAGACTTAAGACAATCTGATTTTTTACCCTCTCTTCTGAATGATTCAATATCATGGTGTGGATGCTCAGAGAAGCCTTTTCTTTTCATTTTTAAGCCCGTTTGGCCACATTGGATTGATTCTGCCAGAAAAAAAAAACATTTTTAGTGTATATTTTTTATTTACCTTTTATATCAAGAAAGTTTGTTTGAATTAGAGTTTTTCATATTAATTCTGTTCCATGTTTTGGTTTCTTTTGGGGGAACTTCTTTTATACACTTATTGGATCTTCACTGCCTATCTTCTGTATCACTTCTGCTCTAATCTATTTATTTGTCAATTTCTTTTTGATTTAAACAGTTTTTTATCTCTTTTCCATCTTCTATTTCTCGTAAGGAATTTTCTGTGGTGTTTATTCACTCCTGTGTTCCTTCTCATCAAGTCCTCATTTCTAATATTTTATTTTATTTTTAATTATTTTCTCAGTTTAGATAGATCTTTTTTATTTTTAAAAAGTTTATTTATTTTTGGCTGTGTTGGGTCTTCGTTGCTGCACGTGGGCTTTCTCTAGCTGTGGCGACCAGGGGCTACTGTTTGTTGCAGTGCGCGGGCTTCTCATTATGGTGGCTTCTCTTGTTGCCGAGCTCGGGCTTTAGGCGCCTGGGCTCCAGTAGTTGTGGCTCGCAGGCTCTACAGTGCAGGCTCAGTAGTTGTGGCGCACAGGCTTAGTTGCTCCATGGCATGTGGGATCTTCCCGGACCAGGGCTCGAACCCATGTCCCCTGCATTGGCAGGTGGATTCCTAACCACTGCACCACCAAGCAAGCCCTAGATTTTTTTCAAACTACCTTTTCTCTTTTTCCATTCATATAATTTCTGAATTTTTCTAATTCATATTTTTGTTGTTCTTTCATAGCTTCTATTATTTTCTTACATCTACTTTGAAATATTACTTTATAATTTTCATCTATATTGTGGGCATGCTTTTCTGCTTTCTTTGTCTATAGGGATGTTTATTGGGTCTTTATAATAATTTGTGTGGGACAGGGTTTTTTTCTTACAATAATTTGTATGAGATTTGCCCACAATCCTTTTCTGTTTCTTGTTTTAAGTGAAAAAACTTTTTCTGTGCTAGAAGGAGAAGATGAACCAGGATAGCATTCTTAGAGTCATAGCTCTACAGCTCCCTTTTCTGTTATTTTTGTTAAGTGCTCAAAATCATTTGCCCTGATACTTCCTGAGGTGTGCTGACTATGCTCCCCTTCCCTACTTTTTTCTTCTTCTCTTTGCTCCTATTGTCCCTAACCTAACCAATTTGAATTCTACTCACAGAAGTTTCTCCTCGCTGGGGGAATCACCTTGTAAGGAGGACTTGGATGGTCAGTATCAAAAGCACATAGGTCCTAGATTGCTCTGGCAACACAAGCCTTATCCATGAATGCTACTCTGCTAACTTCTTTTCCAGTTTTGGCTGCTCTCCTTGGATTAGCTTGCTAAGCTTCCTAGTGAACATCGGTTGTTAACTTGGGAATTCTCAGTCAGTTCTTAAGAAGCCCCTCTTTTTTCCTGTCTACTTTCTCCTTACCATGCTGGTCCAGTTGATCTTGATCAATATTTGGCATTTGTGGGGATACCTTTTCACTTAGTTTTATTGTACATGGCTTTTGGTTTTGCCATCCTAGTTACTCTTTTTTTTTTTTTTTTTTTTTTTTTAATGGGTGGCTCTAGGGAGATTTAAAAAAGTACATCATAGCCATGACCATCTCCCAGAGTTTTCCCAGTGCCATTTTAAGGAATATCAAAAAGTAATTCTGGGACTACAATAAATCAATTAATTAAAAAAGAAAAACTACCGATACATGCAGCAAAGTGGATTAATCTGAAAAACAGTATGTTAAGCAAAATAAGGCAGACACAAAAAAGTATGCACCATATGATTGCTTTTATATAAAGTTCATTAACAGAAAACCAATATATGCTGGTAGAAGTTAGAATATGGTTAGTTCTGTAGCAATCATAATTAACAGGAAAGGGGCATGAGGGAACTTTCTGGAGGGGTAAAAATATTCTGTAACTTGATCTGTGTGGTGGGTACCTGGGTGAGTAAAGATAAAAAGTTTATCTAGCTGTACACTTAAGATTTATACATTTTACTGTATGTAGATTATACTTCAATAAAGAATTTTTTTAAAATATATATTTTTAAAAGTAATTCTGAGTGCCCCCAAAAGAATTTCAAACTACATTCTGGTTTCTTTCAACTTAGCAGAATGCCTGCAACATAATAGGAATGCAGTAAATGACTGTTAAGTGGATGAAATAAATTATCCACTGAAGCCATATATGACTTCATCTCTTACTACCATGTGTCAGCTTCTTTTCTAAAACCAGTTTCTTCATCTCTCATTAGATAATGTGTTGATGACCACTGAAGGCCACAGTCATTACTTTTGTTCAGTTTAATTTAGAGAATTTTGATTGTACATCTCCTATGTTTTAAATACTATTTTAGGCACCATGAGGTATAAAATCATGAATGAAACTATTCTTAACTGCCAACTTCTTACAACATAGTCCAGTCTTTTAAATAGCACTTAATCTATAAATCTTAAATGGGAAGATCCTCTTCTACAAATACATAAGAAAAAGGCTGTAAACTAAACAGTGGGTTTAAAAATCATTGTTTCCAAAAGATACTGATCAAGGCACAGCTACCTAAAATCAGCACAATACTAGCCATCATTAGGAAGAAAATGCTGAGTAAGAAACAAGGATTTGGGTATCAGTTGTGATAGTTGGATGCTGGTGACAAGGAATCACAACAAGGAGAAGGAAACATTTGCTCCAGTTCTCTGACAAACCCAGAACCCCAAGACTAGCAACTTTGGAAAAATAGGAGAAAATATCATGTATGTCGTGTTCTCATGATGACCACCTTTACCAGTGGCTGGAGCATCAGCTACCCTTCTTCCAGCATACCCCCACCCCCCAGCTAATTAAACCAGCAACACCAGAATAAGCAACAGTACATGAAGTTTTCACAAGTGTAGATTCAGAAGAAACAGATAAAAGGATATTCTTTTTCATACAGGCAGGACTTAACATAGGAAAATTATTGAATCAAGATGAGATATTAACTGAGATGATAACCTATAAATTAACAGTTGAACAATATATTATGAGGCTCTATAAAATTTTTTTTGGTTTCTTTTCCTACCCTTTTGGTGTCAACACTGACAATCTTGAAGCTGCTGTTAGAGCATATTTTGAGCAGGATGTGTCTGACCCTAGATCCCATGTCTTATGCTCAGTTAATATTCGTGGGTGAAGTGAGACAGGAAATCTTATGAGAATAGAAAAGGGTGGCTTGATAATATCCCTTCTGCCATTAGCTCCCAGAGCCTCTTCAGAAAGGTCAAACTCACATCTTTCACATTCTACCATTGTTCTTGAACGTTAAAATCTTCAATATGGGGAGGACAGATCAACAGAAGAGCATCTGTCAAAGGTGAAGGTATCAATAGTGACATTTTTTTTCCTGGCCCAAGGGAGCAAAGTCATTTGGGGAAATGAGCCAATAGATCAAAAAGGCTGTAAATCATTCTTAAGTCAGTACTGCAGTTAATTTACTATCACAAATCACCAAATATTTATAGCTATTTTTCCAAAGCTTAATGCATATAGAAAGCAGTTAAATAAATCACCAATGTTAATTATCATAATTTGTATTAATAGAGAGGAAGTAATTTTAGATTTCCTAGCCAAAGATCACAGACTGCTGACTATGTTCTATATGTTCAAAGTGTCTCTTCAGTTATGCACCAGGAAGGTGAAGTAGTTGCTATGAGTTTTAGAATTTGTAACTGATTAACTTGGCTAGTTACCAAACTTCAAAGGAGATCAGTTTCAAGGATGTGAGCTCCACTTGAGCTAGTTAGAACTATTCTGCCTGGATAAGGAGAGAAGAGATCTATGTACTAATCTTCATTTTTCCTACTTTCTAACCATAATGAGCCTGGACAACATACTTGACCTCAGTGAGACTTCATCCATAAGATGAAGATAATACAAATCCTTTTCGCATCTTCTGGACTTTTTGGATATCACTTTCAATTGTATGTAACTCTTTAATTCCAACACACTGACCCTCAAAAACAGGGTCAGCCATCTCGAAACTCTGGTTACAAGGGAGGCTGCGTGAGTTCAGTACAAATCCTCACCTTCATCGTGAAAACATTTCAAAGCCATCTTCCTCTACAGAGACAGTGTTCTGGGCTGGAAGGAAAAGTTCTTTCCTAATTGAAACAATGGAGTTAATTAGTGAGAAAAAAATACAATTCCCCAAATTAGGTTCTGGCCAGAACATTTTGATTCAGGATTGCCAAGAAATTCTTACTGGTCACAGAAAGACCATTTCTACACTAGCAAAGCAAAATGTACCTTGGCAATAGCTCCACAGAGTAGTCACAATGGAGGTGTTTTCTCAAAACATCAAGCCACACATTGGAGTGTTAAAAAAAAAATTGCTAAAAACATCCCTTTTTGTACACATATATACTTCACTTTATCACAGAAACAATCTTTGCTCAAATAGAAAATCACCCAAAAATAGTTATTAGGCTTCATAAGACATCATTATACCATATTAAGGCATTGGTATACTCTCACCAATAACTCCTCTTGAAAAACAAAAGTGCAACCTCATTGTCTTTGGTTTCCAAAAGGATCTCATCTTAAAGTAAAGAGGTCAGAGAAGGGAATGATTCTCAGCAGCTGTTTGGTGGTAGCAACAGCACTCAAGCAAGAGTTAATGGATAGATGATGGTGACTTTAACACTTCCTAGTCCTATAGTATGCGTGGGGACTGTGCTACACTTGAGAGATACAAGAGAGAAGGATTCAGCTAAGGAAGTAACTGGCCATCCAGTTAGGGAGACAGTATCAATAAATAAGGAATATCATACAACAATATATAATCACTATTAGTCCATGATATGCAGATTATGAATCAAATATTCTGCAACCTTTTTTAAAGTAGGAACCCCTTTTTTATTTTCCTCAAGTCTTATAAATAACTATAGGGAAAGGGGGAAGAAAGAGCGAGGACAATATCTCTTACAATCAAATATGTAAGGCCTTGAAACACAATCAGATTTTGGAAAATTCTGCAATGGGAGTTATAAAAGAGTACAATGGAGAATGGGAAAGACTGGAAGGTGGGAGAGATTGGAGGAAGAATCACATGAGGCTCGCCTACCTCATGTTTTGCCCACGTCTTACTCATGGGGCCAAAAGGACCAGGAGAGAAGTACTGCTTTCAGTGACTACAGAGGCAGGAAGAGGTTGCCCAGCAGGCTCTCAGGCTGCATAACTAGAGGGAGAGGTCAAGAAAAGAAGCCAAGGACCAAAGCCAGAGAAGCAAAGTCAAGTGAAGCTGAGCTTCAAGGGATGGGGGTCATGAGGCAAGAAGCTGGTGAGATCAGAACAGGAGGTGCTAAAGGCAAGGCGAGTGAGCTAACTGAGTTCAAAACTGAGATCCCCAACAATGTCAGGGTACAAGGAGACCGATCCCAAACTAGTGCCTGCTTTGCAGCCTCTGTGTACATGTAACATTTCCAAGAATAGAGGAGCATTGAGCAATCAGAAGTAGACAGTATGCAAAGAGAAGAGGCAGAATAAAACATTTTAAAAATAAAATCAACAGCTAATGCAACCAGGTTTATCTAATAGGACATTTTGGAATAAAAATCTTTTCATTAGTCAGCTGGTCCCTTTGTAGCCCTTTTAAAGACTTTTTCATTGTTATCTGGATTGACATCATTTTTATGATGTCATAAAAGAAATTATTTTCCCAACCTACCCTCCATGGGAACAAGAATACATGGAAAACCATATGAACTGTATTCCAAAAATATTGTTTAGGTTAAAGGACATCCAACTACAATGCAACAATTGAGCCAGATAGAGTCAGGGATGACCTGGCACAGCTTTTGCCCGATGAGGTGGACTCATCCTGTGACCTCACCATTGTCTCACTCTGCTACCATTTTCATGTAGAATTACTCCATTTTATTCATGCACTTTCTGCATACTCTGCAAATTATTAGACTAGGAACCAGTTTCTGGCTTCCCAGTTAAAGCTATCAGAGAATATTCAATGTAACCTAAGTCACCTGATTAACCCTATCCTACCTTCACTTTATACCTGAAAACAAGTCTCTGATGTAGAGTGAAGCATAAAGGCCAAGGACAGAATCTAGAGAACAGATCAGGAGGGTTCCAGCTCATCACACCCAACTTGGAGCTATATGTCTTTTTTTTTTTTTTTTTTTGCGGTACACGGGCCTCTCACTGTTGTGGCCTCTCCCGTTGCGGAGCACAGGCTCCGGACACGCAAGCTCAGCAGCCGTGGCTCACGGGCCCAGCCGCTCTGCGGCATGTGGGATCCTCCCGGATCGGGGCACAAACCCGTGTCCCCTGCATCGGCAGGCGGACTCCCAACCACTGCACCAACAGGGAAGCCCTATATGTCTTTTTGAAATGGATTTTACAGAATTTCTAGCAGTTGCACAAAAACCATCAAATATGTCAAAAATGATTGAATTTGACAGATTCAGTGCCAGTTATTAAGGTTAATGTTGAACATAACTTCATCATAAAGTAAAATCACATTTGTTTCATTTGCTTAATGTCTAGGCTCTTCAGTTTAACATATATTGAACATCTACTATGTATCAGGCTCTGCTAGGCACTAGGAGCATGAATATGAATAAACAGGGTAAGACATTGTTCCCATCCTCAAACTACTCCCAATCCAGTAAAGGGAGATGGATCCATAAATCAATGACTAAAATACAATGTAAACCTATTACTGTGGAATTAGTAAAAAAAAAAAAAAAAGGCATATATATATATATATATATATATATATATATATATATATATATATCACAGATAAGGAAGCAACTTTTGAATTCTACTTCTGTCTGCATGGAAGAAAGGAAAGAAAACTACAGGAAAGGAAAAAATATCTATTCTTCTATTGTTAAATTATTTCATCATCTGATCTATCCGACTTAATCATTTCTACTTATTTAATGGGCCTGAAAATCTTTACATACTATATTACTCTGTACATTGCACTTTCTAATAAGTTATCCTATTCTAAGATTACAGCAGCCTTCTGGGTGAGGTAGTTGGAACATTGTACACATTTTACAGATAAGGCTACAATCCGGAGACCCGGGTGAACTGGAGTTTGGGAATCAAAACAAATCAAGATTGAAATAGGGCTGATTCTGCCTAATTCGGCCCCTCTCTGAGTTTCCCTCGGAAAGAAGGAGAAGAACAAAACCCTGTGAGTGCAGACTCTGTAAGCTGTGAGAACAGACTCCCTCTGCCACCACAGAACATCCAACCAGCCCTCACCCAGTCCGACTTCTGTTAAATGCTCCCTGCCACCCTGGGTTTTAAATTATTTAAATAATTAACAGGCTCTATAGATGTAATGCTGTGAATGGCCTTGTGATCTGGGAAGACAGTTACACCTTTGGAGATCTTTAGCAAATAAACTGAAAACTCGGCTATGTGAATTTTGTCTCTGCCATAATTAGCAGCAGATGGACGACTTTTATGGAGCCACCTGTCAGCAGGAAGACTCTCCTTACAGTTTCTAGTTTCTAGAAGGAGCAGGATTAAAATAGACCAGCGCCTTTCCCTTCAAGTACTCTTAAGGGTCCCAAATGTAATCGGATCTGCCAGAAACTGACAGGATTCAGGAGGCAGCCACTCCTCGTGGCGCTGGCTCACCTGTGAGGCAGGAGCGGGAACAAGACAGAACATTACTTCTCAGCAAGTTTGGGCAGCTGATCGTTTCCGAAAACTTGGAGAGCAAACCAGGAGCCAGCCTGTGCTGAAATGTTCCATTTTACTAACCTTTTTATCCAATTTGAAAATACAAATAGAGCTCTCAGGGCGTAATTAGCGGCAATGACTCTTAATACCTGCTTTCCAAATTTGACCTTAATGGACATTCATTAAAATGGGCTCTGACTTCATAGCCACGTTAGCGGAAAATGGAAAAGTCCATCTATCATTGTCAGCTCCCATTTCCTGCGTAATCATTCCTGGAAGAAAGAGGCCTGCAAGTGTGCACAGGGGTGGTGGAGAAGCTGGAGAGGAATTGCAAAGAGCTATGCCAAGAGCTGGTGCCTGAGTTTCCCTAAAGAGTACTGGTGCCTTGAGAGAGGTGTGGCCTGGAATCTGGCCAGAAGTCAGGGACCCGGGTGCCAGATTCTGCTCCACCCTGGCCTTGCTATGTGAGCTGAGGGGAGTCACTGCATACATCTGTGCTTCTACCACATCTGTTAAGAAAGGGGAATAATGCCACACTTGCTGCATAATGCTTTGTGAGCACCAGAACAATGTATGTAAAAAATGACTTAAAAAGCATAAATTGCTATGTAATTGCTATGTGATTGGGTTTTTTAAGAATGCCAGTATCAATGACAATGGAGGAGCGGGGATGGGGGAGTAAAACAATCCTAGGTCCTGTTAAGTCTACTCTGTGGGGATGCACTGATCCTATTTTGCAGAATAAATTTTGGGGGGGGTTCCTTTCCAGATTGCAGTGAATAAAGTATTTCTCCAAGACAGATGAGGGGTAATGCAAGGTGGGGAGGCTGATATGGAGGTATGCTCTTCCTGAGAGTTCAGGTAAGAGGACCTGGGCACCTGAACACCAAAGGGTACCTAAGTGACTGAAGGAAGAAGAGCCCTGGTCCAGGAGCCAGAAGATGGGGGATGCTGCCAGGCTCTGACAGTAACTCGCTGTCATTTTCCCAGCCTATGACCTCCTGACTTCCTGATATCAACTGAAATCAATAGCAGGATGCTTTGTGGGACAGGAATAGGGCTAAGGGCAGTAGGAAAATTGAGGAAGTTGAGGACAAATTGGTTTGTACTTTAAATTGGCCCCAGAAGAAGATACTTGAGGCAGATACTGACATGAAGCTTCACAGCGATTCACTTCTTCTGCCCATAGTCTCCTTGACTCCTTGTATCAATAGAGAATTAAGGTCCACAAGAACAAAAGGTTCCCCTTGGAGTTTGAAAGAAGCGAATGTTGGATAAATTAAAGGGAAAACAACTCTACACAGTGGGTGGTCAAATAAAGGAGCTAAAATACTGAAGCTTAGATCCAGGATCTAAATTCACCTAAAAATCTCCAGGGTGGATTTTTCATCCAATTTCATTTGGATAATTAAAGAGCCATCTGTTCTAAGTCACGCTGCCTGAACCTTATCTGATGAGAGATTTGTTTGAAGCTTCTGACCCTCTCCACATCCCCTCCACACTCGGTTTCAGCCTCCGCTCACTGAGCACTTGTTGGTATCAGGCCTTGTACCTCATGTTTTCATGAACTTCTCTAACTTTAATCTTCTTAACAAAACCATAAGGAAAGTGTTTATGGCCCCAGGATTATACAGGAGGGAACTGGGGCTCAAACAAGCTAAGTAACTTAACCAGAACCAAAAGGCAGGATTTAGACCTAGCTACCCTGGGTTGCAATCCAATTCTTTTTCCATCACTGCACAGGTGATTTCAGCAAAACCTAGTTCTTCCTTCTAAATGGCCAATTTTACAGCAAAGCCACTTGCTGACATTCTTATATTTGCTAACATGCGGTGGTTTTCGTTAGTTGCTTGGTAATTATACATATTTCAATGTAGCTTTCTGTCACTTAAAGGCAATATTATTCTGTCAATATTTTGGTTGTCTGATGCTCTAACAATCATTGGTGCATCCCCGGGGCTTAGCATTAAAAGGAACACGTATAAATGTTTGATGAATAAATGAATGATGGGAAGAGACTTAAACTACAAGGTTGCCCAGGCAGCTGGAGTGGCACCCCCGTATAAGGCTGAGACGAATAAGGACTCAGGTACGTTCCGGTAGCTGGCCACCTGCAAGGCCCTCAGAGCATGTGCTTCAGCTGTGCTATGGGCCTCTGGCTCCTCTGAGCCAGGTCAGAGTAAAACAGAAGCCATCACATTCCCAAGGCACAAGGTGAACTCACACAAAGGCCCTGGTTTGCCTCATGTGAGCTCTTGGGAACATTCCTTCTCAACTCCTTATGATGAGGGTCTGTGTCCTTAAATGACAAGCATATTTCTCCCTGGCATAAAAATAGCTGAACTTGACATACTGTGCTCCTTTCAGCTTAATGACAACTTCAGTTTACAAAAGAGTAGTGCCAAGTCCAGGTTCAAACATCTTTGTTTGTGTAACGGCAGCATCTAGAAGATGCCAAACACAATCCAGAATCCTGTCCCTTAATTGATTACATTTGTTGTCATGGAAGAAAAGAAGGAAGTAGCATTTACTGAATGCCTACCATGGGTCAGGAAATTCACATGCATTTTCTCATGTAATCCTGGGAGGGAGACATTATTATTATCTTCATTTTAAATAAGATGAGACAACGGGGACCTGGAAAAGTTATCTAGCTTGACCAAGATCGCTCATCAGTGAGTGGTGGATGTAAGATTCAAGCCCAGATCAGACACCACAGCGGAAGACTCTTCCAAATTCCAAGATGCCTCTGTGGCTCAGATGCCAAAAGAGAACACAGATGCGTTGAGAAGGGATTAGGGAAGGCTGAACTGAGGAAGAATAAGAGGAATATCAGGTTCCCATAGGTCATAAGGTTCAGAACTAGGAGCTGTGAAGAATGATCTGGATTCTGTGCTAACACAACGGTGTCACTTTGGAAATGGCTGCACCACCCCTGGCCTTAGTGTACTTACCTGTGAGGGACGGAGGAGGGATGGTGGTATTCAGAGTTCCTCTACTTCTCTCCCACTCCCCACTACTGGGGAGAATACCCCATTTTCATGATGGGAAAGTAGATGAGGAACTTCAGCGTTCATAGTGCTTGTTGCCAAGTCGATGTTTCCCTTGAAAAGCATAAAGGCTTCTTCACATTTGGCTGCCCCTACACCATTTGCCACCTCTGAACCTAAAATTGACAGCCCTGATCAAAGGTCCACCTTCAGCTGCCCCCGCCTGGAGGAGGGAGAGGGTAACAACAAATGACAGAAGGACTGAAGAAAGAGGAGGGCTTCAGGCCCAGGCTGTTCTGATAAATGGAGGGGAGTAAAGGCACCAAAGACTTAAGCTGGGCAGATGGCTTCCATCTCCCTGCCCAAGCTCATATGACAGCTTCAGACTCTCGGATAGGGTCTCCAGTGGCACAACAGTTACCTTAGGATAAGAAATCACCCCATATACTCCCACGACACACTACTTCATTATCCCTTCCCTTGTCTTCTAGTACAAGTCCAACTCATTTCCTCAAAGTAAGGAAAGGGGAGAATTTGTCCCCACTTAGAAGATGTCACCTCTGAGCTCTCCTGCTCCTTAGAAAGTCATGGGTGACACTTTTATAATCTTGTCCAGACTTGAAAATGACATTGCATTGTATCTGCCACTATGCTTTTGGCCAACTCCGATTTCTGCATTGAAAAATTTCCACTCAGCCTCCAAAAAGCAACAACAAAAAAAGATAAGGTCTTGAAAAGCTGGTCGGCTACTTTCTTTCGAATCACATCTGAAGATAATTGAGATGAGGCGTTACCTTGTCACTGGCCTTCTGCCAAGAGAAGCTGACTGAGGAAGCAAATCAGACGTCTCTCTTGGAAGAGGCTGCGCTCTGGGGGATGCTCTCCACCTGCTGATGCCCAGGGCCTCTCATTCAGAGTAGCATCCTCCCAGGAGATGCTTCCCCTGGACTTCCTGGAGCTTCAGGGGATTGTCCTGCCCTGTGACTGGCTCTCTCCCTTCCAGTGCTCCAAGGGTGTCCTCTGCCGAGCTGCAAGAGCTGATTATTTGTCCGTAAAACATGAGATTTGTGGAGAGGGTGGTGGAGAGGCACAACGGGGGAGGAAGGAACATTGGTGAAAGGGAGCATAAATAGTTAATTTGATGATGATTTAGAATGACTCTGCTTGCTGTTTGAGATGAAAAAGCTGCAGTGAGTTCAGAAAATACTAAAATAGGGCCTCATACAGGCATTTCATTTAGATTTAATAAGACTGATTATTAAGAGCATATTTCATGACGATTAAGAATTCTGACAGTCTCCCATCCACCAACTTTAATGTGCGCCACAAAAATTAAAATACTTATTTATACGACTAAAGTGCTAATAAGTTCATTTTGAGAAATTCGCTTTTGAGGACTTGCATAGGCTTTAACTTTTTATAGGAGAAGTAGAGAGACTCCAAAATGGTAGGCTCTAGAGACCAGAGGGAAACTTGGGAGAAATTGCGGTGAGAGTCCCCTGCCTCTACCTGAGTTAACAAAAAAGAGAGCCACGCCCCCATCTCCCTCCCAGTGTTTTGTGCTTTTTTTTGTTGTTGTTATTTGTTTGTTTTGCGGTACGTGGGCCTCTCACTGTTGTAGCCTCTCCCATTGCGGAGCACAGGCTCCGGACGCGCAGGCTCAGCGGCCATGTCTCACGGGCCCAGCCGCTCCGCGGCATGTGGGATCTTTCCGGACCGGGGCACGAAACCATGTACCCTGCATCGGCAGGGGGACTCTCAACCACTGCGCCACCAGGGAAGCCCTCCCTCCCAGTGTTGATGAACACACAAGCACAGGCACATAGATGAAGACATCCTTGTGCCTTTCAGCTGCTGCCTCATTTCCTCAGCCTTCTTTAGGTCCTCAGGGCTGAGTGCGCTATTACCCATCACCCCTAGCCCATTCTCTTGCCTCCGACCTGCTCTTGAGCTGATCTGAGTTTGAAGCAAAGATAACTGAAAGAGCTCACTCCCTACTTTAAGAAACTCCTAAAAGAGATGGTCTATGCATGCCCCATCATCAGGCTACTTCCTTGCAAGAAGCCTGTCTTACTGCCCCCACTATTCCACGTGCAAGTCACAAGCTGTTAGGTCCGTGACAGCCCCTGACATCTCTGGTGTGAGCCTGGTCTGCGAGACTGCTCTCAGCCTCAATCCTCACCCAAGGGTCCAGCTGGCTTCCCTGACTCATTCCCAGCTTGAGGCTGTACCCTGAACCCCAGCTCTCTGACGGAGGCCCTAATTCTTGATGTCTCCCCTCTCTCAGGGGCTGGCTCTGTGTCCCCTGCAGTCCCCAGGCACCAGCTGGGCCCTGCCAGATATGGGCAGATCTGCACCCATATCCTCAGGCAGGGACTGAAGGAGAGACGCTGAACTAACTCATACTGCCCAGGATGTGAATACCAGCCCCTCATGGGCTGTGAAATAAAGGAAAGTTCCTGAACCTCTCTGAGTCTGAAATTCTCCTTTGAAGACTAGTGCCTACCTCACAGGGCTGTTGTGAGAATTAAATAAGATAATGCCAGTAAAAATGTTTAGCACAGAGCCTCCTCATATACAATAAGCTTCCACGGATGGTACCTATTAACACTACTAATGATATTATTTACCAATGACAATGATGAATTCCAATCCTAGCCTGTCTTGCTGAGTGCTCATTGTTCTATCCTTTGCTGAGAAAATTTTGGGCTTGAAACCGTTTCTCCAGTCACCATCCAACTCCATCCTAGTTTCCTACCAGCTTTCACCATGGCGGTGTCACCTGGGTTTCAGCATGCTTCGCATCCTGGGCTCTTTCCCCTCGGTAATGCCTGTCGCTAGTCGGCAAACTCTGGGTCCCACCATTGGCTCAAACATCTTGACTTCCCTGTACAACCTCACAGAGTAAAAAACTCAATATATCTTGGCTGTTGACAGCTGGAGTCTGGTGTGGGCTTTGATCCCGCAGTCCTGGCCCCTGATGTGCCAACGGTGCAGATCCCCTCCGTTTCTGCATCTGTCTCCTGCTCCTTCTCTACCCCATGTGGTTCTTCCCTATGTCCCTTTTGCCTGCATCGATGCCTTTGCTCATTGAAAGCTCTCCTCAGTTCTGGCTGAGCCCAGCTGGTGGCATCCAGGTCTGAAACAGGTTGAATGGTGGCCCCCAAAAGATATGTCTTTGTCTTAACACCCAGAACCTGTAAATGTGACCTTATTTGGAAAAAGGTCTTCACTGATGTAATTTAGTTAAGGATCTTGAGATGAGATCATCCTAGACTTGGGCCCTAAATCCAGTGAAGGGAAAGGCAGAGGGAGATTTGTGACCCCAACATACAGGGGAAAAGGCCACGTGGAGACAGAGGCAGAAGTTGGAGATGAGCAGCCCCAAGCCAAGCAATGCTGAAGCCACAGAAACTGGAGGAGGCAAGGGAGGATTCTCCCCTAGAGCCTTCAGAGGGAGCACGGCCCTGCTGACACCTTGATTTCAGACTTCTGGACAATACAACTGTGCGGGAATAAACTATTATTTTAGGCCACGTACTTTGTAGTAATTTCTTACAGCAGCCCTAGGAAACTAGTAAAGAAGCTAAAGAAAAGCTGGCCAATAGTCAGAAGCTGTGGTTACGTGCATCTGTGGAACACCCAGTCTCCCAGTTCACACAGCATCTGAAGGAAAGCTGTGGAAAGCAGGTGAGTTGGGTTAGAGGGCAGGGAACCCTGGTAGTGGCCTTGACTCTGAGGAGTAGGGTCTGGCAATGCCACATCTGCCCACCGTGTAAAGAAGGTCCTCATGGTCAACATGAAGTATAACTTTTAAATATCTAGACTTATGGTATGTGGACCTCCATTTGTGCCCTTGCCCCAGCCCGTGAGTGTCAAGGTGGGGCTGGTTGTAGAGACAGTAGCAAAGCTCAGACTTGGAGTCCCACACACCAGGCTTTTACTCTCTGCTAAGCCACTTGGTAGCTGTGTGAGTTTGGGCCAGTGATTTCACCTCTCTGCACTTTGGTTTCCTCATCTGTAAAATGGGACAATTAATAACTTCCTTGCAAGTCAAAGGTTAGAAAGAGCAAAGGACCTACCTCTCTACAGGTACCTATAGGCACAGAATAAGAAATGGGTTTTCTTATATTATTATATTTTAATAATATAATATATATATATTATTCGTATTTTCAGGGGTAGAAAGTCCCATAAATTCCTATCTCCTTTTCTTGCTCCAAGGAAAAACTAGAGAAGATGGTAACCGAAAAAGTATTAATTCTACATTAAGCATTCAGGAAGAAAGCTTCTGTGGATTTCACCCATGGCCATTATCAAGAGCCATAGAATCACGGAATGTTTAGTACCAGAAGGGTCTTTAGCAACTATCTGATTCAAGCCCTTTAGTGTGTAGATGCAGAAACTGAGGCTCAGGGGGAAGGAAGGTGCCCAAGTCATTCAGTGGATCTTCCTAACCAAGCTGGTGTGAGCAACTGGGCCCCTGATTCCCCATCCTAACCTAGTTTTATTTTGTCAGATAGTGGTGGTGCCACAGCCACTGGGTACAGCTCTCTCTCCTGAGGCTGGAGGGAGCCTCTGTCTGACAAGTTAAGGCCACGTTAACACAAAAATTCAGCTGGGTGAGCCAATGTCCAAAAATCCATTTAAGACTTGCTTCATGTCCCAGTGAAAAGGAAAGATGAAAATTTCTCTTGAAACATACCTACCACACATTCATCAGAGGCAGAAAATTGTTGTCCCCTTGTAATTTTTTTTTGTTTGTTTGTTTGTTTTTTTTTGCGGTACGCGGGCCTCTCACTGTTGTGGCCTCTCCCGTTGCGGCGGAGCACAGGCTCAGCAGCCATGGCTCACGGGCCCAGCCGCTCCGCGGCATGTGGGATCCTTCCGGACCGGGGCACAAACCCGTGTCCCCTGCATCGGCAGGCAGACTCTCAACCACTGCGCCACCAGGGAAGCCCGTCCCCTTGTAATTTATATCAAAGACTATTGTGCGTGAATTAGCTGGGTTTCATCTTTTTAAATATCAGTCCAGATGACCCATATCTGTGTAGGCATGTGAATATAAGGTTATAACAACATTTGAAAGGATCCCAAAAAAGTGTTTTTGTCACAGTTAAAGTGTGATCAAAACATATCATTTCAAGAGTCACAATATTTATCATTTTAATATTAATAACATCATTTTGCATAAAGCACCATACAAGGAATATTAGAACTATAAAGATTTCCAGGCTGGGAAAAAAAAAAGGGTAAAATATTCAAAACATGTCAGAGAGAGAGAACCAGCAGTGTCACTAACACAGAATCCAATTTCTTTTCTTTGTAGATATTTAAGGCAACCATGCATTCCCAAAGATAGGGACAGCAATCGACAAGGAATAAGAACAATTTATTTATGAGTCATCTATCCTGCAAGTCAGTAAATGAAACTTACCCAAAAAGGAACTGTGTTTTATGGCTTATGGCCCTATAAATTAAGCTTAGTGAAATCCTTCCAGGATGCTTAGAACAAAACGCCCTGAATTAGGGGCTGGTCAAGGAGAACGCATTCAGGGCATTTCCCACAGCCTGATAATGACATGCTTAAGCAGCATCTTTATACGCAGGACAAAATGGAAATAAAAGGAAACACTGGACCAGCAAGCTGTGTCGGTGAGAAAACAGAGCATCAGTCTCAGTAGGAACAGGGCTATTTTCAAGAGCTTCTTGGGGTAAGCTGTGGCAAGTTCCGCTGTGTGGCAAGGTGGCTATAACCACAGGTTTTAGACTCGGACTGCCCCAGTTAGAGTCACAGACTGAACATTTCCTGTCTATGTGAGCATGGGTCCATTATTTCAGCTCTCTGCCTCAGTTTCCTCTTCTATGCAGTAGGAATAAAACAAGTCCCTACCTCATAGGGTTGTTGTGAGAATTAAATGAGATAAAACCTGTGAAGAGTTTAGAATAGTGCTCAATGCACATTAGTTACGATGATGATGGTTATTTGGACCTCACCCCATCTTCTCCAGAGGCCATAGGATCAGACAACCTGACGTGAGAGCCGGCACTATCATCTAAGAAATGAAATCTCTCTATTTCCAGGTTTTCATCTGTAAGATTGGAATCATGCAAAAGGCACAGTACTTGGAGACAGTCAGACCTAAATTCAAATTTTAGCCCTGCCACTTACAAGCTGCATGTCCTCACCTCATCTACAAAACGAGTAATACAGCTTTATTTGCAGGGCTGTCATGAGGATAGTTCATATACTGTAGGTGGGATGCCCTGTATCTATCAGATACTCAATAAAAGCTACTTCCCATCCTCATTCCTTCACTTCTTTAGACACCTCAAAGAGAAAAATCTTCCTCAACTCACAAACAATACACATAATTTTTTAAAGTAGTATTACACATATAGGTAAAGTCTCAAATATCTCAAAACAATACTTAGGGCATTTCCCTGTCTGCTCATACTTCATCTTCAGAACATGTCATAGCGAAAAGACAACCCTCAGAATGGGAGAAGATATTTGCAAACAAATCAATGGACAAAGGATTAATCTCCAAAATATATAAACAGCTCATGCAGCTCAATATCAAAAAAACAAACAACCCAATCAAAAAATGCGCAGAAGACCTAAACAGACATTTCTCCAAAGAAGACAAACAGATGGCCAAGAGGAACATGAAAAGATGCTCAACATCGCTAATTATTAGAGAAATGCAAATCAAAACTACAGTGAGGTATCACCTCACACTGGTTAGAATGGGCATCATCAGAAAATCTACAAATGATAAATGCTGGAGAGGGTGTGGAGAAAAGGGAACCCTCTTGCACTGTTGGTAGGAATGTAAATTGATACAGCCACTATGGAAAACAGTATGGAGGTCCCTTAAAAAACTAAAAATAGGGGGCTTCCCTGGTGGCACAGTGGTTGAGAGTCCACCTGCCGATACAGGGGACACGGGTTCGTGCCCCGGTCCAGGGGGATCCCACATGCCATGGAGCGGCTGGATCCGTGAGCCATGGCCACTGAGCCTGTGCGTCTGGAGCCTGTGCTCCGCAGCGGGAGAGGCCACAGCGGTGAGAGGCCCGCGTACCGCAAAAAAAAAAAAAACTAAAAATAGAATTACCATATGACCCAGCAATCCCACTACTGGGCATATACCCAGAGAAAACCATAATTTAAAAAGACACACACCCCCCAATATTCCCTGCAGCACAATTTACAACAGCCAGGTCATGGAAGCAACCTAAATGTCCATTGACAGACGAATGGATAAAGAAGATGTGGTACATATGTACAATGGAATATTACTCAGCCATAAAAAGGAACGAAATTGGGTCATTTGTAGAGACGTGGATGGACCTAGAGACTGTCATACAGAGTGAAGTAAGTCAGAAAGAAACAAATATCGTATATTAACGCATATCTGTGGAATCTAGAAAAATGGTACAGATGAACCGGTTTACAAGGCAGAAATAGAGACACAGATGTACAGAACAAACGTATGGACACCAAGGGGGGAAAGGGGGGTGGTGGGATGAATTGGGAGATTGGGATTGACATATATACACTAATATGTATAAAATAGATAACTAATGAGAACCTTCTGTAGAGCACTGGAAACTCCACTTCGCTGTGCAGTAGAAACTAACACAACATTGTAAAACAACTGTACCCCAATTAAGAAAATAATAAAGTGATAAGAATTTTTTTAAGCTGAAAATAAAAGAGCACGTCATAGGAAGAAATACTGAGCGTGTATATATTTTTGGTTTATTTTCATGGCTTATTTCTAACCTTTATTCCAATCTACAATTTATGCTTAACAAATGGGTCCTCCCATTCCCTTCACAGAAGTTATTTTCTTCTGCAGTGTCTCGAGCATTTGGTATCTTCTAGGTGCATTCTCCAGGCTATACCATTGCCAAACACAAGAAGACATTTACAGTTTCTCCACAAGGTGAGAGCTTAAAAGTTCCAAATTGTTTCAATGGACCAGAAATCTCAAAACGCTGCTATCACACAAAATAGATTCTCCAGATGCTTAATAAAGTTTAGCTCCCATCTCCTTGCTCGGGAAACTTCCCTAGTGCAGCCTCATCCATAAATGATGGCAGAGCAGGAGGAGAACTTCCAGATCTCAGTGCCTCTAGTGGATTAGGATACTATTTCAGTTCTTCAGTTCAGTGGGAATCAAGGTGACCAACCCCACTAGAAAGTGACAACCAAAGACAGCCCATGTCACAAATGGAATCGAGTGACAGTTTCTACTCCAACAATGTAAGTATTCTGATTAGCCAAATGGCAATCTTTGGTCAAAATCCTCACCTGTAAAACTAGAGACAGAAACCAGAGGCTAGAAATGATTGGGTAGCTTCTGATGGAATTCTCAGGACTCAACATGCAGGTAACATCAGGCTATACCCTTCCTTAAAAACTCTGACTTCCCATCAATAAAGCCTAAATGCTCCAGCAGAGGAAACATCTCAGCTCTTCATGGTTTGGCTTCACTTAACTTTTCCAATCATTCCTCCAAGGCCATGAAGCTTCCCTCATGACTACAGCTTACCACTCCCAAGGCACTGGGTCAACTTCCACTCTGCCTTGTTTTTCATCTTCTCTGTTCCCATAAAGGTCTTTCCTCTTCTTTAACAATTGAGCTCCAACTCATTCCCCAAAAGTCAGCTCCAAAGCTACCTACTGGGTAAAATCTTCGCTAATCTGCCTAATCAAAATGGCTTGTCATGTTCCTGCTTGAAACACCTCAACAACTTGATACTGAACTTAGGATAAAGACCACAACCCAACCTGCCTTACAAAGCTCCCCATGTACTGGGCCAGCCTCATTTTGCACAGTGCACTTCACTCTCTGGATTCCAGTCTCATTGAACTTTCTTTTATATACTAATAGGCACCAGGCTATTCCCTGCCACTGGGCCTTTGTACGTGCTATTCCTGGTGTCTGAGTTCCCTTCCTGTCTTTACCTTTTTCATCTAGTTAACTCCCATTTCTTTTTTTTTTTAATCAGGTGTTATTTCCTTAGAGAAGCCTTCAGAGATCTCTCTGACAAGGTCAAATCTGCCTTGACTTTGACTTCTCTTACAGCATCACGTTTCTCATTCTTAGAGCTCATATCTCAGCTGTAATTTTACATTTCTGCATATATGTGTGACATCTGACAATTAACGTCAGTCTACACGCTAGCCATGAACCCTGTCTGTGTTTGCTTGCCAGTGGATCCCTAGTACCTGTACCGTGCCTGACACGTGATAGGCACACCATCAATATTTGTTAGATGAATAAATCAAGAGACCTAAGAACACTAGGGCAGGCTCAGTCTCGTAGAGCATTAGTGTTAGAGTACAGCTCAAACAGTATAAGGGCCACAATTCTCTGTCATTTCCTTTTTCTTGCTTATATTATAATGAGATGTTCATTTGTCTTAGTCCACTGGACAGGAAGCTCCTGAAAGCCAGGGGCTGTTTGACATCCTTTTTTATCTTCTATCACCTCCCAACACCTAGGTCCTAGCACAGAGCATGGCACCAGCAAGTGTCCAATAAGTGCCTGCTGAAATGCGAGGGGCTTGAGTTATCTCACGTTCACATCGCTTGCTCCGTTTGTGTAATTGTGAAAGTCGTGTCAACCGCCCCCGGGTGACCCAGGATGTACAGCGGCATCCACAGCAGGTTTCAAGGACTTTGCGTGCCAAAAAGGAAGGAGGAATCACAGAGAAGCTACAGCTCCCTAGAGCTGGAGGACCAAGCAAAATCAAAGTCCTGCTGATGAAGCAGTATAGCCAAGTGCCTCACACCAGTCACTGAAGCCCAGGAGGTTCACAGGAGTGCCCGAGCCGCTGTCCAATCGTTACTTGTAGAGTGAACTCTGCTGGCCAGAGAGTTTATCCTGAATGTGATTTATATAATCCACAGAGACCAAAAGACCACTTTGTGGTTTAGAACTTTCTTCCCTATAAAAATGCAAATAGGCATGTGCACACAAAATTTTGTTTCTAATTTCAGGGAATTTCTGGACCCTTAACGCATAGCCATTGGCCCTGTATCACTCCTAATAGTCTATGGTATCCAAGTTAAGAACTCTTCATATAATGCATAAAGAAAACAAAACCCCAAGATATTTAAAGTTATTTGGAATACGCAGGAGTTAATTCTTACGTGTACATGAAAAGGAGTCAAGTTTATAAAGCAAACCTCCCAAGCCACACATATAGATCCCTTAGAGCATCGGTCTCCAACTTTTTGGCACCAGGGACCAGTTTCGTGGAAGACAATTTTTCCACAGAGCGGGGGATGGTTCAGATGGTAATGCAAGCGATGGGGAGTGATGGGGAGCAGCAGATGAAGCTTCACTTGCTCGCCCCCCGCCCGCCGCTCACCTCCTGCTGTGCGGCCCGGTTCCTAACAGGCCACAGACTGGTACCAGTCCACGGCCTGGGGGTTGGGGATCCCTGCCTTAGAGAGCATCTGGTCCCATCAACACCTCCTTGGAATGGGTCTCAGTCCCATCCCAGCGTCTCTGTCCCCAGACTGTTGGCCCACCCAGGTCCTCCGGCTGCATCTTTAGCAACTTTCTAACTCATGGCTTTACTCTGTAGGTAGAGGGATGGAGCCAAACCTTAAGCCTCTCCTCTCTCATTCATCCTGTATTTTGCTGCAAGATTCTTAAATATTTTCTTAAAAGTACACATGAATTCAAAAGCATCCTCCATTATTTAACTGTCACAGACTCCTGACATTTCATGCCAAATATGCTGGTCCTGGCACATCCTGAAGAGCCACAAACAGGGAAGGGCAGCTTCTGAGCCTGTCAGTGTCGACATGACTATTCCTCATCACGAGGTGTACTAGCTGAGTGAATTTTGCACCTAAACAAAGTCCCTCCTTTCATAAATATCTCACACGTATGCCAAGTGATTTCATATCCAGCACATTTTAACACTCACAAAAATCCTGTGTGAGTTCATTTGTCATTACCTTCATGTCACTGATGAGGAAACCATGGCTAAGTAACTTACCCAAGGAGACAAAGGTGAATGTGAGGATTCTGAACCTGAACCCAGGCAAGGCCTTCTGACTCCAACCCCCCTGTTCTTTTGTTTTACCTGATTCTTTAAGCTATTAAAGGTTGTTATATGAAAAACGTGTCCTGTGATACATATGTTGAGAAGCCAGTGACTTTACTGCAGAACTTCTCAGAGACTATATACCAGTGGGCACCCTGAGCCGTTGTGAAGTCTACTGGCCACAGAGCCCTTCTGGAAGCATCTCAGGGAACTAGTGGTCCTCAGAACGCATGGCACGGACCACTTCTCTGTGCCCCCTCAAAATGTTCTTCCTCCTCAGGATATTTCCTCTCCTCAGTGGTTGGGATCCAGCCTGGGAGGCCATCTGTGAGAGAAGCACCAGGACCAGACTAGGCCAGGATGGATGTGGCATGGAAGCCTAGGGCTGGGGTTGCTCTGAGGTCCTGAGGTCTCTGCATGATCTCACCAAGGACAGAAGCCAAGGACAGGCATTTGCTGGGAGCACGATTTCCCTGGGGGCTTACAGGGCATGGAGACACGCCTTCCAAATCTCACTGGGAAGACATCCACCTCACTTAGGTTGTCACAGCCAACAGGGCATTAGTTGCTGTCTGGAGATACACACACCACAGAAACTGCAGTGCGACTCGGCAAGAAACATGTTGGCCATTCACTGAAGACAATCAAGTAGTTTTTACAGAAAGTAGAAGCACAAACAGGACACCGATACCCATGAGATTTTTGAAAACAAACAAAAAAGCTGTTCTCTCTTAGACTCACCCATGCTGACAAAAATAAAGATTTAACAGAGGCCTGTATGTCCTGAGCCAAAGGTAGGGCACATTGTCTGAATAGGGATTTATGCCTTTTTTTTTTTCTAGTTGCCTGAGGCAATCTAGAAGAAGTTGTCTATATGCCAAAATATTGGCATTTTCAGTATTCAGTTTTTGTGAGGACGAAGAAACATAATATTTAAAATTAGGGCTGCCCCAGAAAACCTGGGCCACGTGATCATCTTCATTAAGTTAAATCACTTCAAATCAGCTGGGTATACACCTGGATTGCTCAATGAACTAGTTGATTAAATCTCACAGATTGTGGAGCTGTGAATGTGGGTGTGGAGGCGGGGTGCAGGGACCATAGCCAGGGATGAATTTATGGACCAGGAGGGGCAGAAGCAGACAAAGCAATGCAGGGAGGAAGTCATGCACAGGGACCCAGAGTTGAGCTTGAGGGCTGGTGGTCAAGGCAGACCCAGCAGTCAGAACCCAGGGGGAGCCGTGTAAAGGGTCAAGAAACAGAGAGGGAGACCGCAGGACCTAGTAACGACAAACAGCCCGGAGTCAAGCCGGGGGAGGATCTGCAATCAACACCCAGCCGTCAGGGAGCACCAGCAGTGAGAAAACGTAGGGAGCGGCCTCAGCCCAAACACAGCAACAGGGGAGCCTTATTAGAAGAGCTGAAGTGGGAGGAAATGGCCTGACAGACAAATCCAGCTCCCAAGTGGAAAGACAGCCAGGCTTGAGCCTGGCAGTAAACTCCTGGAACACTAAGTGGATCTCTGGCAAATTCTTCTCCCCCAGAATTAACCAGCATGAAATCCTGGGAAGAGATTGGCTTTGAAACCTGGCTTCGTCACTTACTAGCTGTGTGGCCTTGGAAAAGTCACTTAATGTCGGGGTAACCACACGACTCCACTTGCCAGAGATAGTCCTGGTTTATATCTGTTGATTTTTTTAAAAAAAGAAAGACTTGTATCCTTGATAAGAGTTTTTGAGTAGAATTATTTTCTAAAAATACAATAATAAATAGGTAAAAATAAATAGGTTAACATATACACATATGTGTAATTGTAAGTACTTTTTGTCCCCTCTCACCTTTTGCTCTTAGAAGTGTCCCAGACTGGATGACTTCAGATCCAAGTCTCTGTTTGCCTATCCGGAAATAAGAAAATGGATTCTTTTGTAAGTTTTTTATACATCACGTATATAAAGAACCCAGCAGAATACTTACAATTCTCTTTTTCATGTTAATTCCCTTCTTTGGCTTTCTTAGCAAACTGTGTCTGAGGGAATAAGATGATATGGTCTCCGGGAGGAGAGAGGGATAGAGAAAACTAGAGCTAAGCCCCCTCCCTAAGCCAAGCATCCCCCAGGTCCACTGACTGCCCTCACTTGCAGCTTCCATTTGAGTTTAAGAAGATAAAACAGCTCCTGGGGGCGCAGATGGAAGAGCTGCCAGCCCTTCTAACAAGTTCACCTAATCCTGAGGCTGGGTTCACTTAATCCGACACCAGGTCTCTGACACTCCTTTGGCTCCCGTCCCGCCAGACACCGTACCCCAGACAGCCTCACTTCAGACGAGTTCCCGCACTCTGAACCCTGCCTGACCCCGGAGGTGGTGCTATCCCTCATTCAGCAGATTGATTCAATTCCCTTTTTCAGAGCAGTAACAATAGGCACTGCCGTTGCTAGTCTTGGGGGATATCAGGAAGGGTGAGGCCTACTCCCTGTGTCCTCCTGAAGCGGCTTGCCTTTCCCTGGGACCTCTGGAGTCGTCAAGCCCACATCCCAGCCTCTGCAGCACCACCCACCTGATGTTAGGAAGGAGAGAGTGAAATCAACACAAGGATGTCACTCGTGCCCTGGGGACTCCCGTGCTGCCCATCAGCTCAGACTCTTCATGATCAGGTCGGTGACAATATGGTGGCCTTAGACTGGGGAGAGGATCCCAGGCTATGGCTGAGGGTCCAGGACAGTCTTGGTGGGCAGGGGAGTTTTATTTAAATCATTTCTTCACCATAGTGCAGGAACAATGAATTTAACATCTTTCAGTGTCCCAGATGACCAGGGGAAGAGAACCCCATTAGTGGTTCCTTAAAATTAGTACTAAATGTCCCGAGATATACGTATTTGGTAAATGAGAAAAAACAAAACAAAACAAAAAAACTTTCTCTGTAGACATAGGGCAGATGAGATAATCAGAAATTTCTTATAACCCATTCTGAAAATATAGCCCTTGGAAGCCTTCAAAGTGATTATTTAGGTAATAGGAGAGGGGTACAGGTGGTTCCCTGGGGAGCTGGAACTTCCTTTCACAGAGAAGGAAGTGAGGCCTGCCCATATCCAGAGGATTAGTTTTGAGGAAGTGAGAAAACCTTGGAGAGGATGCCCTGTCCCTCTGCTGGGGTCAGGCAGAGGCCTTGGGAGAGATCTCTGTGCTGAGGCTCAGCAGAGGGTGGGGAGGTTTCCCATATTCATGCTGAGATTTCAGCGCCATGGACTCGCCTGCAGGCCTCTGGCAGCTCTTGGCTGAAATCAGAGCTAGGCGAGTGCTCCAGGCAGAGGAAATACCTGTGAAGGTCCCAGAGCAGAAACTTTGGTGTCATCCAGGAACAAAAGAGAGGCCTCCTTCATTCAAACTTGAACACTTTTCACTTTGAAATCTCTACATCAGCCTCTGTCTTCCCAAGTCCCAGCCTCCACTGAATTTGCAAGCTAGCCTAAGCTGATGAGGGAGCAGTTTAGAGGTCTCTGCTCCACTGGAAGGAGGGATCTGGGATGATACTCCTGTGTAGACTCCATCTCCATATGTGATCCTCTTATGCCACACTTCCCCTACTCCAGCTGTATTGGCCCAGTCCTCACAGCTGGGCTACTCCTCCCATGAACCCCTGCCCATTTTCCAGCGACTCTGACGTTTGGCCTTGTTTTGGCCAGCCCTCTTGCGAACCCTACTTTTTGTCCCTACAACCATAGCCTAAGGTCCTACTCCAAATGGGCAGACCACCAACACCTAACTTCAAATCCCACCACCATCAGGACATTCTGTGGCCCTCTGATACCAGTGCAGACCAAATCAAGCCCAAGAACGCCGTGCCCTTCGGACACCATGACTTGAACTCCAACGCCCCCTGGAGGCCAGCCCTACCCCTGGGGCCGTCCCTCTGTTTTTGGTCCATACTTCCTAGCCTGGCCCACCAGGCCCCCACGACCCTGTCCCTGACCATCTTTCCTGCCTCATCTCCTACTGCCCCCCTCAACCTCCACACCCCAGGAATGCAGAAGGTCTGCACAAGTGTCGTCGTGAGCGTGAGCATGCCAGGCTGTCTTGTTCTTCACCTCCCTCCATCCCCTTTCCTCTACCCTCTCAGTTGGGCAGCCACCTCCTACAGGAAGCCTTAACACCTTTTCTCTCTGTCGCCATCCCCACTACATAACTGACCTCCCCCTTCTTTCTGCCAGCACTGACCCAGCTGTACCACGGCTCCCGAAACACTTCACGGCACCCTTGTGGTCGTGCCTGTGTCCGCTAACCAGGCTGTGAGTGCCCAGAGGACAGGAACTGGTCAGCACCATCTATTTTCCTATCACCCAGCACCATATAGATGCTCAATACAGAAAGTCTTCCTGCTTTGCTTCTCTCTTTTTACTGCTTCTTTGTGGGTAATCTGGAGTCAAGAGAGTAATCTAGAAGCACATCCAGAATAGGGATTTGAGACAAGGCCAAGGAGGCAGTCAAGTACCAGTTAAAAGTCAAGTAGTAGGTGAGAGAACCAGAGGGCAGGGCCAGGCAGCTGGCCGAGGCACCAAACACCAATTCTGGGTAAACAGCTCCCTCGGGAGTCTGTCGCCTGCTCCTGATTCGGGCAGAAGCCTGTACACCTGTCCACTCAGCCAGAGGGAGCGTGGAGGTAGAGCTTGTGGGCAGATGTGATGGTCCCTCCTTCAATCAGCTTAACATTGTCTGACTTATGGAGTGTGCTCACGTGCCCCCAGGGTGATGGGGACGGTTTAGAACCCCTCACCAGGAGGACAGTCCAAAGGTTTCTACACTGGCTGCACCATGGGGGCTTCAAAAAGGCCCCACTCCAGATCAGTCAGAAGAGGCATGGCAGACGGCATCAATATTTTATGTACAGTGAAGGTCAGGACCCCTAAGGATGATGCCCTCCTGAAGCATATTCCCCCACCACCTGGATTCTACTTCCCAGTTCTAACACAACTCTCGAGTATAGCTGAAAGACAAAAGGCCACAATAGCACCTAATTCAATATATGTGTATCAAATCAACACACTACACACCTTAAACTTACACAATGTTGTATGTCAATTATAGCTCCATAAACCTGGGGAAAAAAAAGAAAATGGTACCTGGTTGAGGTCAGGGAGGTCTGTGCTATGGGAATCTATCCTATTAGTTGCCAGAAAAAATATATTGAAGAAGAGCTCCCTTAGAGGCTCCTAAATTCTCACAGTTTCTCCTTTTCTTGCAAAGGAGAAACACGGCATTATTCCATGACAGAGATCGCTGCAGGAATGGGTTACATTCACACCTAAGAAAACCGATGCCTGAGAATCCTCATATTTGTGTGTGACATTGTTTATGGAGAAAGAAGGCAAAGAATTACTCATTTTTATCATGCTTCTAATCCTCTGTGAAACTAGATGTCCCGACATTCCTGGGGGCCCGGACAAGTAGGGTTTTGTGTGCTTAAGGATAAAGGTTTGGCGTGGTCTTCTTACGGGTCTTTCTGCCCAGCCTCTTGAACACAACGCAGCCCCTGAGAGGTCTCCGGCCCACTCCTTCTAGAGAAACAATGTAACAGCTTCCTACTGACCTCCCCACCTACTGAACTGTCCCAGGTCGGCTTATTCACCAAAGCCATTCACAGCCCTGAGAGCTTCGAGAATTTCTCCACAATAATACACTTCGCTGTCCCCAGCCTGTTCTCTGTTCAGCAGCCCCACTGCCACGCCGAAGGCACCAGCGGGTCATGTCAGACTATGCTGAAGAGAAGAAAAGTGCCAAGTTCAAGCAAGCGTTATGATTATGATTATGATTAGTGCTGCTTCTTCAGGAAAATGGTCCCCACGTGAGGGTCAGCACGCATCCAGCAACTCTGTGGTGTGTCTTCCTTCCATCAAAAGGCTGCTTCTCTGATTTCATGAAGAAAAGGACTGAGAAGGCGGAGCTGGATTTAAATGGGGAGAAAATTAATGAAGTGATTTCTCTGAGGAGTAGAAACCTTATTCCTTATTATTTATTTCCCATCTGCCATCCTCTCCATTGGCTGCCCCTCTGCACGAATGGCAGGACCTGTGTGAGCCATTTAAACTTTCTCTTCTTGGACGTTTCATCTATCAAAGGAGGGTTTGAATATTTGCTCTAACTCCCTAATGAGGGCAGATGCAACAAGACAAGGTCAGTGGAACTGCTCTTAAAGACATAAAGGAACATAATGCTTCATCATCCTTGTCACCAGGTGCAGCTTCAGACAAACCCCATTTCTGTTCAAATGAAAATAATTCCATGTCAAAGTAACACTCTGCCCGATCTGGGGATGGAGGAAAGAAAAGCTCACCGTCTCTGCCATCCCCGAGTTCTCGACTTACAGACAAATAACTGCCATACAGAAATGTGAGCAGCAGGGGGACGTGGGGGGTGGCGTGGTTAATCCTGCCAGGGCATTCAGGGAAGAATTTACAGAGAACGTGAGACCCAAGCTGTCTTTTGAAGGCGGAAATGATGAAACTTTTATTAGGTAAAATCTTCACTACGGAATTAAAGGCCACTAAAGGAATGTTTAAGATGAAAGGGCTCGGTGGGGTCGTGAAGGAACTAGAAAATTGAGGTCAAGGTTTTAAACCAGCAGTCTGTTGTTGCAAGAGTGACAGCAGAATGGCAAGAGAAGGGACTCGTGAATTATCAGCTGAGACTACCAGCAACCAGTCTCTCCCTCTACAGGGTGCTGTACTCACCTATCAGGGATTACATTCTCAATCTCATGTTTTTATAGCACTTAGCACTCCAAAGGGCAGGTGTTAGTGTCATTTGCTCCTTAAACGTCCCTTCCCTCCATCCATACCAAAAGAATTTACAAAGGATACATATTTAGCCCGAAACAAATCATCACATTTGTCAAACAAATCCAAGTTTATTAGGGCTGATGTTGCAAATAATTTCCTCATTATGTAAATGAATAAAATCTGTTTTTAATTAATCTCTAGGCTTTACTTGCATTATAAGAATAAAATCTGTTTTTATCTTATTAGGGGGTTGCTATTTTTAACAAGTATCATGGAGGGGAACATTGACAATGATCAGAAATGGCAGAATTGATTCATCTAACAAGGTCAGTGGTTCAGTGGCAATTCTAGGAATTCCATGCAATCGAACAAACTCCCAGCTCACAATGTGCAATGACCTTGAAACGGGTAGAATTAGTGGAAGGGTGATTCAGCCTCAGTTCAACTAACTTTAGTTGTTAAGCTCTGTTTTTGGGGTAAATCTTCTACCCTGAACAACACTCTAGTTCTTCCTTTTATATATAGAGAGAAAGAGAGGTAGGAGGGAAGGGAGGATGGAGAAGTATGTACTCTATATATAGTGTTACATGTATACATATATATATGTATATGGAGAGAGAGAGATGCTATCAAATAGCTCCTATTTTGTATATATACCTTGATAGTTTACATTTCCTTTGCTCCTCATTCCTTCTTGCATCTCAGATGGTCCTTCTGTATTCGTTTTTCTTCTTTCAAGAGTACATCACTTAGAACAGGGGTCCGCAACCCCCGGGCCGGGGCCTGTTAGGAACTGGCCTGCACAGCAGGAGGTGAGTGGCAGCAAAGCTTCATCTGCCGCTCCCCCTCGCTCCCCCTTGCTCCCCATCGCTTGCATTACTGCCTGACCCATTCCCCTCAACCCCCATCCGTGGAAAAATTTTCTTCCATGAAACCTGTCCCTGGTGCCAAAAAGGTTGGAGAGCACTGATTTAGAAAATCCATAAGAGTCTGTTGGTACTAAAATAAATCTCTTTTTCAGTTTTGCTTTGTTCACCTTATTTTTAAAAATATTCTTTTGCCCTCATTCCCTCCTTTCATAATTCTAGACTGAGAATTACTTTCTTTTCCAGGCATCAATGGTACATCTCTTCATCCACTGCCTTGCAACACGGCTAACTTGCTCAGTCTAACCCACTGTTCTAAGTAGACAATCTGTATTTTCATCCTGGCTTTTTTTGGGATCCCCTCTTTGTCTTTGGCCTACAGTTTTACTGTGATGTGTTTAGGTGTGGATTTCTTTTATTTATCCTGCATGGAGCTCATAAGACATTCCGAACCAAAGATCTGTCTTTCTCAGAAACTGTTCATCCGTTACACATCTTCCAGAGCTCTGCATAGACCTCACTCTAGTCTCCATGTCTCTTAGGGTCTGTCATTTTTGAGCCTTTGCCTTTCTGTGCTGAATTTTGTATATTTTTCTTAAGTTCCAGGTCACTGATTTTCTCTTTGGTGTGTCAAATCTGGTTGTGGGTGGCATCAAAGAACCTGGAAGATAGGACCACTGAGGTTTTTATGCTCTTACATTGAGGTATAACTCATATTCACCGTGAAAGCACACATCTTGTGTGTAGAGCCTGATGACCTTTTCCAGGTGTACACACTCATGTACCCATCACCTGTATCAAGATATAGCACATTCCCAGCACCCAGCCTGCTCCTTCTTAGTCAATACCCTCCCACTGAGTCAGCCACTATTCTGACCACAGCAATCATGGATTAGCTTTGTTCTGGTTTTGAACTTCCTATACATAGACTCCCATAGCATGTATACTCTGTATCTGGCTTCTTTTGCTTCTTAGTTAAGACCATGAGGTTTATCCATGTTGTTGCATTAGCAGTTTGTTCCTTCCATTGCCTTGTAACATTCCATTGTATGAATATACCACAGTTTATTTATCCCTTCTGCTATTGATGGATTTCTGCATTTTTCAGTTTAGGGCTATTATTTCATTGAATTTTTGATTTTAATTATTATTTTTTTTATCTCCAGACATTCCATTTAGAACTTGCTCAAATATCTCACGTCAGATTGTCTTTGATAGTCTCTTGCTCCTTACTCCTGTTTTTCTTTTCCTCTTTTGTTTCACCTTAAATATGTGAGGTCATTGCTGTTGACTCTACTCATGATGCTTTGTCTCCTCATACGTTTTGTGATTTCTGATTAGGAGTTCGTGTTCATTGGGACTCAGCCTATGGAAATTCTTTAGAGCATGGACTGCATGCGGAGTCCTCCAGAGATCTGTGTTCCTGCCTGCCAGGTCGGCTTTAAACTAAAATTCTCAGCTTGTGGTTATTCAGACCATGCAAATACTGTGAATGCAGGCTCCAAATTCATGTAAAAGCTGGTGCATTGCCACGTTCTCCATCCATCAATAGCTGGTCTGAATCAGTCAAGTTCTGCCTTGCTGGCTGCCTCCATGAAATGGATATTTTTACTAATTCACCTTTTCCCTGAGGATGTTGCTCTTCGTCGGTCCCAGATTCACTCAGGAGTCCCCAACTGGTCTCCCTCCCATGTAGGCCTTTCTGCCTACCCCCGTAACACATAGGCACGGATACTAGCAGCCAGAGCTGCAGGTCACCTCTGGAATGTATTGGTAGTTGGCAATAAAGTAGGCAGCAACCTCAGCCCTCATCTCTTTGGCCTGCTGCTCCTGTTTCATTCTTAACCTCGGAGAAGTTCCCTACTCTACTGTATGCTCGTTCTTTTGTTTTGCGGTACGCAGGCCTCTCACTGTTGCGGCCTCTCCCGTTGTGGAGCACAGGCTCCGGACGCGCAGGCTCAGCGGCCATGGCTCACGGGCCCAGCCGCTCCGCGGCATGTGGGATCTTCCCGGACCAGGGCACGAACCCGTGTCCCCTGCATCGGCAGGCGGACTCTCAACCACTGCGCCACCAGGGAAGCCCCTATGCTCATTCTTTTATTTAAAAATTAGGACATATTCATTTTGTTCAGCACATTTAGATAGTTTAGATATTTTGCCAAGCAGATTTAGGTAGTTTACAAACTATCTAGTCCACCATTTCTCCAGATACAGTGGTCCATTCAAGCTTTTTAGTTCTCAGTTTTCAACAAGGCAGGTGGAATGTCCTTCAATGTTCATCTTCCAAAACACCCCTTAAGCATCCCCTCTCTGCTCTCCTGCCCTTCACCCCACGAAAAACAATCCCTCTCTTCTAGGTACTTCTTGGTACTTATCTTTATCATATGATATTCTTTTGCCCACAGGCCTGCCTCTTTCACTAAACTTCCCCAGATTCTAAGTTCCTGGGGGTCAGAGCTGTGTGTATACACAGCCAGGCACAGGCCCTGACACAGAAGGAGCTCCACAAATGCTTACTGGAATGAACTGAGCTGAGGGTCTAATGTCCACAAAATATCCCTATGGAAATTTAATCCTGGCATCCTTAAGACCTCAATGAAAAGTATCTGTGGAAACTGTAAGAAAACCACACACATGAAAGGAGCCTCTCCATACAAGGCCAGTGCAATCAAAACTGAAGTCGCAGGAGGCCAAAATCCAGAACTCGATTACACATAGCAGCAGCGGTGGTAAGCAAGGCTGAGCCCTGATGGGAATAATCATCTCATTCCCTTGGAATCTTTTTCTCTGAGCCTCAAGTTTCAGGGTATGAAAGTATTACCATACTATTTCTTAAGATATTTACAATGAGATAAGGAATTTTCCTTTTTTGAGTGGATTTTATTATTATACCATCTTTCATATCGAAATTAACAGGAGAAAATAAAGCACTTAAAAAAATTATTTTCACCAGACTCTTTGTTGTAGTTTCCCAGGATGACCAGCACTGAGTAATGGGTTGTAACATTATGTGTGTCCAACTTGATATCAGATACCAAGGTGCTCAGATACCTTACAGCATTTTCTTTCTTCATGAAAGTTGATTAAAAATTAAACTATGAAAACCACTGATAAGGCAACTAGATTGAATGTTCAAGCCTAAAGCTTATCACCCCAGAGAGTTTGTGTGATGATACCAGCATGATCTGATTTCAAGGATAAGCAAGATCAACTTAGTGGCCCTTTGGAATGATAGTGATTAGAGAAAGCTGCAGATGCCTTTGCCAAGAAATTCTAAGGGCTGCATAAATTCTAATGGATGTAACAGCTACTTCTCCAGGCCATGCCAGCCTGGGGGCACAGTAAAGGTGGAAGATAAAAATAAACCAGTCATTCCATAGCTTAGTCCTCACCAGCTACTAGAATGCTCTCCCTGACAAGTGCCTCCTTCAGATTCAAGGGCTATGCATAGAGGATGTTAAGGAGACAACTTTGGAGTATGTGGTCCCTGATGTGTCATGTCACCTCCTGGTACCATCTGGTACCACAGTCACACCAAGAGGATGTCTAACTGTTCCCAAGCAAGCTGGATACCTAGTCCCTGCTATGGGAGATGCCCTCCTCCAGGATTTGCAAAACCTGGGTGGTACACTGTTGCAGTAATGCACTCAAGTTTTTCACACGCCCTGTCTCCTCCCACATTGACTCTGGGCTTGGTCATGTGACTTGCTTTAGCCCCCGAGACAAACAGCAAACATGAAAAATGCAGAGACTTAAAAAGTGATTGCACATTAGAGTTTGTCCTCCTTCTTGTAGTTCTGAGAACTCTTCCACCCCCATAAGAACAAGCCCAGGCTAGAACCCTAGAAAATGAGAGAGTGAAGGAGTACAAGTGAGTCCTCTCAGCTGGACAATATATCAGACCAACTAGTCCCAGAAGATCCAGCAGCTGGCTTCAAACATAAGAGTTAGCCCAGCCAAGACCTAAAGAAGAATCACCTAGCGAGGTCCAGGCCAACTTTCCAACCCATAGAACCATAAGCTAAATAAATAATTGTGGTTTTAAGTCGCTAAATACTGGGGTAGCTTGTTATGCACCAAAAGTCAATTTATACAGCCTTTCATAAAGATGTGGAAAAAATAAATATATCCATGGAATGGCTGGTAAAAGAGGATGCATAAAGTAAAACCAGAGACCTGCAGCAAGACATTATAGGCCCTTGAAGAGGTGTAAAACCTAAGGATTTAGCTATCATTTCCTTCATATCATTTGAAGAGGTTGTTACAAAGCCCACTTTGTCACCTGTGACCCATGGTACCAACCTCCTACCTACATCAAATCTTGATGAAACTTCCAAGCAGTGCAGTGTGGAGGGAGAAAGTGAAACATAGTAGTTAAGAGCTCTGGAATCAGACACTGAAATCAACACTGGAATCCTCAGTTTCATCCTCTCTAAACTGGGGAGATAATAGTACTACGTCACAGAGCTGTTGTTGCAAAGATTAAATAATGCATGTCCAGTGTTTGCTGCAATGTCTGACACATATAAGTGCTCAAAAATATTAGCTTGCCTTATTAGCCATACGGTTGGGGGTGAATAAAAATAATTAGCTACCATTTATTGAATCCCTACCATGTGAAAGACACTATGCTAAATGCCCACGTACATTACCCCATTTAATCCTCATGATATCATTGTGAGGTAGCTATGCCCCCATTTTAGAGTTGAGGAAAATGAGGCACAGAGAGATTAAGTAACTTGCCTGGTGTCACATAGCTGGGAAGTGGCAGATACTGATTCAACCCCCTTAAACAACATGCCACGCAGCTTCCCATCCAATCATTGCCTAATGGTTACAAAGCAATTACAAAAGACTTTCAAAATGTGGTTCCACATTGCATTTTCATCGTTTTAACAGGCTTCCAAGACTGTGTCTGTACTGAGCACTCTGCCTGGAAAGTTTTCCCCATCCACAGTCCTCTCCCATCACCCGTTAAAAAATCCTTATCATTTTGGGCCCAGTTCAAAAACTACCTGTTGAGCTGTTCTTAGTTTTCTCTAGTCGATAAGGATGTGAGTTCTGAAGTTAGACCACCTCCGTGGGAATCCCAACTTCTGCCACCTACTAATTATGTGAACTTGGGCAAGAGACACCCCTCTAAATCTCGGTTTCCTTCTCTGGAAAATGGGGGAAATTATGCCTATTTCACAAAGATAGATAGATAGATAGATAGATAGATAGATAGATAGATAGGGAATCAAGCACAGTGCCTAATCCAGAGTTAGCATACAATGTTACCTAGCACCATTTTTATCCACATCTGGGTTCCCATAACATTTTTATTTCAGCACATTTGCATGCATTGTAGTTAATTATCTCCCTCTCTGTGCTCCCTTACTAGATATTGTAGCCTCTGAGGTCAGAGACCACATTTCTTGGTCCCCCATCCCTACTCAGCCACACGGTAAGCACTTGCTACATGTCTGTTGAAATGGATTTAATCCAACTGATTATCAGTCCTTAGTTTAGGCATTTAATCTCCCTGATAGAACTTAGGTTGGCTCAGCCATAATTCAAGCTTTAATATGTTGGACTACATCAGTAACTTTCAAACACTGTTGTTCAGTGTTTACAATGACACTCTTTTCTCAAACAAATTTATACAGGGATACTAAAATATGAAATGGATTCCATGCAGAGATGCTGTGGTTAAAGACAGCTATGAAGTGCAGATGTTATCTACTAGGCCCCCCCACCTTCTCAGGCACCTCTAAGGAAGCCTGGACCATAGAAGCACCCATCTGGACATGCCCCCTGCTAGTCCAGACTTCTCCATAAAGTAGGGGCCAGGTCCCCAGATGTTCCATCCCTGCAGGTGATTCCAACTCCGAGCATTAACCTGTTAAGGATGAGGAAAGACATTTCTGAAGGGAAAAATAAGCCCCCAAATCACCAGAAAGTCCTTCGGGGAAGAAGGATGAGTAATGCTCATTTGACAGCCCTAACAGAGAGTGAGCCTGGTGTTGGAACCGTGGGGTCGTGAATTAAATCCTCTTGAATTGTCCTCCCGATTATGGGACATGGGAGACAATTGGCCCCCATGAGCTAAACATGGGCCCAAAGTTTTGCAGCTGCCAACCAGAGTTTTAGGTACCAGCAGGAAGTGACAAGTCATGGGGATACAGGAGTACTTGAATATTTCAAAAAGCCAAAGGATAATGTTAGGCAGAGACACCAAGCTCCTTTGCAACCGGCAGGAATGACATCAGTGGGAGAACTCGAGCTCATCGTAACCCTTAATTGGCAGGTGTACATGTCTTTGAAGAATAAATAAATTATTGCTTCATAAAATAAAGTTGTTTTGTACAAAAATCTTTTAAAAACATAGCATCCACTGAGAAATCATAGTAGAAAATGTTTACCAACGGCTCACTACGTGCCAAGTGACTAATATTCACATTCATCAAGCCTGTGCAGCAAGCATTACTATCTTTGCAAACAAGGAAACCAAGCCAGGGAGACTAGGTTTATTCCTTATTGGCCCACAGCAGGCAAATAATGTCACAAGATTTAAATTCATGCCTCCTTTGTTCCTGCATTTCACACTTGACTCTCCACTGGATCACTTCTCTGTTAATGAGAAGATTACTGTCTGACTTCCCCCACCCCTAAGAGCGACTACTGAATGAACTATTTGGTAACATTACTCCTTTCATACTGGCTCTCACAAAGCATAGAAATCACCTGGGGATGTGTTAAAATGCAGATGTACCCTGACCCTGGAGATTCTGATTCAGTCGGGACTGGCGTGGGTCTGGGAGTCTGTATTTTAACTAGCACAGAAGATGATTCTACTTGGAAAACATTATCTCTAGGATATAATCAATGTTATCAACAAAGAGGATGTTCAGAGAGCTTTAGGCTTAACTTTTATTTTGGAAAATAGAGGGCAATCCTAAATTTGTTCCGGTCCCCCATCATCCCAGCCAGGAAGATGTCACTAATCTTCAGGGCTAGCTGTCCCAAGACAGAACTTGAATAAGGAGGAGAAAGAAAGGGCACCCCTGTCTCTCCTCTTTGAAACATAAAAGTTAAGATGGCAAGGAGAATGCTGATGGTGACAGATGTAAGAAGTTTATTATATATTGCAGAGATCCAGATTAGGAAAAGCTTTCTCAATCCAATTTTTCTGCTTAAAGCAGAAAGCAAATAAGGCTATCTTGGGGTGCTACCGGTCTCACAGAGCTCATTGACACGAAGCCTGTAGGCTGTTTGGAAACCCGGCCACAGTGCCAAATGGATGGAGTTTTGAGGATGTAATCATGAACCTCATCTTTCTCACTTAAAAGGAATCTGCTTAGGGTGAAGCACGGTGGGAAGCTGTTTTGCTGAAATGAGTTTCAGGGTAAAGTGACCAGAGACTGCGGACTCTGAATGCAACAGGGAGCACCCCAGCAGGCGAGGACAGAGGTGACCCTGTCTTTGAAGTGATGACAAGTGACACCCACACCCCTCCTTTTCTACTTTCTCCCCCAAATTTAACATTAAATTGAGTGTCAGATGGCAAGGTGCTGTCAAGATTAAGTGGAGAGCTCAAACAAATGCCTTTTACAAGCTCCCACTTCCCAAAGGATCAAATTAATCAATGTGTCTGCCTGGCTGATCACTTAGCTCTTTTTCCAAATTTGAAAATAAAACCAGGAGGATTCTGGGAAGATGGCTAAGTAGTGAAAATACCAGGAAAACTCTCTCCCAAATACTCAAACTATCTGTTAAACCTTGAGACATGTGTAACCACGATGAGAAGCGAGAAACAATGATATGACCCATTTATGAAAGATGGGTCAAGAATTAAGAATCAGCCCATCACAGGTAGCTTTGAGTTCCAGGTATCTATTTTCTCCAACTCAGATGAACATTTGGGCCTCTATACCCAAGAATCTGTACTTTTCCTATGATGAAAGTTCGACTATTCTTTGATTGAATCTGCATTTTCTCAACCCAAAAGACCACTCAGTCTCACCTGAAGCTTCCTTCTGCTTCTGTGGACCAAGGGTCTTAGAAGATCGTGAGCTGCTGGCTGACATCTTCCTTCTCATCTAGATTTAGAATTACTTTTGCAGGGGATATTCTATCCTCTCCTCAACCTGAATGCTTTGAGGTGCCAAGAGCTCTGCTGTCCAGTATGGTGGCCACTAGCTACATATGCCTATTCAAATTCAAACTGAAATTAATTAAAATTAAATGAAATTTAAAATTCAGGTCCTCAGTCACATTAACCACATTTCAAGTGCTTAATAACCACATGTGGCAAATAGCTACTCTAGTGGACAGAGCAGATAGTATCACCTCAGAAAGTTCTACTGGACAACCCTGGCTTGGAGGACTGGAAGAACTTGGAGGTGGGCACACAATTCTCTCTACAAGACAGGAATTGCTGTGGTCGACCTGAAGGACGGAATGCACAGTGTTCAGGAAGAACACAAAGGAATTGATGGCAATTCTCACTTCCTGACTCTTCACCACTACCAGGTCAACATTTCTCCTAACTCACGAACACAGTAACAGAAAAAGAATAACATCAAGTGAAGTCTGTGAAAACATCCAACACAAGGTAATGAGAGCTAATCCCTGCACCTTCAGAGTAAACGTCTTTCTCTGAAATGGATTTGCTCCAAAACCATACCAATTTTAGGAAAAACAATTGCTTCATGTTTTCAATAAGATACCATTGGACATGGCTTTTATTGAATCAAAAAGACTACTCCAAAATAAAATGGCAGTAGCCAAATAGTAACCACCTTTTGATTAAGGAAGCAGAGAACAAATCTGAGAAATCCTCCTAAAATTCTGAGGAAGTGAATGATGAGATTAGATAGATTGCTCTGGAGAGAACCCCACAAGGGAAAATGGAATCACAGTTCATTTCACACACACAGATATACACACACGCAGCTTATAAACCACACTCTTGATGAAATCCTCACCAGCTGTCAATTCTGATTGATCTCAAAATATGAGACTTTCACTTATAAAAACTTTCACTCATAAAATCAGAAGAGTAAAAAATTATGGGATAAGTGAAGAGACCAAAAACTTGAAAGAGGAGAACCAAGCTGAAAAATTTGAGGCCAATAGCTTCCGTTGAAACAGAAGGAATTCAGGAAATAATATATCATGCTTCTTGAATAGACGTATTTATATATTCAGTGAAACAAGAGCAAATGGAGCAACTGGAAAATATGGAAGAGTTATTGCAAAATGTTTTAAATCACCGTATTTTTTAAAAGAACTGAGCAAAGGCAGTGGAGAACAAGAAAGACACTAAAAAAAGGAGGAAATAATTTAAAAGACTGACTCATGACATTCTTGCATAATGAAAAGCAAAAATGTAAATGCTAAGAGAACATATAAGAAGCAAGGATGATGGATGCAGTAGATCTAATTCTTTTATGCCAGAAGTTAAGGACAGAAAACTAGCAATAATCAGATTTCTGATTAAAGAAGAAAGTGTGACCACATGCATTTAGCAATACTAGAACCCCACTAAAAATACAGTGAAGAAAAGAATGAAAGATAAAGTTGAGGAAATCTCCCAAAATACAGAGGAAAAAGACAAAGAGATAGAAAATAGGGGGGAAATGTAAAAAAATTAGAGGACCGAATTGGGAGAATGGGGACCAGGAAGTGAGCATGTGTGGTAGAAATGTGGAGGGGAAGTAATAAAACAACTTCCAAAATGGGAATGCAACAGATGACACCTACAACTCAAACTCAAGATATAATAAAATAAGCATGTTATCTAAAAAAAAAAGGAGATTAAAAAAATAAGATTTGAAAGTAGATGCCTCTGGAAAATAGAAAATTGCAGGAAAGGGGACTGGCTGGTAGGGAGAAGGATGTTCTTCACAGCAGGCCTTGTGGGATTACTTGACTTTTTAAATAATGTGCATGTAAAACTTTGCGAAAAATAAAAGCTAAATTTTAAGAAGAAGCCATAAGGCTTAAAATGAATAGAAGAACATTTTCCCAAGGAAGGCCTGACTCTTCATACTGAAAAGAGCTGACTGTTGAAAGCAAGATTATTGTTGAAAGAACTGACCTAGGTATAACCAGGGGGAATATAAACTCCAACGATAAAGAGGAAATCTTTTGTTTTCCAGATTGGAAGAAAATGATAATCTACCACAGAAAGAGAAAACCAGGATCGGATTAGTAATTTCACTTAATAATTGTACTGTCCGTTTCCTAATAATTTGTGTGTGCATGTAGCTTTTACCTTTGGACAGTAGAATTACTAAATAAAACCAGTATCTGGGTATTTTTTAAAAACTATGAACAAAATCTATGACATATGAATTGAGGGAGAAAGGCCAATAAACTTCTTTTTTCAATGAAAGGAACTATTAGCAACAGATACATAGGTTATAAGAATGAAAGAATACTGTTATATTTGAAAACATCATTGATATTGGTAACATTCTGAACACAATCACTAAAATTGATGTGAGATGAAATCTGACTAGAATAATAAAAGATAAAATTTTTTTGTTTTTTTAAACACCTTTACTGGAGTACAATTGCTTTACAATGTTGTGTTAGCTTCTGCTGTATAACAAAGTGAATCAGCTATACATATACATATATCCCCATATCCCCTCCCTCTTGCGTCTCCCTCCCACTCTCCCTATCCCACCCCTCTAGGTGGTCACAAAGCACCAAGCTGATCTCCCTGTGCTATGCGGCTGCTTCCCACTAGCTATTTATTTTACATTTGGTAGTGTATATATGTCCATGCCACTCCCTCACTTCGTCCCAGCTTCCTTCAAAAATTTCTGGCATGAGTTTCTCTTACTGGTGATTTTTTAAAAACTTCTAAAAAAAGTGGCGGGGGCATGGTGGTGTGATGAATTGGGAGATTGGGATTGACATATATACACTTTATAAAAAAAAGAAAAAGAAAAAACAAATTCTAAAAAAATGAAAGAAAAAAAGACCATTACAAATTTCTAAAAATTTTCATGAACATAAAATAATATTAAAAGGTACACAATTCCAAGGAAACATAAAAGTGACACAATACCCAAAGTATATAGGATAAAAATTTATAGATCAATATTATTTATAAATAAATATATAAAAATCTCAACTATAATAGTAAATAAAATTCAATAACTACTTTAAAGACCTGACCATTATAATCAAATAGGGATAATTTCTGGAAAGCATGGACAGATCGGTACTAGAAATTATAATAATTTCAACAATACGCCAAGTAAGAAAAATGAGACAACCTTATCATAAAAAGATAAAAAGACAGTAGGTAGGGCTTCCCTGGTGGCGCAGTGGTTGAGAGTCCGCCTGCCGATGCAGGGGACACGGGTTCGTGCCCCGGTCTGGGAAGATCCCACATGCCGCGGAGCGGCTGGGCCCGTGAGCCATGGCCGCTGAGCCTGCGCGTCCGGAGCCTGTGCTCCGCAACGGGAGAGGCCACAGCAGTGAGAGGCCCGCGTACCACAAAAAAAAAAAAAAAAAAAAAAAAAGACAGTAGGTAAAATTCAATACCTACTATTTATAAAACATCTTCTAATAGTGCAAATAGAAGCATCTCTCACTCAACATATTAACATTTGTTTTAAAGTAGCGAACACTACTCTTAAAGCTTATACCACTATAGACAACACTAGTAAAATCAGGCACAAAACAAATATATCCACAGTGAAGTTCTAAAGTAAAAAGATGGAAATAGGAAAAGAGTATACATATTAGAAAGGAAACAGGAAAATTATTACTATTTTCAGAAATCCATTGAAAAGATAGTTGAATCAATTTTTAAGAATCAATAAAACTGCTAGACAAAGATATAGAATATTTCGTGAGAAAAAAAACCACATTCCCAATAGAACAAAAAATATAAAATACGAAGATGGAATCTTAATGGGAAATGTGTGTGACCTAGATTGGGAGAGGTGGGGGTAACAGCCTAGACTATTTTACTGAGCGATATAAAGTAAAACTTGACTAATGGGAAGACTCAGCATGTTCTTCTATGAAAAGTTTAAATATTTTAAGGATGTCAACTCTTTTCAATTAAATTGTTGCTTTAAAGCAATCTCAATAAAAATCCCAATAGGGTTTTTTTTTCTTAAACTGGATAAAATTATTGCAAAGTTAATTTGGAAGAATAATCAAGAAAATTTTTTTTTTTTTTTTTTTTTTTTTTTTTTTTTTTTTTGCTGTATGCGGGCCTCTCACCGTTGTGGCCTCACCCGTTGAGGAGCACAGGCTCCGGACACGCAGGCTCAGTGGCCATGGCTCACGGGCCCAGCCGCTCCGCGGCACGTGGGATCCTCCCGGATCTGGGCACGAACCCGTGTCCCCTGCATCGGCAGGCGGACTCTCAACCACTGCGCCACCAGGGAAGCCCAAGAAAAAATATTTTAAAAGTATATTCAAAAGTAATATGGGGGTGAAAGAAGCCCTTCCAAATCCAGAACATACAGTAAAACATCAATAATTAAAACAGTCTGGTAGTGATGCAAAAATAAATGGCTTGATCACAGCATGGAATAGAGAGTAATTAGAGTTAAATATAAGATTACCAATCAACAGAGAAAGAAGGATTTCTCAACAACATGTTGGCATTCACTGTGGTTGCATTTATGGCTCCAGTGAAACAGCACACCTTGGATATGGAGGACAGGGAAGCTTTCTTATTCGGACTTCACTAAGTGGGAACTTTCACACAACTTGGCTAAGTCTTTCTCCAACATCCTTTTTCAACGTGGATTTACCTACCTTCATTTCCCCGGGAATAACTCTACTTCTTTCAACTCTGCTCCTTACCAAGGCTGAGCTTTATCTTCCTAATCCCTTTTATCTTTTCTACTCCCTACCCCACCCTACCCTTTCTAAGTTTTACCAGTAAGATAATGTTGTGGTAACTGGTTAATTGTTCATATTTTTATGCCATACCATGGGGCAAGGTAAATTCTGGATTAATTAATTGGCTAAAAAAATTTAGAAAAATTAAAAGGATAAAACTGAGACTCCTTAACATGTTATGATATACTAAGTTATAAAAGGATGGATTAATTACAAGTAAACTGTCAACCAAATTGTTACCTAAAAATCTAAAATATTATATATCTAAAACATAGTGTAAAGGAAAGGCAAATAACAGACTAACATGTTGAATAAAGCACAGGACGAATAATTTTATTATATAACAAGTCCATAAAATTGCTTATTATAAAGCCCTAATAATATCCAATAAATACGTAAAGAACTTGAGCAGATAATCCATATAAGAGGACACGCTACTACTAGTAAATAAACATTTATAAAAATATGCAATGTATTGGTAATCAGAAATAGAAATTAAAACCAGTTACTGTTATTCATCCATAAAAGTAACAATTTTTTAAAATAGCAACACCAATTATTGGCAAAGCTCCAGGAAAGTTTATTTCTTTATATTGCTAGTGGCAGTAAAAGTATTACAATGTATTTATAAAGTAATTTGGTCTTGATCAAAAGCTGTCAAAATGTTTTTGATCCAGTAATTCCACTGCTGGGAATATGACCTAAGAAAATAATCTGAAGCCTAGGAAAAAACTGGTGCATGAAGATGTCCAACTCAGTATTATAACTGCAAAAAGATAAAACTATATACAAAGTAAAAAATAATGTAATAAATTATGACAAATCTACTGGAATTAAACACCATTCAAAGTCATGGTTATGAGGATTAAGTGGCAACATGGAAAATATGAATAATTATAACTCATTACAACTCTCAAAAGCTTAGATATGACAAATTACTATAAGGATATAAATACAAATATTAATATATAAATAAATAAATAATAATAATATATTGAACACCAACTATGCCAGGCACTTTACATACATGATCTCTAACCCTCATATCAACTCTAGGAGATAGAGAAACAGGTAACAAGATCATAAACTAATAAGAACTCTAGCTTCTTCCCTGGAGCACAAATGTGTCACTCAGGTCACCCTTCATGCAGCTGCTCCAAGTGCCCTCAGCTCTCAACGCTCTCCAGGAATTGCCCTCAGCTGAAGGAAAAAAAGGTCACTCAAGGTCACACCCCATTCCCAGAGCAACCTATACCCAATATCTGGTCACTGCAGAGACATAAAGGCCCAGCTCCCTAGCTCCAGCTGAGGACAATGCTGAAAGGCCATCCCAGCCTCCGAGCTCTCGCATGGTCAGGTGAGGCCTCTGTTGAGACTGCACTGTAACCTCAACTCTCCCTCTACTCCAGCTTGCCGACTACCCTTCCCCACAGGTGTTATTCCTCAGAGGATTCCCTGAGAAAATCCCTACACACTGATCTCAGTCTCAGAGCCTGCTTTCAGGGCGTCTCAACTTCAAACAGTTAATGCTAGGAATGGTCCAAGACAGCAGCATTAAGATGGGAGCCAGATCACGGGCACCACTGCCAGTGGTAGGTGGAGCCTGGTTTGCACCTAACACAAGCTTGCAGTACAACTGTTAAGATGCTTGCAAGTGGTGAACTGAGATGGTATATCAGCCGAAGGAATGCAACAGGTCAGATACTTAGGAGACAGAGGGAAAACGGGAATTTTAACGACAATAGAATTGGATGGCTGTTTCTTGGGGACACATGAGGCTTTAGAGAAAGATAACAAAGTGCTGAGGGTGATGAGTCATCAATTCAAAGCTAAGTGTGAAAAGCCTAGGGCTTCCTTGGGGGATGAAAAGGTAAAACTGAGGATCAAGACTAAGACCAGGACTTACACACGAGAGAGCAGAGCTCCAGAGAAGGTTCAGTTCTCAACATAAGCAGGTCTACTATGGCAAGGTCAGTGGGACCCTGAAGTATATGATGGAATCAATGGGGTTGATGCTCTAACGTACTTTGATCACTGGATCCCCCTGAACCCTCTGGCTGCAGAAGTGTCCAGCTCCTCCTTTATGAGGGCCGGTGCTTCCCATCACTTGCCCATGTTGCAGAGGCCTCTCCCCTGTAAGACAATATATTCACCCTACCGCCCAAGGTCCACCTCCTCTTTCTTTCCCTCATGTCCAACAAATGGGGTTAAGTCAAAATACAACCCAGGATTTAAAGCTAGAAATTGTAGTAAGAAACATGGAATGATAGTACCTGCAGATAAAATGGACAACAAATCAAGAACACATAATGGATGGTTTTCTCTGGTTCTCTTTACTTCTATAAATCCACAGATTCCTACTACCCATTTATTATCACTGCCCTCTCTCACCCATGCTTTGACTGGCCTCCAGCCCCGGCCCTCCCTGTCCAACTTACTGCCCATTTAGTTAAAAGGCACCCTGGAAAATCAAGTATTTTGATCAGACTCTTGTGCCCACACAAAAGGGTGCAGAGCCAGACTGATAAAAGACAAACCACGGCACTGAGACTTAGCTCTTTGGCTTGTGGCCCTCCAGCACAATGCTCTGTAGATCTCATCAGGAATGATAAGTTTTATTGGCAAGCCACAATTATGGGACCAAATAGCCCAATTCAAGGAGCGCTTGCCTTTTGAAAACTTATTTTCTTACAGACCAGCCTAAGGTTGCATTGAAACCCCTAAAGGTTACATTTAAAATGATTTATCAACCATTTGTTAACAGTAAGGGCAATATGTGTCTAGATATCTTAATATCAGTGTAGTCTGCCATAACTATTTCAAAGGTTTTTTTGTCCATTTTTTTTTTCACTGCTGTATGATCCAAACCCATATGACCCTCCAGTATCAGAGACCACATAAAAATATAAAATGAAGAAAAATCACAAAATATTTCTGGTTGGATCAGAAGTATGGCAAGCAATGATACAACTTTACTGTCAGGGTAACCTGCATTATAGGAAGGATCAACATTACATAACTGGTCCTCTTTTATTTTCTATTCTGGCAGCTACCCTATATGAATTCTTCTTTTAAATTTTTGGTTTTTTGTTTATTTCCTTCTACTAATGTACACACCCACCCACAACGACTTCAGTGTTTGCAGCTTTGGATAGTCACTGTTTTTAGAAAACTTAGTTGCAAGAGAACAGGTAGCCAAAACTCAGAATGTTTCAATATGGAGTTTGTGCCTAATGGGGCCAATACTTCGATCTAACTTTGCTACGATGCTGAAATCACTGCCATCTTGTTTAAGTCCTCTAGTGCTAGAGATCTGAGGTCCATGATACACTTTCTGCTCTGCACTTGTGGTGGCTAAAGAATTGGTGCTGAATATATAATGGCAGCAAAACAAAATGTGATATATTTTATGCATGTCAATAAAGGAATAACCTATTCTCAGCCTCTAGAAATAGAAATTAGGACACACCTTAATTCCAAAATATTGTAATTTTAATTTAAATTGTTAGGAGGCTTGGTACTAACAGTCTATTTTCCAATAAAATCTTTAATGTATTTCTGAAAAATGTTGAAAGTTGTCAATGCAAGAGTGATCATCTAATAGCTCTGCCAACAATTGATTTAGTTTTCTTCAAGCAAGTTGAACAAATTAATGAAAAAAGGAATACATAATGACCTATACACACCTAAAACATAGCCTTGAAATAACAATACTATGGGAATAATAAATCAGTTGTAGTTGAAGATTTTAACATACTTGTCTCAGAAACTGATAGACGATGTAGACATTGAACTAAAATGTAAAAATGTTTAATAACACGATTAATAAAAATTTACATCAAATGGAGAAAAGAAATTCATTTCGAGAAAAAACAGAACCTTCATAAAAATTACCTATGTACTGGCTTCAAAGGAAGCTTTCATAAATCCCAAAGAATTAATATTCTACAGTCTGTTTCTGTGACAATACAGATGTAAATTACAAAATGATATATTTACAAAAACTCCATGTCTGAAAATTAAGTAACTCATACCTACAGGTTAAAGCTATGATTGCATGGGTAATTATGAAATACAGTCATTGCTCTTATAGTACAGATTATGTATTCCTACAAAAGTACTGTGTCATGGAATTTTGCACACAACACGCGCGCACACACACACACACACACACACACACACACACAAAGTAGCAGGACTCAAGGGTAAAAAAATGGGTGAGGGGTTATGGTAAGCAGAATTTTTAGGCATGACCCTCAAGATTCCACTGTCTAATCTCTGGTACCTGTGAATTTAAGGACATATCACTCCCATAATTTAGTTCTATTACATGGCACAGCTGACTCTAAAACAGGGAAATTATCCAGGTGGATCTAATTTAATCATGTGAGGCCTTAAAAGGAGAGAACTTTCTCAGGTGGCAGAAGAGGAGGGTATAAGAGGAAGTCAGAGAGATCGGAAGCATGAGAAAGACTGCATAAATCACGGCTGGCTTGAAGACGTAGGGGGCCACATGAGAAGGCCCTAAGAGCAGAGAGCAGACACCAGCTGACAGACAGTCAGGAAATGGGGACCTCACTTCTACAACAAGAAAGAACTGAATTCTGCCAATGACCAGTGAGTTGGAAAAGGACCGTTAGCCCCAGATGAGAACTGAGCCCTGGTGGATACCTTGAGTTTAGCATGGTGAGACCCTAAGAAGAAAATCCAGCCAAACCATGCTGGACTTCTGACCTACAGAAATTTTTGTGTTGTTTCAACCACTACACTTAAGGTAATTTGCTACACAGCAAGATAAAAATAATACAGGCGTAGAACACTCAAAAAACATGTACAGTTTTTTAATATAAGTAACACAGTAAAAAAAAAATTCAAAAACTGCTCTCCAGTTTTAAATATTTAAATACCTAATAAATAAATACTATAATAAACATGAGTTTTCTTTAATTTTTGGCTCCAGAATTTCATACATCTTCATTAGATTAGCCCTATTAGATTTGTTGTTCAAACCATCTGCATCTCTGCTAACCTTTTTTTCTGTTTGACCTGTCAACAAACAAAAGAGGTGAGTTGAAATTACCCACTGTGATGAGGGATTTATCCATTTATCCCTATAGTTTTATCAGGTTTTGCTTTACATATTTTAGGGCTATTTTATTAATTACACACACGTTCAGAATTGTTGTATCTTTTTGATGAATCAAACCTTTTATCATTATCTAGTGACCTTTTCAAGTCCTAAGGTTTATATTTAAAACCTACTTTTTCTGCCACTAAAATAATTATATCAATCCTCTTTTGGTAAATATTTACCTGATATATCTTTTCTCATGCTTTTATTTAAAATTTTCTATTTTCATTATGATTTAGCCTCCTATAAAAAATATGAAACTAGATTTTTAATCTCATCTGACAATCTCTTTTAATTTGAGGATTTAGACTTCTATTCAAAATGAGTGTTTATATATGAGAATTTGTTGCTACAACTTTAGTTTCTAATTTCAATTTAATGAACATTTTCTAATTTCTCTCTTTTTTTAAATCTACTTATTTATTTACTTATTTAATTATTTATTTACTTATGGCCGCATTGGGTCTTCGTTGCTGCATGCAGGCTTTCTCTAGTTGCGGCAAGTCGGGGCTACTCTTTGTTGTGGTGCATGGGCTTCTTATTGTGGTGGCTTCTCTTGTTGTGGAGCACAGGCTCCAGGTGCATGGGCTTCAGTAGTTGTGGCATGCGGGCTCCGTAGTTGTAGCTTGCAGGCTCTAGGGCGCAGGCTCAGTAGTTCTGGCGCATGGGCTTAGTTGCTCTGCTGCATGTGGGATCTTCCCAGACCAGGGAATACCCTGCCTTCTTTTTAAATATCAATACCTACAGCTTCCCCCCTAGCAACACAAAATATTACCCTGCTCTCCTATCTCTTGGTGTCTCTACCTACCCACATACTCCACTCCAAACTTTCCTCCTGATACTCTGTAAAATTTTAATTCTGTGTTCTCAGGCATATACTTTCTCTTTCCCTTTCTTTTAACTTCAGAGACAAAAAAATACCCAATCTTTGCCAAAATTTTTAATCACCCTCACTTTACATATCTCTTTCAGCAGCTACTAGACTTGTTTCTCCATTTATATGACCGCTTCCTTCAAAAGTATTTTCAGTGTGGCTCTTTGCAGTCTCGTAGACCTGCAAATACTTTTGTGATGTGTTTGCATTTCCATGTTAATATGAATGGATATAAAATTTTAGGTATAAAATACCATGGGTCCTTACATAAGAAAGGACAGGGGGGTGTGACATGTAGAGACATGGAGGGCTATGTGAAGACAGAGGCAGAGACTGGACACATGCAGCCCCAAACCAATGAACAGCAAGGAATGCCAACAACCAGAAGCTAAGAAAAGCCATGGAAAATATTCTTCCCCAGAGCCTCCAAAAGGAAACAACTCTGTTGACACACTGATTTCAAACTTCTGACCTCCACAACTGTGAGAGAATAAATTTCTGTTGGTTTAGGCCACCCAGTTTGTGGTCATTTATTACAGCCGCCCAAGAGAACTAACACTTACAGGTTGGCATCTGTTAATTGTTTCTTCCCATGAGACTAGGTCACATTTTCCTGGCTCTTAATAGGTTGAGTGATTTTGTATTGTATCCTAGACATTATAAACACTAAACTGTAAAGACTCTGGATTATATTCTATTTCCTCAAAGAGTGTTGACATTTTTATCTTGGTAGACAATTCACTTGGTTAGACTCAGACTACAAACTGTCACACCTGCGGTGGGGAGAGTTCAGACCGCAATTCAGTTTTTTAAGCCCTAGTTGCATGATGCTTCCAACTTGTCCCATGCGTCATAATTTAGGAATTAGCCAGAAACTTGGGCTGAGTTTAAATACAGAATTTGCAGTTCCTCTTCTCTAGCTCTTTCCTTTCCAGGAATTCCTCCCTCACACCCTGGCATCCCTGGTCGACATGGGCTCTTTCTCCTATTTCCTCTGTCCAAAAATTCAGACGGCTCTGTGTCAGTTTCAGCTGCCACTGAGCCATGGAAATTACTCAATGGGAGTTGCTTGATTCAAGTTTCAAGTCACCTCCAAAATCTGCCTACTTCATTTCAGTTTCCAAATCCCTCAATAAGTTGTTTTTGGTATTTTTGTCTATAATTTATAGGTTTTATTTAATAAAGAATTAGCTTGTTAGATGCTCGCTTCTCCAAACCAGAAATTTCAGCATCACTTGATAGGTGATCCCAATGTACAAGGTAAATCTATTCTAAGGTTTAACCTAGGGTTGATTTCTCGGGTGTGGAAGCCAGTAACCCATGTTAACTAGTCAACTAAGCAAGAACTGGAAACCAAGCCAGAATATGGGTTCATGTTAATTTGCCTCTGATTCCAGAGCCCAAGCTCTTAGAAACTCTTACAATTAATTGAGATCAAAAGTAACCTGAGTTTTAGAACAGAGCTATTTTGTAAACATTCGATACTTCTTAGAGGCGAGGACTCAAGATTTGGTCTCCTACCCCCATTTAAAACCAGTTTTGTCTTGGGACTTCCCTGGTGGTCCAGCGGTTAAAGACTGCGCTTCCACTGTAGGGAGCATGAGTTCAGTCCCTGGCGGGGGAACTAAGATCCTGCATGCCATGCGGCACAGCCAAAAAATAATAAAAGCAGTTTTGTCTTGATAGTAATTTTCCAAAATAATGTAAAGAATACATTTATTCTTTTATATTCAGAGCGCCATCACACCATTCATTAAAACAAAAATAAAAGCAAGCCAACTATGCCCGTTATCAGCAGATATTCCTCCCTGAGTATCAAAAATCTGTATTTACAACTATGCCATCCAGAGCATTATGGTGTTTGATAGTGTTAAACCAGTTTATGCTGCATTTATCAAATGGCTGGTAGCAATTAATAGCCTCTATGTGAAATCTCATTTTTTTGAATAGCAGAAAGAATCCCAGATCCCCTAGAGGCAACTTCATCAACCATTATTTCCTTTGTCACTTAAATAGTGAGCCCCGGCAAATTCTAATTTGAATCTGTTCATCTTGGCCCTTGCCTTGCATTATAATTGAAAACGTAATTTCCAGCCCTTCTTCACAAACGGAATTGTTGTTATTATTCTGTTTTCCACATGTGAGAAGCTGTCACCTCTGTCAGCTTCAGCACATCTCCATTTGTGACTCCAAAACCAGACTCACAGGTCTGAACACACGCTGTGCATCTCAGGTGGAAAGGTAATTTCTCTCCTAACGCACCAAGAGACCTCATGATAAGAGCCAAGTCCCTGGTTTGCATATTTGTTCCCATCACCTCCTAACAACATATTAATGTATCTAATTGTCCTCCACATATGCCAGACATCTCTACTCCTTGGATATTCCCTGACAGGGGATCCAGGAACCGTTATTACCTAGTGCCAGAAGGGTGCTACTTAGGGCAAGATTATATTTGATTCTCAGTCCTCCTCCATGGAAACTAGCCTCTGGTTGCTACAGTCTTGCTCGGATACCCTCTCTCCCTAACTGTGACCATGACCCAGTCCTTTCTTATGGAGAACAAAGTCCATTCCTCTTTAGTTCCTATCACTCCAGAAGCTGGCCACCTGGAAACAGAGAAACAAGATTTGGCATCAGAAACAGTGTGAGACCCAGGAGGTAACTTCAGGGGTGGCCAAGGGAGCTGTTAAACGTATCCCACTCAAAGGGCATCAGCTAATAAGCATCCTTATCGTAGTGGACCAAAACAAAACGCTGTCTGTAAGCATTTCCAAATTCTAAGAGTAAAACACCATATGTCTCAGGAGTGAAGACAATTGTTTTTAAGGTTATGGGCCCACAGTGGGTTTTTTGCAAAGAAGTGGAGGGACTGAAGAACCAAGAAGAACAGAACTAATCTGCATGATAAAGCAGGTCCTTTTGGGAGAAGCTATTGCATTATAAATTGAGTTTAGGGTTTCCTGGGATATCAGGTAGAGGGAGTACCAGAGAGAGGCAGAATTTAAGTAAGAGAAAATGGAAACAAGGATTCTTATCTGAATGAATGAAAACAGTGGGCCCTTAATATCAAGGAGGGAGGCAGGGCTTAATGTCAGGTCAAGGAGGGGCTTCCTGTGATGCTGCATGACCAGTGATGGGCTTCAGGGGCAGGGCCATCTGGATGACTTCTCTGTCCTCATCCCCCTGGATAACTCCAGTCCTCAGTCAAGTGTGTTAAACACAAGAGTCTTAATATGCTGTGGGGAAGCCTGGGTCCACACTTGGGACAGTGAGTGATGGGGAGGAAAGTCTTGCTTTAACTCTCCATCTCCTGTGGCTAACATGAAGCGGCAGCAGAGCATCGAGAGAGAATGGGCGTCTGAGAGCACCAGCAGCAAAGTGAATGGGTTCTACGGTAGACTAGCAAGTGCTAGTGAGTTGTAAAATGACAAAGAACAGAGAACAAACTACCCTTTCCTCCAATATACTATTAGCTCCAGCCAAGACCCTTCTATGATGTGTCTAGGACACAGGCAGGCCGTGATAACTAGGTTATACTGAGTCCAGGTTGTGAGCAAGGATGTGTCGTGGGAAGGCAAACTTGGGCCACAAAAATCTGAAATCAAGTAAGGAGTGCTCAGATCCATCTCACCTAATTGCTCACCAGGTACTGCAGTATTTGTATTGGCTCAGCTGTTGGTAAGTTTGCTCTTGTGTGGGTTCATATTAAAGGCATCCCTTTCATAACATGCAATGTTTGGACACCCGTGTCGTCTTGATTTGTGTGCGGAGCGCTTTCTTACTCAGAAAAGGCCTCTAACCGAGGCTAAACATTTCATCTTTCTACACTGCAACGTCCCTAACCACCAAATTCACTGAGTGCTAACAATACACAGGCACCTCGGCAACACTGAGATCACTGAAATTCAATCCCAAAGAAGCCCCTCAAAGCAATCAGGGTAGACAAGCAAACTTTTGTTTCTCATCAAAGACTAGCTCACAGACATAGCAGGACCAGATGTTCTAAGAAACTGCCGATATTGCCAGAGACTATGGATCTCAACTTGGTTAGAAATGAGAAGAGAGTTAATGTTTATTGAAGTCCTACTTTGGGCCAGGGTAAGTTAGATATTTTCACAAACATGTGATCACCAAACCCTACAATTCCTCTGCAAAAGTTAGACATTATGAGGAAACAGGGGCTTAAACCAGGCTGGGATCTGCTTGGCCCAGGTCTAACTCCACGGCCCAAGATCTTCCCATGCTGACATCCTGCCCCGGAGGTACACAAGTCATAAAGGTACAGCTAAGTGACTGCTCACAGGATGGAATATTCTGGTGGTTCCAAACTGACAGTTACAACCTATTTGTACATCATGACTTTAATTCAATCAGTCTTGACCAACATTAAAAAAAAAAACCAAACAGAATAGAATAGAAAATATCACAACGTGGATTTGAACTGCATAGATCCACTTATACATTGATTTTTTTTAAATAGTAAATACTACAGTAGTACATGATCCACAGTTGGTTGAATCGGGGCATGCCCAACCGCAGATATGGAGGGATACAGATTTTTGATGGTGTAGAGGGTCAGTGCACCAATACCTGTGTTGCTCAAGAATCAATTGTACATTGCGCTAAGTATAGGTAATTAATAATTTGTGGGAAAAAACGTGTGTGTGTATATATATATACATGCCACACACATGTATGAACTGCATCATTGTGTAAAATATGCTTCTTTTTTTTTTTCTGTACGCGGGCCTCTCACTGTTGTGGCCTCTCCCGTTGCGGAGCACAGGCTCCGGACGTGCAGGCTCAGCGGCCATGGCTCACGGGCCCAGCCGCTCCGCGGCATGTGGGATCCTCCCGGACCGGGGCACAAACCCATGTCCCCTGCATCAGCAGGCGGACTCTCAACCACTGCGCCACCAGGGAAGCCCAAATATGCTTCTTAATATGAGTTTTGTTCAAAGACATTTGAAAAACTCTTAATTGAAATTAAGACAGGAACTACTGAATAGTAGAATCTCAGGAAATTTCACTGGCCTGGTGGTGTTCTACATGCAGTGAGAGCCAGGTAACCTGAACCAATCTGATTCAGAGAGAAAGCCTTCAAAAAGCATGTCTATATCCCCAATTTCCATAACATCCCACTCCTCATACTGCTGGTTCTCAACCATTAACCCATCACCATAACCCCTGCTTCCATGAGAAGGAAGGAGGAGAGGGTAGGTGGACCCCATCAATCAATAGGGCTACTGCTGGCTCCCAAGTCCCTGGTCCTAGGAGGCTCTGACTCCACCTTCTCCATTGGCCATGGGACGTCCTCATAGACCTCATACTATGATATACCTGACCCTATGATATTCCAAATGGGCCACAACCAAGAACCACAGGCCTAACCTCAAAATTCCTTAAATCTAGCTTCTATGAACCAGACAGGAGAAAAGCAGATAATCCTCCCCTTTCCCACGAAGAGCCTTGTTGGCAACTACTAGGAAGTGTGTTTGTTTAACAAGATGTCCCGGCTCTATCTGGACTAGCTAGAGGTACTTCGCAGTGCTTGTCTGGTCAGCACTTTCCTGCCTTGAGACACTCTTTTGCATTGACTGGGGAGGGAACAACTTTGGAATGTGTTCCACCACCCTCCAAGTTTATCATTAATTCTGCTTGAGTATGACACATCTGTTTGCCACTGTAACTATAGTAAGCATTTGTCTTCCATCCCTTCTACTCGCCTCATCTTTCAGGCATCTCTGTGCAAGCTTCTTGGCAGTACCTGGTACGGGGAGAAAAGAGAGGAAATGATCCTTGCTCACAGCAGCACTTCTTCACGGTTACAGGCAGCTTTATAACTGACAAAGCACCATCAAAGCCTATCTCAGCTAATCATCTATACAGGAGGCACTCACCTAACCCTCAGAATTGTCAGGACCTCGAAGATCCCAGAGGCGAAGTGCCTCACCTAGGCTCACGTGGCCTGTGTGTGCTGGAGAACTGAAGCCCGAGCCGGCTCATCCTAAATGCCATGCTTGGACAAGAGCCGGCAGGGCTCACCGCAGACAAGCCCACCATTCCAGGACCTTAATAATGACCATGATTACCACGGCACAACATGGAGAATGTGATGGGCTCTGCTCTGTGATGAACAAGTTCCAGGGAGCATCTCATTTGTTTTTCACTGCAACCCTTTAAGTTAAGGAGCATTGTTCCGCCCATTTTGTAGATGAGCTAATGGAAGTTTAGAAACAGTGAGAGCATTTATCTGAGACCTCTTGGCTAGGAAGGAGCCCTCTGAGACTCGAGCCCGGGCATGTCTGCAGGCTACATCATCTTACACACACTTAGTCCTTCCTTCTTTTAAAACCCTTCCATTTAACTCATTAGATTCTCTTTATATTCCTCTATTTAGAATCTTTTTATCCCCTTTTACAAATGGGGAGATAAGGCTTAGAAGAAACTGTCAAGAAACAGAATTTCAGACTTTGAAGGGATGCCAGAGCTCAATTGTTCACTTGTTTTATTCTCTGTAGATGAAGAAACAGGTCCAGAGACATGCAGTGACTCTCCCTATATCACACAGCATATCAGCGACAGAGCCTGGATGTAAGCTCACATCTCCTAAGCCCCTACCTCTGCCCCAGGGGGCTTCTCCTGATTCTCAGTATTGGGGAAATAGCCATTTCTGGTCAATTTATTTCATTTCCCTGAGCCTCAGGTTATTAGTTTGGCCAGAGCTGCCATAACAAAATACCACATACTGGGCTTAAAAAACAGAAACTTATTTCCTCACAGCTCTGGACACTAGAAGTCTGAGATCAAGGTGTCGGCAGGTCTGGTTTCTCCTGAGGCTTATCTCCTTGGCTTGCAGATGGTGCCTCCTTGCTGTGTCTTCATGTGACTTTTTCTCTGTGCATGTGAAACCCTGGTGTCCCTCTTTTATAAGGACACCAATCCTATTGGATGAGAGCCCCACCCTTATGACTTCATTAACCTTAATGACCTCTTTAAAGGCCCTAGCTCCAAATACAGATCCATTGGGGGTTACGGCTTACACATATGGATTTAGGGAGGACACAGTTCAGTCCATAACAGCTTCCTGATCTCTACCATGGGAACAGTATCATGTTCCTCACTCACCGCCCTTCCAAGACTGTTGGGGGATTAAGAGGGTGAACAGAGATCATCTGACACAGTGCCCAGCTTAGGGCAAGAGCCTGATCAACGGTTGTTTGCTTCCATCCTGCCCTCCAAGTAGGGTAGAGAGCAGAGGATGGAGGATGGAAAAAAGTGCTAATGCATTGTCACTTGGAAGCAGAGTCTTGCTGGTGTCAGGGGAGTAACAAGTTCTCCAGAGTAAGAAAGCAACTTACTGTTCGTTATGCTTCCAATTGCCACAGTTGGCATATTATGTTAAAGACACTTAGTGTCGGAGAGAAGAAAGCTGCTTTGCAGGCATAAAGAACTTTATGGAAGCAGAGACTTTAGCATGCTTCATGCTGATTGACAGAATGTCTTCTCTTTAAGTGAGAGGCTGTCAGGCACCATACTGTTAAGAGCTTATCAAATTTGTACACAGAATATTCTTTATTGCATCATTCCATCAGATCCTTGCAATATTTGTGTAAAATCAAATGGAGAGTCATGCTAAATGCCGGACACTATAAGATCTCCATTGTCAGGTGATGACAAGTCTCATTTTTTTAGAGACCAATGACCAAATGACCTGCCCCCCACCTACACACACACACACACACACAACCACAAGGCCCTTTCTTAGGTTCTAATCCTTGCCTAGTTGCCCTTAATCATTTTTAAAAAATGGAAATACAAAGCAAGGATGGATGCCAGTGACAGTGGACACATTAAATATTTGCTCATGGGTAACCACGAGCAACTCACAGGACAGGCAGGTTCAAGGAGCTCAGAGCCAGGGTTCTAGCATGAGCTCAGCCATCAGCTGCACAAGCACTTAACTTCTCAGTTCTCAGTTTCCTCACCTGCAGAATGAATTGGTTCACTGAAGGACCTCCATGGCCCACCCAACCTGGACCATCCAAATGATGCTATGAAGGTCACTTTCCCCATGCCCAGGCCTCTCTTGCTCCGTCTCCGACCAGCTCAGCTCTTTCACCCACTCCCTGTGGTTCTAGAGTCTGTCCATCAGCCCTGACCTCACTCCTCAGCATCAGCATCAGAGACACGTCTCCCAGGGACCTTTAGGAATTCCATTGTCACTGAAACTCAAGATACTCAACAATGGACTTAAGTCTGTTTCTCTAAGCTCTTTACTCATCTGGGCTTCTCCATCCTGTCAGCAGTACCCACCATGGAACAGAGGGAAGACCACAGACTCTGGAATCAAAGAGATCTGAGTTTGAAACCTGCTTCCAGAACTTCTAGGTACTTCTTTCATTTCCAAGGACTGATTCAGGGTTTACCCTGTGCCAAGATGTTTTGAAGATACACAGATGAAAAAGACCTGCCCAACTTTCGAGGAGCTCTGTGTCCAGCTACAGGACACTGAGAAGAAGAGCCAACCTCTCGGAGGCAGAACAGCTCATACAGTCACCTCCCAGGGCTGCTGTAAACTAACCTTCATAAGTAAAGCCCCGTGTTCCACTTCTGCCCTTTCTCTCCTTTACAGCTCACACTGATTTCTCCCTCTGTTCCCAGGGACGTAAGGCCTGACTGCTCTCTGCCGTTACCACACAGTGCCTGACCTGACCTCCTCCTTGGGTACAGGCGTCTTAGTTCGCTGGACCTCTCACAGTTCTCAATACACAGAAGGTGTCCAGTCAAGGATCGCCATTGCTGTGCTGTAAGGATGACAAACGTCAGGCTAGAGAGCTTTTGAGCTCCCTGCGGACAGGGGATTTGTCTTTCTCCTCTGGCCTTGGTGCAAAGCACAGAGCCTGGCACATAGTAGGTAGTTAATAAACAATAATTGTCATCCTACCACACTGGAGGTTCCCGATGCTCACGGTTCTTTGTTTAAACCCTCATCTCCCTCGTGTACGTGTCAAGGAAAATTAACAGCATGATTTGGGTGAACAACAGGGAAGCCAGCACAATTCTCCCTGACTTCACCATCACAATTAGTAATAGACTCGTTCCCTCCCTTCTCCCTCCCTGATCTTTTCACTGTTCAGTAAAGAATGAAATGTGCTGATGAAAACTCACAAAAGGTGCTGAAGCCCACTGAAAAGGCAAAGAGGGGGAAAAAAAAGATTTTTAGGAAAGAAGGAAGCACAATGGTAGGAATAATAAACCAAGGCACCAGGAACATCTCTGCCAGGTGGCCACAAATGGTTTTCTATTTCTGTCCTTGTCAAGTGCATCGTTGGATGAGACCATGCACAAATACTTCCTCTCTGACAAGAGACACCTTTGTGCAGTGAGTCCTTCATTAGTTCTCCTCTATCAGGTGATCTCATGTTCCTCTGGGCAGTTTTATTAGCACTCTCGATCCTCGGAACACTTAAACCAAGTCACCATCACACTGACCATTATTAGCATTGCTCAAAGTACATGTTCTAAAAACTCATATTAAAAATGCCCTGATTCATTTCCAACTAAAGAGTTTTTAGCCCAAGGAACTTGGCACATCTGTTTTAGAAATCAGTCATCTATGAAAGGCTTTTCTCTTCTGTACATTCTGTAGGCAGAGAGCAATAACCCAGCAGGCTTTCCTTTATCTTTGGAAAAAGGAGTCAAAATTCCATTTATAAAGCAATCCTTAAAATAACTTGGAGAAACATCTGGTTCCAGTGAGTGGTCCAGGTCAGGATGGCAGTCACCAATTAGTTAACCACAGAAAACAGATGGATTTTCAAACATGTCTACCAAGAATGATTTGCTGAGTGCCTGCTTCAAGCGCCAAAGCTTCACTTGGTGCCCTTGCCCCCAGGTTGATGATCGCCTCAGTGGGAACATGGCAGTGGCAGGTGGGAAGTTGATGGGAACAACACAGGACCAGGTGGTCATGGTGGAAGAGGTGACATGTGAGCTGGACCTGATAGGCAGGGTAGGAACTGGATGGAGGGAGAGAGGAAGGCAGGCATTAGTGGGGCCTGTATACAGGGCCTGGAGTACCCTTCGTTCATCTGCCTGACCTTCCACCAAGTGCCAGTGGGGGCAGGTCCAGAGCCAAGTAGGTGGAGGCAGATTAGCCACGATACTAGTGAAGGTTAAGGTCATATGAGTATGACCTGCAAAGTTTGTATAAAATTTGCAAAAGGTAACTTAACTTCAATTGGTTTACTGCTGTCTCTTACCAATCCAATTTACCCTCCATTATCTTTCCCCTTCAGAGTCAGGGGCCATTATAGTGGTCTTGAGCATCAGGGTGGATGCAGCTTTCGGGAAGTTGAATTGGGTAAACATTTTGAGTTTAGTGGAATGTATTTATGTAGAATATGACAACTCCCAAGTAAAACTAAGTTATTGCTAGACATTCTAGATTCCAGGTACATTCCTAACAAAATCAATTCAAAGAGCATTGAAGGTTAGTCAATGAACAACAACAACAACAACAAAAAAGGGAAATGCTCTGAAATCTTATAGTTCTCATAGGAAAAAAGCTTGATTGTTTTCCCAAACTTGACAAAAATCCTAAGAATTTACCTGAAATTACTAAGTTGTGAAGCTGAATGAAATTATTCTAAATCATGAATAATAAAAACCAATTTCAATCAACTATGATAAAGAAAAGAGTGAATTATCTTTCTGTTTTCGCTACAGACAATATTCCAAAACATTGTCATGGGAAAAAGTGATCAAAGAGTGTGAAACAAAAAGTGTACAAATAAAGAGATTTATCAGTTGATTCACTGATTAAAAACTGAGCGATTTCTCCAGTTTGGTACACTTGTGGTATATGTCAGCTTTTTAACATTTGTAATTTGGTATGATTTCTTTGCTTATTCTAAATTAATAATTTTATGCCTAATTTTATATTCTTTTTCCTAAAGTCGATCCCCTAAGATCAACAGAGTAACTCATGAAACACATTTTTTAAAAAGCACATAAAGGGGTAAAGTGAGGGCCTCGAGGAGGGATCTTCTAAGTCAGCCTGAGGTGTTGGAAAGGAGGACAATGTGGGAGAGAAAAGGATAGCATTTGGGCAGGTGTCCCCGAAGATGACAGAGCTCAGAATGGCATGGTGGGTAGAGAAGGCAAGGCTGCCCACAGCCAATAGACCAGGGCCATCTTAGGTGGTTGGGTTCTGTTTCACCCCCCACAAGACACTCTTCTTTTGTTCTCAAGTAATTGAGTCCCTTTGAGCACTGCAACTTCTATCCATGTTTTCACGTCTTGCCATTTCCTCTAGTTCTTTATCCCAGAGCAGGTTTCCACTTGCCAAAAATCAAAAAATAAATGTAATCACTTCCTATATAAGTAGACACCATGCAACCACTACATTCAGTTCCAATACTTGCTCTATTATTAACTATTATTCTACTATGAAGTGAGGCCATTTTTCTTCAACCTGTCCTCAATGAAGACCTCCATCACAGAGCTTTCATGGCTCCTCAAATGACATCCTGGTCACTTCCTATCTGTGCCCTCCTGAGGAAGGAAAAAGGGACTGTCCCCTCCAGCCACCCTCTACAGTCATAACTAACCCCCTTGGAACACGCTGCTATGTTGCTCTTGGTTCACGTATCTTTTCCATAGCATATACAAAAAGGAAGTTAAACAAGGAGATAGTGCATGATTATACACTGGCAAGCTTTTCCCTTGCAGAAGGACCTGAGGCACTGCCTCTGGAAATGAAAAAGAACGTCTATTGTGTACCTGCCATGTGCTGCACATTGTGTTAACCACATTATAGACATTATAACAATTATTTCTCGAGCCAAACTGTGCAATAGATGTCATTATCCCAGAGAGGTTAATGGCCTTTCTGAGATCACACAGCCCACTGGAAGTGATTGCATTTCGCGGGCCTGAAAGCCTGCTCATTTCAGTACATCCATGGTTTTTCCTCCCTACTCCTGCCTCCCTCATCTCCCCATTTGGGTTTCTCTACCTACAAGTGCTTGAACATAAAACAGGTTCACTTTGGGTAAAAAGCACTCTTCAGTGAATGTTCCCTAAAAGGCAGAGGTATCACTAATACGGTTACTTTTCTTTCCCATTGGCCTACTCTTAGTTAAGCCACATCTTTGAGTTGATCTTCAGTTGCAAATATGGAGGACAACCTAATTTTAAATCAGCATTGGGCCAAGCACAAGATTACCTTTGCAAGGTTTACCCAGCACCCAGTGTTGACAAGCCATCCTTCAAAGAGAGCGGGAATGGCAAGGTTGAGAGATTCTAAACCTGGCACCACAAAGACTCTATTGAAAAAGAAGAACAGAATCCCCTGCCTCCTGTAGCAAACGCCATTCACTCCAGGGACTGGATGTCAGCACAAGCCAAAGCAGATCTCATTCATCCTTGTCCAACCCCAGGGAGCCAGGGCACTCTATTCAAGGCAGAATTTTCAAAGTTTCCCCATTCCCTCCTTGCCATCTCCCCACAGCCAGGTGGCCAGCTGGTTCTGATTGATCCCAACAATGTTTCTTCTCATATCTGAATTTCACAAGCATGTGAGAAGTCTCAGGTGTGGGTTTTTCCCCCTACTGCTTCTAATAAGCCAGGTCCTCACACTTGAAATAAAGCCCGCTTCAAGAGACTCTCCCTGGCTAGCTGTGCAGCCTCTCGGCAGGGGATTCCACTCTTTGGGGGCTTTCAGAACTTCAGAATCTAAAATCAGACGGTTGGAATGACAGCACGTGACGTGACCCCAGAGGAAATTTGCTTCCCTTTTTGTGGGATGTCTGCTGCTTTAGAATTCTCCAAGGAACACGCCTGGTGGAAGGAATCTTCAGGGGAATGAGAACAAGAAAGATGGGGTCAAGAGATTTCATTATCACTGGCAAGGGGTGTGGGTGGAGGTCCTGCCTGGGAGGCCCCTTGCTGCCCTGAGTGCCACACGTCTAGAGATTTAACGGCCAGAGCAGACCTGGAGTGATGGAAAGCCAGGATGATCAAGGGGAGGCAGGCTCTGCAGTGTTATGAAAGGTTTCAAACCATACAGCTTCCTCTGTCTGAAAAGACCAGGGCTCAGAAACAATCTAATCAAAGTCTCTGAAGATAATGATGAAGAGAAGTGAGAAGTTGTACATGGCCTTGTTCAGCTAACCCTACACATGAGGACTAGGGAGCAGCCTCCAAATTGGAAGAAAGCCATTTGGGAACAATTGAAAGGAAATACAACTTTACACAGCAGGTAGGAAACTTAGGGGACTTACTAGCCCTGGAGGTGGTAGAGGCCATTTATAAATAGACTCAAAGCATGTTGAGAGGAATTTGTGGAATAGGAGATACACTGTGGATCACTGCGAAGTCCAGATGTGTGACTAGAGTTCGCCATAATCTTTTGAAATTGACCTAACGCGCAGTTATCAAATTTCTTGTTCTATGTCACATGAGATGGATGACATTCACAAACACAACACACTCTCTCCAAATTTTGGCCTCTGGCATAATAAAATATGAGCTGTACCTCCAACTTTATCAGCTACTCAGGCAAAGATATTAGAATGCATGTGAATTGTTTTTAAAGGGGAAGATTCCTGGGTATCTGGGCCTAGGGTCCTGACAGGGGTGAGACTGTGTTGATGAGTCAGCCAAGGCAGGTCAAATACCAGGTCTACAGAGGGTTCCAGACTGACTCAATCATGACAAGTTTCTGAAACACTGCAAGGCATGGATCTCTGCAAGCTGTGAACATGTGCAAGTCTCTTAAACTATGTGAGCCTTAGTTTTCTAATCTGTAAAATGGGTACTACAAATAGCACATTGAAGTGTTTTTCTAAGATTACATAATATCTATAAGGACTCCAGGATAGTCTTTCATATATTGTAGAAACATGACATGGGTGGCTATCATTGTTTAATGCTTGCCAATGTAGCTGGGCCAGGACATGGAGCTGAGACCTTGTCTCAGGCAAGTCATGCTACCTTGAATCTGATTCCACAAAAATTGACTGGCTTAACTGCTGATATCTCTGGTAGCTATCCTGTCATATGAGGATACCTGCGTCAAAAATGCAATTTGGAACGTGAGTGAGGGGGTAGTTGGATTCTTCTAGAATACTGCAAATTTAACAGGTTGCTATGGGTTTAATTGTGTCCCCTTGAAATTCATACGTTAAAGTCCTAACACCCAGTACCTCAGAATGTGACTTTATTTGGAAATAGGGTCATTGCAGATGTAATTAGGAAAGGGAATCCTTGTTATAAAGTAGCAGAAAACTTGGCTTAATTGTGTTCTACTGTTTGTGGCAAGTAGAACTTGGATGTAATAAATTTGGATATTTTGAGGAGATCTCTAAGTCAAGTGTTGACGATATGGACTGATTTCTCCCTGCTGCTTATGGTAAAAGGTGAGAGGAGAGAGATAAACTGAAGAAGGAGCTGCTAAGCAAAAAGAAACCGGAACTTAAAAGATCTGGAAAATTCTCAACCTATGCATAATGCAAAAAAAAAAAAAAATGGCAACGCGTGCTCTGAAGAGAGCACCAGGGGTGTGGCCAGATAACATTTTGCTACAGAGAACAGTCATGTGATTCGGGGATCCAACAACCACCACAGCAGAAATGCCGCCAGCTTGGACTGAAGGGTACAGAGTCAGGACAGAAATGATGGAAAGCTGTCAGACTTTTGGGATTCTACAGAAAGGAAATGGGCGATAGAGCTGTTTGCCTGCAAACGTGTTATCCTTCAAGAAAAGGGAAAAATGACTCTGAGGGTAGGGCCACCTCCTTCGTTTCAGAGAGAAAAGCTACTTCTTCCATTCCAGAGGGCAGAGCTGCTGCTCGGGGCTGAGGAGGTGAGGTTGCTGCCTGGGTGGGTCCAGAGGACAGAGCATCCGGCCAAGGAGGGTTATTTGCAAGCCAAAAAATCCAGTGGAATTTACCCCGCTAGATTTCAGATTTGCTTGCCTTTTCCTTGTGATTTCTCCCTTTTGGAATGGATTATTTATCTTGTGCCTGTCCCACTGTTGAATTTTGCAAGCAGATAACTTGTCTGTTTTCACAGGTTCGCAAATAAAGAGGAATTTTGCCTCAGGATAAAATCATACCCTGAGTATCACCCACACCTGATTTAGATGATACTCGGATGAGATTCGGGACTTAAGAGCTGATGCTGGAATTAGTTATCTTTTGGAGACATTGGACTGCGGTGACTATATTTTGCATATAAGAAGGACATAAATTTGGGGGGACCAGAGGGAAGACTGCTGTGCATTCAACTGTGTACCCTCGAAATTCACTTGTTGAAGTCCTAATTCCCTGTAGCTCAGAATGTAACCTGATTTGGAAATAGGGTTGTTACAGATGTAATCAGTTAAGATGAGGTCATACTGGTGTAGAGTGGTCCTCTAATCCAACATGACTGGTGTCCTTATCGAAAGGGGAAATGTGGACACAGACATGCATACAGGGAGAATGCCATGTGAAAATTGGAGTTATGCTGTCACAAGCCAAGGAACTACCAGAAGCTAGGAGAGAGGCCTGGAAAAGAGCTTTCTCCAGCACCTTCAGAGGGAGCACAGCCACGCTGGCATCTTGATCTTAGACTTCTGGCCTGCAGAGCTGGGAGACATTAAATTTCTGTTAAGCCACTCAGTTTGTGGTACTTTGTTACAGCAGCCATAGCAAACTAATACACAGGTTCATACAAAACACCTAAACACAAATGACTAAAAACATTTTAGAAATGTTCCCATCAGATAGAAAATTAAACTCTTCACTTATTAGCAGTTGAATTCTGTCCACATGGAATGGTTCAGTCTTTCTGAAATCATTAGTGATTTATTGAAGATGGACTGATCACCTTGCACATCAGATTAAGATGAGAATTAACCCATTTTGAAAACCTCCAAGTTTGCACACCAAATTCAGGGAATTTATGAGCAAAGACTAAAAGGAACTATGAAAAAACCCAAGAGCTTTTGTACTAAGTAGGTGTCAGGGAGGAAGACATTTTCCTTTACCCCCAGGGTTCTTCAGGCTGGTCTAAGAATTAAATTGACACTGAGAGATTAACAGGAGAAAATCAAACAAAAGTTTAATAACGTGTGTACATGGGAGAGACTCAGGAAAATTGAGTAACTCGCCAAAATGGCTGAAACCCTCACCTTAAATACCATCTTCAGCTAAAGACACAAGAGGATGTTAAAGCTGGGGAGACTCAGTTATGGGCGGTGACCAGGAAAAGCACAGTAAACAAGGGTAAGGTTATTATGTGGATTGAAGTCAGTGCCTCTCCACTGATAAGTTTCTGGAGATTAGGTCATCCTTTTCTTCCTGGTACATCTATGAGACACCCTCACAAATGGAGATTACTCTGGTAAATGTAAATTTTTCTTACAAAAGGGTAACTCCTACTTGGTGTTCAGAGTTTTTCCCACATCTGCTGTTTCTTAGAAAATAACCAGCTTGGGCTTCCCTGGTGGCTCAGTGGTTGAGAATCCGCCTGCCAATGTCCCGTGGGGACATGGGTTCGAGAAGATCCCTGGTCCGGGAAGATCCCACATGCCATGGAGCAACTAAGCCCGTGCGCCACAACTACTGAAGCCTGCGCACCTAGAGTCCGTGCTCCACAACAAGAGAAGCCACCGCAATGAGAAGCCTGCGCACTGCAATGAAGAGTAGCCCCCGCTCGCCACAACTAGTGAAAGCCCGTGCTCAGCAACGAAGACCCAATGCAGCCATAAATTTTAAAAATAAATAAATAAAAAATAACCAACTTAAAATAATTAATATGCCAAAGAGATATATTTTGGGTGGGAAATTCTATTCCCCTACATAGGCATGGCAAAGGGTGAGTATATATAGATGATATATAGATACATACACACATATACACATACGTACATGTTTATGTACTCATACATTAAAGCTACACTGTCTTCGTGATGTGAAAGAAATCTATCACCATAAGTATGGGTTGGGTGTTTCCCCTCTTTAGCCTGGAGTTCTGCCCGTCTCCCTGGCTGGCTATGTTCTAAAGTTCAGCCAGCTTGTGGGGACTTCTCCAGGAGCACCTGTTATCATGGGGCCCACCCCTCCCTTTTGATTCTGACGGCCAAAAGTCACACCCAGAGAAAAAAAGCGCCCAGAAAATAACTGCACTTTAGATCAAAAGATTTTGAGGAGAAAAGAAGGAAAGTGAGGGCAACTAAGAGAGAGAGATATTGATTCTTTTCTCACAAATGAAGTCAGGATTATTCATTCTTGCCCTTTTTTTAAGGACAATTAATAGGAATTTCTAAAACTCAGAATGTTGAAATCATTAGTTGCTGATCACTTGAAGCCAGAAAGCAGCTGTTATGATTAACGGCTGAATTTTAAATATTTCGGGCGGATCAAGGAACTCTCCCACACCCCTGGCTGTCACGTGTGCCTCCCCAGGACGCTGGGGACAGTGTGATGGCATCTCCACAGGTTCCTTCCTCACTAGAATTCTGTGTAATTCAAAAAAAAACCCTAACTAAAATTCAAATCCACTCATTCATCAGGCAGCATGAGGTAGGAGGGTAGTAGAAAGAGTGTGGATGAATTTGGAAGGAAAAAAATGAATTTTGGTCTCTGCCATTTTATGCAAACTTAGGTATATCATTCAAATACCTGATTTTCTCACTTGCAAAATGGAAGTGAAGATGGTAAAGCCTTCTTTTTCTGATATATAGAAAATTCAAAAGAAAAAAAGAGCAAAATATTCAGTGCTATTCAAATGTAAAGTATTGGAACCTGCTATGTGCAGACACACGGACACTGATGAAACCAGATGGGGAGAGGGGTATTAAGGATGAAGAAGGCCTGACTCTGCCCCCAAGGAGATTTCAGGCCGGTAGGCACATAGAGTCATTTTACAGATAATCATGATTTCAAGGAGAAAAAGGAAATACCATAGAGGTGGGGGTGGGGGGCACTTCAGGCTTGGGGGTTGGTAACGAATCTAAGAAGGCTTCAAAGAAGAAGTGATATTTGTGGAACAAGTCAGCTGAGACCTGGAGGTCATGGTTCCTGAATTTTGCTGAGTTTGGGGAGCCAGAAGGGAAACCAGTGCCACTGAGAGAAAGTGAAACCTTCCAATTCCCTTGTTGAAGCAGGAACCCAGTGTTCTTGTTAAGCTGCCTGAAAGCATGGCAAAAATAGAACAGGTCAAGCGTGTCTCCATATCAAACCATTTCCATCTCTCCAGCATTACTAAAAATAAAAGGGCGATCATCTAGATGGGGATGATATGCCCTTGTTCATGTCTATCAGATGCTTTAAAGCCCCCCAAATCCTTGCTACACCTGAGATGAAGGAGAAGGAGACTGCCATGGTAGATGACTCTCTCTTGTCTCTCTCTCTCTCTCTTTTTTTTTAATTTGTCTAAAAAGAGAACAGTAAAATATAAAGAAATAATAAGAAGATGGAAACCATGGAGGATCGTGCCTGGCTCTCCTCCCTGGGAGCATGAGGAGAGTAATCCAGGATCTCCGTTCCAGTGCACCCTCTGCACCCCCCCGAGTTTCATCTCCTTAAAAGGCAGTTTTGATCACATCACCATTATACTCAATGGACAGGGCTCCCTGGTGCTTATGAAATTAAGCTCACATTTTTAAAATTAAAATCCTCCATGACAGGATCCCAACTGATTTTTCCAACATTATCTTCTTTCTTTTCCTTCATTATCTCTCCCTTTTGTTCCAGTGAAGCTGGATGACATGCTCTCCCTGAATCTGCTCGGAACTTTCCTGCTCCCTTCGTGATCAGGCTCCTGTTCCCTGGTCCTTAAAGCCTCTAACCCACATCCACCTTTCAAAATTGAAGCCATTGTTCTAGGACCAATTCAAATCTCATCCCCATCCAGTTAAACAATCATTTCTCTGAGCCCCTTCCATAAGCTCCTTCTGAATGCTCACTGGAGATGCAAAGGTGAGTAGCATCTGCCCTGCCCTCTACTTACTACTTCAGGAAAAAAAAGACAGACATAAACAATTAACTATAATACACCGTGCTGGTACGTATAATGCATTGTGTAGACAGACTCTTTAAATATTAATTCTGCTATTGAAAAGGGATCATGGAAGGCTCAGGGAGGTAGTGGAATCGCAGCTGGGGCTATAAGGAGGACCAGTGGATTTCCAGGTAAAGATGCAAGAATGGTGCAGGCCGAGGCACAGAGGCAAGTGCAAAACATGATCAAAAACAAGGACAGCTTCAAGGTGGTTGGAACCCAGAGTGTGTGAAGCAGGAGTAGGGCATGAGTCTGGAAAGGAATTTCTGGGACCTAGTGTGTTAGGTATGCCAGGGTAGGAGTTTGGACCTTAACCCACAGGCATGGGGTCTTTTAAGCCTCATTTTAGGATCAACATCTGATATTATATGTTTGATGTTACCTGATAACTCTGATAGCAGTATGGAGGGCAGCCTGAAGACAAAGACAGCAGTTAGGAAGCTATTCTTACAGTCCACAGAGGACAGAATGGGGAGTGTGTACCATGATGGAGGCAGTGTTCATAAAAAAGAAGGGATGCATATAAGGCCCCAGGTCTATCAGGACTTTCCTAACCTACCCCTTATCCTTGGGTAGATATTATTTCTCTCTGCTATTTAATTTAAAACACTACTCATATTTTTATATGCATTGGCATTTTTGACTCATATTACAGTTAGTTTTATGTTTTATCCGCCCACTACTAAATCAAAAATTCCTGAGTCAATTATGGTAGGTGCTCAAGAAATGAGTGAAGGTACTCATAAAAAATTGTCTTCGAATTGTTCGGTTTCCAGAAATAGAATCCCATACAACATAACTCAAAGAAAGGGAGGTTTATTATTAGGATGCTAAGATAGCTCATGGAAACGGGGGCCAGGAGACAGAACCAGGCCCCGGGGAAGGAACTTCCAGGTTAGGGACAATTATGAACTAACTCTCGGTGTCTGGATCTCTCAGTTCAAATTCTCAAAAGTGAAGATCTGACTGTCTACCCCAGGTTCACTCAACTGTGGCCAGGGAGGGGTGGTGTCACATGATACAAGCATGGCAAAGACAGTGCACCATTTCTGCTAGGGTTGAGCATTTCTTGTCTGGATAAAACATCTTTGCTAGAGAAAATAATTTCAAAATGCTTCACAGACATTGGTCTCAACTTTTCACAAGTCACAATCCTGTGAGATAGGAATGGGTCTTCCCCCCACTGCGCCTTAATCTCCCTTTTACAAGCAAGTAAAGAAGCTCAGAGAAGCTATGTGATCGGTTCAGTATCACACAGGAAGTCATTTGTAGAACAAAATATCTGAATCTAGAAATACACATTTTTCAAACCCAAGACTGTTTCGACCAGATGATGTGATGTTTCAAAACATTCCTAACGCGTTCATTTATTGACAGGTATTTTCTGAGCACTTATATGGACCAAACTCTGTGCTTGGGATTGGGATGAATTTTCAAAAGTGAATATTTTACTCATGTTGATCACAGAAGCAAGGTGAATCTTTCAACTTACCACTAAAGAAATGCAGCAAATGGGAAAGTGCTTTATTAAAGTACTGAAACTCGTCCCCAAAGTTTCTATAATTAGTTCAGATATTTAGTGATATTCTAAAGTTATTTTATTTGGCAATAATATTTAAGATTAATATATTCTCTCTGGTATCTATAGTAACCGGTCTGGTGGCGTAGTATGAAGATTGGGGATTTATTTATATTTAGGCTTCACCCAAGAGGAAGATTTTTGTATAATTTATTGCTACATTTAGAGAGCATAAAACCTTTAGGCCACAATGTGTAGTTAATATTCAGAATTAAGTCAGTTTATTATGCATCAACTGGTAGGTCAAATTCAGCTTTGTGTGCTATAATTTATAATACAGGTTTTTGCCTGGAGCAACATGGAAGCCCTGGAGCAGTGCGTGAATTATTACAACTAAATCGGGCACTACCTGCCAAAATATACACTATTGCTTGTATTTCTATTGCACGAAGACTATAAACATGATTTCCGAGAGCTCTGTGCTGCAAGGACATCTAAATAAAATATCAGTTTCATGATCGGTGTCAGCATTTAGAAACTTCTTTCCTTTACTTGCAGCTGCTGCAAGTCTGGGTTTCTGTGGCAATTCACTTCTTAGCCACTCACTAAATGGTAGTTTGCAGGCTTTATGACCACACAGTGTAAGCATATTTCTCTCTTTTAATGGGCGCACAAACTACCCTGCAGTACACTTATGATCATTATTAAAACTGTATTTGGAAAGCACCCTTAAATATGACATTTAATAAGCCAAGATATTTTAATAGAAGATTCAGTACATACTTAAACTATATTATGAATTTCTTTTGTTGAATACCGTTTGTGTTTTTGATCACTGTTTACCCAGCTCCTTAGCTAAGATTTCTAAACTAAAACATGGATGAGCTCTTTTCGGACTGTAGGTTTCAACTGTCTTAATTCCAAGGGATACACTATGCTCTGAACAAACGCCAACAAATGTGGTCACCTCTTGGTGATGGATAAGTGGATTTCCTATTTTACAGATCTATAGAAATTATAGAAAACAATTTTAATCTAAACATCTCAAAGTAGGAGAAGGTTCAGTAAACTCTGGAACACGCAATCTGGGTATACAGCCATTTACATGATGTTTACAAAGAGCATACAATCAAAATTTTTATATTACTGAATTCTGACCTAGCCTATCCCAGTGAAGGTCAAAGTCCAAAATTAATGTTAGAAAAATGTTAAAGCTCACCCAAGGCAAAATCACATAACATATCCCAGGCACTTGGGAGGCGAGGTAGGTTTCAGTAATCCCTGTCTCTTTCTTCTTCTGCCAACGGTACATGCTATTGGCATCAGTCGGAAAAATTTAGCCAAGGAGGAAAAGACAACCAGAAACAGATTTTGCCCTAATAAAAACTGGATACTTTTTATAGTCATAGTCCAAAAGTCTTCAATAAGGGCAGAAATCCTGGGGTGGAAATGAGCTTGGCATGTTCAAGGAACACCCAAACGGTCTGTATTTGTTCAGAAAAGAGTCCTGACTCAAACTTTTGGTAAACTAGCAGTTCCAGTTTGGGATACCAAATTTTAGTAACCCTTAGTACCTGACATTGTAGGAGTCTAATAAATAAACCTTAGTCCTATACAAAAACAAAAGTGAAAAAAAAAATGAAACTAACAATATCTTTCTTATGGATGCAATATTTGCCCATAAGAATCAAAGAAAAGTACTGGAATTTTAAATCAAATCCTTGTCCATCAGGAAGTTGGCCATAATCAAGCTTTAAAAATCACCAGACAATACCAGGGCCTCTCTCCCTTGTTCCAAGTTAGTGCAGCCAGAGTTGCTCATAGCTAAAAGCCTAGCTCACTGATGCTGCTGAGCTAGGATATCTGGAAATGCCTAGGGGAGACCCAACCGTTGATGTGACATCAGCTGTCTCATGTGATGCAGCAGGGGGAGAGAGCTGTCCAAGCAACTGTGGTACCTGGTTCGCTTGACTGTGTGATCTTTAGGGTCTTTCCAACACTGAAATTCTGCCTAAAAGGACCGGGATGTGCCAATCCCTCAGCAAGCATGCAACATGAACCTTCTCCAATATGGCACACTGCCTCCAAAAGGGCAGTCAGCTACTTTGAAGCAGTGATTCTATTTAATACGTGTTTTATATCATTTTGGCTTGAGCATGGAGCACACAGGTGTGGGAAGAGACCACCCCTGTCAGCCACAGGGGCCCAGCCCTGCCCCGGAGGTGCAGTTGTCATCTGCGATGGGGGCACTGAGCACGCATCTGAAGGTGAAATTTGGCTCCTGCCATGAACACATTTACTTGCTTGACTAAAGAAAACAGGTGCGTGGCCGCCTCACATAAGGGAACTCACTGCTCAACGGGACATGTGACTAGGCAAGCTGGAGCAGGTGTGCGCCTGGCAGGCAGACCCCAAAGAAGCTTCGGGAAGGCTATGGGACAATGACGGCAGTGTGTTACCTGGCTGCTCTTTTGTGTTGCCTCCCAAGCCCACAAGGCTGAGAACATGCCAAAGCCCTTACTACCACACCACCAGGGAGAATTGCAGGCAGCAGCTGGCAGGTTTGGGATCTAAGGCAGATGGTCTTTTGGGCAAATAATCACCAACTTGGGAGTCTCCATGCTTCAGGAAGCCCCTAAGGTTCAGTGAGGCTCCATCCTTCCATCCTTCACATATTCAACAAATATTTGTTAAGCACCTGCTAGTTTCATTATTTTAAAGCAGATTTTTAAATCTTATATGTACCACTTTTCAGGTTTCCCACATTTATGAAAACATCACCATATTCTTTCGGCTTGGCCCGGGATTACAGTATTTCCTGAACTCCAAGCAGCATGTTTGTTCTCATTTTAATAGTTTTTAAATCAGAAGTATTACAGTTGTTTCTTCTTTTCCTAAAAATCTATAATGTGGTATATATTGGATATAATTCTTTGATGGTATCTTAGCAAAAAGAACTATCATATATCAACCAATTCTCATTGACCATAATTAGCTTTTACAAACAAAAAGTTCTGAGTAAGACAATTTTTTTTTTTAATGGGAGAAAGAGAACAAACTACTGACACACACAACAATGTGGATGAATCTCAAATACATGACACTGAGTGAAAGAAACCGGACACAAAAGGCTATATCCTGTATGATTCCATTTACACAATATTCTTGAAAAGATAAAACTAAAGGGATAGAGAACAGATTAGTGGTTGCCAAAGGCTGTGGGAGAAGAGGATGGTTTGACTACAAAGGGAGGTAAGAGAATATTTGGAGGTGATGAAACTATTTTGTATCATGATTGTGTCGTGGTTGCATAACTGTATAGTTTGTCAAATCTCTTAGAACTATACACCAAAAAGGGTGAATTTTTATGGGAAGAAAGGGAAAATTATTTTCAAATAATTAAAGAATTATGTTGTGGGGAATGCAAAAAGAAGTTGGGGGTGCTTAATTATTATTGCAGTGCATATGAAAGACAAATTCTAAATATGAGGGGTCCACAGTGGTAGAAAGGTCTGGCCACATAATAGGGAAGGCCTAGATTTTACTCTAAATATTCTCAAATGCTGAGACAATATAGTCACAGAGCTGCTAAAGCATGTTTGTAACCTCAGATACATTCAGTGAAGAGAAGAGAAGGAAACTAGTCCCCTTTTCCCTTTCTTCAGGGGAAGAAAAAGAGTCCCTAGCACAGAAGAGTTTATTTCAACTTACAAGAAAGTAAACTCCACAAGGGCAGGGAGTTTGAATTACATACAGATGAATAGCTAGTACTCTAGAAAGTGTCAGACCCATGTCAGAAATAGTGTTGAATGAATGAGTTGAAGCTGATCTGACTAGATTTACTCAAATGATCATCCTCCATTTCCAAGTACATGGATATGTCAGATAAAATTTAAGAAAAGAATGTTGAGTACATAATGGAGCTCAAAATCAAGGTAGGTGACAAAACTAAAGAGAAAGGGGGTGACAAAACAAAGTCACTGTGGTGAGCAGAAAACAACTAAAATGAGCCACATGAAAGAAGATGGGACCCCCATCTGTGCCATATAAATGTGTGGAGTCTAAATTCATGACTTTCATATTGCATATTGTGTGATCTCCAACCTTAATAGAATTGGGACCAAGGAGCCCTGGCAAAGACAACCACCAAGTCACCATTGGCCTATGAGACTCCCACAGAAAGCAAACCTCACAAAAGTTGACCTCATAATCCAAGATTACAGATCAAGCAAGCTAAAACAACACTATGGAAAGAGATAGCTAATGCAACCGTTGTGCCTATAAATAAAAAGGCAATTTAAAATAGGCTTTAAAATAATTATGATTAGATATTCAAAGCAGAGGCAGATTCACTGTAAAGTTAATGAAGCTAATGCTTCTGGGCCTCTCACAGGCACAGACCCTTTGCAAAGCCCTGGGAGGGACCCTGGAACTGTACTCACATGGCCTCATATTGTTATAAAATTTACAAAAGATATTTTAACGTTAATTAGTTAAGACCACTGTCTCTTACCATTCTGCCTCATTCACACTTCTTATCTGAAGGTATGACAATGGCAATGGGCATCTTTGGGGTTGGATTAAACTTGAAAATGTATTTAGTTTGGAGTTCGTGGGACATATTTATGTGTTTCATAGTCATTCCCATGTAGTGACATGAAGGTATGGGACCAGAGATTGTATCCTACTATAAGCTTGTCCTAGAGTACCCTGCACCACGAATATGTAGAAAAGAAAAAAAATTGAAATGTATAGAGCCAGAGGCTCATATGTAAAAAATTCTTTCAAGTCTTACAGATAATATATGAAAGAAATTAGATCGAGTTTTCCCCAAATTTGACAGAGTTTCTCAAAATGCATGATATTGCCAAAAGCTATGTGTGAAACTGAAACTAACTTTTATAAACCACAAATAATAAAAGTTAAATTCTGATCAAATATACTAGAGAAAAGACTGAGTTATCTTTCTGTTCTCCCTTGAAAAAATATTATAAACTTGTTATAGGATGAGAAAATCAAGGATAGAGCTGTATCAGGCAGTTAATTAATAAAAGTATTTTACTTTTCTGGACTTTTTGTGATATTTGTGGTACTTGGCAGCTTTTTGAAATCTATAATATTTTGTGGTTTCTTTTCTCATTCCAAACAAATATTACCTAATATACTCAATTTTGTCTTTGTAATTGTTTACTCTTTTTCTTAAAGAGGGGCCTTCCAAATGTATAAGCTTTGGGTTCCACAAATCCTTGATCTGCCCCTGGTTCAAAAGTTAACAGCAGGAACAGAAATTATACGGCAAAAATAGGGCAGTATGAAAAAGAAAAGATTTGAAAGAGAATCAAATAGAAAATCTAGAAATAAAAATATAGAGTCAGTGAAAAAAAATTCAGTGGAAGAGTTGAACAGAAAACTAGACAGAACCACTGAGAGATTAAGTGAAATATAAAAATAGATATAAGGAAACTGTTCAGAATGGAACACAGAGAGACAGAAAATATGAAAAAGAGTTAAGACACATGAAAGGTATAGTAATTTCCAACTTACACATTATGTGTTCCAGAACATGGAAACAAAAAGGATGAAAAAGAGTAAATATTCGAAGAGATAATACTCAAGAATTTTCCAGAAATGAAGACAGGAGTCCTCATATTGTGGAAATATAAAAAATCATGAGCAGAATAAATTAAAGCAAATGCACACTTACACACACTGTAATAAAACAGTACATTATAAACAAAAAGACAACTTTAAAAGCCATCAGAGACAAAAAGAGAAGTGAACAAGCAATAACAATTAGGCTGACTGAAGACTTCTACCAACAACAGTAGATGCTGGAAGACAATGGAATATGCTATCCAGTTAAACCACCCACCATTAAAGAATGAATGCTAGGGCCCTAATGAAACTTAAAAGCTTCAGCACAGCAAAGGAAACTATAAACAAGACGAAAAGACAACCCTGAGAATGGGAGAAAATATTTGCAAATGAATCAATGGACAAAGGATTAATCTCCAAAATATATAAACAGCTCCTGCAGCTCAAGATTAAAAAAAAAAATAACCCAATCAAAAAAATGGGCAGAAAACCTAAATAGACACTTCTCCAAAGAAGACATACAGATGGCCAAGAGGCACATGAAAAGCTGCTCAACATCACTAATTATTAGAGAAATGCAAATCAAAACTACAGTGAGGTATCACCTCACACCAGTTAGAATGGGCATCATCAGAAAATCTACAAGCAACAAATGCTGGAGAGGGTGTGGAGAAAAGGGAACCCTCTTGCACTGCTGATGGGAATGTAAATTGATACAACCACTATGGAGAACAGTATGGAGGTTCCTTAAAGAACTAAAAATAGAATTACCATATGACCCAGCTGTCCCACTACTGGGCATATACCCAGAGAAAACCATAATTCAAAAAGACACATGCACCCCAATGTTCATTGCAGCACTATTTATAATAGCCAGGTCATGGAAGCAACCTAAATGCCCATCGACAGATGAATGGATAAAGAAGATGTGGTACATATACACAATGGAATATTACTCAGCCATAAAAAGGAACAAAATTGAGTCAGTTGTAGAGACGTGGATGGACCTGTCATACAGAGTGAAGTAAGTCAGAAAGAGAAAAACAAATATCGTATATTAACGCATATATGTGGAATCTAGAAAAATGGTACAGATGAACCGGTTTGCAAGGCAGAAATAGAGACACAGATGTAAAGAACAAACATATAGACACCAAGGGGGGAAAGTGGGTGGTGGTGGTGGTGGTGGTGGTGGTGGTGGTGGGATGAATTGGGAGATTGGGATTGACATATATACACTAATATATATAAAATAGATAACTAATAAGAACCTGTGGTATAAAAATAAATAAATTAAATTTTAAAAGAAAGAATGAATGCTAAACAATGGCATTTGTAGATAAAGAATGAGAGAGTTTACCATACACAGATCTTTTTTTGAAATACCTACTAAGAGTACACTTAAGGAAGAAAGGGAACCTAAAATGAAAAACAGGACTTCAAAAAGTAATGATAAGCAAAGACACTGGCAAACTTGTGGATAATTCTAAATAACGTTTGACTGCTTATCATAGAAATAATAATAAGAGAGAGAAAAAAATCAAGGAAATTAAACACTGGATAAAAATAAAATGGAAGGTATTAGTGGAACCATGCAAATACTAAAAGAAGATATAGGTGAATTTCTCTTTAACATCAGTATAGGGAAAGGCGTTCTAACTGTGACCCAAAATCCAAAGGTAACAAGAGAAAATGCTGATAAATGTTTCCATAAATAAACATTTATTTTTAAAATATTTTAAGTTATTGATAAAAAAGAAAAAAAACATAAGCAAAGACAACTGACAAACTGGGAAGAAATACTTGCAGAAGATAACACAAAGGGTTAACATTACTAACATATGAACAACTCATAAAAATTGAGGGATAAAATAAAGTACCAAAACCTGAATAGAAAAACGGAAAGAAGACATGAGCAGATAATTTACTAAAAGAATGATATAAATACAGCACCAAACATAAAAAACATATTAAACTCACTCATAACTTGATAAATGCAAATTAAAATGAGATCCCTTTTCTTATCAGATTAGTGAAATTTTCTAAAACTACACATTCTATTGAAAAATCTGTGGTGGAAGAGGAAGTAATAGCTCTCAAATAAAGTTGTGAAAATGGAAATTACTACAACTCTCTATGAGCTGTCAATATCTAACAAATTATATATGCATTTGCCTTTTGATGGAGCATTTCCACTTTTAGGAATTTACCCTGAAGATACACCTCCAACAATACAAAAATACATATGCATGAGGTTGTTCATGGCAGCACTGTTTGTCATTGCAAAATATTGGAAACAGTCTAAATACCCACATATAGGAGAGTAGTTGAACTATGGTACATCCACACAATGGAATATTGCACAACTATAAGCTAGAAAGAGGAAGATTCTATGAACTGTTATGAAATGATTTTCTAACTTTGTCTACTAAAAGAACCTAAAAGCAATGACACCACAGTAGCAAAGAGCACACCTAGCAACCAGATTTTGGTTTCAGAATCTGATTTCCAACAAAAGGAACCAGAACTCCCTGGAGAAATGGCAGATTTCAGGGCTAGGGCAGGGACGGCATAAAGTGAGCCTAGAATATCTTATGGTGACAAAAGTAAACAAGTGCTCAAAAAATGATAGGGGCATGTCTAAAAGCACAGAAGCCAACTTGAGGAAACTCCCAATGGCAAACCTGAGACGTTTTGAACAATAACATAAATGATGATAGTAAAAGATTATGACCCATAAGAATAAAAGTGAGTATACAGTGATAGGAATAAAAATATTGAATAAATACAGAAAAAGGAGAGCTCTTCCTTATAGTATATTTCAATTAATAAATGTAAAAGAAATGATGAACTAGAAAAATCACCATTTGCCAACACTGTTAATAGTAAGAGTCGTAGGCAAGAATCATCAATGGATGTTAAAATTAACGAGCAATTTTATGATGAGAATCGGGATAGCTGCATGTCACAAAATATCCCCTTACAAGATATTTCTCAATTGCAAAAGGAAATATAGTAACTTTACAGTGGAAAAACCTGACAGACATCCCCATAACCAAGTGATCAAAGTTAACATCACCAGCAACAAAACAAATTGGTATCACACAGTACTAAAGAAAGCACAACATCGTGTTTGTGGTATTCTTGCCAAAAATAAATAACCTGAATTTAATTATGAAGAAACGTCAGACGAACCCAAAGTGAAGATCATTCTGCAAAACGTATTTGGCTAGTACTCTACAAAATGTAAAGGTCATGAAAGATAAAGAAAAGTGAGGAACTATCCCAGATTGGCAGAGATAAAGAAGCTACGACAACTAAATGCAGTGAGTGATACTGGACTGAATCCTGGATTGGATCCCGGTCCTGGAAAAGTATAATTTGGGAACAACTGAAAAAATGTGAATACAGTTTACAGATCGGTGATTAGTATTGTACCAATGTTAATTTCCTAGTTTTGATAATTTTACTGTGATTGTTTGAGGATGAAGAAGAAGGATATGCTGGAATTATTCGTACTATTTTTGCAACTTTCTGTAAGTCTGATATTATTACAAAATGAAAATTAAGAAATAGATATATATTTAAAAGATTGCATATTAAAATTGTAGGAGTACCATTAAAAAAACGAAGAAAAAACAAAATTTAAGCACTCCAACAGAAAACAAGAAAGGGGGAAAATAGAAGCAAAGAAATAGCTCGTTAAATACCAAACAAAATAAGATGGTAGAAATAAGACCAAAGATATCAGTAAACACAACGAATAAAATTAAATTCACTAAGTTAAACAAAACAGAGACACCTAAATGAATTTCAACCCAGAAATACTCTGTTTTAAAAAATACACATTTTAAAAAAATTTTTTGGCCTCATTGTGGGATCTTAGTTCCCCAACCAAGGATTGAACCCACGCTCCTTGCAGCCGAAGTGTGGAGTCTTAACCACTGGACCGCCAGGGAAGTCCCTAAAGAATACACATTCAAAGCAAGGTTGAACACAGAAGTTGAATGTAAAGGAACTGATAAATTTTGAACAAAAAAGGAATTTAAAATTGTATATAGTAGGAGTATATTAGCAAAATGGGTAATAGAATTTATGGGAAAAAGCATAAAAATAAGAGTGTATTTTAGGATAATTGACCCTAGCTGCTATGACTGACCAACTCCTAAAATCCCAATGGCTTAATATATAAAGTCTGACATCAGTGAAGAGGCCTGCCTTCATACTGTAGCTATGATCATCTGGAACATATGGCCTCCAAGATGATCTCCAAAACTAGTCAGATGGCCCCAAGCTAACAGCAAGGATGCAGAGCACAAGCTACACCTGCCACAAAGAGGGAAAACTATAATCATAAAAGGGAAAACCCACCAATGAGATGTAACAATCATGAATTTGTGTGTGCCCAACGGTCTCTTCTCATGTAAAGCAAAAAGTGACAGAGTTACACTGATAAGTTGAAAATCAACAGCAAGTGGGAATTTTCTTCACACATCAGTTAGTAAGAGATCAAGCAAACCAAAAATTAGCAAATAGATAGATTTGAACAGCCCTAATGCCAATCCGGATTTAATTATACAGAGCCCTGCAACCCAAGTGGAGAATGCACATTCTTTTCACTTACATGGAACATCATAAGTTGATCACTCACTAGGTCAGAGAGGTTGTTTCCAGACATCCTATGGAGTCTATGTCATTAAGCATTCACAATATGACTTGAAAGTAATTATAACAAAAATAAAGCAGAGAAAGATAAAAGGCGTAAATTTAGAAAGTGAAATCATACTTCTAGGTAACCAATGAGTTAAAGAAAAAATTATAGAATGGAGGTTATGAAATATTTGGAACTGAATGACAAGGAAAGCACTATATATCAAATTTATGCTAGTCGATGACAGGAGAGAATTACAAAAAAATTTATAGTCTTAAATTCATGTATTAAATATTGAAAATAAATGAGTTAAACATTCAATTCAAGAAGTAGGAAAAGGAAAAACAGATTAAAATCAAAGAAAGTAAAAGATAATAAATTTAAAAGATAGGAGTAAAAATTCATAGAAAAAATATATTAACAATCTATAAAACTAAAAGCTGGTTTTTGAAAGACAAGTGAGGGGGAAAAAACCCTCAAGCAAGGTCACCCAATGAAAAAAGAAAGAAAAAGTGATAAACTGTACCTACATAAGAGTATACTATGAAAGAATTAAATTCTTATAAATTCAAAAAAATAGATGACATAGGAAATTATAGATAGATAATAGAGAGATATAGATACGGTTATACAAACAGATTTGTGTGTTTTCACACACATACACACCCATACACACACACACACACCCATACACACACACACACACACACACACACACACCCCCAAGAAAAAATGAGAATAACTGAATAAACCAATAACCATTAAATAAACTGAACTGCAACTCAGTAACTGGTTTTCCACATGACAAAAGGTAAATTGAATCCTTGGATCACACTCTACACAAAAATAAACCCCAGATAAATTAAATGCCTATATGTAAAAAAACTCCAAACTTTTATAATTATTATATAATAAAATATAGACTATATTTTGAAATAATAGGTAAAGCTAACTATATGGATCTGAATGCAGGCCACGTAAAGAATTCTGAAAATCATTAAGAAGAAGACAAATATACCACTAGCAAAATGGTCAAATATATGAGCAAGCAGTTCACCATAGGGGGAAACGTAATGTCCCTAATAATAAGTTACTTGCACATTTAAAACTACAAGATATGATCAGACAACTTAAATAATACCAAATGTTGGAGGAATGTGGGGAAACAGTAACTATCATACAACGCTGGCAGAAGTATAAATTGATGTAATTACTTCAGAGAGCAATTTAGCAATTGCCTATCTAGTTCAATAATTCCATTCCTAGTCAAACATCTTCCAATACTACCATACCTCCATTCTCCTTAAAAAGAAAACTACTCTAACTAGTTTACATATTTTATTAAACCCTCAAAAAAAATCCTCACATGTAATCCTTATATATCTAAACACTTTCAAGTAACTGGGGTAAAAAATGAAAAATTACGCTGTTCATTTTATATGATAACTTGATACCCAAACCAGAAATCCTCACACATTTTTACAAGGAGAATGGCATAAAAAAGCTCACCGCAATATTACTTGAAATAGCCAATATCCACAAAAAAGAAACGTCCATCAGTAGGGAAATGGACACATTATAAAATACTCATATAATGAACTACTATATCGCTGTTAAAATGAATGGACTGAGCTATCTGTATCAACATAGATTGTGATAACACAAAAATGAGTGAAAACACCAAGCTAAGAACCTTAAGGTTGGTATGATGTCATTTGTGTTATACAGAAGTAAACAGATACATAGACATCACACCAAATTCCTGTGAGTGGAGAGGAAGGGAAGAGAATGGAAGTGAGAAGGGGTACAAGGAGACTTCAACTTGACTGGAGAAAAAAAGAGTCAAAGACTGAAACAAAATCAAGTTGCCTCCAACTCCTTCTGCCCAGGCCAGTGCCCCATACAGGGTCTATCCAGTGAAGGGACAGTGCTTTATTTCATCAAATTTGAATCGTCTGCACCTGTTACATCATCAGTACAGTAGCCAGCATCCCATGGGCCACTTTGTTGCAGACAGAAATTTCCCAACCTTCTCCCCTTCTAAGGACCAAAACACTATAAGCTGGCTTCCCTGACTTCTGGCAGTTGTAAGAATTCTTTCTATTATTGTCTGGGACCCTGACACACAAACATCTCTAGTCTTCCCTTTCCTTTTCAGGCTCTGCTTGCTTCTTTGAAGACCTCACCACATACAAAAGTTAGTGTGCTCTGCTTTGGTGTTCAGGGCTCTGGAAAACTCCCTCTGGGCAATATAGCATAGTAATTAGAGTACAGTCTCTGGAGTCCAGTCTTTGGGATTCTTATTCTGTCTGTGTGACCCTGGACAAGGCACCTGGCCTCTCTGTGCCTCAATTTCAGGCTTCATAAAATAGAAATGAAATAGGAGCTACTGGGAAGTTTCTTGGGAGGTTTATGTAATAACAGTTCACCTTTGTCGCATGCTTACTCTGTGTCAGTCACTAGGCTAAGTGCTTGACCTGTCTTAACTAAGCTAATCCTCTTAATCACCCTACGAGATAGACAGTTTTCTATCTCCATTCTACAGTTAAGGACATAGAAACACAAATAGGTTAAATTATTCATCTAAACTTACACAGTTAGCAAACAGCTTGCCCCTCCTTGTTGGGTCTTTGACCCCTGTACTACACTGCCTTCTGGTATAAGGAGGATAAAGAGGTTCTTGGGTAGCACTTCATAGGGTGCTTAGACCCAGAAAACACTCAATACATGTTAGTTGCTGTAACTGACATTCATACCCAAACTATTCAGCAAACACACACTTCACAGAAGCTGCCAGGCCTTGTCCACCAAGTGAACCACTGAGCATAGGACTCACTCCTGGGAGCAAACCTGTGAGGTCCCGTCCTGCTTCTGAAGGTGAGTGTCAGAGACAGCAGAGAGCCGCCGCTCTTTTGACCACGCGGCTCTGCGTCTGCCAACCCATCCCTTGAGGAGCATGGCCATGAGCATCACAGCCCGGCAAGGAGCATCTGTTTAAATTACCTGTTTCTTGCACTTTAGTTTTCTAAGGCTTATAATAATGCAAACTCTTCAAGAATAGGGACTTCGGTGTCACCTCTCTCATCCAGTTCAAACGTTATACTCTTGTTGAAGGATGTGTTTATTGTGCGTTAAATAAATAAGTCTTTGGCTTATTTAGAGACAAATTGTTTCAACCTAAAAGACTGAGAATCTCTGAGATTAGTCAGACTTCTGAAATGGTGTCAGCTGAGATGCTGCTTTGGTGTCTACGGGACATGAGGAATGAATCAACAAGAAATTCCTCCCTAACCTAAACAGCCAAAGAAAAGGGAATGCTTATGTCAATTAGGGTTTGTACATACACAGGAATATTGTGAAGCCAATAAAAATCACAGTTATAAGGGTTTTTAATGATATGGGAAAAGGCTTGTGATAGAATGTTCAGTGGAAAAGTAGGATATGTAACTGCATATAAATTGCAATCTCAGCTATATATAAGCACAGAAGAAAGATTGAAAAAATGTAGTAAATGTTAACAGTGTTTCTCTCTGAATGAGATGCTGGCTAATTTGTAGCTCTTTCTTTAGACTTCTTGGTGTGTTTACAGTTTCTACAAAGCACCTATTACTTTGTGTCAGAAAGAATGTTATCTTTTTAAAATTTTCTTGAAACATTCCTACCAAATGCAGCTTGCTACAAAAACCAGCACCACATTCATGTTCATCTGCCAAAGGCAGCAAAGAAAGAAAATACGTGGAGTCAGAGAGCTCTTTCTGGGCTCGCACCTTCCAGACACCCGCTAGGGAAGCCTGGGTGAGTCACTGTAAGCTCTTCAGTTTCTTCTTTGGACAAACGAAAGCAACAGCCCCACCTCACCTAGATACTGTCAGCACTACACGATGGAACAGCAATGAAAGGGCTTTGTAAACCCAAGTACTGTCCAACCTTCAGCTGGTTTTATCTGCTCTACCACGATGGCACAGGTATTGAGTACTGCCCTCTGCTCTCAGATGCACTCTCACACACCTTTCTACCTCAGTACGCTTATGCAAAAGAGTACCCTAAGTACAACTGCCTTTCACTAACTCCCATGCCAGGCCACACTCCGCCACTGGGACTCTGCCACCTCTCCACCAGCACTCCATTACCTTTCCAGTGGCCTGCTGCAGCCAAGGGGCTCACAGCCACACCTGCCTACCTAAAGGGGGTTAGTGTTAGAGCAGGAAAAGAGGCGACATCATCCTGGGTGCTTCCTATGAAGTGGGTACCAGGTAAGGGCAGCATAGGGCAGGTGCAAGAAGAAAAGCCAAAACAGAAAAAGGAGCACCAAAGTACAGAAGGGAGAGGGCAGCATTTCAACAACTGTGGCTTTAATGGCTCCGGTCTCTCCACAGGGACCAGCCAGAGCTGGACATGGAGAAAGCTTTATGGCATCTGGTTGACTTTCCAAAATCAGCCCTGTTGGTTAGCATCCAATTCACTAACCAGAGTCATCCTTAATGGACTCTTAACATTTCACAGCCCTTATAGGTTGCAAAATATTTTGACATACATTTTCTCTCTTGATCTTCACAACACGTCTGTGAGGAAAATATCATCACCTCCATCATAAAGATAGATAAGAAAATGAGAACTTGGATAATTTAACTGCATCATTCAAGGCCACATATTTTACTCTAAATAATCCAGTTGGATCTCAGTTAATCAAACTGTGTCTGGTGCCAGGTCCTTTAGTGTTTTGGTTTTTTCTTTTAACATCTTTATTGGAGTATAACTGCTTTACAATGGTGTGTTAGTTTCTGCTGTAAAAGAAAGAGAATCAGCTATACATATACATATATCCCCATATCCCCTTTCTCTTGTGCCTCCCTCCCACTCTCCCTATCCCACCCCTCTAGGTGGTCACAAAGCACCAAGCTGATCTCCCTGTGCTATGCAGCTGCTTCCCACTAGCTATCTATTTTACATTTGGTAGTGTATATATGTCCATGCCACTCTCTCACTTTGTCCCAGCTTACCCTTCCCCCTTCCCATGTCCTCAAGTCCATTCTCTCCATCTGCATCTTTATTCCTGTCCTGCCCCTAGGTTCTTCAGAATCACTTTTTTTTTTTTTTTTAGATTCCATATATATGAATTAGCATACAGTATTTGTTTTTCTCTTTCTGACTTACTTCACTCTGGATGACAGACTCTAGGTTAATCCACCTCACTACAAATAACTCAATTTCATTTCTCTTTATCACTGAGTAACATTCCATTGTATATATGTGCCACATCTTCTTTATCCATTCATCTGTTGATGGACACTTAGGTTGCTTCCATGTCCTGGGTATTGTAAATAGTGCTGCAATGAACATTGTGGTACATGACTCTTTTTGAATTATGGTTTTCTCTGGGTATATGCCCAGTAGTGGGACTGCTGGGTCATATGGTAGTTCTATTTTTAGTTTTGTAAGGAACCCCCATACTGCTCTCCATAGTGGCTGTATCAATTTACATTCCCAACAACAGTGCAAGAGGGTTGCCTTTTCTCCACACTCTCTCCAGCATTTATTGTTTGTACACTTTTTGATGATGGCCATTCTGACCAGTGTGAGGTGATACCTCATTGTAGTTTTGATCTGCATTTCTCTAATGATTAGTGATGTTGAGCATCCTTTCATGTGTTTGATGGCAATCTGTATATCTTCTCTGGAGAAATGTCTATTTAGGTTTTCTGCCCATTTTTGGATTGGGTTGTTTTCTTTTGATATTGAGCTGCATGAGCTGCTTGTATATTCTGGAGATTAATCCCTTGTCAGTTGCTTCATTTGCAAATATTTTCTCCCATTCTGAGGGGTGTCTTTTCATCTTGTTTAAGGTTTCCTTTGCTGTGCAAAAGCTTTTAAATTTCATTAGGCCCCGTTTCTTTATTTTTGTTTTTATTTCCATTTCTCTAGGAGGTGGGTCAAAAAGGATCTTGCTGTGATTTATGTCAGAGAGTGTTCTGCCTATGTTTTCCTCTAAGAGTTTTATAGTGTCTGGCCTTGCATTAGGTCTTTAATTCATTTTGAGCTTATTTTTTTGGATGGTGTTAGGGAGTGTTCTAATTTCACTCTTTTACATGTAGCTGTCCAGTTTCCCCAGCACCACTTATTGAAGAGGCTGCCTTTTCTCCATTGTATATTCTTGCCTCCTATATCAAAGGTAAGGTAACCATAGGTGCATGGGTTTATCTCTGGGCTTTCTACCCTGTTCCATTGATCTATATTTCTGTTTTTGTGCCAGTACCATACTGTCTTGATTACTGCAGTTTTGTAGTATAGTCTGAAGTCCAGGAGCCTGATTCCTCCAGCCCCATTTTTCTTTCTCAAGATTGCATTGGCTATTTGTGTTTCCATACAAATTGTGAAATTTTTTGTTCTAGTTCTGTGAAAAATGCCATTGGCAGTTTGATAGGGATTGCATTGAATCTGTAGATTTCTTTGGGTAGTACAGTCATTTTCACAAGTCTTGATTCTTCCAATCCAAGAACATGGTATATCTCTCCATCTGTTTGTATCATCTTTAATTTCTTTCATCAGTGCCTTATAGTTTTCTGCATACAGGTCTTCTGTCTCCTTAGGTACGTTTATTCCTAGGTATGGTATGCAATGGTAAGTGGGAGTGTTTCCATACTTTCTCTTTCAGATTTTTCATCATTAGTGTATAGGAATGCAAGAGATTTCTGTGCATTAATTTTGTATCCTGCTACTTTACCAAATTCAATGATTAGCTCTAGTAGTTTTCTGGTATCATCTTTAGGATTCTCTATGTATATTATCATGTCATCTACAGTGACAGTTTTACTTCCTTTCTGATTTGGATTCCTTTTGTTTCTTTTTCTTCTCTGATTGCTGTGGCTAAAACTTCCAAAACTATGTTGAATAAGAGTGGTGAGAGTGGGCAACCTTGTCTTGTTCTTGATCTTAGTGGAAATGGCTTCAGTTTTTCACCATTGAGAATGATGTTGGCTGTGCGTTTGTCACATATGGCCTTTATGATGTTGAGGTAAGTTCCCTCTATGTCTACTTTCTGGAGGATTTTTATCATAAATCGGTGTTGAATTTTGTCAAAACCTTTTTCTGCATCTATGGAGATTATCATATGGTTTTACTCCTTCAATTTGTTAATATGGTGTATCACATTGATTGATTTGCGTATATTGAAGAATCCTTGCATTCCTGGGAAAAACTCCACTTGATCATGTTGTATGATCCTTTTAATAGGCTGTTGGATTTTCTTTGCTAGTATTTTGTTGAGGATTTTTGCATCTATGTTCATCAGTGATATTGGCCTGTAGTTTTCTTTTGTGACATCTTTGTCTGGTTTTGGTATCAGGGTGATGGTGACCTCATAGAATGAGTTTGGGAGTATTCCTCTCTCTGCTATATTTTGGAAGAATTTGAGAAGGATAGGTGTTAGCTCTTCTCTAAACGTTTGATAGAATTCACCTGTGAAGTCATCTGGTCCTGGGCTTTTGTTTGTTGCAAGGTTTTTAATCACAGTTTCAATTTCAGTGCTTGTCACTGATCTGTTTATATTTTCTATTTCTTCCTGGTTCAGTCTAGGAAGGTTGTGCTTTTCTAAGAATTTGTCCATTTCTTCCAGATTGTCCATTTTATTGGCATAGAGTTGCTTGTAGTAATCTCTCATGATCTTTTGTATTTCTGCAGTGTCAGTTGTTACTTCTCCTTTTTCATTTCTAATTCTATTGATTTGAGTTTCTCGCCTTTTTTTCTTGATGAGTCTGGCTAATGGTTTATCAATTTTGTTTATCTTCTCAAAGAACCAGCTTTTAGTTTTATTGATCTTTGCTATCATTTCATTTCTTTTTCATTTATTTCTGATGTGATCTTTATGATTCCTTTCCTTCTGTTAACTTTGGGGTGTTTTTTGTTCTTTTTTCTCTAGTTGCTTTAGGTGTAAGGTTAGGTTGTTTATGTGAGAATTTTCTTGTTTCTTGAGGTAGGACTGTATTGCTATAAACTTCCCTCTTAGAACTGCTTTTGCTGCATCCCATAGGTTTTGGATCATCATGTTTTTATTGTCATTTGTTTCTAGGTATTTTTTGATTTCCTCTTTGATTTCTTCAGTGATCTCTTGGTTATTTAGTGGTGTATTGTTTAACCTCCATGTGTTTGTATTTTTTATAGTTTTCTTCCTGTAATTGATATCTAGTCTTATAGCATTATGGTCAGAAGAGATATTTGATATGATTTCAATTTTCTTAAATTTACCAAGGCTTGATTTGTGACCCAAGGTATGATCTATCCTGGAGAATGTTCCATGAGCACTTGAGAAGAAAGTGTACTCTGTTGTTTTTGGATGGAATGTCCTATAAATATCAATGAAGTCCATCCTGTTTAATATGTCATTTAAAGTTTGTGTTTCCTTATTTACTTTCATGTTGGATGATCTGTCCATTGGTGAAAGTGGGGTGTTAAAGTCCCCTACTATGAATGTGTTACTGTCGATTTCCCCTCTTATGGCTGTTAGCATTTGCCTTATCTACTGAGGTGCTCCTATGTTGGGTGCATAAATATTTACAATTGTTATATCTTCTTCTTGGATTGATCCCTTGATCATTATGTAGTGTCCTTCTTTGTCTCTTCTAATAGTCTTTATTTTAAAGTCTATATTGTCTGATATGAGAATTGCTACTCCAGCTTTCTTTTGGTTTCCATTTGCACAGAATATCTTTTTCCATCCCCTCACTTTCAGTCTGTATGTGTCCCTATATCTGAAGTGGGTCTCTTGTAGACAGCATATGTACAGGCCTTGTTTTTGTATCCATTCAGCCAGTCTATGTCTTTTGGTTGCAGCATTTAATCCATTTACATTATAGTTATCTATATTTATGTTCCTATTACCATTTTCTTAATTGTTTTGTGTTTGTTATTGTAAGTCAAGAGAAGTTCCTTTAGCATTTGTTGTAAAGTTGGTTTGGTGGTGCTGAATTCTCTTAGCTTTTGCTCGTCTGTAAAGGTTTTAATTTCTCCATCGAATCTGAATGAGATCCCTGCTGGGTAGAGTAATCTCGGTTGTAGGTTTTTCCCTTTCATCACTTTAAATATGTCCTGCCACACGCTTCTGGCTTGCAGAGTTTCTGCTAAAAGATCAGCTGCTAACCTTATGGGGATTCCCTTGGATGTTATTTGTTGCTTTTCCCTTGCTGCTTTTAATATTTTTTCTTTGTATTTAATTTTTTATAGTTTGATTAATATGTGTCTTGGCATGTTTCTCCTTGGATTTATCCTGTATGGGACTCTCTGCACTTCCTGGACTTGATTGACTATTTCCTTTCCCATATTAGGGAAGTTTTCAACTATAATCTCTTCAAATATTTTTTCAGTCCCTTTCTTTTTCTCCTCTCCTTCTGGGACTCCTATAATTCAAATGTTGGTGCGTTTAATGTTGTCCCAGAGGTCTCTGAGACTGTCCTCAATTATTTTCATTCTTTTTCCTTTATTCTACTCTGTGGTAGTTATTTCCACTATTTTATCTTCCAGGTCACTTATCCGTTCTTCTGCCTCATTTATTCTGCTATTGATTTTGTCTAGAGAAGTTTTAATTTCATTTATTGTGTTGTTCATCATTGTTTGTTTGCTCTTTAGTTCTTCTAGGTCCTTGGTAAACATTTCTTGTATTGTCTCCATTCTATTTCCGAGATTTTGGATCACCTCTACTATCATTATTCTGAATTCTTTTTCAGGTAGACTGCCTGTTTCCTCTTCATTTGTTTGGTCTGGTGGGTTTTTACCTTGCTCCTTCATCTGCTGTGTATTTCTCTGTCTTCCCATTTTGCTTAACTTACTGTGTTTGGGGTCTCCTTTTCACAGGCTGTAGGTTCATAGTTCCCATTGTTTTTGGTGTCTGCCCCTAGTGGGTAAGGTTGGTTCAGTGGGTTATGTAGGCCTCCTGGTATAGGGGACTGGTGCCTGTGTTCTGGTGGATGAGGCTGGATCTTGTCTTTCTGGTGGGCAGGACTGCGTCCGGTGGTGGGTTTTGGGGTGTCTGTGAACTTAGTATGATTTTAGGCAGCCTCTCTGCTAATGGGTGGGGTTGTGTTCCTGTCTTACTAGTTGTTTGGCATGGGGTGTCCAGCACTGGAGCTTGCTGGTCGTTGAGCTGAGCTGGGTCTTAGTGTTGAGACAGAGATCTCTGGGAGAGCTTTCATTGATTGATATTACGAGGGGCTGAGATGTCTCTGGTGGACCAAGGTCCTGAACTCAGCTCTCGCACCTCAGAGGCTCAGGCCTGACACCCGGCCGGACACCAAGACCCTGTCAGCCACACGGCTCTTGGGCCTGGTTCATGTGCTTCCCATCATTCCGCCAGCTCCTGCCTCCACGCCTCCCTCTGTCTCGGTTTGATCTTTACTTCCCACGCTGGGCGGGGGGCAGAGGGTAGTACAGAGGATGCCAGTGGGCAGCTGCCCCACTGTGTCCTCATCTGCACCCATGCCAGGCTTTCCGGGTCCCTCCCAGTCACGGGGCAGGGTCCACAAAGAGAGCTCGACTTCTGGACAGAGCCATAGACCTGGCGAGGAGCAGTCCTCTAGTTTTTTACAACTGACCAATGTCTTGTTAGATTATTGTTGGCTGACATTGTTCCACCCATGCTTTCCAGACCCAGCTCCTGTTTTTATTTTTGGTTTTGTTTTTTAATTTTAACAGTAGGACTTAGATAACTCTTTGAGGTTATTCATTCACTTACACATTTATTAAGAGCCTAAAATGCATCAAACACTGTTCCTTGCAATAGAGAGTTGGAGGAACAGGATGAATCAGGTCCCTTATCTTTTTCATCCTCATTTTTGCAGGAAAAATGCATGTGTCACATCTCTCTCATCTCTAACTCTACATTATTTCCCTCCTGGACTGCTTCAGTAGCCTCCTAGCTGGTCTCTGGCCTACAGCCCCGCTCCTGTCTCTTTTATAGTAGCTCAGGGCCACACCTCTCTTCTGCTACAACTCTCACTTGTTATGCATGGCTGCAAGAAAAGAACAAGACTTTAAGATGGACTGCAGGGACCCTCTGGGCCAATTTCCTTCCTTTGTCCCCATATCTTGTCATTCCCCATGTACTTGAGTCTTGTTCTGGTGAGAAGCCACTCAGATTCCCAACCCACTTGCCTTTGCTCATTCCTAGCTTTGCCATACAGCACTCTTTGCCAGGCATGCCCCTTCCTTATTCTTGCCTAGCCCATTTCCATTCAGCCTTTATTAAAAAACAAAAACAAAAACCCCCCAAAACTCAGATACTTCCTTTTCTTAGAATGCTTTTCTGATCATCTTCCTTGCCTGCTGGAAGCTTCATCTTCTCACATGGAGTTAATCCCTGGTCACATTGCATTGTCAGCTTTCTATACCTGTCTCTCCTTCTAGACTGTGATCCCCAGAGAGCAGAGGGGGTTATAGTCACATCTTAGCACCTACCTCACAGCTGGCCTGGAACATAGTAGAGTCTAAATAAATAGCTTTTAATTGAATTAACTGAATTGAGAAAACAAACGGTGTTCTGAACCATATACTTACTCCCCACCTAAGAAAAATCTACTGTTGTCTTCTCATATCTTATAGCCTGGTAGAGGGGGGGTGGAGGACGGATCATGTGATTCCATATATTATCTGTTTTAATGTGTTAATCTTAGAACCATTCATTATGTCCACGTTTATTACATATCTGTTGAAAGATGAATGTTCTGTTGGGTTTTGTGTGCAAGGACTAAAAAACAGTTTTTGAGCATCTACGATGGGCTCTGCCCTACAGGGCATACAGTAGTATTAGATATCTCTCTATCTGCAAGGAGACATGGTCATTCGTTTTTTTTTTTTTTTTAATAAATTTATTTATTTATTTATTGGCTGTGTTGGGTTTTCATTGCTGTGCATGGACTTTCTCTAGTTGCGGTGAGCAGGGGCTATTCTTTGTTTCAGTGCACGGACTTCTCATTGCGGTGGCTTCTCTTTGTTGCAGAGCACCGGCTCTAGGCACACAGGCTCAGTAGTTGCGGCTCGCGGGCTTAGTTGCTCCGTGGCATGTGGGATCTTCCCAGACCAGGGCTCGAACCCAAATCCCTTGCATGGCAGGCAGATTCTTAACCACTGCGCCACCAGGGAAGTCCCAACAAGGTCGTTCTTAAGGATAGGATCTGAGCACCTGGGTGGGAGGATGCTGTTTACCTAGGAGTCCAAGCTTGGGGAAGAATCAACAGTAGAGGGGAGCCATCAGAGCGAAGAGGACAAACGAGCTGTCTAGGGGAGAGGAAACAGAGCCAAGAGCAAAAGCTCAGGTCTTGAGTCCTGGGCTCCCTGAGATCTAAGCAGATGAGGAAGAGCAGCCATCTATAATGTGAAGTGCAGCAGGAAGGTCAAGGACGAAGAAGACATTCACACTGGATGATAAGACAGGCTCCCTAAGGGCACTCTGCTTGAACTGTAACTACTGGGAGTCTGGGGCCATTTCTGCAGCTCCTTTTATAGCTCAGTAAGTGTTTTTCCATTATTGTGTTTTCATTGACTAATTGACAACAAGGCTTAAACGGGCTCCGTGAGGTCCTTAAGGCAGAGTAGATCCATTTTTCTCTCTCTCAAGATGGGAACAGGAGGAGGAGGGGTAATTCCCCACTGCTGGGCTCCAAAGTCAGCTCCCTGCACCTTACCAAGCACCACATCAGTATTCCAACCCCAGAGTCCCTCCAAATACCCATGTAAACATTCATTTACATTTAGATTGTGCTGTCCCGGGATTCAGACTCTTTCCCTGAAAACCCTAACAATCCCATTATCAAGAAAACCAACATGTCATTTCTAAGCCTTTTGGGTGGAGTCCTTCTCCTACCCCAGGAAACTCCTCTGTTGAGCATGAAGCAGCTCCAGGTGTCCCTGTCTGGAGGGGTTTGGTCAGCATCCCAGCACACTTGAGGACAAAATTAAAAATATATGTGCTCTTCAGTAGGGAAAGATGAAGGCTGAGGAAGCATGGGATCAAACTGTTCCCTTCATTTTAATGGGTAGAAAGGGAGGGCTTGTTAGGAAAACTTTAGAGAGGAAAGGCGTGGAAAAACCACTTGGGATGGTAGAAAGAGCTCTGCTCTGGAATTACAGAGAGTTCACTTCAATTCCCAGTCCCGTCGCTTCTTAGCTTTTTGAGCTTCAATTTATCTATACATCTCTACACAGTAAGGTCAAAGAGTTTCAGGTAACTGGGTTATTATGTACCTTAAAAAGATGTCTTGATATTTAATGGAGCAATGTATATAAATATCCCTGGTACAAAGTGGACATTCAGTAAATGTTATGCCCTTCTTTATGAAGAATGGGGATGGCAATTGGGGGAAAACACAGAGACCAACATATTCCTGGGAAGTGGGAACCTACGAGTCAAACCATAGAGGACTGGGCAGTGAAGGAATTCACTTGCAAGTTCGGTGTCTTGAGAATTACTTGCTCTAGTGAAAATAGTGGTTCTTTCATCAAATCTTGGACTAGGAGATCCAGGGCTGAATTCAAGGACAAGTAAAAGTGAGACAGGAAGGAAGGGGGCAGGGCACAACCATTAAAAAAATGACACAACCATTAAGAAGAACAGGATAGGGGCTTTCCTGGTGGCGCAGTGGTTGAGAGTCCGCCTGCCAATGCAGGGGACACAGGTTCATGCCCCGGTCCGGGAAGATGCCACATGCTGCAGAGCGGCTGGGCCCGTGAGCCATGGCCACTGAGCCTGCGCGTCCGGAGTCTGTGCTCTGCAATGGAAGAGGCCGCAACACTGAGAGGCCCGCGTACCGCAAAAAAAAAAAAAAGAACAGGATCTCATAAAAACTGGTTAGAACATACCAGCCCCAAGATGGCAGAAGATTCGACTTCCAATAGATCCTGAGCCTAATTATATGCTCACTGTAATACATTAGCTATATGACACACCAACAGGCACCATGACAGTTCTGAGGCCAACCATAAAATGTCGAAAAGTGGATGGTGGGACTTCTCTGGTGGTCCAGCAGTAAAAAATCTGCCTTGTAATGCAGAGGACTCAGGTTCAATCCCTGATCAGGGAACTAAGATCCCACATGCTCAGGGCAACTAAGCCCATGTGCCACAACTACTGAGCTCACACACCTCAACTAGAGCCCTCGTGCTGCAAACTACAGAGCCCACGCACTCTGGAACCCGCACCACAACTAGAGAAGAGAAAATCCGCACGCCACAACTAGGGAGAAGCCCACGCACTGCAAATAAGACCCGACGCAGCCAAAAATAAATGAAATAAATAAATAATAAATCTAAAAATAAAAAAGTGTATGTATTGAAAAAAAAAAGGGCTTCCCTGGTGATGCAATGGTTAGGAATCTGCCTGCCAATGCAGGGGACATGGGTTCCAGCCCTGGTCCGGGAAGATCCCACATGCCGTGGTGCAACTAAGTCCGTGCACCACAACTACTGAGCCTGTGCTCGAGCCTGTGAGCCACAACTACTGAGCCCACGTGCCACAACTACTGAAGCCCGCACACCTAGAGCCTGTGCTCCTCTACAAGAGAAGCCACCGCAATGAGAAGCTTGCGCACCTCAACAAAGAGTAGCCCCCGCTCGCCGCAACTAGAGAAAGCCCATGTGCAGCAACAAAGACCCAACGCAGCTAAAAATAAATAAAAAAATAGAATATTCCTCCCACTCGTTACCCTATGAAATTACCCAGCCCATAAAATCTAACCACCCCCACAGCCCAGAGCCGCTGTCACTTTCCAAGACGACCCCAGGCCCTGGGGCTGCTTCGCCTGCCTTCTGAGACAGTCCACACTCTGTCTATGGAATGTGTATCTCTCTAAATAAACCTGCCTTCACTTTACAGTGAAGATGGCCTGCTCTTCAGTTCTTTCCTGCACAAAGTCAAGGACCCTCACTTGGCGGCCGGTCCTAACGACTACACCCGAGTCCTGGGACGTGACCATCCTCTCGTGCCCCATATTTGTCCTACAACGAAAGGAAAGGAAGTACTTCTTCACCCAGCAGGCAATCAACGTGGGGAATGCGTTATGCCTGGGGATGCACCAAAGCTATTCCCTCTGAGGTATCAGTGAGGTTTCCCCTCCCTACTTGTTAGAAATCCAAGCCAAGTCAGGAGAAGGAAAGGAAGGAAATAAAGAACAGAGTAAGAATCAAACAACTGACATACACACTCCACGTTCTGCATACACGAGTCAGAGTGCCAGCACCCAAGCAGGCCTGGGTGCTGGAAATCCCAGATCACAACTTTGCCGTACAACAAAGCTATTAGGCCGATCTCTGTGAAGATCCCACATGGTCTAACAGGCATTAAAAACCCAAATACTTCAGCGGCCTTCAGTCAATATCTCCATAGCATCCGGTGGTCTAAGATGCCTTCACAGCACTCTTCCTTACCAGTCAGCCCTTACAGTCATCTTTGATGGAGAGGAGAAGACTCCATATTGTATATTTTGGATATGGGATAGATGAAGAACTCAGGACACAGAGAAGAACCTGGCCAAGAAGCATGAAAAGCTGGTCTCGTTAGCGCTCACCTCTGATGTGTCTTTAAACCAGCTCCATCTTATTACCCCCCATCTCGCCATCAGCAAAAGGAAGATGTCCACGTAGCTCACAACTAATGTCTGGGGAAGGAGGGATAACGGCCTATACTGGTACAGCCCCAAAAGCATATTCACATGCATTTTTCTTTTAAAATCCTTCTTGAAAGGAAGGTTGGGAAAATGGCAGTTTCTCCCCTTCATAGCTGAGGAACCTAAAATTCAGATAATTTAAGTGGCTTCTCAGGAGCAAGTCAGGAGTAGAACTGGCCCCAGTCCCAATGCCCATTCCACTACAACCCACTGCCAATTTTTGCTATAGAAACTGATTGTAAATTATTCACAAAATATGGTGTTTCTTTTTATATAATTTTATTGTTTCCCACTTTGACCAAAGTATTGCATATTCATCACAGAAAATTCAGAAAGAATAAGTAAAAGGAAGAAAATCATGATTACCCATAACTCCACTGAAATATAATGCTGCTTAAAGAAGAAATAAAAAGATGATGTAATAAATAACCTGATACACAATTCTGAGACTGCTGCAAAGATGATGGAGATCAAGAGATACACTGGGCAGCAACCAGACATGGCGTTTTGAAGAGTGTGGCTGTGACATGGCAGCAGTTAAAGGGAAAAGTAGAAACAGACTTTTTATTTTTAAGGTAGATCCGTATGCTATTGGGAATGATCAAGTGGAGAGGTAAACAGCTGACGTTCGGAGAAACAAAAGAAGCACTAGAGCTGTAGGCTCAAGAAGTAGTGCCCGGGCTTCCCTGGTGGCGCAGTGGTTGAGAGTCCACCTGCCGATGCAGGGGACACGGGTTCGTGCCCCGGTCCAGGAAGATCCCACATGCCGTGGAGCGGCTGGGCCTGTGAGCCATGGCCGCTGAGCCTGCGTGTCTGGAGCCTGTGCTCCGCAATGAGAGGCCACAACAATGAGAGGCCCGCGTACTGCAAAAAAAAAAAAAAAAAAGTAGTGCCCCAGGGAAGGGATGTGACTTATGGGCTTTCTGTCCAGATCACCAGGAGAGTAAATGGGCACAGAATGGAAGGTGGGGAGATGTGTTGGTGAGTCTAGGGAAGTCCTTTGCTGATTCCTTCTATCTTTAATTTTTTTTCAGTGTAATAGGATGCAAAGTATGAAAGGAAGAATGAGGAAGAGAGCCGGGGGCTTTGAGGAGAAAGGCTAGAGTAGCAATAGCTGTCGCAGAGGGTGGGAGAGAAAACATCATGGAGGACTCTTCTGAAGTCCTCAGCTCTGGTTTTGTGTTTTTGTCCAGCTGCAAAGGCACAGCACTATAGGAGACAAATAGTTGAATTTGATCAGGTTTGTGGTGAATCAAGCCAGAATGCAGAAGTGGGAGATGGGTAAGAGAGGTAGGGGTATGCAAAAGAACTGAAACGGTAAGGAGAGAGAAACCTTCTGGAAAGTTAGAGAGAGATGTAATGTAGGTGAATCATGACTAACAGGTGAAGGGAGGTTGGAGCTGCTGTAGGAAAGGATGTAAGATAGAAAGAGAGAAAGTCAGAGCAACGGATGTTTGCACTTGTAATGGTTGGAAGCATGGCAGTTACTAATAATGACAAGGTCTGGGTTTTCGCCTTGAAAGCGAGTGGCTGAATTAGGGTGGGACAGAATCATTAGCGACAGGAGCTCAAGGAATCAGGAGGCCAAAATACTGTAAACATCACATAGGTCTATAATGAAATTATCAAGAATTAAGGTAATGTCTGAGAGTATAAAGGGAAACAGAACTAAAGTTACAGAGAAAACGTGGATTGTGACCCAAAGTTAAGTAGATAGCTTCCCACTACACCAGACAATAACACTGGAAGCATCAATGGGTATTCGATCTTTAAACCCTGATGATCGAAAGTATATACAGTAAGGTATTACGTAGTATGAAATGATTTAAGGATAGAGATTTCTTTTCAATAGATAAGAAATCAAAGAAATGGGCAAAGGATAGAAAATCTTAAAATGCATACATTCCCAACCTCTTCTACCTAGGGAATTCTATCATTTAAATGTATACAGACATTTTGAACGATGCATCGTAGAGCCTCCTCTGAAGAGTGCTGAGTTTTGTCCCTGAAGATATTTAAATTACCAGTGGATCACCTTGAACTGTGGAAGCTTAGATTTAGGCTTTGTTAGAGCAGGTCTATTTCAGCGCCTTAGTCCTAAAATGTGGTCTTTACTGTAGCATGTGGTCTTTCTGGGATTTTAATGGCAAGCCCAAGGGGTTTACCCGGCCCCTCCAAGCCTCAGCAGTTTTCAACTCCCAACGCAGCCTCCCTCCAGAGGGCAGAAATTTCTGCTGAGCTCTTACAGTGAGCTACTGTCATTTTCCTTCTGCACTCCTGAAATCTCATCCTGTAGATGCACAATTCAGGGGGCAGCCCAGGAATGGAGGGAAGTTTGTATGCAGCTTTGATGGTCATCACTTTCCAATATATCCTGCCTCAATTACCAGTTGCTCTGGCAGCCCTGATAGTGAGTGAGTGGCTTTCCCCTTGAGTTCCTCCACCGGCAAGGCATAGACTGAAAAGTGCCCTCAAGAGAAAGGACTTAAGATGGGAGCCCCATCCAATACTGTTCCCGTATTTCAAATGTCACGTCCCTTCCAGCTTCTGCCTGTTATGCATTGCTTTCCAGTGCCTTCAAACAAGCATTTCATATAGTGTCCATAGTTTATACCAGCAGGAAGGTTAGTCCAATAAAAGACGGTTTATTATTACTAGAACTGAAACTCTCAGAATGAGCCTGCTAAACACACATCACGTCTTGTTTCTCCTCTGTTCAAAACCTTGCGAAGACCCCCAATCCACTCAGAGTAACAGTCAAAATCCTTACACTGGCTCTACATGGTCTGGCCCCTGGTAGCAAGAAAGGTGTTTCCAGAGATTTCTTTCTTAAGCTGAGACCTGGGAGGTGAACATGAGGACAAAATGGGAGAAGTGCTTTAGGTGACACCATGTGTAAGAGCATGAGACTTGGGAGTTCAGGGTACACAACAGAAGGTATGATGAGGACAGGTAAGAGAATGGTCTAGAAGAGCATTTCCCAACCCTTAGTGTGCAATAGCATGAACTGAGTCGCTTGTTGAAATGCAGGTCCCTCGGACAGTCTGGTACATAGCAGCTTTGAGAACTCCAAGCACAGACAAGTAAACTAGCTCACGAAGGGCTCCATGCATGGTAAAGAGTTTAGATTTTCATGTCTGAGAGATGGGAAATCATCCAGTACTTCTCACTGAATGCACCAGAGGACAAACAAGTGTCTCTCCATAACCAAATGCATTTCAAAGCCATGTTTTCCCTCTCTTAGCCTGGGCAAGGAGCTTTCCAGGAAAATACAACCTTCCTTTGCATCACAGCAGACATTAAAAATAGGACCTGGCACACAGTAGGTTCTCAATAAATGCTAAATAAATAAAACGTAAGATGATTTATATAATTGTCACCTCCACTCCATATAATTCCACGCTTAATATCTCTCTTTTCAAAGCCTTATTTATATATTCTTAAATCCCTTTTCCAAGCTCTAATCCCATTCAGAAAGCCTTTGGATTCAGCATGCCTTCGTTCACCAAATTTATAGGAAGGACAATCTTGAGCCATCTGGTGCCTATTTAATTTTTAACCACCTCTCCCTTGAAATATTTCTTTCTTCATTCTTATTTTGTCCTAAAAACTTGGCTATGAGCTAAACTGCGCCATCTGTGACTTCCAGTAAATACAACTGTTGCTAATGAAATTACCCAGTTTCATCATTTTGATTTAAACGCCTTGCCTGCTTTTCCTCTGACCTTTTGTTGCTTGCCATCAAACTCAAGCTTTTGTGAACTTAGATACATACATCCATGTAGGTCAGTCTTGAGGAATAAATCTTCTCTGGGAAGCACGAGAACCTCAGCCAAGCCCGCTCAGCAGGCTGACATGGGAGCTAGGGGCCGGAGCTGGGTAGAGAAATATGGATGGCACTTGTGCCCATCCGCTCAATGTGCACAGGGCCCCAGGGCAGACCCCCGCCATGTGACCAAGTGGCTGCTCAGTCTGGCTCTCCAGCCTCCCATTTGTTAGGATGCTGATGATATTAATGAGTTGGGGTGTTGGAGCCCATTCCTTGGCCTTTGGTGTTGGTTCCCCCCTGCACAGAATCGCTTGACCTGATTGAAGAAAAGTTCAGAGACGCCAAACTTCGCCCAAGTGGGGAGAAGCTTTGGAAGAAGCCAGGTCCCTCACGACTAAGGACAGCTTTTCCATTTAGGTAGCACGCTGGTCGCTGTCAACGGCCCCATCAAGGGAATGCAAGAGCATGAAGTAAGCATTCACCCACCAAGTTATTCAGTCATTGTGTTGTTATCATCAGTACTTTTGTTTATGATATTAGCTAATTAAAGAATTGGAGGGTATTATTAGTAACAGCAGCAGCTGACACTGAGACTTTAGTGTGTATCAGGCACCCTGCTAAGCACCACACCTAATCAGTTCATTTAATCCTCACGGCAATCCTATGTCTGAGGCTTAAACAGGTTAAGTAATTCGCTCCTGCTCATAACCTTGAAGCTTTATTGCTTTGCATTTACTGGTGCTCTCTGTGTGCCAGATTCTGTGCTAGAAACTGGGATACAAAACTGAAAAAGATGTAGTCCTCACGCACTATCAAAGGGAGCAAGAGATAAAAATGCAAATACACCATCTGAGTGAGGCTACAACAGAGTAGAAGAATATTCTGGGGTCACAGAGAGAGGAGATTCCATGTGGCAGGCAAAGATTCACAGCAGAGGAGATGTTAAATTGAGTTTGAAGGAGGAATGGGGGTTTGTCCACCAAAGATGAAGGGAGACGAAGGGGAGCAAGAACAGAAGGAACAGTGTGGCGGAAGGAGGGGAAGCGTGGAAAGCAGGCACAGGGGGAGGAAACGCTGACTTAGCTGCAAGGGTTAATCACAGCTAACTAACTGTGAAGGCTTGGGAGGTGTCCTGCCCAGGCAGAGGAGGCTGGGATCTGGAGTGCGGAGTCAACCTCAGGAGACACCAAAGCTTTCCGTCACTGGGTCTCCACAGTAAACTGGAGAGGGTGGAGGGGGTCCTCCAAGGCAGCCCATCCATCAGATCTGGTTAATATTTGGCCTAAGCAGCAACAGGACTCTGCTTTTATCCCTCAACTTTCATTAGCCTTAAAGGACTTGCCTGCACTCCCAAGATGTTCAAGTCTTCATTGCAGAGATAAGATACATAATAGGCCCAAGGAAAAAGCAGTGGCCCCTGAATTGTCATACTGGACGCCACCCCACAGCCCCCCATCATTCTTACCTCTATCTCTGCCTTCCTTCTAATTTGAGAATGCTGATCCTACTGACCAGGAAGGAGGTCTGTGAGCAAAAGCTGTTTTCAGTTCTACCAATTGCAGAAGTATGTTCAGTCTCTGTAGGTGTTTTGTCAATGCAGTATGACTTGAGTGAAGGGAAAATTTCCACAATCCAAAATGCACCCTATTGATTCTGCCTTCAGTTTCTACATTGTTTCCTTCTTAGGACATGGCTTTTAAAGGCCGATGCTAAAAAGAGAACACTATAGACGAGGGCTGACACCAGGAACAACTTCATCAAAAGAATGTCTCAGATCAGCCAATCTCCTCCAAAGGCCCTGAGGGGAGAGACAGGTGGGGCAAGAAAACCTTGTCTTGGAGCAAGAGTCAGCAAACATTTTCCGTAAAGGACTCGATGGTAAATATTTTAGGCTCTGTGGGCCACTTGGTCTCTGTTGCAACAATTTAACTCCGCTGTTGCAGCGTGACAGCAACCATAGATAACGCATGAATCAATGATGAATGGACATGACTGTGCTCCAATAAAACTTTATTTACAAAAAAGGGACGTGGGCTAGTCTTGGCCCACCGGCTGCAGTTTGCTAACAACTGCATTAGTGATCCCTACTATGACAAGTCAGTGGACAGCTGTAAAGGGAAACTAGATGACAATTTGACAAGGGCTCTGAGGATCCTAAAATTGGAATCTGCCCCATCAATTTGTTGTGCCCAAACATATTAAGGTCCCCAGAGAGTGCTCATTGGAATAACCCTTTTCTTCTGACCTCCAAAAAAACAGTCTCAGCATCATCCTGACTTCATTCTTCATCTTCACCTGCTTTATCCAATCAGTCACTAAACGCTATTATTTCCTCCACTGAAATCTCTGAAACGAAAGCTTAAGAGGTTAAGAATTACATCCAGAGTTAGTTATACAGCAGTAACGGACCAAGCCAGGACTTGAAACCAAGTTGGGCAGATACTAAGGATAGATGACTATCTTCACTGCATTTTTACTTTGCAAGAGCCCCTGGGAAATGTGTTTGGTATAAAGAATGCCAGGGTGCTAGACCTGTGGTGACAACACACAGCCTCTCTGGGAACTCTTCTCCCATGAGCTTTGCCTTCTGTACTCACAGCTGGTCCCCCTGCAGACCTTGAGAAAGATACCTAGGAAATGAAACACCTTTTTAAATATAAGTGTAATTGCTTGTGGATGCTGGGAATGCAGGCCTGGGGTCACACTGTAGTGTATGAGTCAGAATGTGAGCTTTTAAGTAAAAGGTGCAAGTTTCAAACAACTTTATCCAAAAGTAAAAATTCACTTAAAAAAAAAAACTGCATGGTCTGAAACAAATATATATAAGTCAACAACAGCAGGGGGTGGGGTGGGGGACTATTATTTTATAATACTCTAACTTTATTCTTTAATTATCCATACCCTGTCAACTTCTAAAAATGTTGAAGGTGACTTACATATACACTTAAACAAAACAAGGATAAAAGGGTTACAGCTAAGTAAGAAAAGAAGAGAGATGCCTGAACCATAAAACCATAGAGTTCAAAATCATATGAGATAATCACAATCACTTAGGTCTACAGGAACACTGTTTGCTCTGGTGCAAAACTCTAAAACTGTGGTTCTCAAAATGTAGGGTCCCTAGGAATGACCTGGTAAGCCTCTGTAAAACAGCTTCCTGAGATACCCCTGCAATTCTGACTCAGTTGGTCTTGACCAGGGCCTAGGAATCCACATTTTCAATACCCGTTCCTGGTAATTTTGATGCAAGTGGTTTAGCGATCACACATGATAAATACTGATTTTTCAAGAACTCTTGGTACACTCTTTGAACAACACAATGATCATCATTATATCGGGAAGAAACTTAAGGTAACAAATGTTCTTGGAGTGACTTTTCAAAGAGCTCAAACCTTGTTAAAACACTGAGGACATTTTGAGATCTTTCTTTTTTCTTTATGTAGGCATTTATCACTATAAAATTTCCATTTTAGATCTGCTTTAGCTTCAGCCCATAGATTTTGGTTTGTCTTTCCATTTTTGTTTTTTTCAAGATATTTTTAAATTTCCATTTTGATTTCTTCTTTGACCCATGGGTTGTTCAAGACTATGTTGTATAATTTCCACATATTTGTGAATTTTCCAGCTTTCCTTATGTTACTGATTTCTGGTTTCATACTATTGTGGTCAGAAAAGATATTTGGTATGATTTCAGTCTTTTGAAATTTTCTAAGGCTTGTTTTGTCACCTATCATTATGATCAATCCTACAGAATGTTCCATGTACACTTGAGAAAAATGTGTATTCTGCTACTGTTGGAAGAAATGTTCTATTCAAACCCAATAGAACCCTGTTTCAACAGGGAACAAGTTTCCTTGTTGATTTTCTGTCTGGATGATCTATCCATCGTTGAAAGTGGGATACTGAAGGCCCCTACTATTACTGTATTATCTGTTTCTCCCTTCAGATCTGTTAGTATTTGCTTAATACAGTTAGGTGCTCCAATGTTGGGTACATCTATATTTACGATTGTCACAGCTTCTTGATGAATCACTGTATAATGACCTTTTTTGACTCTTGTTACCATTTCTAGCTTAAAGTCTGTTTTGTCTAATAAAAGTATAGCTATTCCTGCTCTCTTTTAGTTTCACTTAAAATGGAATATCTTTTCCCATCCCTTCACTCTGAGCCTATATGTGCCCTTAAAGCTAAAGTAAATCTCTTGTAGGCAGCATATAATTGGATCCTGTTGTTGCTTTTTTCCATCCAGCCACTCTATCCCTTTTAACTGGAGAATTTAATCCAGTTACATTTATAGCAGTTACTGATAAGTAAGGACTTATTAATGCCATCTTATTAATTTTTTTCTGGCTATTTATAAAGTAGTTCCCTTCGTCCTTTCTTCCCCTTTTGCTGCCTTACTTTTTGAACTGATGATTTTCCACAGTGGTATGTTTTGATTCCCTTCCCTTTATCTTGTGTGAATCTACTGCAGGCTTTTGCTTTGTGGTTACCAAGAGGCTTACATAAAACATCTTATAAATATAATAGCCAATATTATGCTCAAGAAACTAAAAAGAAAGGTAGAAACTAAGCCCAAAGTTATCAGAAGGAAGGAAATAACAAAGATCAGAGCAGAGATAAATGAAACAGAGACAAGAGAACAACAGAAAAGATTAACAACACTAAGAGCTAGTTTTTGAAAAGATAAACAGGCACTCAAATAAACAAAATCGTAAATGAAAGAGGAGACATTACAGTTAATACCACAGAAATAAAAAGGATCATTACAGAATACTATGAACAGTTATATGCCAACAAATTGAATTACCTAGAAAAAAATGGATAAATTCCTGGAGACAACCAACCTACCAAGACTGATTCATGAAAAAAATAAAACATGTGAACACACCAATAACATGTAAGGAGATTGTAGCAGTAATCAAAAACCTCCCAACAAAGAAAATGCCAGGACAAGATGGATTCACTGGTAAATTCTACCAAACACCCAAATAATTAAGACCAGTTATCCTCAAACTCCTCCCAAAAACTGAAGAAAAGGGAACACTTCCAAACTCATTTTACAAGGCCAACATTATCCTGATATCAAAGCCAGGTAAGGACACTGCAAGAAAAGAAAACTACAGGCTTAAATAGACATTTCTCCAAAGAAGATATACAGATTGACAACAAACACATGAAAGAATGCTCAATATCATTAATCATTAGAGAAATGCAAATCAAAACTACAATGAGATATCATCTCACACTGGTCAGAACGGCCATCATCAAAACATCTACAAACAATAAATGCTGGAGAGGGTGTGGAGAAAAGGGAACACTCTTGCACTGTTGGTGGGAATGTAAATTGATACAGCCACTATGGAAAACAGTATGGAGGTTCCTTAAAAAACTACAAATAGAACTACCATATGACCCAGCAATCCCACTACTGGGCATATACCCTGAGAAAACCGTAATTCAAGAAGAGTCATGTACCAAAATATTCACTGCAGCTCTATTTACAATAGCCAGGACATGGAAGCAACCTAAGTGCCCATCATCAGATGAATGGATAAAGAAGATGTGGCACATATATACAATGGAATATTACTCAGCCATAAAAAGAAACGAAATTGAGTTATTTGTAGTGAGGTGAATGGACCTAGAGTCTGTCATACAGAGTGAAGTAAGTCAGAAAGAGAAAAACAAATACCGTATGTTAACACATATATATGGAATCTAAGGAAAAAAAAAAAGGTCATGAAGAACCTAGGGGTAAGACGGGAATAAAGACACAGACCTACTAGAGCATGGACTTGAGGATATGGAGAGGGGGAAGGGTAAGCTGGGACAAAGTGAGAGAGTGGCATGGACATAATACACTACCAAACGTAAAATAGATAGCTAGTGGGAAGCAGCCACATAGCACAGGGAGATCAGCTAGGTGGTTTGTGACCACCTAGAGGGGTGGGATAGGGAGGGTGGGAGGGAGGGAGACGCAAAAGGGAAGAGATATGGGAACATATGTATATGTATAACTGATCCACTTTGTTATAAAGCAGAAACTAACACACCATTGTAAAGCAATTATACTCCAATAAAGATGTTAAAAAAAATTCTCAACAATATACTAGCAAACTGAATTTAACAGTACATTAAAAGGATCATACACCATGATCAACTGGGATTTATTCCAGGAATGCAAGGATGTTTCAACATATGCAAATCAATAAATGTGAAACCCTAAATTAATAAAGGAAAAAATCATATGATTATCCCAACAGGTGCAGAAAAACAATCCTAAATTCATATGGAACCACAAAAGTCCCTGAATAGCCAAAGCAATCCTGAGAAAGAACAAAGCTGGAAAATCACACTTCCTGATTTCAAACTATACTGAAATCACACTTCAAGCTATACTGAAATCACACTTCCTTATTTCAAAGCTATAGTAATCAAAACAGTATGGCACTGGCATAAAAAGAGACACATAGAGCAATGGAACAGAATAGAGAGCCAGAAATAAACCCTCACATGTATGGTCAACTAATATTTGACAATGGAGCCACAAATCCTCAATGGGAAAAGGACAGTCTTTTCACTAAATGGTGTTGGGAAAACTGGATACCCACATGCATAAGAATGAAATTAGACCTCTATCTTGCACCATTCATAAAATTTACTTGAAATGGATTAAAGACAAACATAAGACCTGAAACAACGAAATGCCTCAAAGAAAACACAGGTGGAAGATCCTTGACATGGGTATTGGCAATGACATTTTGGATATGACACCAAAAGCACAAGCAACAAAAGCAAAAATTAATTGTAGAACTACATCAAACTAAAAGGTACTGCACAACAAAAGAAACAATCAACAAAATGAAAAGGCAATGTATGGGATGGGAGAAAATGTTTGCAAATCATGTATCTGGTAAGGGGTTAATATCCAAAATATATACAGATCTCATATAATTCAACAGCAATAAAAAAAATCAATCTGACCAAAAAATGGACAGAGGAAATGAATAGATATACTTCCAAAGAAGACATACAAATGGCCAACAGGTATATGAAAAATGCCCAACATCACTAATCACCAGGGAAATGCAAATTAAAACCACAATGAGATATCACCTCACACTTGCTAGAATGGCTATCATCAAAAAGACAAGAGATAACAAGCATTGGCAAGGATGTGGAGAAAAGGGAACCCTTGTGCACTGTGGGTGGATTGTTAATTGGTACAGCTGCTATGGAAAACAGTATGGAGGTTCCTCAAAAAATTAAAAATAAAACTGTCACATGATCCAGCAATCTCACTTCTGGGTGTATATCCAAAGGAAATAAAAACAAGATCTCAAAGAAACATCTGCACTTTCATGTTTATTGCAGCACGATTCACAATAGCCAAGGTATGGAAACAACCTAAGTGTCCATCAATAGACGAATGGATAAGGAAGATATGGCATGTATATACAACGGAATGTTTTTCAGCCATGAGAAAGAAGGAAATCCTGCCATTTGAGACAACATGGCTGGACCTTAAGGTCTTTCTGCTAAGTGAAATAAGTCAGACAAAGAAAGTCAAACACTGTATGTTCTCAAGTACATGTGTAATCTAAAAAACCTAACTCATAAAAACAGGGAGTAGAATGGTAGTATCAGGAGCTGGCAGGTGGGGGAAATGGGGAGATGTTAGTCAAAGGGTATGAACTTTCAGTTATAAGATGAAGTTCTGAGAACCTACTGTACAGTAGGATGACTATAGTTGACAATACTGTATTGTATGCTTGCAAGTTGCTAAGAGAGGAGATCTTAAATGTTCTCATCATAAGAAAGAAATGGTAATTATGTGAGGTGATGGAGGTGTTAGCTAATGTATGGTGGTAATAATTTCACAATATGTAAGTGTATCAAATCAACACATTGTATACCTTAAACTTGTACAGTGCTATTTATCAGTTATATATTTCTTTTAAAAATATTGAGGATAGAGCATTAAGCCACTGCCCTAGGAAGACGTTTCCCTTAGGAACTAAGGAAGTTCAGTACAGATATTTAGCTTTCTGGCAATTTCACTTGCTTCAAAGGGAGCTCAGAGAGCCTAGGAGAATGCATGGTTGATTTCAAAGCTTCATATTGGGTCCCTATGTCACCTCCAGGAGACTGATTCAGTCTGGCACCTCTCCAAGATATGAGGATATTCTTCTCAACTTTGCTGTACAGCAGAAATTAACACAACATTGTAAATCAACTATACTTGAATAAAATAAATCTTTAAAACAAGACCTAGGAATCACGTGTCCTGTTCCCCCTCTCCTCTTGATCTTCTGCCATACCCCCAAATAAATCTCATTCCTCCAAATACCACTCTACTTGTCTTCCTGAATGCCTGCCACCCTGGGTGCCTTCTGTGCACCCCAGTCTCCCCCTTCTCCATCTCTCTGTGCCCAAAAGACAGAGCACATGGGCCACACCAACAGCGTCCTTGCCTTCCAAGTTCTGGTTCGCTTTCTGCTGGCTCGCAGAGTGCCACAGGCTGCATTCACTCATCTGCCAAAGTTCCAGCTCCTGGCTGGCAGCCTTCTCCAGCGGCCATGCTCTCCAGGTTCCAGGAACCACTCTCTCCCATGCTCCTGCAAACCCAGGTGGGAGCAGTTTCCCATCAGTTTTTAACCCTGGGGTCGGCCACTTTTTTTTGGTGGCACTTTCACCTTGCTCATGCCTTTGTAAATCATGCCCCTCCTCAATTTCCCAGTGGTGGTGAGCAGGGGAAGGTATGGGGTCAAGGCCACTCAAGAAATGAAAAGGATGTTAGAAGCCAGACTGCCTTCACAGTAGTTGAAAGCAACTTCATGTGTTAGGGGAGGTAGCAATGTCCTTACTGTAAGAAAGGGAGAAACTGGAAAAAAAAAAAATCATTGGCAGAACTTCACGGCACAATTTAGCAACCTTTTCCCCTCCCTTCTGTGTGCCCATGCTATCAGTGAGATAATTAGTAATGAAAGTATGTTAAACTTTGCTTTAAAAAGCAGGTTAAAGGGGCTGCCTTGGTGGCACAGTGGTTAAGAATCCACCTGCCAATGCAGGGGACATGGGTTCGATCCCTGGTCCGGGAAGATCCCACATGCCGTGGAGCAACTAAGCCCGTGCACCTCAGCTACTGAGCCTGTGCTCTAGAGCCTGCGAGCCACAACTACTGAAGCCCGCACGCCTAGAGCCCGTGCTCCGCAACAAGAAAAGCCACCGCAATGAGAAGCCCGTGCACCGCAACAAAGAGTAGCCCCAGCTCCCCGCCACTAGCGGAAGCCCGCATGCAACAACGAAGACCCGAAGACCCGACACAGCCAAAAATAAATAAATAAATAAATTTTGTTTTTTTTCCTAAAAAGCAGGTTAAAAATAAAATACCTAAAGGGATGATGAATTCTGTAAGTAAAACCAGTTTTTCTCATCTGTAAAACTAATTATTATGATCATCCTTACATCTGAACAGTTTCCCAAGTGCTTTTACATGTATTTCCTCATTTGTGTGCCTCACATCAACCCTATGCATCAAGGGGATAGTATTGTTCCCTCAACTCCATAATGTAGAGAATGAAGCTTTGAAAGTTTAAGGGACTTGCTCACAGACTCACATAAGTGGTACAGGCAAGTTTTCAGTGCTCTACCCATTGAATGAGCCTAGTTCAGGGAAGAAATATACCGTCATGCCAGGTTGGCCAGTAGGTTTCACATTATATCAATTCCCATTGGTTGGCAGTGATTGCCTAGAGTCCTGTGTTGCGAAGGAGTCTGAGGTTGAGTTTGGACTCAAGAGAAGAGTATTGTGATTAATTAGCAACATCTGGCAAAACAAAGAATTGGGGAGCAGTAGCACGACTCTCTCTTGTTTTCTACCCTTGGTGTAGTGTTTGAGAGCACGGGCTTGGGAGGTTCATAGTCCTGTAATAGGGACTGACTCAACCTCTCCACTCAATAATCTGGGCCTTGGTTTCCTCATCTACAATCAAAGGGCCATAATACCAACTGCCTCATGGAGCTGTTTCTTTTCTTTCCCAACCTAAATTTATTTTCACATGAAAAGAAGTTGTCATCCTCATCTAAGAGAATAAATCATTCAGAGAAAACTGTTAACAGGACCCATTCTGACTTAAAAATTCAATAAAGTAGCAGAGTGCAGTAGGGGAAGGGCTGGGCTTAGAGACTGGAATCCTGGAGTCTGGCCCAGTTCTGCTTTTATAATTTGTTCTAGAGCTTCAGAGATGTCCGGGAAGAGCTGTCATTCCTAAAGTAAGCCCAATGGAATGCACTGATCATAGAGTCTTTATTAGACACAGCCTGGCATAACTTGATGTCACTTAAAAATCCGTAGAGAATACTCCAGTATAATTTATCAGGCTTCTTAGATGGGTGTCCTCTTTGTAGGTCTTGAGGAGTTCTGTATGAGCTCTGTCATCATGAGCAAGTTAATTTTCCTAAATAAGAGTTTCTTAGTCTATATAATCAGATTGTTGAAACAAAAAAGTTTTTAAAACAGCAACTTCCGTATTGGGGAAAGGATTATGGGAACTATTCCTGTCAATTTCCCCACTTCCTATAGTGTTATATCATCTTTATAATAATGAAAATAATAGTAAGAATAAAGGATTTAACATCTGTTTGAAATGTTAATCTCCTTAGAATCAACATACTTTTCTCGTCTTATTTTCCCACTGCCTTTGATTCCCTCTCTTACTTTGTAAGTTTTTGTAATGCTTTTATTTATTTATTTATTTTTGGTAGACGGCTCTGTTTTCCTTGCAGAACATGGTGTGTATGTGTGTTATATGCACGCTTTGTTCATGATAATGATTGAGGTGCTCCTGAAATACATGCTCCTCATGCCCGAAAGTCCATCCTCCTTCTAACAGCAGCATCTATGGCTCTCATTTGTCTTGTCTTTTCAGTTATAAATGGTCCTGGGAGGGGCAGCAGATTAAGCCCCCAAACCTTGGAGCAGCTGAGTCAATTAGAGGTTTCCCATAAGTTACAAGGGTAGTTTGCTAGTACAAAGACCCAGAGGAGGGCGAGAAGGTGCTTGGAACAGGGAGGCTGCTGAATTGCCAAAGGATTCCAGAGGCCTGGTCCCAACTGAAGCTAGAATACAGAATGATACACCTCTTAAATCCCTCTATCTCAAAGCACAGTGTTTTAAATTGGATATGCATCAACTATTAAAACCATCACATTCACTGGAATTCACTACTTACAATTTGTATTATAAATACAATTTACATTTTTAAAGCCATTGTAAGTAATAAAATCATTCTCACTTGGTCAGAGGCAATGTAACTAAGCAGGACCCTTTGGAGCATTCCCAGAACAGGACTCCTCCCCATGTCCTCTGCCTGCCTTTGTCTGTAGAAAAACTTTAGTCAAAGAATACATTTAATCAGAGAAGTGAGAAAATGCAGAAAGAAAGGAAAACAGTCCAGTAAGACAAAACAATAATAGTTTAGCCATTAAACAAAGTCAAGGACCTTTAGCTCCTCCTCTAGGGCTAGAGATAATCTTCTGAGCCACATCCTTTGAGCTGTTTTGCAGACTGAAACCCCCACCAGGTGGAAGAAGTTAACTGTCTGCTGCCCACAAGCACGTAGATCCCAGACCAGCTGGAACCAGAAGGTTGATGATGCTGACTCCCAATTATCTCACCACCAACCAATCAGAAGAAGGTCCACAAGCTGATCACATACCCTACAAACCCCCTCCCTCACTCTGTCCTTATAAACCTTTCCCTGAAAGCCTTCAGGGAGTTCAGGACTTTTAAGCACTAGCTGCCCTGGACTCCTTGCTTGGCGCCTGCAATAAACGCTGCACTGTCCTTCGCCACAACCCGGTGTCAGCAGACTGGCTGTACTGCACGTCGGCAAGCAGACTCAAGTCTGATTTGGTAATGGCAATGCTAGTTGAACTCAGGCCTATGGTTTTTGCTCAGAATCCATAACATGTAGATGGCATGTGTTCTCTTATTCACTCCCAATCTGTAGAGATGTGTTTCATAGTGTCTCAATCTCATGTATTTCTAATTTTCTCTTTTGATCAGTCATAATGTCATTCTGAGATCCAACAATAAATGATGAATGAATATACATAACGTACATATATAATATTCATTACATAAATACATCTATACACATAAAACACATATCACAAAGCCCACATACCTTGTTTAAGTGGCTCTTTCAGGAAGATTTATAATACTTTGCTTTACAAAGAAAGTTTAAAAAAGAGGGAAAATGAAACAGTGAGTGTTCCCTAGTGCAATTACTGTGTCAAATTCTCCCCTGGGGAAAGGAATTTGCTGTTATTGTGAAATAAATTAATATAGAAACCAGACTCCTGCAGTAACTTTTCTTTATCCCCAGGCAGTATTTTCCCACTACTGCTCTCAGAATTCACTTTTGGCGATTCACATATGGGAGGTTGGAAATAGCTAGAAATTGTATGTTAGAATTTCAAATATATTCCCATTTCCAAAAATGTTAGCAGCTCCCCAAATTATCAGGGTGTGCACAATCGTTTAGAGATTGCCTGCCCCAGAAATCAACTGCTTGTCTTCTTCATCCTCTGGAAGGTTAAGAGCTTTCTCTTACCGTCCATTCAACTGCCACAAATCAGGATTTCTGTCCCAGCAGCTACCATTTGCTCAGAAAATTTGGAAGGACAAGGCCCTCTGGGCTGCAAGAAAGTGCAGAAATGGCCAAGCTTAGTTAGTCTTTTCCCAAAGCCCACAAGTCAGCCTTCACTGGATACCTTCACTACCCAGGCTGCCAGCACAAGCCCTCTGTGATTCCTAATTAGGTGCTCACTGCTCAGTTAATACCCCATTAGCCCCACAGTCTCTTAACATCAAACCACTGGACAAAATTCTCTTCACTTCAGCCATATTATGAATGAACTTACAGTCAACGGTTGAAATCCATGCCAGCTGAAATTCACTCTAAGCTAATCTTAAATCAACATCATAAGGGCAGTGTATGCAAAATTGATTAGGGAAAGTCTTCATCAAACTACAGAGCAAAGCAGAGTCTTGAGAAGGAGGTTATTCGGGGTGGGGTGGGGGGAAATCTGGAATATACAGTGCAAATAAGTATTAGGCCTAGAAAAAAAGATAATGACTGAATGTTCCTCGTTGACCTTTATAGTCTAAGCGTCTGCGCCACGCCTGTCTATGTCATGGGAGCCTTGCTGATGAAGTAGTTCAAACCTCTTTAAGTAGCTCCCTCCTAGGCAGATATTTTGTCCCTTAAATGTAAAAACTACAACAAAACATAGTAACAACTCACACTTACTGAGTTCTTACTTTGTGCTAGGCTTTGATCTAAGGGCTTTTTATGTTTAGCTGGCTTAGGCTACACGGCCTGAAAGGTGGGTATCATTACTATCTCCATTTAATGGGAAAGAAAACTGAGGCATAAGATCATAGCTGTCACTGCACAGAACAGGGAGCAAGCAAGCCCTACAGATCAGAGGCCCTATGCCCTACGTTGTTAGCATTGTTGGCATTTTCAACTGCCAACAGGTTCAATAATAATAAGTATCATTATGTATCATTTATTAAGCACCAACTATGCTCCTCTGGGATGGGTGTGTATGAAAGTATAGTGTATATGCACTCTTTTATTTTTGGAGTCAAGCTGACTTTTGCACTCACACATGAAACCCTGGCACAGGTTATTGCACTGGTTAAGAGCCAAGCTATGGCGTCAGATGCTCTCGGATCAAACCTCAACTCCACCACTGCTCGCTGTGTGACCTTGCACAAATTACTTGACCTCTCTTAGCCTCATCTATAAAATGAAGACAATAATGGCACCTACTTGATAGGGTGGTTGTGAGGATGAAAGATCATCTAAGGAAAGTGCTTAGAATGGTGCCTGGTGCATAATGAAAGTTAAATAAAGGTTGTAATTATTTTCCTCTGTTGATAGAGAAAAAAATTTTAATCGTCAATAGGTAAGCAGCCAGTATGACTCCTCCACCAAAAACGTAATTGGTCACATCGCCGTTTTACACCAATAATCATTAAGACAATAGACCTCTCTCTTTTACGGTGTTGATTTAGTTAGTTGATTAGTTTCATTGGGCATTTCAAAGAGCACATCTTTTGACCCATTTCTGGTATTTTCTGTGAATTGCATGGACTGAGGGAGACAATGCACTGGAGGGTGGGGGAGGGACCACAGAAACAAGGAGGAATGTAAAAGGCATTGTAAAATTCTGAGAAATTATAAGTAGTTTTCTCCAAAAGGAATAGTAAGGCATTGTATTCTTCTCTATTAATTCTTATTATGAGCAATACATCCTTGTGGTACAGAATTTAGAAAACAGAAAAAGGTATAGAAACGTTTTAAAGACAAAAAGAACATCAGCTTCCATTATTGTAACACTTACTTTTTTGAGACTAGATACTCTGCAGTAATCACTGGCTGGCATGACCAACTGAGAAGAGAAGGTGACCATTCTGATTGGCTAGTACCTGCCTTAACAGTTGTTATATATTTTGAATATTGCTCCTATGCTTGTGTGTATGTTTCATCCCTACGTGTTTATTTTTAATTACATTAGAAACATACTGAATATCTGTTTGTTCAGATTTTTTCATTGTTTTTATCACATGTAATGAACTTTTCCCATCATTAGACATTCTTTGAGGGCAGCATTTTAAAATCATCTACTAATAATGCATAGATACACCATGATTTATTTAACTGTTCTATTACTGTTCAATATTCATGTAGCTTCCATTTTTTGCCATTATAAATATCTTTACACATAAAACTTTGAGTAGCTAATGTGTTATCATTTGAGCACATATTTACTTCCATAGTAAAATAACATTTTAATTTTAGGACAAGCTGTTACTTCTACAAATCACTGGGTTATCTGGTATGTTTGTGGGGATTCTGCTACTAGTAATGAAATTTATACCAGCCTTACATATACCATTAAATGTAAATGAATGTAACAGTGTCCTTTAAAAGGTAAATTGCTATACAACTATGTTATTCTTATTATTTATGGTAGTATTAGTCTCATCGATTGCTGACGTTATAAACGCTCTGGATTCTACCTTGACTTTTAGGCTTTTATAACTTTTAATAGACTTGCTCCTCACCTAAAGAACATTATGATGCAATTTTATCTGCCTCCACTTAAAGATATTTCATATTCTTTTCCTGCCCCCCATTTGATGACTGCACCATTGCAAGACCCCAGATTTTGACATAACAAGAGCCTGGACACATTTCATTAAACAGCTGTCCAGGTAAGAGCAAAAAGTAAAGTCAAACGGACATGTGTTGTTTGCTGTCCAGCACACTCTCCCTCCTTCTGGATACCAATACCCTGAATTTCTGAAACATGCTGGTACCATGATGTGGAAGCCTAGAACCTTCTAGAAACCATGAAGTGGAACCTGAGGATAGAGTCAGCAATGGACAAGGCCAAGCAGGGAAAGAAAGAGACTGGGTCAAACTTGTAGTTTGGGAAAGATGGCAGACTAAAGATAGCCTGAAAAGCCCTCTACTTCACATACTTAGAAACGCTGGATATGCATTATTTTCTTAAGGCAAGTCTAAGCTCATACAGAGGGGAAAAAAAAATTGTGAGAGAGTGTACACACACACACACACACTCATTCCCTCCCTCTCCTCTCCCTCTCTCTCTCTATATATATATTCAGTCAAGTCAGAAGTTAGCATGCTTAATCTCAATCCAATCAAATCAAGTCAGCTGAAGACGGCAGAGTGACAGAAAATGAGTAAGGATCTCAAAAGGTGAGCTCAGATCCCCCTGGCGAAGCCACCCACGGGATAATGATCCAGCCAATGATAGCCAAGTGAATGATGAACATCTCTATCTTTCTAAATGGCTAGGGAGAACACTTAGTAATAAGGAGTGACCATCACGGCGGAGGAATTAGAAGAGATGGGGTTTGCATAAGAGAAGGTAGTGGGCAAAAGTGGGAGGAAATCATTCCCCGGCCTTGTTAAGAAGATATCTGTTTGGTTACCTAATAATATAAGTTTTAGTACTTTCAAGCAAGTGGATTTATGCTGACTCTCATATTTATGCTGTAATCTTTGCCATATGTTAATGAGATTGACTGTACATGAGCTAATCAATTATTTTCAGCAGCTTGTATCTTAAATGTTATGCCGGTTATCTTCATTATGAGCTTAAATACCAGCCTGGTGACGGATTTGCCTTTTAACTTTTCTCTCTTAAAAAGAGCAAAATTAGGAAATCGAAATACACCCCACATAGATTTTTCAATACGTAGTGAAAGTTAGTAGTGGCACCGTTGTAGCTGAGCTGGCATTTAAACATGTAATCTGCTGACCTTGAATTCCAAAGCAATTTCTTGTCCCTTAAAAATTTGGAACACATAAAAATTATATTAGCATCAATTATTTTAATCATTTTTGTTAAAATTTATCTTTTTCAATTTTAGTGAATTGGTATTATAATGCACTATCTCTTTTTGTCTCATATTCCCTCATTAATATTCATTGGAAGTATTTGCTACTTCAATAAACCCAGACTAACTTTTTATTACATATTCATAAGTATTACTTTTTAAAGGTTTTGCGCTACTTCCACCTTCACTGAATATAATAATTTGTGCTTTATACTAATGTGACACCTCAGATATGGTCTAAAGTAACGAATCAGGATGGACTTCAACTCATCTTAGCAAGGACCTACACTTCCCCACCCTGCAACCGAACATCACATGGTTCTTTTGTTAACAGTCTTGTTGCCTGATGGGGGTCCAAGGATAAAGACCAGAGCTGACCACTTCAGCCCACTGCAGGGTTTCTTTCTTTTTTTTTAGACATATATGTATTTGTTTATTAAAAATATATATATACACAAGAAGTAGAAAGTAGGAAATATGGTCACTGGTAACAGCAGGGCAGGGATGAAAGATGGACTGGACTTGATAGGCATGGATGTCAGTTATCTGTGGCTACTACAACAAGTTGCCACAAATTTAGTGGCTTAAAACAACAGAATTTTATCCATTGCAGTTCTGGAGGTCAGAGATATCAAATGAATGTCACAGAGCTAAAGTCAAATGTCAGCAGGACGGGGTCCCTTTTTAGAAGCCTAGAGAAGAATACATTTCCTTATCTTTCCTAGCTTCCTCAAGATGCCCACATTCTTAAGCACTCTTCTCTTTGCCTCCGAAGATGGGAATAGGTAGGTAGATGGCCAAGGGAGGCATGTTCTTAGACCAAGTGTGTCAGTTCTTCCTTACTCCACTGGGGGGCAATATTCCAAGGGTGTGGGTTCCATCTGAACCCCTTATTGATGTCCTGGAAGATTTCCCAAAGCAGGGTTCCTTAATACGGAGCCTTTGACAGGGTTTCAGGCATTTTGTGAACCCCCTGTAATAGAATGCAGGCTTTGGGGTGCAGGTATGTGGGTGCATTTTTCTGGTGAAGAAAGTATATAGCTTTTATCAGATTCTCAAAGGAAGCTGTGATGATAATGATGGGAATGGTGGTGGCAGTGGTGGTGATGATAATAATTTTGAACCCCTAGCCTATGAAATATTTTGTCTGAATTTACATCAAAGAGTAGAGGGAGGGCAGCACATAAGAGTTGATAATTGTTGGATTCATTTGGTGAGTACACGGAGGGTCACATTCTCCATAATAAAAAGTCCTTAAGGATGAATAAACAAATGCTTACGGGTCTGGGGTCACCTCTCGTGTTGAGAAGCTGGAGCAGGTGTATTGAATTAAGAATATGCAGCTTGTGACCTGCTGAGTGAGGGGACACAAGTTACCCATGCGTGGGTGGCAGGCAGCTCCCTCAGCATCCAGCTCTCACTTTGGGGAAGTGAAACCCATGGGGTCGTTTTGAGTGAAGGCACAGTTTCAATAAATCCACACAAAGGAAATAGTCACAAGATTTATTATTTCAGATTCCAGAAGCCAGGGGCCGCAATGAGTCGGGGGGAAGGGCAGTCTTCCTCCCTCCCAGGTCCTGAGGGAGAAGACAGAGAGCAGGGTACCAAGCACCTATTATAAGGTGGTAGGGGCGGAGGTCACTAATTTTTCATGGGCTTAACTCTAGGTAGTTTTTTTTTTTAATTAATTAATTTATTTATGGCTGCGTCAGGTCTTCATTGCTACGTGTGGGCTTTCTCTAGTTGTGGCGAGCGGGGGCTACTCTTCATTGTAGTGCGCAGGCTTCTCATTGCGGTGGCTTCTCTTGTTGCAGAGCACGGGCTCTAGGCACATGGGCTTAGTTGCTCCACGGCATGTGGGATCTTCCCGGACCAGGGCTTGAACCTGTGTCCGCTGCATTGGCGGGTGGATTCTTAACCACTGTGCCACCAGGGAAGCCCTAGGTAGTTATTTTAAAAGAGAGAAAAGCAAAGCAGGGACTGATGGCAGGAATCCTAAACTCAAGTCCTTATCAAAATGTCCAGACTCTTGGTGTGAGGAGGGTTATCACACTGTAAAATGCCTACGTAGCAACTCTGAAAAACAAGCTGTTTTTCAGAGAAACAGAAGTTGTTTTTCTCATCACATCTCTCTCCTAGCCCTGTGAGGCGAGGTCATGAGCGTTTGCTTCCAGGGCCAGTAGATGAATCTTAAGAGGAGAAAGATTTTAAGAAGAACCACCACTAAGGACATGATCAAAAGCATTCTGCAATAGTTCCAATGCAAAGAAACAACTGACTGTAGCCCAAAGATGACTCACACACACGTGACCCCAGGCATCCAAGGCTTTCTGCCCTCACTCTCACAGGAAGCAGGCAGTTGCACAAGTCAGACTAGGAAACCTTGGCACCAAAGATGACTCAAGTCAACTCCCCATAGTGACCCAGGATGCTCTGAGGCCAGGACCAAGCTACCCGTGGGGAGGCCCTCCAAGAAAACCTGCAGTTGCCCTATAGAACGTGGAGTTTGGGGCACCACCAACCCAAAAACCTCTATGCGAAATGACCGGGATGTGACTTTTGTTCTGACCTACCTTTTGCACTGCTTTTTGTATGTGACCCAGCGACTTGGTCTCCATCCATCACCAGGCCCCTCTCTCTGCATTAGGTCCCTATCTGCAATCTTAACCTTTCTAGGTCATTTCTCCGGTTGGCCTTCATTTGGGCATTCATTCATTCACTTGGCAAATATCTACGAGCTACTAGAAGGCCTTGGCTAGAAGTTGTGCAGCTATCAAGAAAAAGTTACAATCCTTTGCCCCTAATAAGCCTGTGGTCCAAATAGATATTTGAATACTCAGCTTTAAGACCACCAGGTCAAGCCCTAAAAAAGCCTGTGGCTCCTGAAACCATTGTTATAACATCTGCCTTAAACCCAAGGATCGTCCCTGAAGAGGTTCTAGTGCCTCTGAGTTACACCCCTGGTTTGAGTCACATTTCTAAGCATGCTGATCAAAAACCAACATTTCCACTCTGGCTGAGAAAGAGGCAATGTCTCCATAAAGGACCACTCCACGCTTCTGAAATATACCACTTGTCCAAGAACCCACAGGCCTAAAAATCATTACTCCAAAGGAATTTAAACTGGCAGGGGACTCAGATCCCCACTTAATTTTACACCTATCATGAATAACTTTGTGGTAACTGTATATTTTTTTAATATCTATGTAGTGGCCTTTCCTTTGTCTCATACCCTACATATCTCAATCCTCATGACAACTCTGTGAAATACTCATTACTACTTTTTTAGAGATGAAGAGCTGAGACACGGAGAATTTCACAGGGGTAGTAGTAGCAAAGCTAACACTGGGCTTCTGACATTGGTTCTATGTGTCTTACAGATATTTTGTGAAAATTATCTTTTTCTGTAAAGTTCTCTTAAGATGCCCAGATGAACTCTGTATATCAGATGAAGCCCCTGGGATGTTACAAGTCATCTGCCCACTGAGTATTATTTCCCTTATGACAGGTAACAAGAGTTAGAGAAGATACCAAGTAGTATTTTTAAGAATTAATTGATTCATTCAAATTTATTGGACATCTGCTGTACGTCAGATGCTACATTGGGATACTGAGTAGAAGCATCATGTTGGCCCTTCACTACCTACGCATGAAAAGGTGATATCATGGACATCAAGACACTAAAACTCCTGCAGAGTAACTGTTACCCTAGCCACATCTATCTCCCACATCCTATGTCTCTATCCGTGTCTTTTCCATTTTCTGTTTTCAGATACACAAAGCTCTCATGTTCTTTCCCTCCTCTCACATTAGAATTTACTTTAAGAGGGCTTCCCTGGTGGTGCAGTGGTTGAGAATCCACATGCTAATGCAGGGGACACGGTTCGAGCCCTGGTCCGGGAAGATCCCACATGCCGCAGAGCAGCTAAGCCCGGGCGCCACAACTGCTGAGCCTGTGCTCTAGAGCCTGTGAGCCACAACTACTGAGCCTGCACGCTGCACCTACTGAAGCCCGTGTGCCTAGAGCCCATGCTCCGCAACAGGAGAGACCACCGCAACGAGAAGCCCGCGCACTGCAATGAAGAGTAGCCCTCACTCAGCCAAAAATAAGTAAAATAAAAATAAAAAAGAAATTTAAAAAAAAAGAATTCACACTTCAGTAGTAATTTTATTGTCTGAGAGGGCATCTCCCAGGGCTTTTAAAACTAACTTCCAATGGGAAAAATAAGTTGGTTCCTTATTTTTAAATTTTGAGATATTGGCAAGCATGGCTGAAATTATAACTTAAAAACAGCCAAAATGCCTTCCCAGAATCATATGTGAAGGGATATAGAAGAAAGCATATTTGAGAAAGACCAATTATAACCCAAAATGTTACTGTCTGCCCTCTCCTTTATCTTGTCTTCTTTATCTATGGGAAGAAGCTGCCCTCTTGTTTTTTTCTGAGATCTCTGGCATGATCTTTACAAGATAATTATTTTCAGAAGTTCACCTGTACTCAATTCCTAGCATAATGACTCTCTCTGAAGAGAGAGAATCCTTAAGTGGGTAGATCAAACCCCCCAGGTGGAACAGAAGACCATAAGTAATTTGAGAAAACATATTCAGTATTACGTTTGTATAGTTGAAAAATGAAAACACACCATTATTTTCATAGCATGGAAACTGAAGTCCAAAAAAAAAAAATTATCTTACCTGGTGAGGACATACAGAAGATACTGATTTTCGATGGAGATGGTGGAGGTGAGGGGGAGGGAATAAGGAATGTCTCATAATCCTGGCAGTGAAGGAAGGGCACTTTAGGTACATCAAAATAAAGCACAAGCTTTAAAACATTGAAAAAGTCTGGCCTGTTCTGTGCTCAATTTACCTGCTGAATGAGTCAATAAATGCGTCCATCATCCTCTTAGCAATTTCATACATGTTTTACTACTACCAGATCCCTTCAATTACACCTTCCGCATCTCCAAAGGAATGAGCCACAGTGGCTGTAATCATGGCTTAACCCTGTACAATTAGATCATCCAGCATATTTCAGCTTCTGCAGTAGCCATCACACCACACAAAGGAGAAAGGTGGACTACTGTGCCTGATCTCAAGATCTACCACCGATGCGATCAGCAGAATCAACCACACCACGTCGGAGCCCTGAAGGGCTGACTCGAATCTTTACAACCCAGGTGCCCTGCATCCATGCCAATAGCACAACAGTACACAAACTCGGTTCCCTCCACAGAAGTGCAGTGTCCAGTTTGTAAAATTTTGTAGTGAACTTATTCAGGTATCTTCTCTACGACATCTCTGCTTTAATCTCCTCACACTAGGCCCCGATGAAAGACCTCTACCAGCAACCTAACCACAAGCTCCCCAGCAGTGGCGATAGTACCCATGACTCGGTGATTTGTCACAAGAAGCTGCTCTTCCACCTTTCCCAGTGGCTTTCGAGTAACAACAGGAGAGCTGGATTCTGTACAAATGGGTGTGAACAGCCGAGGGGTTCACCAGGAAGCACAACTTGGGGATTATTCCTTCTAGTTTGTTTTGTTTATGTTTTCCGGAAAATCTGAGCTGAAGGAATGGATGGGGACTTTCAACAGCCAGGTTGACCGGTGACTCCTTGAGTCCCTGGAGAGGGGGACCAATCCCATGTAGAGCAGAGATGATGCTCTATAGCAGGTTAACCTCCTCCTGCGACAGCATTTGGGGATTCAAAATCCAGACCTTCCTGGGTGAAAGGAGAGGAAATAAACTTTCCCTTCTCCTCGATCCACAAAAAGCTCACTCTTCAAACTTCAATGTGCAGAAGATTCACCTGGGGAATCTTAAAATGCAAATTCTGATTCAGGAGGCCAGGGTGGTGCCTGAAACTCTGTCTTTCTAACAAGCTCCCAGGTGAGGCTGGTGCTTCCAGTCACTTGCCCTTACTCTGAGTAGCAAGGCAATAAATATAAACAATCCAGCTATTCAGCTGAGGAGTCGGGGTGGGGGTGGGGGAGGGGGAGGGGCGCGTACTAGGAGGAAAATAGAAATATATTTGATATTTGATGCCCTCATGTATTGCTCAGTTTTTTCCTTTGTGTCCTATCTTTGTAATTTTTTAAAAAGGGCAAATACATATAATCTTTTTTTTAGAAGAAAAGGAAAGAAAAAATGACCAGCTCTGTGTTTTTTCTTGTTATGAAGTCGGTATCTGCTCACACCCTGCCCGAGGGTATGGCTTCGGAATTCTGGAATATCACAACCTGATACTAGAGCATGTGGGAACCAGGAGACTCTTTCTGAACAGAAGAGCTGACCACAGTCATGGTCAGATCTCGGTGAGATCTGTGCTTGACAAACCAAGGAACATGGTGGTCACAAGCCACGGCAGCCGAAGTCCACCACAGTGCATCTCCCTGGATGTACACCGATTCAGGTATGGGGGCCGGGGGGCAGCTAACATGCATAAGTTAATGAATAAATCATTTAAAACATAATTTATATCAAAACAAACATGCATATTTTACGTGGCAGAATTCAGACACTAAATACATTTTTCAGATTAAACAGACACTTGAAAGAAAATTTATCTTTGGCCCCCAGACCCCAGTCTCCCCTGTGATGTAGGGGCATCTTGGTTAAAAAAAAAAAAAAAACTGGAGAAGTGATGACCCCCGTGAACCACAGTGGGGCTTAGACTAATGATCCCACAACCACCTCTGGGGACGCAGACAGGGAGACTGCCCCAGCAACGGCAGCATTTCCCCAAACTACAAGCCCCATTCATCATCCGTGGAGAGTTTAATTGTCCTGTCCCACCTTTGTGTCACTCCTCAGCATTATAACCTTACACTGATATTTTCAACTGAATAAATATCACCAACTACCTGTCTCACAAGTACAACATGTCTACAACTAAGCTCCTTGGATCTACACCCAGCCCTTCCAGACCTGCTCCTCTTCTCACATTGCATTTATCTCCATCCATCTGGAGAGAAGCTGAACACTTCCCCAGCTTTTTCTCTCCTTTGCCCACAAGATCCAGTCTCTAAATCCTGTCATCTCTGATGATGCCGCCCATCTCCTGAGACCATTCCCTCCCTCTCCACCTTGGCTCAGCCCTCATCTCCTCTCACCTGGACTACCGCCATGACCTCCAATCCAGGTTCGCTGTTCTGGGCTGTTCCCACCTCAATATTCCCTCCACACACTGGCTGCTGGAATGATCTTCCCAAAGCATGAACCCAGACCCGTCCCCTGTCCTGCCTAAGAGCTTTAATTGATGCCACCCCTTGTTCCCCATCCTTCTCTCTGGATCAGATCCAAACTCCCAAACCAAGCTTTCTAAAGGCCCTTTAGAATGTGGTCACCAAACTGCGGTTCCAGCCCCCACCCCTCAGGTCCTCCTCTTATTGTCATTCTCTGACCACCCCATGTTCCAGGGCCACTACTTTGCACATACAGTGTTCCTTCTGCCTAGAAAGATTCTTGCACCTTCTCCAACTGATGAAATCCTATCCTCCAAAACTCAGTTTAAATGTTACATAATTTATGAAACATCCCGCAGATCTCATGCTCATATAATTCTCCTCCCTCCTGACTCCCCCAGTACACCTCGTACCTGCCTCTATTATTGCCCTTTGCCATCATATCATGGTTATATGTCTATTGTGAGCTCTTCACAAATAAAAGCCAAGTATCTTTGTAGCCTCAGAGTCTAGCCCAGAACAGCCCAGTGAATGAGTGCATGAATTTATGAAAGGTGGCTTTTCTACCCTGCTTTCTGTTTAATTCCATGCTTTCTGACCCAAGTAGGAGCCTACTGATCCCACTTGAGGAGAGACAGGAGTGAGGGACCATTAACCATTTCCCCCGCAGTTGAAAATCCTCCCCTTACCCCAGGGGAATGCCAGGAACCAAAACCTTACAGGAAATGTTGGTCCTGCTTGCCTGGGTCTCTCACATCAGTCCAACTGGTGACACTACTAATTTCCAGCAGTGGGATGGAGATAGAAGAGATACATTTCTGGGCAAGAATTCAGGATAGAAAAATTGGATGTCTCCAACCTCCCTAAAATCAAGTTTTTGTAACTTCAAAGTGCTGCGAATGAATTCCCAGGACATGAAAGTATAAAAGAACTAGAAGTCCAAGTAAATGTGATTAGAAGTGTCTATGCTGGTACATATTAGGTCTCTATTACTTATGCCAACACAATCCAGCACTGTCATGATGTATGTCATGTCTTCCTAACCAAACTGTAAACTCCTGTGAGCATACACTATATTTTTACCTACACTGGGTTAACTCTCTGGGCCTAATGCTGTCTTTTTAATAGAGGAGAATTCCAATAAATGCTGTATACATGATCAAGGGTTGGCTGTGTACATGTGTGTCTATATATACTATGTAATTTTTTCTGTTATACTTTGCCTACAGCTTTCACTTAAAAAATGGAAAAAAATGGAACCAATCAGGTTTTGCAAACAGAACAGGCATATAGGCCTGTGTTGATACCTAAATGGGTTTTGCTTTTGGTCCTGCCAGAGGCAGGGGGATTGATTAGTTAATTCCTCCAGGGGTCTTCCAGCCCTGTGGTTTTCACTCCGCAGTTTTCTCTTGAGAAAGTCTATGCAGTCAAGTATATACCCGAATGCTGAGGCGTCACTGTGGATTGGATCTGGCATCTAGAAACCGCACTGGTGAAGCTTAAGTATGTTAATATGGATAATTTAAACCTTATAAATAGCTTCCCATAATGTGTTTCTTGCCTGAGGAGGTCTTTTGGTTGGAGTGCACTACGATCAGGCTTGAGTTTGCAACTTAAAAAGAAAACCAGAATTTGAGAAGTATAAAATTTTATGTAGCTGTTTCTTTCATAAGCTCATGTTTATTGAAAGGGCTGGTGGTAATCTCAGGGAAAATGGAGCTGTGAAAGGGACGCGGGGAGGTTGCTTCAGCTCTCTGTGGGTGCTTCCTTATTAAATTGGTGTGGTTTCAAAATCAAAAGCTAATTATTCTAATATTCTCACCTGAGGTGGGCAGCCTGCCTGGGCCATGATGGTTCCCACTGACTCTTCAGCAATGAGCAGGTAAAATTTGGGTGATGACACCTAGAGAATGAATAAAGCAGGAAAAAATATATAGGACTTTACTACCCTCCTCCTAACTTAGAAACAAACAGATGAAAACATATATTGGGCTCTAAGACCTAGTTTAAAAATTATTTCCACACTGCTTATCATTTTAACTGTATGTCTTCATTATCTTCTAAAACAAGTGTCAAGATTATAAAAGAGCTTCTTGTACAGACTTCTTATGTGCGCTTAGACATTTCTTTAGCAGTACAGAACTTGATAGAGAAGTTTCATGCCCAGGAGTCCTTCTAAAAGATGTTTGTGGGTGGTCAGCACCCTTGGAGAGCCCTCTTAAACTAATTCGGGAGGGCATCTGTCCTGGCGTTACCTGGTTACCAAATCCGGAAGTTCTTAACAGAAAATGTTGAGGCATTTAGTATATTTTTAACTTGCAGTTCATTTTGTAGTTATCAGAGAAATCGAACAGCATGAGTTCATGAACTTCTTTTTGAAATATAACTGAGTTGGCTAAATAGCAATTTTGAAAATGCAGGTTCTGGAGTCAGATCATGTTGACAAATGAAAACTTCACCATTTAGAAAGGGTGGAGCCTCGTCTACAAAATGAGATCAGAATAGGATCAGCTTCATAGGGTACTCGACAGAATTAAACGGGAAAATGTAATCAAAATGCTTGTAGAGGGACTTCCCTGGTGGTGCAGTGGTTAAGAATCCACCTGCCAATGCAGGGGACACAAGTTCGAGCCCTGGTCTAGGAAGATCCCACATGCCGCGGAGCAACTAAGCCCGTATGCCACAACTACTGAGCCTGCGCTGCAGAGCCCACAAGCCACACTGAGCCCACACAGCACAACTACTGAAGCCCATGCTCCCTAGAGCCCGCGTGCTAAAACTACTGAGCCCACACGTGGCAACTACTGAAGCCTGTGCGCTCTAGGGCCCGCGTGTTGCCAACTACTGAGCCCGCATGCTGCAACTACTGAAGCCAGCGCACCTAGAGCCTGTGCTGCGCAACAAGAGAAGCTGCTGTGATGAGAAGCCCGCACACCGCAACGAAGAGTAGCCCCTGCTCGCCGCAACTAGAGAAAGCCCACGTGCAGCAATGAAGACCCAACACGGTCAAAAAAAAAAAAAGCTTGTATAAGGGAAGTTCTCATTACATAGTTGCTATCATTATTTTAAATGTGTGATATTTGTGGTTCCAGGAGCCTTACCAATAAAGCAAATAGTGTATGATATTAACTTCTAGTGAATTTACAAATTATTAAACATGCCTCAATACAGAGGAGTCGAACAAGAAGAACACTGATGCATCTATAATTAATTCAAATATTTTGATAATAAATTGTTTCTCTAAGTCTCATGCTTTCAAACTATAATTATATAGTGGTTTTATCTGTGCACACAATCACTGTAAGAGGGACGGAAGTCTCGGTGGGAAGGCCTCTATCGCCCTCCATGAGGTTGGGTGACAAAATGTCAGGTTCACATTGCTGGCATGAAGTCATGGTGAACAGGCACCAAGCTGAAAGGTAGGGAACTTAAGTCTGCTGTTAAACAGCACACGTCTGGATCGAGTCACTTCACTTCCCTGGGCCTTGATTTCCTCATTTTTAAAATGAAAAGACACAACTAGATGGCTCTCCTGTCCCTGTCACCGCTCAGGTTTTATACTCCTACCCACTAACAACAAAATACTTGGTGTTCTGAATAACTGAATGTTCTATTTTACTTGACAAATAACATAAGTACCATATATGAATGATAGATGTTCAAGAGATGTTGTTCATCCACAGGGGCTTGGTCTTAGAATCAAAACTCCTAGAGTGTGCATAAAGAACTCTTGATTTTGGGCTTCCCTGGTAGCGCACTGGTTGAGAGTCCGCCTGCCGATGCAGGGGACACGGGTTCGTGCCCCGGTCCAGGAAGATCCCACATGCCGCGGAGCGGCTGGGCCCGTGAGCCATGGCCGCTGAGCCTGCGCGTCCGGAGCCTGTGCTCCACAACGGGAGAGGCCACAGCAGTGAGAGGCCCACGTACCGCAAAAAAAAAAAAAACTCTTGATTTGATGACTCAGATTACACTTGAGGCTCTGGTTATGCCAGAGGTTTGTTATTAGAGACAAAAACCATAAAACTGTACCACAAAGTGTGCCTGATTATGTGAACTTTGCTGGGGGTGGTAAGAAGTTCTACATAAGCTTAAGGTTGGCTGCCCTTATGAGTTAATATTTTAAAAGTTCAGAGTATACTTTTTAAGGTACGTGTTAAATGAAAATGTTCCACTGTTGTAGGAGTGACGATATTATCCAGCACATAATTCTGGATCTGATACTAACTAGTTCCAGAACCTTAGCCAAGCCACTCTGAATCTCCTTTCTCTACATGTAAAATGAGGTGAGGATCCAAAGACATAATAGATGTGAAAACACACTGGAAAATAAAAACCATCATACAAATGCCATAAACTGTTATTCTGCTCTGCCAAAAAATGGAATGATCAGTTAATTCAAGTGGGATGGATTCAACATGCCAGTTCTTCGAGGTAAAGAGACCTCCAAATGGATGGATTGTTAGAATTTTCCATCCAGATGCTTGCTCCTCTGTCAATTTAGCCTAAGTCAACTCGAAGGCATCCCTTATGCTACATACACTCCTTATCAATTAAGCTCTCATTTATATACTTAGGTTTTTGTTTTGTTTTTTTTCACGTGGTCAAGATTCATTTCAAGGCCTGAAAACACTGACTAATTGAAAATGGCCCTACTGCAATTTCTTATAATATATAAATACTTTATATATGAAACTTAAAAAAATGTAGACACTATTAACTAACTCCTAAACCACACACTATAGGCTTTTCAAAAGCAATAGTTATTTAACAAAATGTAAGGTGACAATATCAAAGAATTTTCACACTTAATGAGGACACAACCAGTCGCAAGCTACTCAAACACAAATCTTTTTTACACTTTCCATGTTTGTTTTTAACTTTGTTTCATAGAACCACTGATAATTGAGGCTTCTTTCAAGTATAGGATTTCTAACATTAAATTACATTTTCTAAGTATTTCTATAAAGAAGAAATGAAAAAGACACATACTACATTGTTTGCCATAAATTCATACACCAAAAAGTCAAAACATTCCTGCTTCCCCCTTCTCCAACATTAGCTTTAGATGTTCTTCTAAATATATAAAGTTTTGTTAAAATCAGTTCTCATTTATGTAGATTAGGGGAAAATGGTTTTGTAATGAGTTATCTTTAAAATTATCTTCTAGATAGCACTCTTTAGCCTTAAATTACATTGTGCACACACAGCTACAACAGTCTGCATTTGCTCAGGAACATACAGTCACATTAAAAACAAATAACTTTGTATTTCATAGTTTAGTTGGCTCTTAAATAGTTTCCCTAAGGGGAGAAACAAATATTTTGTGTTGTTTAAGAAACTGGTATATATAAATGAAATGCTAGGTGTTCGTTTAAACTTTGAGGAAACCTACAGATGAACATTTGGGTGTTTTTTCTAAAATGCAAGAGATGTGCACTTAATCACTGTTCATATATTGAAGCGATGGGATGGCAGATACAGACGCGGATGAAACTCTACATTTTGTCAATGTAAAGTTGGATATTCTAAATGGAATAACTGACACTGACAATTGTTTACAGGAAACAAAGGTTAAGAAAAATGTTGAAGAATATCTACTCTTAAAAAGAGAGAAGTGTTATACAACACAAAAATGAGAACTAGAGATTCGAAAAACACTCATTTTACTGTTTTAAAAGAAAAACAAAAAAATAATAGGGAGAGAGTCTAGACCAATTAGAACTGAGGCAGCTGTAACAAAAATGGAACACAGTACAATGATTTGAGCCCTTAAAGGAAATGACTAACTAAAATGAAATTTCACAAGTCTTCATGTCTATAATAATATATGAATGCACAAAATATCAAAAATACAAAGTCTGGATCTTTCCCCTTAGGTTTGTAATAAACTGTCAAACCTCTGCTTAATAGTTACTTTTATGAGCCTTCTGATTAGCAGAGCATGCTATACAGGTACATGCATGCTAGAATTTTACCATGAGAATTATAGTTCTCATCTCAGACTAGTGACTTGCCTGTTACCCATATTTATATATATTTCATTTCCATTATAAAACACTTAAGACCTTTCTAGTGGTACATTTTAATCAACATATTACATAAAAAAGAATCTTGATTTTTTAAATGAACCTCTTTAGTACTGTAACATGATGGGTTTAATTGAATAGCTGGAACATAATATGGTAACTACATTGTACTGTTTAATTCACAGCTGTAGGAAAACATTTGATTTTTAAAATATAACCAAGATGAAGCTGTAGAGTTATGAGCAGCAAAATATTAGAAAACAGTGAATGAATAAATAAGATGCTTTTCCTTCAGTGGCCATTCATCATTTTGCTTTTAGGAACCTGGAAGAAATTGTCTTCTTTGAGTTTCAAATGTTCTAGTAAATCTAGTCGTTTCTTAGCTTCCTCAATATCACCTTGAATTGCTGAAATAAGTGACTCTAAAGAATCAAAGTTCTTTTCTGGTCTGAGGTAGCCGGCGATAGCCACGTTGAGAATTTCCTCTTTGAAAGTATGCATGATATTAGTTTCCATGGACTTTTCTGTATTCTTGTAGTATGGGTTCCATCCTATGCTCACCACCATCTTACGGGCGTCTCCACTTCCAACACTGGCCCAACCATAATATATGCCAGTGGATGCATCAGCTGGAAGATTATCTACTACTGGTTCAGGAAAGTTAGCTGTAGGGACGCCCTGCTGCTTGGGGCCGCGACCGAAGCCCCGCACCACCTGGCCGCGACAGAAGTACGGCAGGTGCCTCATGACGCCGTCCGCTCGGGGTGCGGGCTGCGGTCCAGTCCGCGCGTCCGGCGGAGCTGCCGTCGAGGCGGTGCCCGGACCCCCCCGGACCATGCGGGGGACAGGGGCGGGAGCTCCGCAGGCCGGCCGGCCGGGCAAGCGCACGGGCGTACTACAGGCCGAGCAGCGCGGACAACACGCCTCGGCGAGACGCTCACGCCGCTGACCGAACAGAAGGTGCCGGGCGACTCAGATCTGGGCTCCGGAACGCCGGTCGACAGCTGAAGGGCTGTGGGCCGGGAGCGGAGCGGGGCTGGGCTGCTTGGGAGGACCCCCGAGCCCACCGAGCGCCGCGGGCCTACGCACTCTGCCCAGGCCGAGCCGATACTTAGGTTTTAATCACACAACAAATCTTGGCCTGCTGCAAAGTAAAAACCAGGAAGAGAGTGTGTGATCCATCTTTAAAACTCACCAGCTAACACCCTGAAGAAACAGAAAGGTAGCTAAGCATTCCCAACCAGACACCACCAATGAACAGTTATATGAATGAGTATGTGGTGGGCACATTCTGGACCATAATGCAGTAGAGGATCTCATTCATTTCACTGCAAAGCTTATTGTAACGAAAACCGAGACCCTACTTTCTGACCAGCCTGTTTCTACAACATGAATATTTCACTTTCTTGGTTTTCAACTGGAGGTGAGAAACAATGTTTTGAGAGTATCTGACACCTTCAATAAAAAAGAAGGCAACAAGAAAATGTGCTGAGAGATTCTCCTCTAGTCCAGGAAACCTAAATAAAAGTCTCAAACCAAAAACCACTGACACAGTTGCAGCACTTAGAAAAGTCGGTAGCATTTGCCTAGTAATAATCTAGACTCCACAGAGTGCTCTCTTAGGGACATAGGTTCCTTTCCTTTCTTCTTACATTCATATCCGATTTTTGGGATCATTGTTAAACATTTAACTGGATTGATTCAACCGACTGGCTACATTTTGACAGCTCAAAGTACCAAGTTATTTAATTAACTCTTTTTCAATTAACATAGTTGCTGCTAACCTGGTGTAAATTAAGTCTCCTCAGACTCTAGAAAAAGAGAGAAAGGAGGCCAATGGGACTGAGATTTCTATTGCATATCCCCTGCTGTCAGAAGTTTCCAGTTCAGGTCAGACCCATAAAAGAATGTCTTTTTTGTGGTTAAGTGTTAACTGGCAGCCAGGTGCTAAGATAGTGCTGAATCAGCCAAGAAGAGAGGGAGTAAAAGGAAGAAGAAAGTTTGGTTTATAGGCTGAAGTGAGCAAAGGAAACAGAGCCTGGCGAGAGTTATATATTGCTCCAGGCGGGCACAGGTGGATGGAACTGCAGGCCAGGTCAGAAAGAGAGAAAGATTTATGTTCTGTGCAAACAAAAGGCCAGAAGAAAAATCACCAATCCGGTTGGGCAGCTCTGAAGTGAAGGAAACAGCTGTTCATACAGTGAGGGAATGGTCAGGTAAGACGAGCTGGAAATAGTCATCAGAAGGCCATCTGCTGACCTGGGAAGGCATGCCCTCGAGGCACGGAACAAATCCTGTCCTCCAGGAGGCCACGCGGAGGGGCCAGTACTGGCCAGGCCAGGAAACAATGCCAGGACGAGGCATTAAAGTTACATGAGCCTCATGTAAGAAGTTGCCTGGCGAGTTTACTTCCGAATGTGAAGTCGAGTGGAAACACAATGTTTTCTTCTTTGAGAACTTGGCAGACCCACTCCACCGGGCCTCTCTGTAAAGCAAGAATGTGGAGAGGTAGTTCATCAAATGCCAGTGCCCCGTTACCCATCACCTTCTCCGGAGACTGCCGCTCCACCCCTCCTGGCCACTGGTGGGGGTAGCCGTCAGCTTGGGGCAGCTGCTGGCTTGGGGACAGTGCCACAGCACCCCAAGAACTTGTGGCCTAAGTGAGGAGAGTGGATGGGAGGTGGCCTTTGACCATGGAAGGCAGCCTGCTGGGAAATAGGATGGGCAAGCCAGAAGGGGCACAGAAAGGCAGGCGGAAATGAGAGCAGGAACTGGCAATGACCTTGCATTAATGGGCAGCATACCCCACTGAAATAAAGGCTGGCATGAGTGGGGCTTTTCTCTAAGGAAGCCGGCAGCAGCTGGGTCCTACCAATACTAATGAGCGTCATTATATCCCTTGTACAGACGAGCCAAATTTCAGACAAAAGGTGGGAGAGAGAAAAGATTTATATCATAACACAAAATACAAAATGTATGACCAAATGTCATGAAAGAACCAACTGATAATTGGTGGGACAGCAAAGGCAATCAGAAGAAAGCACTGCCTGTCCAAAGTACTAAGATTAATAAGAGTGTTATGGCACTATTAGTGACCAAAATACAAAGCTGAAGTCAACGCCCTTGACCACCCTCCCTTCTCTCTCCCCTACCCCATATTTCAATATCTATGTCCTCATGGTGTTATAATTTACACACACATACAATACATATTCATATACATAGGAAGAGTGAAGGTAGTAACATTTGTTGAATCCTTATTATATGCCAAACACTCTTCTATATCCTTTACAGGTATTAACTCATTCAGTCTTCACACCATGCCTAAGAGGTAGAAACTATTTCTATCCCCATTTCACAGATAAGAAAATGAAGCACAGAGAGCATATGCCACATAACACAGCTGGTAAGTATCTGAGCTGAGATCTGAACCAGGCATTCTGGGTCCTGAGTTAGCATCTTCATTTGAGTTCCTGAAATCTCAGACCAAGGACTTTGGTGATAAGTGGTTAATTATCAGTGCTGAGCTCCTCACATCCAGCCCTCTCCAGACTCCAGTCCTCAAACCTACTGCTCTCTGAGGTGCTATCCCCTCATCTCTGTCCATTCAGATCCTTCTTTTTCTTCATGTCCCAGCTCAAGACTCAGGAGTTTACCCAGCTGCATGCCAAACCATTTTCTCTTCCTCCTCAGCTGACAGTGAGATTACATTTCCCGGTCACTTTCATTTAAGGATGGCCATGTAACAGGCTCTAACAAGTAGAATGTCAGCACAGTGACACATGCCACTTCCAGGCCTAGCTTATGAAACTCTGCATGTGGAACCCTCCTTCTAGTTTGAGGCAGATAAGCATGGAGCCCTGGGAAGCCACATGCTGAAGCCAGTGACGCCATTTGATAGACGGTCCTGATCCCTGATCCCTGCTTAGAGGAGGGCCACCCACTAATCAGGAACTCCCACGTGGGTCCTCATGTAAGTGGGAAATAGACTTCCAGCCATCATGTTGGAATCATCACAACTAGGAGTTTGTTTACTGTAACAGCCATCATCACTCTAACTAATATGAACTTTGATGGATCCACCTCTACACTAGGCTCTGTGTTTGTAAGCTGGTTCCTGACCTTGAAGAATCCACAGAAAAGGGCTTCCCTGGTGGCGCAGTGGTTAACAATCCACCTGTCAATGCAGGGGACACGGGTTCAAGCCCTGGTCTGGGAAGATCCCACATACAGTGGAGCAACTAAGGCCATGTGCCACAACTAGTGAGCCTGTGCTCTACAGCCCGCAAGCCATAACTACTGAGCCCACGTGCCACAACTACTGAACCCCGCGCGCCTATAGCCTGTGCTCCGCAACAAGAGAAGCCACCGCAATGAGAAGCCCACGCACCGCAACAAAGAGTAGCCCCCGCTCACCGCAACTAGAGAAAGCCCGTGCGCAGCAACGAAGACCCAATGCAGCCAAAAATAAATAAATAAAATAAATAAATTTTTTTAAGTTTTCAAAAAACAAAAGAATCACAGAAAAGAGGGAAAAGAGATAAATAACATAAATAGAATATAAAAATGTTGCAATAACAGAATGTCTAATATTTTGTGGGAATACTGCTAAAAGCATGAAGTCAGGAAAAGCCATTAGAAATACAGTGACAGTAGAGGAAGAGGTGGAGTTAGCATCTCTCCCTGATAAACCCAGCCCATTCATTCCATCCCAGTGAGGATCCTGGGCCTCACTTTATGTTATATGGTGAAAACTGTCCTAGAAAAGCCAATTCTGGTGCCTATCATGCCCACCAGCTCTGTTCAAGGGACATGCCCCCTTTGTGCCCCAAACGAAGGGAATATGCCTCAAGCTCTGCCTTAAGCATGTCTGTGCCCCTAATTAGACCAAGGGTGGCCCAATCTCCAGGTTGACTTCAGTCCACTGGGGTGGTCTGATGTCACACTGTGCCCAGTGGTAATTAACTAGGCCATTCAGATTCTCCCACTCTGGAAGATGAATGAGGGAACCTCGAAGGAATTAGCCTATTGGAGCAGGATGAAAAAGAAGAAGGCAGGCAGAGAAGACTGGAACACAGGCTGTGTGTTCACAGCCTGTAATCTCACTGCCGGCTGTAATCTCACTGTCAGCTGAGGAGGAATGAGAATGCAGATCCCACCACTGAGGGGCACGTTGGTCAGCTGCTTAGTGGCAAGCAGCAGACGGACTCTGGCTGATTGAAGCAGAAAAGGGATTTGTTAAAAGGGTAACAGAGAGCTCACAGAAGCCCTCTGTCTTAGCCTGGACTGCTATTACATTCCATAGACTGGGTGGCTTAAACAAGAGGCATTCATTTCTCATGACTCTAGAGACTGGAAAGTCCAAGACCGAGGTGCCAGCAGATTTGGTTCCTGGGGAGAACCCGATCCTGACTTGCAGACAGCCACCTTCTTGCTGTGCCTTTCCATGGCAGGGTCGAGGGAGCTCTCTTGTCTCTTCCTCTTATAAGGGCACTAATGCCATCAGAGGGACCACACTCTCATGACTTCATCGAAACCTAATCACCTCCCAAAGGCCTCACCTCCAAATACTGTCATTGGGGTATATGGCTTCAACATATGAATCTACATAAACATTCATTCCATAACAGCCTCGAAAACAGAGCTAGGCTTGGGGGTTCTGCTGCCAGGAACCACAGCCAAAATCACTCTCTAGTTATGTCCCATAATCCTCTGCCTTCCACCACTCAGTGGAGGGACTTGTCCCATTAGCACCAGTGTGCCAGGCACTGCCCTGTTCGTCTTCTGTGGCACTTGTCACCTCCCACCTTCTGCCAGGATCATTTCTGACCACATCTGATCCCCCTACAAGAACAGTAGTAGATCTGTCTCTCTATGCCTCTCACGGCCTCATCAGGAGTCTTCAGCCTAGTGGTTAAGTGAATGCATCAATATCTAATGAATAAAAAGAATTTCCATTTAATATGACAGCTGCCTAAAGTAATAAAGCTGCAATAACAGTAGCTACAATGTATTGGGTATTTACTAAGTGCCAGTAAATTCTTCAGTACTTGATGTGCAGTCTCTCATTTAATCTTTACAGTAACCTTGTAAGGAAAGCATTATTATTATCTCCATTTTACAGAGGCAGAGGTGTGGACTTAGGGAGGTAAGTAACTTGCCCAGTTTCACTCACCAAGTAAATTAGAGGAATAGGATTCAAGCTGTTGATAATGTCTCCAAAGCTCACGCTCATTACACTTTTATATCATCTAAAATAGACCCCACCCGGCACCTGCTCATGTTAAATGCCACCAAGATAAGAAAAAAAAATTCCCATAGTCCATTTCTTTCCCCACTCACTCTTCCCTCCTCCCAAGAAAGTTAATAATGGAAAGACACACGACATATCCACCACAGATTACTGTCAGTCCATTCAGCTAATTTCAAAAAAGATGATGCTAATTATTAGACATAATGAAAACTTGCTCTTCAACCACAATCCAAGGGGAATAGTCCAATTGATTAACAGGGATTTCAAACCACGCATTCAATTTCTCCTGCTCGTGTTATAATGGATGGGAAAAATTGGTTTGTAGACAGAGATTTTTGAGAGCTAAGTGTCTAAGACACTGAAGGGAGCCACCTCATTAAGTCCTAGGCCTGGTTAGGCAGGCTCTCGAAACCAGAGGCAAAGCCAACGGCAGGTAAACTCACTACAGGCATTATTTAATGAAAGTCTGCACTTTATCAGAGCATTCTTCCTGAGTCCTAGATTTTTTTGCATGTTTTTTTCTTTTCCTGTCTTTTTAACCATTCGTTAGTCTTTAAAAAATGCAGCATTGAAGCAGTTAAAAATAAAGCTAGGATTTGCAGAACAATAAGAACTTAATCATGGCAGCAAACTAAACCTCAGGGACAATTTTAGTCTCCAAGTTAAAACATGGTGTCTCTGAGTAAATTGACTTTTCACAGAATACTCTAACATAATGAATAGTCAGGCACTCCAAGAGAAGCTCCTGGGTATTGGTCCAGAGCCCACAACCAGCAGAAAGATCATAGTGTATGTTGAAAAAATTACCCATTCTAAAGGTCCTCAGCTATCTTGAATATTTTATTAGAAACCTTTTTGTGGTGGAGACCAACTGGGAGCTCTTTCTCCAAGGAGCGAGCTGTCAACGGTAGGAGAATTGAAATCCAGACCAAGTCAAGCTTAATTAGATCTCCCCCCACCTCCAACCTCATATTTCTGGTATATTCTTTGCTGACCATGAAACTTGATAAATAATAATACATTGGGATTTGTTCCCCCTAACCTTTCAAAAAGAAAAGTGCAATTGTGGACAGGTGGAGAAAGAAAATAAAAATGTAGTGGCAGATTTCAAGACTCTAGACAAAATATTAGCTGAATGCTACTAATAATGTAATCACAATAATGTGATCAGAAAACTCACAGAGGTGCCTCAAGGGTGGCACTGGGCAAGGAGCAATTCAGATCCGTGAGTAAATAGTTTCTGAGTCTCTGCTTTAAGGCCAGCACTGGCTGGGCAACACAGGAAAACTGACCATATATTCCGGATTTTATGAGAAAAATCTCAATGTCAAATCTCCTCTTCCCTCATTCCTGCACATCCACATGGTCTCATTAAAGCACATGTCCCAACTCTGGGTTCAGAAAATATGATTGCTGAAAGGATAGTGGATATAACTCACTGTACATGAGGAGTTAGTACTATAGTTACTGCAGTAAAGGCACTGAGTGTGGATGGCAGAGCTGGGAGATCATCATTCCTTACACCAAGCTCACTTTTACGGATTGCTATTTTCTGTTTTGTAGCTTTACATTTTTCTAAATCCTTAAATACGACAACTTCCCTTCTTTGTAATTTGGCAAAATGCAGGAGTTCATATAACATTTCGCTTGCCTCATATTTTCAGACAACTTTCTATTAATAGCATTATTTGTGATATAGCCTCCTTTTGAGGACACCCCTTCTACCCTTTGCAATAATTTTTACAGTGCTGCATTTCAAAAACAATTTAATAGGAGCCTGGTTTCTTTTGAAAAATGTGTGCATATCCAATTTTCCCTTAGTTTCACAATACACATCTGTTATTTCAATGATAACAGATGTTATACTGAAATTGTAATAACTTGTGAGTTAACTGTATTCAAAACTTTATAGTTACACACGTTCCAATAACTTAATCCTCTACCATTATCTCTTCAAATTGATTTAGCTCTGCAGAAGTTGGAGAAAATCAAATATTCATTGTGTTTGCTTTGTGCATGTATACAAAAAATCACATCATGATTTATCTCTCCTGGTATTAATCCTGTCTTCTTTGGAAAGATGGGGTAAAAATCATAACAGGATCAACAATCCCTCTTCTCTTTACTCATAAAGATAAATTTCATAGGCAATTCAGGATTCATATGCATGCATCTATGTACAAGCTTTTTTATGGATTTGTAGGGGCCCTATAAAGCCATTCTGCATTTCTAGCCATTTACCGTTTAAATAAATGACCTTTCCTCTTATCTCAGGGGCACAAGCCTACCCCCATTTGGCCATTTTATCTTTTATTAGGAAAGCACCTCTCTTCTCCCAAAGCAGACTACTTTTTTCTCTCAAGCTTCCCTTTTGTCTTTTTTTTTTTCTCCCAAATCCAGAGATTACAAACCCTGTGCTGAAATGTGTGGGTTACAATGACATATGCACAAGTAGACAGTGGGCCAGTATAGTGGGGGGTCTGAAGGAGCATGTTAAAGTCAGGAGAGCCTCCACCTTCTAGAATTTTCCATACCAGTAGAGAGCAGAAGACTTGTGCAACAACCATGAGTAAAACTACTCCTGGGAGCTGTTTGAATAAGAACATATGCTAAGGGGGTCCAGGGAGGGCTGGGGGCCCAGCAGGGCATCATAAGGGAGCACGGCCTGGAGTTGGGCCTTGGGAAATGGTGGGATTTTGAAAGGCTGAAACCCAGGGAGAGGGTACCCCCAATACTGCCAAGGCTCAGTAAGGACTGTGTCAGAGGGATGTGAGCAGAGGGGAGTCTGGCCTCTCTTTTGGCTGATCTACCCCAGCAAGAGGACCATGCTCTTGTCAATTTCCAATCTCTTCCTTGCACTTCCCTCTGAACAAAAGATAAAGAAAACACTGGTCTTTTCACATATATGCTTCACCAAACACAGAGCCCCAAAAGTCACCAGCTGGACAGGCCTGGGTAGGAGAGAAACTCCTGAGGTGAGGAGAGCCTAAGCGCCCGTCACTCACTGGGTCCCAATTTTGTTTTGCCCTGTGGGCTGTACTGACTTCAGAAAATTAGTTCCATTATGCTCAGCTCATTCCCAGACCAACTTGCCACGTCTAGCACACATCCTCTAGGGATTTCCCCCCAAATACCAGACCAATGAGTGCTCAAACAACATGAGTGTCACTACAGATATTTACAAGTGGAGAGAAAGCGCTGCTTGAGATGGGGACAGAAAAGTAACTACCAAGTTAAGTGTTAAAGGCTTCAGTCTCATCCTCTGCGTGGAGAGGCAATAGGGCACAGCAGGCTTTACAGCTAGACTGCCTGGGTTCAAGTCCCAGCTCGGCCACTTTCATGCACTTTTGACTTCTCTGTGTCTCAGCTCCCTTCATGTATAAAATGGGTGTGATAATAATACTTAACCTCATTGGGTTATTGTAGGGATTACAAGAGATGAAATGTGTAATGTTCTCAGAACAGTACAGAGCATCCAGTATTGATGCTATATCTGTTATTATTATTGGGGCCATGGCCCTTCATTAGTGCTCCTATTAAAGAGCTAGAGTCCTCGCAGCCCACCGACCCAGCGCAGTGACCCCTTCCACTCTTGCCCTGAGGTTGTTCCCTGGCCTTTGCCCTGATACTCCCGCTTGGATCTCTTTCGATCTGAGTGATGTGTTAGGTGACAACTTCTGTTTTGCAGATTTAGTCCCTCTTACTGTCTTTTGACTAGTGCTCATTTCTCCAGAAAATGTAGCCTTTCCTGAAAATGCAGCTCTGGGCCCAGCAGGCACACAATGAAGGCCAGGTGAATTGAGGTTGGCCGTTCTGTTTTCACAAGCAGGCTCCTCTCAGCCTAGACCATGTCACTGTTAATGATGGATTGGTAACCATTTCCTCACTTGTCATAAAGTCTTTATGTGGGATATGATAGATTCCATGTTATTCTTAAGGACAAGTGAAAATAATATGAGCTACGTGTGTTACCTGAGTAACGAAGTATCAATATTAGGTCTTTTTAAAAAATCAGAAACAAGGGGAAACAAATATTAGGTAATATTTGTAAAGAAATTCTCCTGAGGACAGGAAGACTCAAAGAATATGAGGTTTAATTCTAAATTCAGTGGTGTTAGCAAGTCTGCCTTGCTCGAATGTCCAAAAAGCATTTGTAGAGCATATACCCCATCTGTGCACACCCACCATGGTGTTTTGCTTAATCTTCATGCCCCTGTGAAGGGGCTCACTGTTACTGAAAAGAAAAAGCAGGGCTGAGTACAAATGCCCTGAAAGCACTGACAAGGGACCAGGGAATGGGGTGGGGGTCACCCAAGGGAACTCTCATTCCATAAAAGGAAAACAAAGATAAAGTAATGGGACCATAGAGTGGCTGGTATGATTGGCATTTGGAGGGAAGAGGGCAAAGACCTGGCCATAGAGGAGTCTGGAAACACAACTGTGAAGGTCTCCATGGCCCCACTGAGACACAGGGGAGTGAAGAGATAGATGTCTCTGTTTTCCTTCTAATTCTTAGAAGATTCTAACTCTTCATTTGGGTGCCAGGTACTTGAATTCAGCAGGAAGACATGGATTCTTAACCTTTGGGCCACCTTAACTCTTAGGAAAGACCAGTAAATAAGCCTGCAGGATCTCTTGGATGAATTCTGAGTAAGTTCTGGTGACAGCTAGATGTTCACGTGAAGTTCCAAGGTGAGACTGTAGAAAACTTTGACTTGGGTAAAGGGTCCTTTCTGGTTTTTTGCTCCACACTTACTACTTGATAAATTCCTCTTTCAACAAAGTTCAGTTTTGATTCTTCTACTTTATCAACTCTTCACTCAGATCTGTGGTTCTTTATGGATTCGCCACCAATTTTAACAATTTCTGTCCATCTGTGGCAGATACCAGGGACACCCTCACACCAAAGGATCCTGTGTGTGCTGAGGATTCTCAGTGCTGCTTCTCCCAGAGGGCAGCTGAGCCGAGGACCACCGCTCTGCTCCTGCTTAGAACCCAAGGTCTAATCTCCTGCAACATGAAGGGTCTTGGGGAACACATTCTACAGTCAGGGTGTTCACAGCTATGTGCATGGTTACAGAGCCAGCTTTCTCCAGTTTAACACAGGTTGCCTTTTTTTTTTTTTGCTCCACCTTGCATCTCCCTCAGCTCAACTAAGTTCTCTCCGTAATAAAGAAAGCGAGCTTCCCCCTGGCTCTGTGCTCAGGGATGGTCCCTGTTTTAGGCCTTTGCTACCTCAAGCTGGGTGTTCTCTCCATCCAGGGCTTTTGCCCAGAATCTATCCAGCTGGATGGTTTCCCAGGCTCAGATCATGCCTTTTGAGCTTCTATCCCTGCTCTTGTTTTGACTTCCAGCTCCATCCTGTACATGCTGTTTGCCTGGTTCAGACCCAGAGCCTTGTCCAACCCAAGTTGTCTCTTGCACCATCAATCCCATCTCCTGCCACCCATCCCTGGCTCATCACCACAACAGTATTCTCAAAAACCCACATGCCTGGACTATTTCTTCTGTCTAGCAAAGAGGCACATCATGATGGCACATACAATCCTTCATGGAGAACCTAACACGGGTCAGGCAGTTTTCCAAAGATGGAAAGGGCAATCATCACCCTCAAGGGGCTACAATCCAGTGGGAGAGATAGAGGATTAATAGAAACTTAGAACTCAGTGCTGAAAAATGCTAAGATGGTGGTAGAAATAGAGTGTGATGTTTGCACAGAGAAGGGTAGCTAAGCCAGCATTGAGACAGTGAGGAAGGCTTCTCTGAGAAGGAAGGAAGGAAGGCCTTAAGGAGGATGGAGAGTTAGCTGGGTGAGGGAAAGGGGAGAAAAGAGAAAGGGGTTGTTCTAAGAAAAGAGTTAGCATGTGTAAGGGGCAGGGAAGAAAGGGAGCAGGAATCTGTGACCTGTAGATAATGCAGTTAAGAATGGAGCAAAAATGACAAGTGGGAGTGGTCTAAATTGAGGCTATAGATATAGCCTGAGCTAGACCATGAAAAGTCTTGGCCACAAATTTGAGACTTTATCCAGGGGACATTAGGAAGTCACTCAAGTTGTTTTAAGCTTATGTGATCAACTTGTTTTAGAAGGGTCCCTCTGACTACCATATGGACCTACACTAGAGGGGAGCTAAGTTTGAGGCAAGCAAGTTAGGTAAATAGCCATTTGCAGAAGTGCTGATGGCCTGAGCTACTGCAGAAGCAATGGAGAGGGACAGGAATGGATAGATTCAGGAAATATGAAGGACTTGATGAGGGACAGGAAGAAATGAGTCACTCCCAGGTTTCTGATTTGGCCAACAGGGAAGACTGTGGTTCTTTTAGCTGGGACAGGGACCTCAAGAGGAGAAACAGGTTTTGAACCTGAGTTTGAGAAGCCCATGCAAGTGGAAGTATCAATTAGCTAGACGTGGACTTAGGAAGTGGGAATTCCACATCACAGAGCACAGCCTGTGCTACCTCCTGGGATAATGAATTCCACAAGTTACCATGCTCTCTGTCTGAAATAAGACTTACCCCCTCAACCATCACAGTCTCACATAAAACAATCAAAAGCAGGAAGAAAATAATTCCTCTCCTTGTTCTTTCCCCTATTTTTGTAAGGAAGGAAAATCTTTTTCAAAGGCTCTCCCACCCAATTCCACCCTTAAGTTTCATCAGACAGAACTTGGTCATGTGGCCAGCCATGGATGGTTTATTCCACTGAAAAAGAGAAATGAAATTGCCATGATTAGCTGTGACCAATCACAGTTCAACCCTGAGGCTGGGGGAGGAATCTGCCTTCCTGAGCTTACTGCTGCCCAGGGATAAGTGAACAATAGCCGTGTACAGGATGAGTTCAGTTATGCCACGGTGGCTTAAAACCACAATGTTTATCTCTCCTTCTTGCTATAGGTCCAGGGCAGGATGATAAGGGGTCTCTGTTCATGGTTACCCCCCTTGGAGTCAGGTTGATGGAAGCTCCATCTAGGTCGGACTGGCAGGGGAGGAGAACTCTTAAAGTCTCATACTGGCACTTAAACATTATGGTCTGTACCTAACAGCCAGTAGTCACATGGCCATACGCCGAACACAAGTGGGCCAGGAGTTTCAGTCTTCTAGGTGACTGGAATGAGAGGAGAGTCAGATATTGGAAAGCAAGCAACACTAATGTCTACCAAATCTGCAATCCCTAGCAAATCCAGAGAACGTCCTGGTGTGGGAAACTACTATCTCCTGGGATAACCCATTTCATTTCTGCTCATCCTTGACTGACAAACAATCCATCCTTATAATGAATTAAAAACTCCCTCTACAGCATCTGTCCCTTGTTCTACATACTTATAGAACAATGTTTTTCATCTTTCCCATGACAGACCTTCAACTATTTGAAGATAATTATCATGCCCTCCCAGGTCCTCATTTTTAAAAATTGAATCAAAATTTCAATTAGGAATTCAAAAGTTCAAGTATCTGAAAATAGAGTGACATTGAATTGCAAGTTTGGAAAAAATACAGGAATTTGGATTAACTTCAGAGAAAGAGAACCAAGCTGACGTGTTGGATCAGAGGAAAAGATAATGGATGAGAAAGCAAGTTCCTACCTGAAACTGCAAACAGAGAAGCAAATAATAGAAGATATCTTTTCTTCCTTGGACTCCCATTAACTGTGAAATTCTCATTCCTTGTTTGCCATTTAACTTCCAGCCTGATAGAATAAGGATATTTCTGCAGTTACCTTCCTTGACTGCTGGGGTTAGTACCAATGCAAACATACCAAAAAACTTGATATCCCTCCAATTCTACTAATTGACTCATCTTGTATTTAGACAAGTGTTATTTGAAACTAAATTAGAGTCTTAAGTCAGATAGAGACTCTTAGAATCTTTGACTAATGAATCTTTCTTTTTCAGAAGTGTTTCTTAATACAGACACTTCACTAAAAAGCCAGGAGAGATGGCAGATACAACTTCCCTACTTTCTTGGAGGTGCTTGTGAATTGTGGGTTAACAGTATAGCAGGGCAGCCAGTTAACACCTGCCTGTGGATTTACATACTTCCAGCCATATATCATCTCCCACCTGATACAGACTTTGTTGAAACCAGAAATGTTTTACCAGGACTGGAAGGTCAGTCCCATTTGTCAAAGCAGGGACAGTCCCTTTGTCTTAGACAGCCTTATCTGGGTTGTGGAGTCGCTCAAGGACATCATCTGCCTTCCAATTAACAGAGCCTTGAGAAAGTTGAGCTCTGGGTACAGCAGGTCTTCTTACTTGTTTATTTCTAGCATTTACTTTTGTCCTGATTAGTAGGCCAGAGTCTACAGGCCGATAAGACAAAGACACCCATCATTTGAAAGGACCGAAGAGTTAACTGCACCAAAACTAATTGTAATGGGTTTCTGTCATGCTCATTTCATGAAAGGGCCTTGTGAGGTCAGTGAATACTGGCTAATGTCCAACAGGAGATAACAAACAGCAAATTCATTTTGGCAAATATTTATTGAGCACTTACTATACAGCAAGCACTGGCAGGCACTAGGAACTACAATGAGGGGGCAAACAAGCCTGTCTCCAGCTTTCCTAGAGCTCATATCCTGGAGGGGGAGCCAGGCATCAACCACCGGGTCACATCCATCAGAACGTTCAGGGACTGCTTACTAAGTGCCTGGCTCTGTTCCACATACTTTACATCTACTCATTAACATAATCCTTACCACAGTCCTATGAAGCAATTACTATCCTTATCCCCCATTTTACAGATGAGCAAACTGAGTTATAAAGATATGAAGAAACTTGCCTTAGGTCATGTAGCCAGTAAGCAACAGAGCTGAGAATGAAACTCTGGCAGGCAGTCTGGCTTCTAAGGCCATCCTGCCCCTCAACAGACCCAGAAGCCTTTGGAAAAACTTTGAACCACACCCTTCCCAGGCCCTCTGTCTGGGGCTTTCCCCAGTACCTGTTCTACTCATCGCTACACTACATTGCATCAAACTCAGGTGCACACTATTATTTTTTTTTTTGACATTTCTGAACTCAGGATGCATCCTGCAATTGATAGCCAAAGTGTAATAGGTGGAGTTGTTATGCAGTTTTTTCTAAGTGGTAGGTAACATAATGGTGCAGCATACAAACAAAGGTGAGGTAGACTTGGTGGAAGATGGTACTCGGTGCTGATCTGCCTACCCCACTGGGAAAACACAGGGCCGGACCAGAGCAGGGCTCCATTGTTGGAGGAAAGAAGTTACTCTCATGTCTCGTGAAAAAAGGAGCATGGAAAATGATAGGTACAGAGTCATACTCTTAGAGCTGGGGGTGCCTCGGGAAGCACCACTTTACACGAGAAGTACCACGTATAGGAGCAGAAACTGAGGCCTGAGAGCAGAAGCTTTGGCTCAAACTCAAACTCAGGAGTCAGTTCTTGACAGAGACCAACCAGACCAGGTCTCCTGACCTCCACCCTGTTCAGGGCTCCTGCTGTCCTCTGCTCTTCCAGCTAAAATTCTCCTACAAGAAACCAAACCACAAGAATCCTAAAGCCAGCAGTAGTCAGCAAAGAAGGTCCTGTTTATATTCCTGTTGTTTAAGTAGACTCCTTTGTTCTGTCAAAAAAAACTCTTGCCTTCAACAAAGGCATTCATAACAATAAATGCATTATTTCCTCCAAGAAAAAGGTTCAATTTCACTGCTTTACAGGGACACAGGTTTACCGAGTATTTTCTTCAGTTACACTTCAGATTTGATGTCTCTCAATACGACTTTCCTTGAGCCCAAAACTGATGATTCCTGACCAACCAACAACCACCATTAAGCCATGGGTTTACAAATGGCATCTTTGTTTTTCCCTCCATGGAACTCAGCAGGGGTTGAAGCAGACGCAATACGCAGAGACACATAACATCTTTGAACTCAGGAAAAATGTGACTGTAAAAGCAGCCTTCTCTCCAGTCAAGATTGGACAGAGCAGGAAGGCATTTAGGCTACTTCTGTTGTGCCTTTCATTAGGATGCTGCCTGCCAGCATTCTCCCTAAAAATAGTTGTCACGCCAGTGGAGTCCTCACTCTGGCAAAGAGACTGTTCTGCATCAAGATCCTTTTGAGCTGGTTCTTAAGTTACAGGAATTTTAACTAAATTAGAAAGTTTGCCACTTTGTTCCTCATAGAATAGGAGCCAGAGCCAGAGCTCCTGAAACACGGGTTCAGCTCAGTTCTGAGAAACAGGAAAATGTCGCCTTCGTGGCTGGGCACAAAAAAACGCTGGAGCTGCAGAGGGGTTAGAACAAATGGAACCTCCTACTTATTAATGCTTGGGTAGTCAATTTCTTCACCCCTCTAATTCCTTCACCACGTGCCTTCCTGCTAATGTTTTATCAGCGCTGGACCACAGAATAATACATGCTATCCTGTATAAAAAGGTAAAGATGCCTTGAAAACTAGTTCGGATGTTTCAAACCACAGCTCCACTTTCTAAAGTGTTTTTATTTTTCCACAGATAAGGCTCTAAGGATTCTAGAACAGACAGTAGGAATGCCAAGTAAATAAACAATTCAAAATTTCCTCAGTCAGATCTGAAAAGAGTTTCCATAGCATCAGTGCCAAGTTGCTCATCTTACTTTTAAGTTTCTCCTCTAAGCCTTTAACACAGACCTTGATTTCCAAGAATCTAGCATCAGCTGTTGGGCAGTTTTAAAGACAAATTCTGTTTGCATCTTTTGGCATGCTTTTGATTTATTTTACATCCTTAGGGTACTTTCACTTGTATTGTCTCACTTTGGCTTCCCATACAAACCAGACTGACTAAGGTGCTCGAGAGCCCTTGGGCATGGGGCTCTCTTTGAGTCCCCAGCTCTGGAGACACAATAAATTTTCCCAAGCAACTGCAGTCATCATGATACTGTCTTGCTCAAAAAGTATCATTTCACTCTTACAAATAAGAACAATTTTGAGATATAGGTATGTGTTTTTGTGTATTCCTGTCTGAAAATACACTACCATATTATAAGACATTAACAAAAATATTAATATGAAAGACGAGGTTTACAAATCTGAATACAGGTTTTAATATTTTGCTGTGCCTGAATGGACTGCCTAGCATACTCCTGGAAGGAGTTGGTCCTATCGTGGAAATCTCAGTTTTAGAAGAGTCCTAACTGTTGAGTGGTATTTAAGGCTCTCCATAAGTAATTCCCAAACTTCTTCTCTAGCGTAATCTACTACTGCCCCTTCACTCAGACTGAACCACTGATTGCCTGGAGGCTCCAAGCCACCCTGTAGGCTTTGGGGCCAGGCTATGTGAGTCTAGGCTCTTCCATGAACTACCTGTTAGATGACAGGTAAGTCACTCATTCTCCTTCAGTTTCCTCATCTGTAGAATAAGAAAAATAAAGACATCTGTGTCAATGTTCTTGCTGTTAAATCAGACGATAATGCACAGTGAGATCACACTTGGTAATGGTTAAGTGTGACAAAAATCTTTTGAATATATTAATTCCTATAAAATACAGGTACATTTAAAGTCATAGGTACAGATCAGACAGACTCTGGGTGGACTGTCTTACAAATAGAAAACATCATCTTTCATCAGATCTTTAATTTAAATACTATTGAGTCTTTTTTAGCTATTTATCAGTCTCATTAACACATCAAAAATTTAAGTCTCACACAGCAATCATCTACTGAAGGCATAAAGTGTGGCTTTGGCAAAAAATGAAAGGGGTAGATTTCGGAGAAGAGAAAAGCCCTGACCAATTGGAAGAATGGAGATGAGTAAAACTGGGAGACAAGCCAGTTTGGGGTGTTACAATCAAAAGCCTAATTATAGACATGTCAGGTATGAGATGCCTATTTGATATCTGCATGAGGATGTAGACAGGGCAGTTGTAGCTATGAGTCAGGGCTCAGGGGAGACATGTGGCATAAAGATATGAATTTGGGAGTGACATTCTTCTCAAGCTTCAAGGGCCAGTTCAAATGCCACCTCTCCTATGGACCCTTCTCTAATCCCCCTCAGCTACACAAAAGTTCTCCATCCTTGGATTTTACAATGCTTTCTGTATACTTCCTTGAGTACCTACCTCTGCCTCCCTTTTATCTCATTACTTGTGTACTAGACTGTAGACTCTTTGAAGACAAGAATTATGTCACTTTCAACTTTGTGTTCTCTCAGTGTCTAGCACTATGCCTTTCTATATTTGGGACACAATAATGTGACATCGGCTTAATTAATTAATCTCCTCTAACTATAATAAGCTCAGCAAAAATTCCTTGAAAAAAAAGTAAATCCAGAATGTTTGATAAATGAATGAATGATCAATCAATCCCTGGAGTCACATTAAAAGATTGGATAGAATTGGCCCTGTGCAGAACTGAGTGAAGCCTGGTATTCTCCCAACCTGACAAAACCAGTTGCCCAATGCCCAGTGAACTCCCCAGGACTGTCCATCATGGTGCCCCACTTACGTTCACCTTCTCCAATTCTGTGCCCTTTAGCCTTTCGTTTCCCTTCTTACCCAATAAAAAGGTGCCAGCCCAGCCAGCTGTCACCTTGGAAGTCAGACTGCAAGGTGAAAGCAAACCTATTGGACCAGCTAATTCATGCTAGTGGGATCATGGGGCCTATTGCCTAGATGTCTTTCCCCTCCTACCCCACGGAGTTTCATTTTAATGAGGGTCTTGAGAGACCCTATGCCTCAGAGAAAAGGTGACTTCAGGGCAGGATATACTTGCCCTTACTGTGTCCTCAACAAGCGAGGCTTTCTTCCTATGCTGAGTCTGGACAGAAGTGCTGAGAAATGATTAAGAGGAAGCAACTTGATGGGAACGTAGATATTCGGTTCTGCCCTGGAGGCTGCTCTTTTAGCCAGTGCGCCCAGTTCCAGCTCTGAGACCAGGGAGTCCTTCGACCTGTGGCAGGTTCCTGGCTCCCTGGGTCTAAGTCTCTATGCATGAAAAATAAGCCTACTGAGCTGGACTTCACAGATCCTTTCTGGTTCCTTAGTTCAATCAAAAACAAAACTTAATGTTCAAAATTTCAAAACTCTCTACCCATTTATCAAGCTATCCTCATTTTTACATTCCGTCACATCATTGTATAATATGGGTACAATCCGCCATCCCCTCCTCTGTACAGTGGTGTCAATAAAAAAGACGCTTGCCTCCCAGGGTTGCTGTGAGGATTTTATTAGAAACTCCACTGTAAATTCTGACTTGTACTAAATTTAGTTATTATTATTTTGTTATTAAAGAGTCTCCTTCTCTCTTTCTTTGCAGGTGGGAAGAAAAAGATTGCTACTGATTCCAAGTTAGAAACGTTTTTTAAAAGACTAGATAACCTTTGGTCTGAAGCAAGAGTCCTAACAAACCTTCACAGTAGAAAGCAGGGAAAATGTATGAGGACAGGAGAATTCAGGGAAATCTCAACTCCCCTTCTGATGCCGGGTCATTATGAGATCTCCAAAGGGCAAGTGGGTCTGATAGACCATATATTCGTAGGTGTGGAAAATTAGAGGAATTCTTTAGTCCACCCATTCCACTGTTTTCCATACAAAGCTGTTCCCAAGAGTGTATTCCAGGACAGTGAGTTAAGGGCACTACAAAATAGATGGAGGCATGAGCTTCTCATATTTGTGGATTATTCGTATGTGGGATTAGAAAACAATGAATTCTATAAGCAAATAAAATAAACATATTACATCAATAGATTCTGAGCACTATCTAAGAGCATTCTTAACATTAAATGAATAATACAATTTCTTGGTACAACCATTTAACAAATCTAAATTGCATTGAAAACTGAAAAGAAAAAAATGCCCATTTTGAGTCCCAATATTAAAATACACCAAAATATCAGTAATTCAGGCAGATTAACTAGGGAGAAAGTCTGAATTGAGAACTATTCTTTAAAGAAATGTAGCTTTAGTAGCCTCAGAAAGATAGAGAAAACAGCAAACCTGACCAAGTATGGCAAGTCAATGATTTTAGGAACTATTTTAAAAGTATAATAAATATTATCATCATAACGTGTATATTTCCACATTTCTCCCTAGTTCCTTTTACAAGAGAATAAAAACTGAGATTATATGAGTTGCTCTATATGTTAGACCTAAGAAATACCCAGTTTTAGATGAGTGGCTAGTGAGAGGCTGAGGAAATAGTCCTCGCCTCTGGACAAAGGAAACTACTCTTTGGCAGAGACCAAGTAGAACTATGGAAAGTACGAATGGGGATACCTACAAGTTTTCTGTTTCTATAATCTTTGAGCTCAGGCAATCCTCAGCTCAGCTCTTGTTCCATTGGTTGGTAGGCTGGGAGCCAAACAATGTGGTTAACTCTTCAGAGCCATGTTCTGTGACATATTGCACCCTGAATGACTCTGCATGCCAGTGTGACCTGGGGAAAATGAGAGAGTTCTCTGCTTCCTGAAAACTTTTTGCCTCTACTAAGAAGAAAGATTAACTTCTCCTGGCACTTGCCTAAAGAACCACAAATCACAAATTCTAGGAATCTAAATAAATTGTCACAAAGTAACCACGTGAAGCAGGGTCTAAAAAATAATAGACCTCTCTCCTTCACTTTACCCACAGAGGTTAAATTTTAAAACAAAACAACCCATCACAATGTTCACGACAACACTATAATCAATCAATGACTCTAAGGCTTGAATCAAGATGTTCGGAGATGATAAAATATGAAATGCAATGGACTTGCCATCCTAAGGCAGCCACGTCAATCAGTGCATCACATAAAAACCCATGCAGGGAAGAAATCAATGCTTCCAAATGGAAAAAAAAAACTTCCAACATTCAATCTATAGAAAGCTGTTGGGTCACCTTTTTAAAATTCTTCCTTGAAAGAGTTTTAAATATTATTATGCCTAAGTCAAAATTCAAGCTTAAATACCAATATATGTTTTCACAGTAGAATTTATTAGTATAGTAACATTAATTACATATATTCAATGATCTTATTAGCCCTTGAAATTTTAGTTGCTTACATATGATTTTGACGTGTTTTAAGGACTGTGAGAAGAAATAGCACTTGGATTTAGTTAATCTCCAGCTACTTTAAATAATAGGTTTAAGTTAATCAAAAACAAGTAAGTGAGACTTCTGTTTGTAATCATGAGGGAGTACTTTGGTACCAGACTAGCCCTGCTGTTGTAAACAACTCTCAAACTAGACAAAATATATGAATAAGTTATTTTCACTTGTTGGAAAACAGTAGACACATGACTTGTCATCCCTGAGAGAAAAAATATATATGTGATGATGGCCATCAGCACCCCACATTTCTGCTTGAAGTTAGTTTCTGGACAACGAAGTAGGGAGGTGGTTCCCAAGCAGAACTCTGAGGCCTTGATAAGCTGAAGAGTTATAGATAGGAAATCAGGGCTGATGAAGTAGGTTGATTTGTAGAACAGGGAACCACAGAAGACGAAGCTGCTCAGAGAAGGGGTTCCAGAAATGTATGTAGGGATCCCCTAAGTCTTTGGCAAAATAATAAGTTGTATATTCTCAGAACATGTACTAAGGTGCACATGCTCAGGCAATATGACCTAAATGGAGAGTCCAGTAGTCACACAGTGCTGCAAAACATAAGAATTTTGAACAGCCAGAGTTTAGAGACCTTTCTAAATACTCCGTCATTCAACTGGGCCTCTAGCCAACTGTAGTAAGATCTCATCTAGACTTGCTCTAACAAAACTTATTGCTAAAACCCAAAGGTATGAAGCACCAAATTCCTTAGATTCCGAGTCACCAAAAGCACAGAGGTGAAAAAGAATATGATGTGGACTTTCTATTCTCTGTGCCTTTCTCTTGCTTCGGCTATGCCGTCTTCTGGTGCCCCTCTGGTCCTTCCCTGCGACTGGCCATTGCCCACTTTAAAATTCAACTCAGGCATCTTTCTTCCTGGAAGACTCTCCTAAATGTAACCTCCGTCTTCAGATTGGATTCCTTCTCTAGGTTCATGCATCTGCAAATATCTGTTTCCCTGCCCTTAATACAAAGTTAGCTTAGGTACCCAAATAACACAGGTTTGTTAATCACAATATGCAACACATAATCTAAAAACATTAGATGCATAAAGAAGGAAAATTTAACCCACAACTAGGGGAGAAAAATCAACAGAAATAGACCCAGAGATGATACATATTTTAAAATTAGCAGACAATTCAAAATAGCTATTACGTTTAAGGACTTCTTTAGAAGATGGACATAATGAGCGAACATACCTCACCGTAAACAAAGGGACACTATTAAAAAAAACAACTGAAGTTCTAGAGTTGAACAATCTAATAACTGAAAGAAAAAATTCACTGGATGAGCTTACAAGTAATTTGCCACTGCAGAAGAAAGTGAACTTGAAGATAGGGTAGTAGAAATCATAACTGAAATAGAGAAAAAGAAGGTTGAAAAATAATGAACAGACTCTCAGTGACATGTGGGAACACATCAAGCCAGTATACACATAATTTGTGTCCCACAAGTAAAGAAGAAAAAAATTAGGGCAAAACAAAAGTATTTGGAGAAATAATGGCTAAAATTTACCTAAATTTGATGAAAAGTATCAACCAACCGATACAAGAAGTTCAACAAAACCAAGTAAGAAAGACAAAGAAAACCACACCTAGGGACTTCCCTGGCAGTCCAGTGGTTAAGACTTTGCCTTCCAATACAGGAGGTGTGGGTTCAATCCCTGGTCAGAGACCTAAGATCCCACATGCCTCGCAGTCAAAAAACCAAAACATAAAACAGAAGCAATATTCAATAAAGACTTAAAAAAAAAAAGGTCCACATCAAAAAAAATTTTTTTTTAACCCACACCTACATATATTAGGATAAATTAGGTAAAAACCAGAGATGAAGAGAAAATCCTAAAAGCAGCCAAAGAAAAGCACACATTGTCTACAAGGAACAATGATAAAAGCAACTACTGTCTTCCCAAGAGAAATGGTGCAAACCAGAAGACAATGGAATGATACATTTAAAACGCTAAAATAAGGGACTTCCCTGGTGGTCCAGTGGTTAAGACTCGGCACTCCCAATGCAGGGGGCCCAGGTTCAATCCCTGGTCAGGGAACTAGATCCTGCAGGCCGCAACTAAGAGCCCACATGCCACAACTACATATCCCACACACGGCAATGAAGATCCCATATGCTACAACTAAGACCGGGCACAGCCAAATAAATAAAATAAATAAATATTAAAAAATAAAAAAATAAAATGTTAAAATAAGACAACCTGTCAACCTAGAATAGTATATCCAATAAAAGTACCCTTCAAAAAAAAGTGAAAGAATTATCACAAGCAAACCTATACTGTAATAAATATTAAAGAAGTTCTTTAATGATTAATTAAGTTCTATTAATAAATTAATAGAAAACTATACCAGATGGAAACACGGATCTACATAAAGAAATGAAAAGCAACAGAAATGTAAATATGTGGGTAAAATATAAGGCTTTTTAATTTAATTTATTTAAACTATAAGTAACTTTAGAAAAAATAATAAAAAGGTATTATGCATTTATAATATATAAGTAAAATGTGACAATAATAGCACATCGAATGGAATGGGGTAAATGGGAGCATATGATCATAAGTTAATTATAATATAGATGAAATGGTATAATATTAATTCATGGTAGATTGTAATGTGTTAAGAATATATATTGTAATCCCTCGAGCAAACATAAAAAAAAGTAAAACAAAGTGGTATAGATAAAAAGCTAATTGAAGAAGCAAAATGTAATACTGAAATGTAGTCAAGTAATAAAAACAAATAGCAAAATGGTAGACTTAAAGCCAATCATGTCAATAACTCATTAATAAAGTGGATTAAGACTCTAATTCAAAGTTACAGGATATCAGACTAGATAAAAAAATAAAGATCAAGCTATATGTTGCTTATATCTTCAAATATAAGGATACATAAAAGTTCAAAGTAAAAGATAGTAAATATTACACATGCAAACCTAATCATGTGGCTTTGTAGATAACAAAGTAGTCCTCAAAACAAGGACCAGAGATAAAAAGGGACATTTTATAATGATAAAGAGGCCAGTTCAGGGAAAAGACATAACAGTTTTGAATATGTATATATCCAATAATAGAGTTTCAAGATATATGAAGCAAAAACTGACAGAATTGAATATACCGATTCCAATTTATGTTTTAACACAACTCTCTCAGTAATCAATAAAAATAGACAAAAATCAGTAAAAAAATGAAATCTGAGCAACATTATCAATTAACTTAGCCTAACTGATATTTATACAACGCCGCACCCACACAACAGCAGAACACACATTCTTTACAAGTTAATGTGTAACTGAAGTAGACTGTATGTTGAGCCATAAAACATGGCTTTATAAATTTAGAAAAGTGAAATCATACAGAGTATGGCCTCTGACCACAATGGACTTAAACTAGAAAATAGTAGTAAGATATATAGAAATTCCTCAAATATTTGGAAATTAAGCCAAACACTCCTGAATAACTTATAGGTCAAAGAATTCATTTTAGTAGACATCTTTCTTCAGCTGTTAAGACTATACATATATTTCTATACCCTGATTTTTCCCTAGATATTACAACATATGCATCTTCCTCTCTTACTATAAACTCTTGATAAATATTCAATTAGCAGAGCAAATATATCTTTTTTCGAGTTTGTAATTCAAAAAATCATGTCCTTTTTGGATATACTGTTTCAGGTTTTCTATAATGTATGTAACACTGCATGAATGGATTTATGCATAAGGCTTTTTCTCTCTTTCATATTATGGTAGTAGGGTAACTAGTTGAAAGGACCTAAATATTTTTAAGGCTCTAGAAATAGATATGGAAAAATTACATTCCATTAGGGTTGTTGCAATTTACATACCCATGTAACATTTCCTAAAGCTAGAAAGGTTGGGCTGAGGACACAGTCAAATTTCTGCACTTAGTGGAAATTTAATCTTGTGTTAAATGCTGACTTAAAATGTTAATTTTTTTTTTTTTTTTTTTTTTGGCTGCGCTGCTTGGCTATGGGATCTTAGTTCCCTGACCAGGGATTGAAACCAGGCCCCCTGCAGTGGAAGCACAGCATCCTAACCACTGGACCGCCAGGAAATTCCCTTAAAATGTTAATTTTAAAGGAAATTTTTAGATATTTAAAACGGAATGATAATGAAAATATATCACTTGAAAATTTGTGGGATATAAATAAAGCAGTGCTTAGAGGTAACCTTATTGCTCTAAATGCTTTTATCAGGAATGGGGGAAAGTATAAAACCACGTATCTGAACTTCTCCTTAGGAAGCTAAGCAAAGAAAAGCAATTTTAAACCAACATAAGTAAAATGATGAAAAAACAAAAAAAAGTAGAGTAGAAGCCAATGAAATATGAAATAGACCAAAACTATAATAAATGTAAACAAATATTAGTTGTCTGAAAATAACAAAAATGTTATAACCCCTTTAACTAGATTGATCAAAAATAAAAGGACAAAGCATAAATTACCAGTACCTAGAATGAAAGATGACATCACTAGAGATACCACATTAAAAAAACAAAATAGTAAAGGAATATTATGAAAAACTTCATACCAATAAAGTTGATAAATCAGATGAAATGGACAAATTCCTTGAAAGATGTAAATTAGTGTAACTGACGCAAGAAGATGCAGATAATCTGAATAGCCCTTAATTTAAGGAATTAAATTAATAATTAGAACTCTTCCCACAATGAGAAGTCCAGTTCCAAATAGTTTCTCAGTTTAATTTTAACAAACATTTAAAGAACAAATAAAATAGTACCAATCATACAGAATTTCTTTTGGCAAACAGAGAAGGACTGAAATTTTCCCAAACTATTTTACGAGATTAGCATAACCCTGATATCAAAAAATGAGTTTTATAAGCAAAGCACAAACCATGGACATAAAAACAAAAATATTTAATAAAATTTAAAGAAATCTAATCCAGAAATAAATAAAGGGTTAATACTTCACGGCTATGAGGGTTTCATACAAGGAATGCAAGGTTGGTTCAACATTTGAAAATCAAAATGAACATGGTATAACTGCATTTTTCAATTTGCTTTAATCATCCTCAGCAATATTTTGTAGTGTTTACTGTGCAAGTCTTTCACATCTTTCCTTAAAGTTATTCCTAGGTATCTGTTGTTTTGATGTTCTTATAAAATATGATTCTTTTAAATTTTCATTGGTCATTGCTAACATTTAGAAATACAATTGATTTTTGTATATTGACTTTGTAGCCACTGGTATTGCTAAATTCACTTATCGGTTCTAGCATTTTTTTAGATTCTGTAAGTTTTCTATGAAGACAATCATGTCATCTGCTAATAGCAACAGTTTTGCTTATTCTTTTCCAATTTCGTCCCTTTTATTTTTTTTCCTTGCCTTTCATACTGGAAAATAAATAAAGAAAAAGCTGTCTGGAAGGTTGTAAACTAACAGTTATAGTTGGGCCTTAAATTTAACTCACAGTTTTCTGGTAACCAAAATGACAAGGGAAATATGCAGTGATATGTTACATTTCTCTCACTGTCTTTAAACAGTAACATACCAATTACTCAAAGAAAGGGAAACTTTTCCCTTGCATATAACCAGTAGTTTGACTTAATGTTTATAAATGTCTTTGATCCACAAATATGTTTTCCAAATCTCATTTTTCGTATTGTTCTATAGGTTCCTAAGACTGTTTATTTTTTTCAATCTTTTTTCTTTCTGTTGTTCAAATTGGATAATTTCTATTGATCTATCATCAAACTCACTGGCTTTTTTCTCTGTCACAGCCATTCTGCTATTTAGCCCATCTAGTGAATTGGGGGTGGGAAGGGATATTGTATTTTTCAGTTCTTAATTTCCTTTTGATTCTTTATATCTTTTATCTCTTTGTTGAGAATTTCTTTCTATTAATTTCAAGAACGTTTTACCTTATTTCTCAAAGCATGATTATATTGACTGCTTTAATGTCTCTGTCTGATAATTCCAACATCTCTGCTTTCTGAAGGTTGGAGTCTGTTCGTTTTTCTCTTCAATGTGGAATTTTTCCTGGTTTTTCCAATGCTGAGTAAGTTTGGGTTGTATCCTGGGCATTTTGAATCCTAAGAAGGTTGACTTTCATTTGCTTTAGTAGGCAATCACCTAGGTTAGAGGTCCAGGCTTTAACTTCTAACCTGCCTTCTCTGGGCTATAGTTACGTTATCAGTTCAGGTTTCAAACTGTTTCTTGTGTTATTTAGGTCTGTCCTGCATCTGGGCCAGAGTAGCCAGTGTGGGAACTCAGTGATGAACTACCCTGTAGCTTAGTTCTCAAAGCCTGTGGTATGCTGCTTAGGGTCAGATTCATGCATGTGTAGTTCAGAAGGGAAACCAGAAAATTCATATATAACTTTATGAGATTATACTCTTAACATCTCTTCTTGACCTCTCTTCTCTTCATGATCTCCTCAACACTTCCAGGCTCTCTGGGCCCTTCTTCCCAGTCCTCCAGCCAGAAAGCTGGGACTTAAATTTCACTGCTCTGCCATGACCTCCCGCAATTGTGTCTGCCCGAGGCAAGCAGAGGGAGCACACACAGAGAGAGAGAAACAAAAAAACCCAAAACTGTGGAAAGTCACTCCACACTCTTGGGGCCATAGGTATTCTGGTCAGAAAGAAGGGTTTCCTCTCTTAGAATTTTAGGCACCTGTCTGGTTACTGCTGTTTTCATTGTTCTGCCTGGAGATAGGGCAAGGAAAAAGGGGGGAAATCCCAAAGACTTCTCCCACTTTCTCTAACCTAAAGGTACCCTTTTCCTGCTCCTCAGACCAGAAGACAGGAGTCTCTTCAGTTTTTGTTTCCACACCCAGTGTGCCTCTCCATGTTCGAGGCTCCTTTTGAGTCCAAACCTGTTGCTATCAGAGGAGAATAAAGAGAGAAACGTCCTCACCACCGGTTTGGTTGAACTTCAAATTCTGGTCTTCTTTCACAATCTGCCTGCTACCATTTCCTTTTCAGAATCTTCCAACAGCTGCTTCATGCATTCTGCCCAGGATTTCTTATTTCTTTTAGTGGCAAAGACAGGGTAGAGTGTGTTTACTCTATATGCCATAGCACCAGAACTCGCAAATCTCATTTTTTTAAATGTTTGTATTTATCAAACTGTTGTGATGTTGACGTGCAAATATGTTATATCTCAAATTTTAACTTAGAGGAAAATACCAACGTGTTCACTGGAGCTTCCAGGTAACTTCATGTTTATTGAGCTCTCAGAATAAAGCTTCCCTGACCTTTTCTTTTAATGGAAGAGTATTCTGAGATTGTAAGGCAAACCGTTAGAAAACTTACAACTTACAATTCTGGACCTATGTAAATCTGGCTTTTCTTGATACAGTACAACCTAAATATGAAAAAACAGAAATAAAGCAGATGCTGAAACTGATAAAAGATGGCAATTGTCATCAATCACTAGCAGTTTCAAATTTCTGCGTTCTTCAAACACTTCCCTGCTTTCATTGATTAACTGTATATCAAGTACTGACCTTAAAAAAATACATTCTGCTACTAAAATACCTCCCAATTTATCTGTTCAATATGTTAGTTTCTTAGGAGATTTTGACAACAGGTTTCTGCTACTTAAGGAAAAAAACAAAAAACCTTGGAAAGCCATGACGCTAGAATGGGACACAATTTTGTTCAGGCTGAGAGTGCCCCTCCCCCACCTCACAAGGGCACATGGGCCCTCACACAAATGCAGATAGACACACGAGGGTCAAGATGCCTATAAACAAAATACACTTTTATCAGTCACTAACTCTGTTGCTAAAAATCACCCCCTCTGAGCTGAAAACAAGTAGCTATAAATGTTTTCTCGGACTGAACTGAACCCATCATTCCTTTCAGCCAGGACCTCGGCTCAACAAACACAGACCCGGGGGGACTCAGAGTTCACGGAAGGACAATGCTGTAAACAAACTACTTTTAAACCTAGGTGAATAGGTCTATAAAAGATTAATCATGTGCTTCCTACAGGAGCTCCTAAGGTAGGAACTTGATAGAAACTACCAGGCAGTATGGTGGGAAGAAAAATGACAGTCAAGTCACATTACCAAAAAACGACATGAGATGCGTGTTTTGTACTTGACTCAGAGGAAGGTCATGGAATTGGATTTCCTTAATGCATCTCTGTTTAAATGTTGGGGCCATGAGCTCTGGAAACACTCTCCTGTGGATTTAGACTTGAAATATGCCCAGCAGCTCTCAAAAGGACAGGGTCAAATATCTGGGAGGTAAATGCAGGCTCTTTTTTCATGCGTCACATGGCCACATCCCCTTTGCTGGAAAATAAACAGGTTGGCTATCACTCTATTCACCTGTGTGCAGTATGGACACAGAGGGAACATTTATCTTCCCAATCGACCTTTATCTAGGATGACTCCCTGTTCTTGCCTTGCTTCAAAGTCACCTACTTACACACACATTTCCTCGGGAGTCAGAGTCTTTTGCTTAATAGGGGAGAAGTGAGTTGGCTCTGGAAGAAAAAACCAGGAAGCTGACTTGCAGGGGACTCTGTTAGCATTTCCCGAAGCCATACGCGGACACTTCTGGGCTTCACTTCTCTCCTTCACAAGGGCACACAACCCCTAGTTGCATTAACGTAAGTTTTTCACAGGCAATAAGTGCTTAAAAGTAGACCCATTTATATGCTACACTTCACATTAAAATTTGGTGTTGGTCAGCCTGGCAGATAGCAAAAACTCCTCTATAGTTGGAGTAGAATCAAATTCCTACTCTTCCCTATTAAAACATCCTGCTTATTGGATTATTTCTCTAACAATCCTCTTCAAGGAACTCTGCACAAATGCAAGTTTCATGCCATGATTTACGAACCCTTGGCCATGAAATAACCTGGGTCAGAGAAAAATCCATGTGGGCCTGGATATGGGGAATGGCTTAGGAGTTGCTTGGTAGAACAGCACCCACTGGTGGCAGAAGCAGTGAGTGAGTGAGGTCCTGGGAGCCTGTGATTACAGAGAGTACCAACACCAGGAAATCTACAACTTCAAATATTCCCACTCCATCATCCTAACAACCCCATTTCAGGAGGGTTCCTTCATGCTGTGTGTCCAGGAATTCTGTCTAGTGGAGATTTCTATTGAACACTTGCCCAAAAAAAAATTTGGTTCAACTATGAAACAGGAACTATGCTGAGTTCTTGGTAAAAGTGACTGAAAAAGACATGGGACCTGCATTCCTAAGGTTAGATTTACAATTTAATATTAAGCAAGTTCTGTGTTCAAGGCATGGGGTACCATGAGGATACACAGAAGGAAGTGCTGCCCAGACAGAGATTTCAGGAAACCTTTTCCAGAGTGATGGTGTGCTTGCATAGAGTCTGTAAGGGTGACTCTGCTGGCTAAGTGAAGAGTGGAACAAGAGAATACCTGATACAGTGGAGAGTTTTGCATAACTCATGCCAAGAACCGCACCTTCTTCATGCAAGCTGAAGAAGTATTGTGAGGTTACAGTGCACAGGGTATTTATGGGAGGGTGATGGTAAATGAGAATGAAAAAGTAAGCAAGGGTCAGAGCATGAGGAGAGGGTGGTGTTAATCCTATAGGCAATGAATGGGGAATACAGGACAGCTCTAAGCAGGAGAATGCCGTGAGGAAGTGTGCATTTCTGATACATCCACCCAGCAGCAGTGGAACAGGCCATTCCAGCAGAGAGGCCGATCAGGGCTGTCACAATAATCCAGCCAAGTGGAGATAATGGTGTGGACAAAAGAGAAACAGTGGGAATGCAGAGGCAAAGAGAGGTTTAGGAGTTTTAATGAAGGAACAATTTGTGTGACTTTGTAACTGCTTGTTATTGGCATTGTAGGAAAGGAATCAATTACAACACAGATATCAGGGTTGGGGTCCTGGTTGGAGGTGGAACTAGTTCCTGAAGTAAGAGCGCATGGGAGGAGAAGCCATTTTGGGGGATGGGGGAGACTTTAAAAAAATTTTTTTTAATTTTAATGTGAGATTTATTGAGGTATAATTTACATGTAGTAAATTCACCCATTTTAGGTGTTCAGTTCTGAGGGTTTGACAAACATATACAGTGATGTAACTTCCTCAGCTGTCAGGATATAGAATATTCCCACCACCTTTCTCTGAAGTCACTCACTTTCCTTTACCCCAGATCTCGCAACCACTGATCTGATTTCTGTCCTGACAGATATTTGCCTTTCCAGAATTTCACGTTAAGTGAAATCATACAGTATGTAGTCTTTTGTTTGACTTTTCCACTTAATGCTTTTGAGATTCATCCATGTTGTTGCTTGTATCCGTAGTTTGTCCTTTTGTATTACTAGGTAGCATCCCATTGTATATATCATACGTTGTTTATCTGTTCACCAGTTGATGGACATTTGGGTTGTTTCCAGTTTGGGGCTTTTATAAATAAATTTGCTGTGAATACTCAAGTACAAGTCTATATGAACATTTGTTTCCATTTCTCATGAGTAAAGACCAAGAAGTGGGATTTCTTGGTTGTATAGGTTAGGATTTAGCACTATAAGATGTTGCCAAACCTTTCCATTGTGCCTGTGGCACTGCATTCTCACTAGCCATGAAAAAGAGTCCCAGTTGCATTGCATCTTTATCAGAATTTGGTATTACTGGTATTTCATGTTAGCCATTCTAATAGGTATATAGTGGTGTCTCATTGTGGTTCTGATTTGCATTTCTCTAATGAATAATGGTGTTGAATAACTTTTCATGTGCTTATAAGATCATATCTCTGATAAGGGTCTATTCAAGTTATTGGCCCATTCTTTATTGTTGTTTGTTTTAGTGATGAATTTTAAGAGTTGTTTATATATTCTGAATGCAAGTCCTTTATCACATATGTTATTTGCAAATATTTTCTTCCATTCTGTGGCTTGTCTTTTTATATTTCTAATGATGCTTTCAAAGAGTAGAAGTACTTAGGTTTGACTAAGTCTAATTTATCAAACTTTTCTTTTATGTGTCTTCTCAAGGAAATCATTGCCTTGTCCACAATTTTAAATTTTTTAATCCAATGTTTTACTATAGAAGTTTTAAAGATTTATATTTTAGGTGTATGTTCCATTTTGAGTTCATTTTTGCATATGGTGTGAGATATGTGGGTCCATTTATTTACCTATGTATGCCTAGTTGTTCCAGCACCATTTCTTGGGAAGTTAAGAAGCCAGTTTCAAGGGGAACAAGATGAGTTATTTTTGGTCATGCTGTGTTTGAGATGTTCTTGTCCATCTATCCACGTGGTTATATACTGTAGGCAGCGAGTCTGAAACTAAGGAAGAGATGTATGTAACGATTTAGGAATATAGTCTTTGTGGTATTTGAACCCACGGGATTTAATCAGTCCTCCAATTAAAATGGATCTGGCCAAGAGAGAAACTAGAGATGCAGCATGGAGGAACAGGATAGAACTTCTTTGATCAAAACACGGTCAACTGCGCACTAAAGATTTGGAACAGGATTTCAGCATCTAAATCCTACTATCCATACCTTCTATTGGAGAAGAAGAAATGAGAGACAGGGTAATAACCATGGACAACTGTGAGGTTCTAAATTAGGGTAGTGGTCATGTTTGGGGAAAAAAAGTAAATAATACATATTGGATGTGAATGTAACTTTGATAGGTACACACAGGGCAATATAGATGTACAAGAAAATGTTAAGGCTTAATAAAGAAGAAAATCTGGTAAGCTTAGACTGGTAAATTTTCCTATATATAGGTTTTATGTTATTTACAGGCCTACAGCATTCACAATAAATGTTTAAACTTGAACTTCTATTCTCTGTGATAGCCTATAGTACAAAAATAAAGTTGTCACCCACCTGGTGCATCTAACAACAGCGAACACGCTTGTGTACAAATGTTCCCAGACCTCTTTTACCTCTCTCCTATTGTTCAGAATCTTTGTCTCCTTACCTGTATGATGTGAGGATAAAGAAAGAAGGATGGTGTAGGCAAAGTGCTGGAAAGTCCTGCACTGAGTCAACTCTATCATTTGATAACTGTGTGACCAAGCCTGCTTCCTCTGTAAAATGAAGATGCTACTGTCCACTTTTTAAGTATTAAGCAAGATAATATATGAAGAAAGCTGGGATTCTAGTAAGTGCTCAAAAATGTCTCCTGAGCAGAACTGAATTGAAATGATTAAAGTACTGTTGCTGCGACAAAGGTATTAAGTATTTGGTGGTGTAATACAGCACAGAGAGGAAGAGAAAGCCTCTGGGTATCTTCCATCGCCCATTCCAGATTCACCTTTCACTCTCCTCCACTTGGTTGCCTGTCCTTGCAGCGTGATCTCTATGAATGTACCAAAAGTCTCCCTTGAGCCTGGCTTCTGGAGGGTTCAGAGAATAAGGCACTTGAGCAAAGGATCAAGGGAGAAAGAGTTCAGTAGCTAAGTATTCCCTGACTGGCTCCCTCCCCGTGGGGGCACCTTTGGCTGGTGTTGTATTTAGAACAAGGCTTCTTAACTTTTTCATTTCCCTTCATTCTCTTTGGCAATCTAGTGAAGTATATAGACATCTTTCCAGATTAATAATTTTAAATTCATAAAATAAAACACATAAGACTACACAGAAAGCCAATGATGTTGGAATATAGTTTAATATATATATTTAGTTATATACAGTGTGAAGTTAGAGAGGCACACATATATAGTTATGTATTTGGAATATACAATACAACATATATATACTTACTTATTAACACATTAAATACCAAGACAATATAATACAGGCAAGTTGAGGTTATATTTATTTTTTAAGAGGCACAGCAATGCAGTCTCTCGTTGAGCATGTAAAATCACACTAAACTCTGGGGTGACCATTGACTGAAGACACGCACAAGAAGTTGGACGTGCAACTAATTTTTTTTGGTTTTTTTTCATGCAACTAACTTTGACTTTTTGTTTTAATGATTACAAATGTTAGAAATTCTTCAGAAAGATACAATATTACAAGTAGAATTAAAGTTTTCATAGCTCACTTCACAAGATCAAGGTGAACTTCTCCCAAGAAGCTCCAAAGTTTGTCAAGGCTGTTTGAAACTTCACCTGTAGTGAGTCTTTGGTCCTATGATCAACATGTCTCTCTTTGGTTTAATCCACACCTTCGATATATTTATATCAGAAAAAGAAGGACTGTGAATCCCTAAATCAGCTGCAGTGCCATCAAGATAGAGATACGTTTTGCAAAACTTCTGAAGAGTTTCCAGGCATCTTCTGATTTTTCAAAGAAACTGACAGAGAATTTTGTATCTCAACTTCATCTTTAAAAAGCAACTCCTCCAGCAGTTGAAAGTTTGCAAGGACACTGGCCTTCGCTTTTTTCCTCTGTATAAGGAGCTAAAGCAAGAAAGTTTTTTCCAATTTTTCAGCAGCATCCACAATGATAACTTTAAGACCCCGAATTCAAGTATTTCTCTTATTTATATAGTTAAACATATCTGCAAGGTAAGCCAGTTCATGGATAAAATTCTTTCAGAAAGGTTCAAGCATGGGTTTTCTTTTTCTCTGAGAAAAGGTAAAATTCTGGCTTTAGTTTGCTAGCCATGGCCAGAAGGCTCTCCTGCCAGAGACCTCTGTGTAGGAGAAAAGTTCCTCATAGCCTGCTCCCATTTCTGGACAAAATCTTTCTTAAGCACTATGATTCAGAAACCGCTCCTGATAAAGTTGATGCCTTTATGGCTGTTTACCAAACTTCCTTCAGGATTGCTGTCAGAATCTAGACATGACATAAACACACGCCTGTGGGAAATGGAGTTAGTGACACAAATGTAAGGAGCTTGCAGCTTCACTATACACCAAAAGCAGATGCACCATCAGGTATTATAGAAGCACCATCTGGGCAGAATCTGAAGCTTTTATTTCTAGGCAAAGTTTTGTTTTTACCGTTTCCAAAATACTGAAGGGCTTTGTAGTTTCCGAAAGGGACTCACAAAATAAGAATTCTTTAAATATTTCAGCGTGCACATAGGGAGCAAAACTGGGGAGCTGGATACTGTGCTAAATGCCTGTTTGCATCTGGCCATGTACTGAGTGCAAACAGCAAAGTTGCCAATTCTCAGTGACAGGCTTCAGAATGTTTTTTTAACAAAATCAACTATTCCAGACCAGATCTCGCCATTTAACAAGGGTGTTACTATCAGCTTCTCTCTTCTGCTCCGGTCCACAAACCAGCCCATGTTTGTCTAGTGTACACTGCTTTACCACCATCTCTCCAATGGCATGGGGCTTCTTTATTTGGCAAATCCAAATGTGGAAGTATCCTACACAGAATTAAGAATTCTCACGTGAACCATCCAGTTTTTCGAACTCTTAGCAACTCTGAAAATGACTATTTTCACAAATTTATCAAACAACTGTAGACAGGAAATACTGAGAAGCATCATAGGTATCCGGAACACCAGAATGAGAACAAGTCTACCTTGACCGGCACCATCACATAAACACACGGATATAGGAAGATTACGATCATGTTTCTTCCAGCAACACGTCTAAGTACTGTTATATTTTCAAAGTACTGATGCATAGATGATATTTTAAGATATCCACAAACTGTACTGTGTTATCAAAGATTGTGTGATTTTCATTCATTACAAAATCACAGGTACTACTAACACTAACATGGGTTATTAACTACATTCATGATCAAAAGAAATTCTAAAATTCAGTTAGATGTTAGTGCAAATGGAGGTTTAATTTTTTCCCCAACCATGTTCATGAACTCCCTGAAATATATCCATATGCCAAGATTAAGTAACCTGTAGAAGGAGAAACGGCCTGAGGTTCTACTCTGTCTCATGGGAAGTAGACAGGATGGCTGGTCAGAACCAACTTAGGAAAGTGAGAACAGGAAGTCTGAAAGAGAAGTATGGGGACAAACCCCTCAGAATGGGTAAATAATAGAAAGATACATGTAACTTTAAATGCCCACCAGAGGCATCCACAGTGAAGGCAGCCTTCAATAATAAGGTAGACAAGATGACCAATCCTGTGGATGTCAGGCAGCCCCTTTCCCCAGGTATTTGATACCTTCTCAATATGCCTGCTCATGTACAAAGTGGCTTTATTTGCAGGGATGAAGACTATGGATATTCTGAACACCACAGTCATATCCTCATCAAGGCTGATCTCGTTACTGCCAGTATTGAGTGTCCAACATGCCATCAGCAAAGACCAATGATGAGTGACACTCATCCCCAGGTGACCAGCCAGCTACCAGGTGGCAAGCTGATTACATTAGATCCTCCTGATCATGGAGTGACCAATGATTTGTCACCATAGGATTAGACACACATTTTACGTACATATTTGCCATTCTTACCCAAACTGGTCCTGCTAAAGCCACTATTGATGGACTTACAGAATATCTTATCCAAGACTGTAGTATGCCATACGATATTGCCTCCAACCAGGGGACATATTTTATAACAAAGGAGGGCCAGACATGGGCTCACACTGAGGAGTTAATCGGACTTAAACTCAGATGCAGCTAGCTGGACAGACGTTGAATAGCCTGCTAAGGGTCTAGTTAAATACCAGCTGGAGAAACACCCTGTGAGGTTAGGCTACCCTCCTGCATGGTGCAGAGCATACCTTGGACCAGCAGCCTCTATATGGTTTCATCTTTACTATAGTCAGGAAACTTGGGTTCAAGAAACTAGGAGCAGAGTTGGGAGTAGTTCTCCTATTTCTTTTTTTTTTTAATTTATTTATTTTTGGCTGCATTGGGTCTTCATTGCTGCATGTGGGCTTTCTCTAGTTGTGGTAAGTGGGAGCTACTCTTCGTTGCAGTGTGCAGGCTTCTCATTGTAGTGGCTTCTCTTGTTGTGGAGCACGGGCTCTAGGCGTGTGGGCTTCAGTAGTTGTGGCACGTGGGCTCTAGAGCGCAGGCTCAGTAGTTGTGGCACACGGGCTTAGCTGCACTGCGGCATGTGGGATCTTCCTGGACCAGGGCTCAAACCCGTGTCCCCTGCATTGGCAGGCAGATTCTTAACTACTGTGCCACGAGGGAAGCCCCGTTATCCTATTTCTAATAACTCACTTAAAGAATTTCTGCTTCCCATTCCTACAGCTTTGGGCTCAGTGAGTTTGGAAGTCATGGCCCCAATGAACTGGAAGCTGCGATTCCCCTGACCATTTTGAGCTCCTCATACCATTGAACAAAAAGCAGTTTAAAGGGGTTATTCTAATAGCTGGTATTCATGTGCATGATCCCAACTGCTGGGTAGAAAACAGACTGCTGATACCCAATAGAAACAAAAAGGATTAGGTTTGAAATCCAAAATATTCACTGGAGTGCCTTTTAGTAATCCCTTGCCCAGTGGCCTTGATCAATGGAACACAGTAAAACCAAGACTGCCAAGGCTTTCTAATCTTACAGGAAAAAGGTTTTTGGTAACCTCAGCAATAAAGTAAGTTAAAGAATCCCATCTAACCTATAGGTCTGGAAAAGGGTAAAGGCAACATGGAATTGTGGTGAGAGAAAATAGCTATGATTATCAATGTGGACCTCAAGACTAGTTCAGAAGTAAGGACTGGAACATCTGTGTTTTAGGTTACTTAATATTTATTTTATTTTTTTATATATTTTTCTTTGTTTCAGAAGTTCTTTTTTTAATTAATGAATTTTTGGCTGCCTTGGATCTTCACTGCTGTGCACAGGCTTTATCTAGTTGAGGGGAGCAGGGGCTACTCTTCCTTACGATGTGCGCGCTTCTCATTGCAGTGGCTTCTCTTGTTGCAGAGCACAGGCTCTAGGTGCACGGGCTTCAGTAGTTGTGGCACACGGGCTCAGTCGTTGCGGCACGCAGGTTTGAGGGAGCAGGCTCAGTAGTTGTGGCGCACAGGGTTAGTTGCTCTGCGGCACGTGGGATCTTCCCGGAGCAGGGCTCGAAGCCGTGTACCCTGCATTGGCAGGCAGATTCTTAACCACTGCGCCACCAGGGAAGCCCCAGGTTACTTAATATTTAGTTTCTCCCTCTGCCCCCACCCACAACTACCTTATACAAAGAATATCAGTAGTGGTTAGTGGGTTAAGATTCCCATATAAGTAAAACAACTGATGGAACTTTTGCATTTGCTGCTTGGAGAATATGAACTTTTCATACACACAAAGAATGAATGGATTCTGCATGACAAAAGGAGTGGACTGCACTTAGGATTTTCCATTTCTCCTCCAGATCTACTCTCATTCCTCCTCTACCTGCCCTGCTCTCTGCCCCTAGGCTGATCCACTTGGATCTCAACAAAAAGACTCCCATGCCCTCTGGCATCTGCTTGGGTGTTGGCTAATGAGGAGCTTTAGCAGGAGATCAGAAGGGAAGAGAGAACATCCAGAGTATTTGATTAGCTAGGCCTGATTTCTCTCCAGATAGCCTTTTATGCATAACTCTATGCATACGGGTTTGAGTCCTTCAAACTCCTTCCTTTTGTCATCCTTTTGGATTTAGGGATGCTGATGTGTCTACACAGTGTCCATTCTTCTTTGAATAGTACCTCTATTTTTTCTATTGGTAACTTTCATAAACCCTCCTGGAATTACCCTAATGTGAGTACATCCTTTGTTTCCTCTTGAGTCTTGTCTGATATAGAGATTCCCTGAGGAGGTGAATGTCAAGCTGGATCTTTCCGGACACGTGGAAGATCACCAGGGCAAGGCATGTATCACAGAGAAAAGCATCTATTTCACCAGGATTTCAGTACCTACAGGACTGAGAGAGCCGAATATGTTCTAGAAACCACAAGGTTTGCTGGGGCATGATCTTGGCAGAAACATGATGGAAGATGAAACTGGAAAATGCATAGATCACAAAGAGCCTCAGCGCCAAAGCATAGGATATCATCCCAGGAGGGGCAGGAAACAGAATCCAAAATTGTTTACTTATGTTTGTCATTAAACTGTATTATCTTTCCTTTCTGAAAGCCACTGCCTTACTGGAATTAAATCCACGTAATGATTTTGCCTCCAGTGAGTAAAAAAGATAGTCACTTTAAAAAGTGCAATGACATCCCCTGTACATTTGGCTCAGAAATAACTCTTACCCCGTCAGATGGCAACATGTTACATGGAATCATCACAGCCCTCTCCGGTCTGCACCAAAGGAAAAATTTCCCCTCTTTCATCTTCCCTTCTCCACTGAGCAGCTGAGCAGGGCCCTGAGAGAATCCTGACTCTCTTGACTTGGCAGGGTCTGTGGATGTGTGCAGAATAGCATTTTTGCTTTGTTTAGAAACATCTGTGGGAAATCATGGGCATCAATATGGCATATATGGCAAGAGTTCGGGCTTCTGATACAAAGCCATTTCTTTGGCCTGAGTGGCAGCCCCTATAATCCTCGGGATTCCTCTGGTAGATTGCTGACTATCTCCAACACCAGCTTGTTTCAAAGCACTTAGCTGGCTTTTACAGAGTTCCTGGTCTGATGTTCTTAAGTTCCCACTGTGCTTTCCACACCAAGCATTTCTGGACTTTTTGAATATCCTTCAAAGTATGTGGACTGTTGAGGAGGCAAAGTGTACCAAGATTTTATTAACTGACTAATCCCCTCTCTTGGTAAAAAAGTGTTTGTTTTTCCAAATACCTAAATGACCATCTGCATTCCATTACCTTAGGCAAATCTGCAGATTCAGGGCCCTCCTTATCACTCACATTACTAATTAGCACAGTTACTCTCTTTGAGATGCTGGACGACAGGATCAGTGTGGCGTCCAGACACTGGAAGCCAAGGCTCTCATCTCTAATGCGTCCTTGGCCTCCTCTGCTGCAGAGTGGGCTTCGGCCCATTAACGGCCCTGTTTCTTAGCTGTCCAAGGACTTGACTTAATTATACTGCAAGTCTCTGTCTTCATTGGAAGTCTCCACACATGCTGTTTGCTCTGTTATTATGGATTGCATTTCCTCTCTGCCGCAATGTCTCATTCTTGTCCTTCCTTGGGCTTTAGTGGCTAACAGACATTTGCATTAATTTTCATTTCTCCTGGTGCTTAATAAACATCCTCTTGGGCACTCATCCTGAAAGTAGGAAACTGTCTAGTTCAACCAAAAAGCTCCAGACTTCCTAGAACCAAAACTTGTCTCTCTATTGGTACTGTCCCCCTATCTCTCACATCCTCCGAGGGACAACTCCAGGGACCTAGCAGAGACTCTGTCCTTGCCTTATGTGCTTACACTTACCTGAGGTTTTCTGGTTGCCCTTCATTAGTGAACCTCGTAAAGTCACACTTACACAGACACACACACGCATGCATATGCATGCAAACACACGTACTCTGTGAATAAAGTCCACTGCTGCATCCAATGACCCAGGAATGGTTAACTATACTATGATTCTCATTCAGTAGAAGAGTGTGCAGTTACTAATATGATGTATATAAAGATTACATAAAATACTATGAAAAAATATTCACGTTGTGCTGTTAGCAGGAAACAAAATGCGACATACAACATTATCACCATTATGTTTTAAAATATACATACATATTTACATCCCCATGGCTAAGAAAAAGACAGGAAGGAGATATACCAAAATATTTACAATGGTTGGGTTGGGAATAGAATTTCTTGGAAAGAATTCTTTTTTTTTCTTTCATTTCAAAGAGAGAATATTTATTTTTAGGACAGAAAATAATAACCTAAAAAATAAAAGAGAATAAGCAAATATATTTTCTCATCATTGGAGATTCCCAAATAATTAAGGTCAACGGATGTAGAGGATAAAACACAGAAAGAGATGTAAACTGGGACCACTGGACAGATAGCCAGAAAATTTAAGAGCAGTGTCTTCGAATCAGGAGGATTCCAAGAACTTTATTTAACCACTAGGTCTGTCTCTTGCAGACACACCACGACTGTGTTAAAACTATCAGTGGAGGGAGCTGGGAGGTTGCTGACCTCACCATTATGTAGAGGAGAATGGGGGTGAAGCTATGGAGAAAACAGTCCCTTTCATAGCCACCAGGCCAGGGGAGATGGAAAGAATGCGACGGAAACTAACATAGATAACAGACACCACCACTCTGACTACTAGATTAAGAATACAAATTTAAGTATTACACAAATGAGTATTCATTTAAAGTCAGAGAAATCACCACAAATTACAAGCAAAAGAAGTTGACAGTGGCGCGCTGGTTAAGAATCTGCCTGCCAATGCAGGGTACATGCGTTCGAGCCCTGGTCCAGAAAGATCCCCCATGCCGCGGAGCAACGAAGCCCATGCGCCACAACTACTGAGCCTGCGCCCTAGAGCCCAAGAGCCACAACTACTGAAGCCCGTGCGCCTAGAGTAGAGCCCGTACTCTGCAACAAAAGAAGCCACCGCAATGAGAAGCCCGTGCACCACAGTGAATAGTAGCCCCTGCTCGCTGCAACTAGAGAAAGCCCGAGCGCAGCAACAAAGATCCAACGCAGCCAAAAATAAATAAATAAATTCTTTAAAAAAAAAAATGCAGGTGGATAAGCCTTTAAAAAAAAAAAGTTGACAAATACAAAGCACCACAAAATCCATAAAAATAACGTTTTGCTTACTTACCTGCCCTAAACATCTCTATAGTATTGTTCCTCCTACAATTTTGACTGTATACTTCATTATTACCACTTCATGTGGCAATTATTTTATAATATTTCCTAACTAAAAATTTTAAAGGTAATTCAGTCTTTCCTCTGGTGTGGTTAATTGAAACCTTAAAATAATTTCTATTTTGAGATAATTTTAGACTTACAGAAGAGTGGCAAAGATAGCACGAAGAGCTCACCCGGCTTCCCCTAATGTAAACATTTTATGTAGCTCTAGGACAATTATAAAACTTAAGAAATTAACATTGGTACAATGCTATGAACAAAACTATGGACTTCACTTGGATTTCACTAGTTTTTCCACTTACGTCCTTTCTCTGTCCCAGGATTCAATCCACATTGCATTTAATTGCAGTTCTTTAGTCTTCTATCTGTGGCAGTTGCTCAGCTTTTCCTTGTCTTTCATGACCTTGACCTTTTCGAAGGGCAATGGTCAGGTACCTTGGAGAAGGTCCCTCAATTTGAATTTCTGGGGTTTTCTCATGATTAAATTGAGCGTATGCATTACTGGAAAGATTTCCATAGAGGTGACATCCCCAGTGCATCATTTCAGGAGGACATGAGTTGCTCTGCCTTATCAAGGTGATGTTAACCTTGATCCTTGGTTAAGGTGGCACGTGCCCAATTTCTCCACTGGAAAGTTACTATTTCTCCATTTGTATTTAATAAACATTGGGGAGAAGATACTTTGAGACTATGCAGAATTCCTGGTTCTACTTAAGCTTTCATCTCAAATTTTATTATCCACTGGTGGAACTTGCTTACAGCAATTATTATTGTGGTAGTACTGTGGTTTTAATGGTGATTTTCTATTTCTCTCATTCCATCTTTATTTATTAAGTGGCATTCTTCCCTATGAAAGAGTTGTCCCTTCTCCAACATTCATTTATCAGTTACTTTTCATATGCGTATGGACTCATGGCTATTTATTTTATTCTTTGGGTTATAATCCAATGCTATCCTAATTACTTTTTGCTCAAATTCTTCTAGCTTTGACCACAGGGAGTTCTTTGAGATTGATTCCTGTGCTCTTCAACATGCTCCCACTTTTTTTGTTTGTTTTTTTAGGACTTCCGTAATTTTTGTTAGACGCTCAGCTTGTCTGTTCCCCATCCCTGCCCTGGAAATCTGCCACTTATCCAAGGAACTCTGGTTCCTTTCCATGGAGAACAGTATTTAGAAACCAAGATGTGGATAGCAGACTTGCTCGTTGCTCCTAAGGCATCACTGCTTCCAGGCCCTCTCCGTGGACTGAGGAAGAAAGTATATGCATGTACATTAACCCTCACATGCGTGCACATCTAATTTCTGTATCTGTGTATTTGCGTATTTACGTGTGTATGTGTATATTATATACACACTAAGAGTTCCTAATAATTTTCTGAATCCAATCCAGCACCACAATATTCATTCTACACTTTCCTGTTTCCGTACTTATAACTTCTTCATCTTACAGTAAGAAAGCTGGCTCTCATTACTGACAATACATTTACTTATTTGTTCAACCCTAATATACACAGGGAGCAGTTTCAGGATTGCTAACCCAAATCCCCATAGGAAAAGTGTGTGTGTGCACAGTACTTTCTGTCTTTAGTTTTATGGTATCAAGTCAAAAACACAGATTTCCAAAAGCACTTAAGTCAGCTCCTTTCTTCTCAACCCCCCTTCAGCGTAGTTATGTCAGTGGTTCTCAAAAAGAGCTATTTTGCCCCCAGGGCACATGTGACAATGTCTGGAGATATTTTAGGTTATCACAACTGGGGAGGTAACACTAATATCTACTGAGTAGAGGCCAAGGATGCTGTTAAACACTCTACAATGCCCAGGGGAGCTACAGGTAAGAATTATCTGGCCTTAAGTGTCGTTAAATTCAAAAATATATCTTTTTTTTCTTAAAGATATTCTCCTTCTAATAGAATGTGAATTTTTTTTGTTCAGTATTCCAACATAAGGAAGTGAAGAATTTTTGTTGATTTAATCATGTATCATTGCTTTCATTTCACAGTCTTAATCTACATCTGAATTTTCTCATAGTTCTTTAATAAATGAAGACAATGAAAGAATATAATCTTCTTATAGGCCCAAATCAGGAATCTGTAAATTCTTACTTATGTATTGATATGTTCCAAATGATCTTTGCAAACTGCAGTCAAACTAGCATATTTCCAGACAACTTTCCTTTAGCAGAATCCCAAAAGTGTTCATGGCCACCTCAGGCTACCTGGACACAAAGGGAAGTGTGATGGAGGAGAAGCTGGATGGAAAGAGACTGTGGTTTTAACCAAATGTTGTTAAAATGTCTTACTTTTGTGAATTTTACAAAAATATGTGAACATGTTGCTAGGGATTCTCCTAGGGCCTTGGATGAGATCGGAGATGAAGGACCTTCAAAGCTTACACTCTATTAGTTTCAAATAATTCTTTTCCACCCAGAAGATGGAGATGGTTACAAAAAATCCAGGCTCTCAAGGACCTTGTGGTTTAGGAAAGAAGGCAGATCTGTGTTCAGAGGTGCCTCAGGAGACAGGAACAGCCAGACATTTAGACCAGAACCTCGTACAGCCCTTCTCACACACCCCGTGAAACTAAACACCTGTGAGATCTTTGTTTCTGCGTGTCCACCCATCCTCATCACTCCCCAAGTGATGGCCTTCTCACACTGACCCCTAGGTGGCTCTGGAGGCCAAGGCAAGGCTGACTCCTGAGTTTTCCTTTGCCCTTTCTTTTTTACACAGGAGTGTGGGGTAGAGTAAGAGCTTGAAAGAGGATAAAATACATCAAAAATATCATCATCCTAAACGCTGTGATTTGAAGTCATTTTTCACTGCCAAGAAAGGAAGAAAGAAAAAAAAAACACAGTAGTCATGCTTCTGATGGCAATGTTTACTCTTCCAGGGAGAGGACATATGGGAGAGCTTCTGACAAGACTGTCAAAAGTGTGTTCAGCAATTTAACTAGTAATAATAGTGAAAAACAACAAATAAAGCCTTGAATTAATCCAGCATCTTTCATCTCCATATATCAAAGGGTGTTGCCAGTGTTCCTGATAACAACATGTCTGTGAAACACAGAAGTGGCAGGCACTGTCATTCCCCAGTGACAGATGAAAGAACAGAGAAGCTAAGAAACTCTCCCCCAGTGCATCAGCCAGGGACCTGCGGGGGCAGATCAGCCTCTCTCTGAGGTATCAACAACACCTCCCTGGGCTGATGGAGCACTTGCTCTGAGGAATTTGGGTTTAAGGAGTGCTGGAACATGAGCTACACAGAGCATCTGTGGAAGGCATCGAACCTGCGTTCTCCAGAAATTTGTCAATAAAATGCATCCACCAAGATAGCTCTGCATCTCTGCAGCTGGATCAGCAAGACTCTTTTTAAAGGTCAGCTGTTCACAGACCTTGCTGGATATGCTCTGGGAAGGCACTGGTCCCACAGAGCCTACCATTGGGGAGTTCATAATACATGGAATCAATTAAGGGAAGATACACACAATCCCTTCAAAACCCACACTAAAGTCACAGGAAGCTCCCTTCAGTTTCCCCACATGCAAAAGCATGGGCTTCTGTGCCTTTGTTTATGCTGTTTCCTCTCCTTTGCTTGTCCCCCTCCATGATACTATGGAAGCATCACCTACACTATCAAACCACATACACACACACACACACACACACACACACACACACACACACACACATCTTTCCTTCCTTTCTGTACCTTCCAAATTCTATACAGATCTCTTCAAGGGCCCTGTAACTCTACTGCATATACTTGTTTACACATCTGTATTCTCTACCAAATTCTCAGCTCTTTGTCAGGGGAATGTATTACAGTTATCTTTGTATGTCCAACGAAGCTCATACCAGATGTTCAGTAATTGTTTCAGGAAAGAAAGAAGGAAGGAAGGACAGGAGGGAAGGAAAAGGAACTAGTATCTACTGCACAGCTATTTGTTTGCCAGGCCCTGTGCTAGACATATATTTGTTCAGCATTTAGTGTGTGCTTCTCATCTGAGAACTTGTATCTTTTTTCAATTTCAGAATTTTCTCAGCTATTATCTTTTTGAAAACTGCTTTTCTCCTATTCCTTCAAGTCCCTATTTCTGGAAGTCCATCTGTGGAGACTCTCGGTCTGTCCTTCACGTCTCTTTCCTGTTTCCATCTCTTTATCTCTGTGCCACATTCAGGTGACCTCCCCAGTGTTAATTCCCAAATCACTGATGCTCTCTTGGGCACATCAAGTCCAGAGTCGATCTTGTCTCCTGAACCTATTTTTATTCCAATTGCTTGATTTTTCATTTCCAGTGCCTAATTAGTTCGTTTTCACATACACCTGTTCTTGATTTCTACCTGCCTGTTTTTGTTTCATGATTTCACGCTGTTTAGGTGTTATTCCTTCCTTTATATCTTTAGGAATCTCAAACGTACTCATTTTAAAGTAATTTTCAGATTGCTCTATTATTCACTTTCAATGGGAGTGAATGCTACTGATTTTTGAGCTTGTTGACTGTCTTTCTCGGTATTAGTTTTCTTCATGTGCTTTGGGACTTTCGTTGGCAAGTTCATTTGGAATGTTTCCCTCCCACCACCTCTCTCCTCTAATCCTTCCCTGTCTGGAAGTTGATCAGTCTCCCCCTGTTAGGACTCCTAGTCCAGAGTCAGCTCTGATAACGGCTCAGGTTTCCTTTTCCAAGGTGATCTTGGGGGTAGCACAGATCTAGTCACTGGGCCAGCAGTGGCTACTTGAGGTCCTGGCAGTGTGGCTTCCTCTGCTTCTTTCCTCCACCTAGGCATTCAGCTCTGCAACATGCTGCATCTCCAAGCAGTGACTGAAGTTTCTTCTAGCCCTTTCTGAAGACCTGGCAGTGAGCCCTTCAGTTTCACCCATGAGCTTGGGTCCAGTCCCCAGTCATGAGTCCAAAACTTCTGGTCCCTGTCATCTCACAGCAGCTGTATTTCAAGTCCCCTCGCCTATCCCAAGTCCAAGAGCCCAGCAAGTCTACTGTGTTGTTTCTGGCCCACAGAGGTGTTCATCTTGTTGAGTGTGGCTATGTTTGAGTTCTTTTTGAAATATTTCATCTCACATTGCAATGCATTTGACATCAAGGGAACTTCAAGGCATGAACTCCCAACACCATCTTGGCTTCAAGTCCCAGTCTAGACATTTTCACACCATCAGTGACTTCATGAGCAATGCTCCCCAGATGCCCAGAATGTATGCTGTCACCTGCAGGCCCAGCTCTCCAGGCCTTGGTCCTGGGCCAATGAAAGCCAGACCTGGGAACATGCAGAGCCCTGCACATGAGCTAGCATAGTCTGCAAATAGTCTCTAGCTCTCCTGCCTGTGCACCTCAGGGTGGAGCCAGCTCGAGTCCCCACGCAAAACTAAGCTGCAGCTCCCATAAAGCCAGCACCCAGCATCTGAGCGAGCCCACACTGCCCAAGTCTGCCTCGAAGGCTCACTCCCTTTGTCCTCTTGCCTAGCCTTGTCTGGATTTTGTCAAACTCTCACTGAAAAAAACCTAAAGTCCCACCTAAGGCTATCACTTCTCCGACGTCTCAGACCAGACCCCCAGAGCACTGAACTTGAATCGAATATTCCCAGACCTGGTCCAGACTTCAGACTTCTCTCAGGCCCACACCACACTCCTCCTGACCTGGTCCCAGCTGATGCCTTCCCCCTGGCAGCTCTCATCCCCACTAAGCATTCTACGCCCAATTACAATGTGTGTGTGTGTGGAGGGGTGGAAGTTCCCACAAACAATGCTCCCACCAGCTGGGTGCCCTACAATTCAAGTCAATTCTGACGCTGTCTCCCTGGAGATGGGATCAGATCCCACAGGTTAAGGGCTCAGTCCCAACCAGACTGCCCCCACTCCTACTCCAGAAGCCAATCTCAAGAGCAGCTTGTCACCTGTGCTTCCGGCCGACTTTCTGACAGACTAATCAAGGGTTCCAACGACCCCCTCCTTGGGTTTGATTAACTTACGAAAGCAGCTCACAGAACCCAGAGAAATATTTTACCTACTAGATTACCAGTTTGTTATAAAAGGACATAACTCAGGAACAGCCAGATAGAAGAGATGCGTAGGGCACGGTATCAGGAAGCTTCACAGAGCTTCCATGCCCTCTCTAGGCGCACCACTCTGAACTCCATCTTTTGGGGTTTTTATGGAGGCTTCATTACATAGGCACAATTGATTAAATCATTGGCCTTGGCAATTGAACTCAATTTCCAGCCCTTCTTTCCTCCCCAGAGGTTTGGGGGATGGAAGTGAAAATTCCAGCCCTCTAATCACCTGGTTGGTTCCCCTGGCAACCAGCTCCCATCCTTAGGTGCTTTCCAAAAGTCGCCTCATTAACATAACAAAAGATACCTTTATGGGTCTCATCACAAGAAATTCCAAGGGTTTTGGGAGATATGTGCCAGAAAAGGCCACAGAGACCAAATATATATATTTCTTATTACAACTCACAATATCACGCTCACCCATCTGGGGCTGGACAAGAGACAGTGTTCTTGCATGCTCTCACGTAATTCTTAAGTAGATATTGTTACCATTTTTATCTATCATAACTTCAATAGTAATATTTATTCTCTGCTCACAATGTTCCAGGATCTGTGCCTAGTACCTCACTGGCAATAATTCACTCAATCCTTGCAACAGTCCTATGAAGTGGCTACTTTTATCATCTTTCCATTTTATGGATGCAGAAGCTGAGGCTCAGGCTTAGTATCTCTAAGACCCTAGAGATACTAGGTGCTGGAACCAGAATTTGAACCCAGGTTCACCTCACCCCAAAGCCCATGCCCTTAGCCAAATGCTTCACTGCCAAATCCATCCTGGCATTGATCTTGCCAGAACTCTTTGTGGCATTTGACACTATCACCAATGTCTTCCTCCTAGGAAGTGCCTCCTCCTTTACAGGCTTCCAGGTTACTGACCTGGACAGAGTTTCCTCTCACCCCGATCTCTTTCATAGGTGCTCCTTGTTTTGCCCATGAATCCTGGTGTTCCCCAAACTCCCACCTTCTTAGACACAGACTCCTCAATTTCCACATTCAACACGTTCAATTCTGAATTCATTACTTACATCCCCATCTCAGTTCCTGGCAACACCATCCACCCAGGCCCCCAAACCAGAAGCCAGAGTCAGCCCTATACAGCCCTGTCACTTAATCTCACAGCCCATCAATAGATGCGGCAGCAGACTCTCCCTCCTGAACACCCTGAGTCATTCCACCTGACATTCCCAGAGCCTATAGAGGAGAGCCCCAAGCCCCCACCAGGCGCCCAGGGCCCACTTCTCCATCCTCATCATTTACTCCCAGCATCCACGCCTAGAGCCCTGGAGCCCTAGCTGCCTCCAATCACCTGCCACTTTCCACTTTTCTGCCCAAAAGCCTTTCTCTTGGGTTCTGAGCAAGGACAGGGCACTGCTGTCTCTGCCCTCAGCTCTCCGGGGACTCACCAGTGTGGCCTAGTTGGACTTTCTTCCGACCATGCTGCTCCAACAGCCCATGCCAGGCATCAGGACCTCTCCACGAGGGGAGGGAGCACAGGGATCCCCCTCTTCCTTTCTGCCTCCAGCCCCGCCCCACTTCTAGCCTTCATCCAACATTCAGGTAATTAACCAACAACTGGCAACAGATACAAAAAAGCAATTTCTCACCCCAACAGGGGAGTGTAATGTTCAATTCTATTTTTCTAAGGGCAGTGATCAGAAGCCTGTGCACACAGAAGAGATGCTTTGATAGAGTCGCCGACATCTGAAGTCAGCAAGGAGGCTTAAATGAAAGAATTGAGAGAAACAGATCTCAGCTGGAGCTCTATGCAGAAGGCTATGATGCTAAAATTTGCATTTAATAGGGACCACATGGCATAAACGTTACATCATGACTTAGAGTGCCACAGAATGACATCAGTGGTGAGTCCCCAGTTCCCTAAGGCTGTGTCCCCACCTACAAACACACAACCCCCCACACACCCCACACTGAGTCAGTTCCAAACTTCTGACTGATTGCCCCCCAACAGGTTGTTAAACTGCATCTCCTGCTAATCCCCAGTCTATTCCTTATCAGTTCAAATCCAAATGTTGAAATACTTCAGGTGGAAAAGGCAACCAAAAAGGAAATACAAATGGCGAATAAACATATAAAAAAATTCAACCGTAGGAGTAAAGAAAGAAATACAAATTAAGACATGATATTATTTTTATCTATAAAATTGGCAAAATTAAAAGCAATGATAAAATTCCTCCCTGCTAGAGAGGATGATGGTGGCCTCAAGGAGCACCCACACCCCAGGGCAAAAGAAACCTCGGCAGTCCCTCAACAGTCTTCAAGAGTTAACTCATCAGTGTCCTTAAACATTTCACTGTTAGCAGAGCCTTGCTGAACATGAGGTGGCTTATGTGCGTGAATGGGGAGGGTGGAGAGAGGAGGGCAGGGAATGACCACACACACACACACACACACACACACACACACACACAGACGCACACACCGACACATCCACACTGTCGGACCATGAACGGGGCCATACTGCACCCCACCCTGCCACACTGGTCTGTTAAGGAGGGCATGACCAATTCTGCCTTTATAGGCTTACAATTTAAAAGTGCAGTGAAGACTCATACCCAAATCTGTAGAAAACAGGCAAACAGAATTAGATGCTGTCAGAGAAGAAGTGCTGGGTGCGTTCAGAAAAGAGGAGATTATTTCCAACTACGCCATCAGCGTGGAAATGAATTTTGTCAAAGGTATAGGGTGAAAAGTATTCTAGGGGCAAAGGAAAGATTAAGGTCACAGTCAAAGACATTTCAATATGCATTAATTTAATCACGGCGGTCCTTTCCAGCCTTTACATTTTTATAATCTGACACTTCCTCTCCTGTTAGTTGGGTGAGTTCCAATGACCCCAGAAAATGGATGGACGCTGCAGTTATATGCCAGGCACTGTCCTTATACACTATACAGATACGCTTGTTTAATTCTCAAAAAACCTTTAGAGTAAGTATCCTTAGGCCTGTTTTACAAATGAGGAATCTGAGGCATAAAGAAGATTTGATTGCCCAAGATCACAGAGCTAGTCAGTGCTGTGAGGTCAGACATGAACTGACGTCCACCTGACTTTGAAACCTCCATCCATTCTTTATTCTATACCATACAGCCTCACTTCAAGATCACTTTCTTTTTTAAAGGTAAAGCCCCCAAACTGATCTATAAATTTGATGCAATCTTGATCAAATCCCAGTAGGTTATTTTGGTCAAAGTGAAAAGTTGATCCTAAAATTCATATAATAATTCAAGGGACCCAGAAGAGCCAAAATAATCCTTTAAAAGAACAAAGTTGAAGAACTCACACTTCACAACTTCAAAACTTACTACAAAGCTACAGTAATCAAAACCATGTGGCATAAAGTGCTGACATAAGGATAGAAATAAAGATCAGTGGAACAGAATTAAGAATCCAGAAATAAATCCATACCTTTAAAGGGCAACTGATTTTTGACAAAGATGCCAAGACAATTCAATGGGAGAAAAAAATAAACTTTTGAACAAATGGTGATGGGCCAACCAATACCCACATGCAAAAGAATGAAGTTGGAACCTTACCCTACATCATATAAAAAGTTGACTCAAAACAAATCAAAGATATAAATGTAAGAGCAGAAACTATAAAACTCTTAAAAGAAAACATAGGGGTAAACCTCTGTGACCCTGGATTAGGCCATGGTTTCTTACTACCTAAAGAACAAGCAACCAAAGAAAAACAAAAATAGATAAATTGAACTTTTGATAAAAAATCAAAAACTTTTGTGCTTCAAAAGAAATTGTCAAGAAAGTGAAAAAGACAACCTATAGAATCTGAGAAAATATTTGCAAATCATATATCTGATAAGGGTATAGTCTCCAGAATATGTAAAGAACTCTTACAATGCAACAATAGAAAGACAACCCAATTTTAAAATGGACAAAGGATTTGAATAGACATTTCTTCAAAGAAGATATACAAATAGCTAATAATTACATGAAAAAGTACTCAATATCATTAGTCATTAGGGAAATGCAACCTGGAACCACAAGGAGATACCACTTCATACCCAGTAGGATGGCTAGAATAAAAAAGAAACATTACAACAAGTGTTGAGAAGATAGGGAGAAACTGGAACCCTCATGCATTTCTGGTGGGAATGTAAAGTGGTGGAGTTGCTGTGGAAAGCAGTCTGGCAGTTCCTCATAAAGTTAAATTTAGAGTTACCATACAATCCAGCAATTCCATACATAGGTATATATACCCAAGACAATTGAAAACATACGTTCACACAGAAACTTATACATCAGTGTTCACAGAAGCATTATTCATAACAGCCAGAATTTAGAAACAACCCAAATGTCTATCAACTAATGATGGATAGACAAAATGTGGTATATCCACACAAAGGAATATTATTTAGCCATAAAAAGGAATGACGTACCAATACATGTACAAAATGATGAACCTTGAAAACATGATTTCAAGAAAGAAAAGCCAGTCACAAAAGACCACATATCATGATTCCACTTTTATGAAATGTCCAGAATAGACCAATTTAGAGATACAAAGTAGGATGGAGGTGGAGGGGGAAAGTGGGGAATGACTGCTAATGGGTACAGGACCTCTTTTTTGGGGTAATGCAAGTGTTCTAAAATTGATTGTGGTGATAACTGCACGACTTTATGAATATACTAAAAAAAACTGATTTGTACACTTTAAATGGATGAATTATATGGCATGTGAGTTATAGCTCAAAAAAGCTGTTTAAAAATAAATAGGCCATTGTAAAGCAATTATACGCCAATAAAGATGTTTAAAAAATAATAATAAAAAATAGAGGTGATAATCAGAAAAATAAAATACATAGACCAAAAAATTAAAAAGGAGCACATGCTCACTAACAGTTGGAGTATATGGAAAAATATAACAAAGGACGGAGAAGTCACTCAAGACCACCAGAGCTAAGTGTTGCCCACATTTTGGTTTCCTTCCTTCCCAAATTTATCTTCAATGGTTATTTTTATGGTTGAAGTTACACGTGGACACTATTTTACCTGAATTCACTTCTTGTCTCAGAATAACCCCTGGTGATACAGTCTCTAGACACAGGGTCCAACCTTTGTCCCCACCTCCACCCAGCCAGTTCCCAGGGAACGTGCTCTCACCCAGATGGTGTCCTCTGCCTGGAAGGTCCTTCCCCTGATCGCCTGGCTGGAAACTCCCTACTTTTCCCCTCATCGTCTGCCCCGACGCCTCCTCAGTGAAGCCTTCCCAGAGTGCTCAGCATTTGCTGCTATTGATACGTCTGTCACCTATCCACCCTTTGTTCCTATGACTGGCTTCTGCTCCTAAACTGGGCTCCTTGGGTGCAAATTCAGGATTTATTCCCCTTTAGGAGAGAGGGGCCGAAGGGAAAGAGAGCATTTGTGGGAGGATATGGCGTGGGGAGTCTGACCCTCCTCTCCTCAAGAGCTCCTCCTTCCTTGTGACTGATGTCCCTCCATGCACACAAAGGCAGGTGAGGGCCCTGCAGCCTTAGCCTAAGCGCCCCCTCCTCACCCTCTAGCTCTTCCTGGATTTCCTGCCCCGCCCCACCTGGGCGTTGCAGCCAGTGGCTGGCAGGCCCTCCTCCCAGGCTGGCCTCCCCCTTGCCTCCACCCTCTCTCTAAAGCAGATGGATGTCCACCACTGACCCCCAGTGAGGACTGGTTTGGGGGGCCTAGGAAGAAGCCAGGCCGCACGCCTGCTGACCCCACCAACCCCTCAGGTTCCAGGAAAGGGGCCAGGTCAGTCAGACTGAGTCCCTCGTGCGTCTGCTTGACCACAAAAATCTGGATCCAGTGTATTACAACTAACACAAGAAGATCAGTCTCCCCTTCTCTCTCAACAGAGATGGACTTACACTTACATCGCAGAACTCAGGAAATGGAGCCCATCTCCTTGTTATCAATGTAAAAACTGAACTGAGCTATTTGTGATCTAAATCAAAATAGAACTGTGTCTGGCAAACTCATTTTTCTCAGGCCCCGGCAGCTCCCCAAGATACATTGTCTACTGATGGGGGGGGAGAGGGGGACAGACAATGGCAACTGCCAGGAGCCATTGATCACTTGTTTTATGTGCAGAATGAATCCTTAATCACTGTCGCTTCAGAAAGAAAGGGGAAATTGAGATGGATTCTCAAGTGCCAAAGGCAGGGAGCTTGGTAATTGTAGCTCTTTCATTAAAACTCTGGAGCGTAATAAGTTAGTCAGTGGCTGTGCATCTCCGCATTGGCCTCCGTGGACCCCATCTTGGCTCATTGCTAAGAGGCAACAATGAGGAGCCCTGAGAGCCACAGGGAATATCTCCTCCTGTGAGCTGGGAGGTTCTGAATTTCATGTCACCTGGAATTGGACATCTCAGGCTGGCATTTGAGGACCTAATTACTGGACCCAACTTACCCCTCCAACCCTATCTCTAAGCCTGGGTTTCCTTATTTGTAAATGAGAGCAAAGCCCTGCATTGCCTCATTCACCTATGCTATTCTATTCTTTTGCCTCACTTCTTGCAGTAGTTCTTTCTACTGGTGGTGACATTTATTTACGTATTCATTCATTTTGCAAATAATGATCAACAGCTTTATTATGGGCTCAATGGTTAGCAAGAAAAGTTTCAACGAGGGGCAATATTGCCCCTTTGGCTCTGGGGAGCAGAAAAAAATCATACTCTTTTTATGTATGAAGTCCAAATATGCATGCAGTACATAAACAGATATGCAACCTATTTTTACATTTCATGAAGAAAGGTCAGAATGATTAGGATAAAGATGTCCGAAAAGGTTCCTTAGGGGAGCAATAATGAAAAGAAAGTCACTTGTCTACACTGGCTTAGAGTGGCTTTCTCTCCCCCTCATCTACCTCATGCATCAGAACTCAATAAATGTCTCCACCTCCAAGAAACTTTCCATGATCAATCCCCCATTCCTCTTTGGCCCTCCTCTTTGCTCCCCTGATGACCTCTACACAGCTAGTTCACAGCACTAATCTCTGCACACCCAACCATGACTCTGACCCATGGCTTCGTCTCCCATACTAGGCTGGAGGATGCACTCAGACAAGACTCTTGCCTTAGTCTATTTTAAACCTTTAGGGCCTAGGAAGGTACCCTGCATAGTAGCTGCTCAATAAATGTTGAATAGATGAATTAACGAGTGACTGACAATACATATCTCACTTTGTTATTCTCAAGGTAGAGAAAGGCAGAGTTAAGGGAACCAACATATACTAAGACCCTTGGGTGTGCTAGGCACCATGATAATCCATGGCCCATCCTACCACATGCCCATATTTACCACAGCCCTGGAGATTCCAGGGCAGAAATTATTACCTCTGGGGAAATAAAGATTAAACAGCGTTCCAGGCAGAAGTGTACTGAAACCAGTCCCTGTGGCTCACCAGAGCCTACTAAATTTTCAAAAACTTTTCAGGCCAGGTTTTAAATCATTGACAGCTTGAAATCAGCCATGATGAGAGTAGTTATACCACGGAAATTGGCAAACATTACAAATCAAGGCTTTCTCTTTCCCCTCTGAGAGCCAGTTTACCATCCTATCACTGCTTCCATGTCTGGCAAGCGGCTGCCAGGAGAAAGTACAGAGTTTTTCCATTGTACCATGCTGCCTGCCTCCCAGTTGAGGGGGAGTGGTCAAAGGGAGATGTCCATCTTTGCATCATAAGACTTCATCCAGGATCTCACCTGATACCACTTGTCTTTCATTGAAATGCCTTTCCTTGCCCTTTAGTTAATTATTGTGAGGAAATAATCAAAGAAGACCCTTGAAAACTGCCCTTTTGAAAACTTGGGGTCACCACCGCTTTCTAGGAGGCAGAGGTCAGAGGAGAGAGTTTCAGAACCCTGCTCCATAATTGATGCCCCAAAGCCGAAGTCCAACAGGTCTTCCAGTTACCCTCACAGGGAGCCCTGCAGAAGCCTCACCTAGAACCTACAATCATTTATTCTGCCCATCTCTCTTGAGAGCACAGGTCCTTTAGGGCAGGGACCAAGGGTTTTTGACCTCTGCATCCATCTCTAGAATGCAGCCCAGTCCCTGGCATATAGTTAGCACTCAGTACATGCGTGTGTTGAATAACACCCACCTGACCCAGACGCAGCTCATCAGGGGACTGTCCCATATCAAACCCAGGTATTCCAAGCAATGCCCCAGTGAAATTTAACCCACTGAGTCCACTTCGAAGCTCAAACAACTCTCTTAATTCCTTGACCCTTTTGCATTTCCCGTAAGACTCAAATGAAACTTTAAATGCCTTGAGAACGCTCTAGCTGTATGTTCTAAATGCTAAATGTCTTATTAGACACAGGAGTGTGGGTCTGACTCCTTTAGAGTACAGACCTGCTCGGAGGAGCATCGGCAAAAGCTGGTATTTCATCACGTCACAGTATCATTGACCACCAGAGTTATTCAGTGCATACCTTTTAATGTCAAGTCTCCGTTTTCTGATTGCTTGACAAGCCAGAGAGGATAAATAAAGCAGGCTCCTAGTGCATCTGGTTTTCTCTCACATTAGGTTCTCTGATGGGATCCCTGATTTAAGACCAGGATCCAACTGAGAAGCTGTGCTGACAGCACAATAAATAATAGGAAAACATCAGGCCTAAATTGGTGTTCTGTGTTCATCCAGGACCATGTACTGTGTCATTATTTATATCAAGCAAACCCTTACTTTGGTCTCTAGAAAAGGGCATCACGGAGAGAATTAATATTGAAAAGGAAAGAAAAAGTCATTCATGGGAGGAAGAGTGTTTGTCCTTGTTGGGGAATGAGAGTCAACAGGTAAAGATATTTTCTATGGACGTGTTCAAAATACTTATAAGGGACAGAGAAGGTTCTGTTTTTCCTGGTTGCTTTTGTCATGATCTCTACCTACAGCCTTTTGCAACTGACACTAGCAGAAAAGAATTAAGAGGATTCCTTATCAACAGTGATCAAACAGCGTAGTTTTTTTTTTTTTTTTGCAGAATTCCAACGTGCTGTGAGTCTCTGAAACAAAGATTATTCATTAAATTATACCAAAATACAGTTTAATTCTGTCCCTAAGACTTTTCACAGCAATATATTCACAAATCAGAAAAAAAAAAATCCTAAGCCAGTTTTTAAAAAACTATATGGCCTCAGTCTTTTTATTCACCCTTTTATTCTCCCCTCCTTTTAAAATCTGTATGACAACCTGTGGGGTACACGGAGAATGACAAATGCAGGTACGGGGGTGCAGAGGTGTTGAGTTAATTGCACAAAGACTCACGGCCAGCAAGTGCTGGCCCTGGGCTTCAATCCCCAGCCGCTGTCTCCAAGCACGTGACTCCCACCATCCTCACTTCCACCTGCACCCCAGCCCCTGACGCCTTTCAGTCCCACTTGAGGGAACACTAGAGGTGCCCCACAGAGCCAGGGCATTCTGGAGAGCCCCTAGCCTCTTCCTTCGGCGGTGGTCCTGCCACTTCCAGGGAAGCCTGGGACCCATGCGTGTCACCCCAGTTCTTCCTCACGACAAGGCTGTACAGTAAGTGGTATCACCCCTATTTGGTAGATAACGCAAACGAAGCTCACAGGTGTGGAGTCACTTCCCAACGTCACACAGCAAATGGCAGGCAGAGCCAGGACTCAAACCCACACCTTGGATTTCAAGCTTCCCCCATTTTTCCGCAATAGTATATAAAAAGTCCCAGTGTGGGCGACTTACGGGCTGGAAGGGCCAATTCTCTACACCTGTGTGGTTAGACCGACTGACTACAGGCTGTGGAGTTACAAGCCCTGAGGCGAATGAATGCTGCTCTGAGGCCTGAGCAAGTTCCTCATCCTCTCTGGGCCTGAGTCCCTCATTTCTCAAGGGAGGCGGTAACACCAGCCGCCAGGGTTGTTGTGAAGCCCTCGGACGACACCCGTGACACCCCAGCAAGGCCATGCACGGGCGCAGGGGGAGGGGTGCTCACGCCATCCCCCTCAGGTCCCCGCCTCCTGCCGGGACGTGGGGTGTGTGCAGCAGCCGCGGAGCCTCAACGCGTCAGAGGCAGCAAGTGGGCACACACTGGCCCTTCTCACCTGCACTGGGTTCCTTCTGAGGGACCTTGTCCAGGTCTGATACGGGGCCGGTACTCGCAGGAAGATCCCAGCCAGCAGCCGTCTCTCTAACCAAGGAGAGAAAACGAGGGAGCCAGAGCCACGTTGACGCGGGACACCTCGGGGCTGGGGATGTAGCCAGCCGTCGCTTGGGGCCTAATTATCCAGCAGTCAAAGCCCTGGTGACATCTGAGAGCCCTATCAACCCTGAAACACCCTCTGCTGCCTTCCTAGTTTGAGTTCTCTCTTCAGGCATCCAAATGAACGCGGCACGAGGTGGCTACGGTGGCCTCCAGGGGCCAGTTCTAGTGCAAGCGTTGCGGATCGCGGGCTCCTAAAGAAGCCGCAGGTTTGGGTCTGCAGCAGAGAGGCGCCATCAAGCAGGAAAGACCCAGAAACATAAAACAGGCGCCCAGAGCACATCCAATTAAACCTCCTAATTAACAGGTGAAGAAACTAGGACCGGGAGAGGGAGGTACCTAGTAAGTAAAGCACAGCTTAAAAAGTGGCACAGCTGGTACCAGAGCGCCCAGCCCAGCCCTTCCAGCAGGCCTCCTCCCCTTCTCCACGTTGCCTCTTTGGTACTTAGATCCTGCTCTTGGCAGAAGCCATTGCCAGATTTGCTATCACAAAGACTCACTCTTACCTTATCATCCTCTGCCCAACATTTTCAGTGGCTCTCCCATGAGCTACTCAGTAAAGAACAAAACGCCTAGGCCAGCATTCAGGGGTCTACCTTGGTGGGCTTGATACTGCGTTTCTAGCCTTATTCATTCATTCATTCACTCATTCCACAAGTATTTATTGAGTACCAAATTGAAGCAGGCACCGAAGGATAAAGTATTCAAGAACAAAACTGTTCCTGTCCTTTAAAAGCTAATTTAGTTCCAGAAACAGCCACAGAAACAAAAAATTACCATATAATGTGTTAGGGCAGGGAAACAGACATATTTGCAGATACATGAACCCAGAGAAGGAATCCAATCTGAAGACAGAGGTTACATTTAGGAGAGTCTTACAGGAAGAAAGATGCCTGAGTTGAATTTTAAAGTGAGCAATGGTGAGTTTGCAGGGAAGGAACAGAGGGGCACCATGAGAGGGCATAGCTGAAGTAAGGGAAAGGCACAGAGAACGTAAAGCCCACATCACATTCTTTTTCACCTCTGTGCTTTTGGTGACTCAATCTAAGGAGTTTGGTTCTTCATAAATGGTCACCAGGTGAATAGATGACTCATGTGAGGAGCTTCAGGAAGGTCCATGTCATTGTGACACCAAAGACTGAGCCAGGTGGACATGATTACAGGCAAGGCCAGGCCATGGAGGGCTATGTGTATTATTCAAAAAGGCTTACACTTGACCGTGCAGGTCAAGGATTTTTTTTTTTTATTGAAGTAGAGTTGATTTACAATGTTGTGTTAATTTCTGCTGCACAGCAAAGTGAGTCAGTTATATATATGTATATTCTTTTTCATACTCTTTTCCATTATGGATTATCACAGGATATTGAATATAGTTCCCCATGTTATACAGTAGGACCCTGTTGTTTATCCATCCTATATATAATAGGTTGCATCTGCTAATCCCAAAGGTCAAGGATTCTTGAAGCCTGGCCTTCAGGGTCCAGCGTCCTCTCCCCTGAAGCTGTCAGCAAAGTTTTCTGTATGAATTCAGCTTTTATCAGATTTTGAAAGGGATTCATGACTGAAAGCATGCAAAGAATAATTGGGATAAGGATTGAAACATGTCAGAAGGTTGTAAGCCAGAGAGGGCCAGTGTGAGATTTATTAGTTATGTGGATCCTGCTGACGTATGAAAATAGGGTCTTTGCCTTTTTCACTGTTGTATCCCTAGCACATATCACCATGCTTAGCACATGATAGGTGTTCGATAGGGAAAGACTGATAGCACTGCGGAGAATGGACTTGAGGGTACAGGAGCAGAGGCAAGGGACCTGTTAGGACACTGCCGAAGTAAACCTCAATGGGAAAAGGGGGAGAGGATGGCTGTCAGTATAGAGTAAAAATGACATATTTGAAAACTGTTTTGGAAGTAAAATTTATGGGACTTGCTGATTTACTGAATATGGTGGGGGGGTGGGGTGAGGGAAACAGAGAAGTCAAGGATGACTCCCACTTTTCCAGCTTGACAGACTACCTAAATGGTGGTGTCATCAAATCAGAGAAATAGGAAACGGAGCATGTTAGGAGTGGTTGGTGTTTGGTTCTGCTGGGATGTGGCCAGCAGGGGGCGCCTGGATGACATCCAAGGGGAGATAAAGTAGACAGTGTCCTTGAGGCTGAAGTTTTGGAGGTGAGATTTGGAGCTGGAGACAGAGGTGTGGGGATCAGGAATATAAAACCGTTGAAACCCTGAGGGTGAGTGAGGTCACCTAGGGAGAGTGTAAAAGGAATAGGGAACAGCCCAAGGACAGAACCCTCAGAAAGAACCAGCATTTGGGAAGTGTGGAGAGGATCAGGGACCTACAAAAGAAACAGTTTCCACGGGAGATACAATGAAATCAAGAGACGGAAGCACTTGATGAAGGAGGAAGAATCCAATTCAGGCAGATGTGGCTGAGGGTTCAGCAGCCTAAGGATAAGAGCTAGACACTGATCTGCCAATAAAGAGGTCATCAGGGGCTTTAAGGAGAAGGATTTCAATGGAGCAGAAATGAAAGTCAAATGGTGTGGGATTAGATGGGTGGTGAAGAAATGGCTACAATTCAAGGAGCCCATCCTTTCACAAAGTTTATATATAGACCAAAGGTGGAGGGAATTAGATTATATCAAGAGTGGGCTTCAGGATAAAGGATGAACCTTCTTCAGATGAGAAAGACTTAACTTCTTGCTGTATTTCTCTCGCTAGATTATCTATTCTTTAAAAGCAAGGATTGTAGTTAATGCTTTTTTTTAAATCCCCCCATGGTACCTAGTAGCATCTGCAGAGAAAATGTGAGCGCTCATTCATTCATTCAATATTTATTAAGTATCAACTATATGCCAGGCATATAGTTCTAGGCACTTGGGCTAAGTCAGAAACAAGATAGACTGCCCTCAGGGTGCTTAATTCTAGGGAAATGGGGTGGTGAGGGTAGGAAGCAGTGGGCCTCACTGAGAAAGCAAAAGTTAAGCAAAAGCCTGATGGGAATGAAGGGGTTTGGCTGGTAGGAATGTTGGAGAGGCATGTTCCAGAGAGATGTAGGATGATCAACGGCCTCAATTTACCCAGGACCAAGAGGTTTCAGTACAAAAAGCCTAAGACGTAAGACTTTCAATACCAAAAGCCTAAGAGAGAGACCAGCTACAGGGCCAAGGCAGGAGTATGGCTGATGAGTCCAAGGCCAGTGTGACTGGAGGAGAGTGAATGGGGGGGAGGGGGGAGGGCAGAGGGAGAGGCAGCACAGATGCTCCAGACCCCCTGGAGTCATTCACGTGCCAGAGCAATTAAGCCCCTGTGCGTGTCCGGTATGTATACTGAGCCCAGAGAATACATCTATTAATAAAACAGAGGAAATACAAGCTTCACACACAAGGGTGAGGGGCTGTGATGACCCTCAGGCAAATACACTCACCTTTCCCAGCAACTTCCAAGTGTGTCGCCCGCATCCCCCCACCCCCACCCCGGGCAGCAACCCCATCCCATCCCCATGGGCTCCACGCACAGTTCTGCCGTCTTAGTGAGACTACTGTTCACCTTCTCATCAGCTCCTTGGGGGACGGGTCCTGAGCAGCAGGGCCAGCCTGACCCAGAGACAGAGCAGGACGTCGCCTGTCACACACTTGTACCCTCCCCGCCCCACCCTGACAGATCCCACTTTGCTGGGCTGCGTGGTCCTTGGGGGGAGGCATACGTTCTTACAAGGGGTCTCCAGACATCTGGTGACCCATTCAGATGGCAATGAGGAGGATTTATTATGAAATTTTCAAGATTTCAAATAAGGCACAGAAATAACGCCCACAAATTCTCTTTTGTTTCATAAAGTATAAAGATGCACGCATGTGTGGATCCAATTCCCACAAAGTTTGCTTCTTTCAGAAACATCTCATAGAACGTGGGGCTGGTAAGGAGAAAGATAGTGAAGGGGATCCCTAGTGTCAGCAGATTAGGAAATTCTGAGTTAAAACTTCAGCTAAAATGAAAGTGTGTTATCTGAGAAAAGCAAACGCATTAGGCTATCATCATTTATTAACATTTGAGTGTAAATTAGCTGGTGAGATTAGCTGTTCACAAATCAAAGATTCAAGTAGCACCAGGAAGGGAGAGGGAGGATGATTGGAGACTGTGAAGAGCCAGGACAATCCCAAACAGGAAACCAGGAGGAGGCATGGACCCAGGGTTCAGAGAACCTGAGGTCAAAGTACCCTAAAAATAATCACACAGGCCACAGAGCCGTTTGACATTCTCTACTTCATTTGCCCCTCACACTCCAGGATGGTGAGAATGATAATTATCCTCCAAGGAGCAGCACAACATGGCAGACCCAGACTGGATCTCAAGGCCCAGCTCTGCCACTCAACTAGCTGTGTTATTTGGGAAACTTACTTAGTCTCTCTGTGTCTCCTACTCCTTACCCTAAAAATGGAGATAATTATACTGCCAATCTTACAGGGCTGCTGTGAAAATTAGATGAGCTAAGTCATGAGACACTCTTAGAACATGCTTGACACATGGTAAGCACTCAATAAACGTTAGCTATTACTTATAAATGAGGATACAAGCCATCACCAGGTGGAGATAGTTGGCCAAGGCCACCAGCAACAAAGCAGCAAAACCTAGATTAGGAGGCTTCACCTTTCCTGGAAGAAGAATCATCTGGGAACCTAGTTGTGAATGCATATTCCCAGGCCACATGCTGGACCATCTGTGTGGGCGGGGCAGATGGGCTGGTGGAGCAGGTATGCTATGCCATAGGAGGGCAAGAATCTGCACTTCCTTAAGACAGGTAGTGCCCAGGTGGTTCTGATAGAGAGGCTCAGCAGAGGACAGTCTGGGGAACACCGGCTGGGACTCAGAGACCTCTTCCACCGCACATGCCACCGTCCAGGAGACAGTGGGACTGAGGCCAACCTCCTCCACCCAACCCCTTGACCAACAGCCGGCCCCGCTGCTCCTGACTCACTGTGCATTTTTCTTTCTCTAGTTTCTAAAGGGAAAAGTGTTATACGGCCACTGTCGGAGAGAGTGAGAGAGAGAGAGAGAGAGAAAGAGCGTTTTCTCCAAGACCAAGAGCTTTCAAACCAAGCCCCACTTCAGAGTGGATTTCACCACCAGGTTCTGTAATGGAAATGCTGACATAATCTTAATTATGAGAGAGAATGTCTCCCGGCTGGAAATGCGGTGACCTAGAAGACTCCATTTGCAAGTCCTCCTGACCTGTAAGAGAAGATGCCTGGTGGAATATTTTGGGTAATATATTATGCATCTACTTATCCTATGATCCCCATCTGTGGGCTTAGCAAGGTGGTATTTTGAAGACAGGGTGAAAAAACTATCAACACCAGGCTTGAGAACACTCGCCTGGATCACAGACCAGGGTGAGCTTTCTACTCTGCAGTGTTTTGCATTTCATATGAAGTGAAATCTATTTCAGGTGCTGCTGAAAATGCAGGAAAAGTACCAGGGACTAGAGCCCTAGGAATTAAACTGGCCTCAGTTCAGAGACATGGAGTGGTCTCACACCACCTTTTCTGCATGTTCATAATTCGCCAATGTGAAGAGGTCTTTGTTACCAATAAATAAATAAATAAATGAAAAGAAAGAAAGGAAAGGAAAGGAAAAAAATTCCTTGGAAAGCAGCATCTCGTACGAATGAGGTGGTCCCCTTCACCCCAGGCCCAGAGGCTACCACGTGTTATCAGCATCTGTCCTCTAGCATTTGACTCTGCGCTACCCCTGCCCCCTGCCAGTCCCGTCCTTGCCAGGACAGGGATGGTGTGGGCTGCAGGCGGCATATATTTCTCAGAAAGCAAGGCTGCTTCCCCAGAGAGTGGGGCAGTATTTGAGTATTTAGCTCGTGGCTAGGATAAGAGCCCCAAGCTGGGATGGATAGCCACTGTGACTCTATTTCTTAACAGAAAGTGTAAACCCGTGAGGCCATGCTGTCCTGAGAGTGGAGTCATCAGTGGGCATCTGGGGTGGGCTACAACTGCCTGGAAGTCTCTATCGATTGTACATCACCTAAGTAGTATTAAGTCACCGCAAGATTTTTTTTTTTTTAAGCATACAGTTCGGTGAATTTGAGCAGATCTACACGTTCATTTACCAACACCCCAATCAGGATAGAGAACATTCCCATCAGCCCGGAATGTTCTCTCATGCCACTTTTCGGTCAATCTCTTCCTCTCCAGAGGCACCACTGTTCTGACATCTATCCCCGTGGATGCATTATGCCTGTTCTGGAAGTGATGTCAGTGGAATGATGTAGCCTGTGCCCTTTGCGTCTGCTTCTCTCATTCAACATGACATTCTGCAGATTCACTGTGCCATGGCATGTGTCAGTGATTGGCTCTGGACTACTTTTTAAATATTGTAGTGGGACTCCACAGTCCCACTGCCCACAGAGGCATCCATGTCCCCAAGCAAACAAAGCCTCGGCTTCCCAGGAGCTCCAGGATCTGTAGCAGCAGCTCTTCTGGTTGCGGAGCTCATGGGGTGAGAGGGATCCCAGCTTTCAGGGAGCCCTTAACTTCCTGCCTCTTCTCCATCCTTCCCACAGCTGTTCCCCAGTTCTGATGTGGAGCAGGGGTTTCCCCAGTATCCCCTTCCAATCCCCAAATAGTTCATGATCTTGACCCGTGCCCCGTGAGTGAGGAGGGCAGGTGCTGACAGGGAAAGGTCTTACTAGATGTGATAAGAAGCCAGCGGTGGGGACCAGGGAGGGCATGCTTTCCAAGGCCTCCAGAGTCTGTGCTAATTTATCCTTCCTCTCAACTTGCCTCCAAACTTCGGTAATAAGCACGCACGTAGTTCACTGATGAAACATATTCTTCCAAAGCAATTTTAAAATAATCGTAGTGTGTGCTAAACCCTAAAAAAAAAAAAAAAAAAAAGAAGAAGAAGAAGAAAGAAAGAGAAAACCCTGCAGCCAAGTCATCCTAGACTGAGCGGCAACGACAGAATTTCATAATTAGGAAATGCAATGTCATTTCTGAACGTTATTGCACCTTTGAAAAAACGGTATCAAACTGAGGCCTGCATATTTGATACCCAATTGATTTCAGGTTTCAAGTCAACTGCAGCAAAATAATGAGCTGCCTCTGTCGTGAGCGGCTGAGCTCCAGCTCAGAGGACCTGGGAGGGAAGGCATGAAGGGGTACCGAGCCCCAGGGCCCCAAGGCCTCAGAAACAAAGCTGAGGGGCCACTGGGCTGGCGGGCATGCAGGATCCCACACTGTCTCCTGCGTTAATTTTTTTGCCCGAGGGGCTGATTTTGAACTCTTTCATTGTGCTTCAATTTTGCTCACCAGGGCTGATGCTGGGAATCAGAGGATCAAAGCCCTGGATGGGAATTAGCCTGCAGTTCCCCCGCCTCTTATCCAGGGCTGTGCCCAGCCCAGGGGACAGTGTGCACAGCATGATCTCACAGACCTCCAACCCTTCTCCATCACCACCAGGCTCATCACCCACTACCCATTGCTCCAATGTCCATTAGAATTTCATTCATAAAATGAGAGCATCTTGGACCCAGAAAGGGACAGTGTGTCATTCTTCTCAACACTCAACTCAAAGCCAGAATGTCTCCACATTGTTTCCCAGATCTGGCCCCTCAGGCTCTGCTGCTGGGGGCTGCACTGCCTTGTGATGTCACCAATTCATGGAGCTCCAACTGTTAGAAAAGACCTCTTTCCCTTCACCACACATTTGCTTCCTGTAATTCTCACCCACATCACAGCCCTTCAAACATCTGAGGACAGTTCTGATGCCTGTAGCACATGTGTTGGTACCATGCCCATAGAGCCTTCCTACTATCAGTGTCCCACCTCTGAGTCTGGGGCTCTCTCTGAAGTTGTGGAGAGACCCCTGGACACAGTCCTCAGTCAAAGACAGATGCCCCAGAGCCCCCAGCGCTTAGATGGGATCACTGAGATGTATGTTCTATGCCATTTCCCAGTTTCTCTGCAGAATTAAGCCCCCAGATACCCACAGTGGGAGCTGGCTGGATAACACCCATTACTGGTTGCCTTCCCTTCACTGTCTCCCTTCTCCACTCCCCTTCCAGGGTTTTCTGTACTTCCCAAATAAAGCACGTACACCCAATCCTTGTCTCAGTCTATTCCTGGAGAACCCAACTAAGATGATGCTCTATTTAAGTTCTCTTCCTCAAGCCAAACAGCCCTCATGCCTTCTCCTATTCCTCATGTGATATTGTTCCGAGACCTATAACCTATAACCCTGGCCAAGCTTCTCCCCGGTTATTTCACTTGCAAATTTCTCTCCTACAATGTGGAGCTGGGACGGGACATGAAGCTCCCAGCACATCTATCTAATGCAGTGCAAGTTCTGGGATGTCTCATGCTCTGAGCACACACTTCTCTTCTTAGTCTTGCATGATATCACACTCGTGGTTTATAATCTCCTCCTTGTTGGTGTGAAACTCCCAGACTTCTGACTTGAACTGCTAACAGGCCCAGTCTTACTTTACTTTGGACTAGACGGCCATGCTCTCTGTGTCTTTATCCAATTTGATGTAAATGCTAGCTAGGCTCAAAGACATGACCCCCCGGCACGGTACTAGAGACCTTAGGATGATGGCAACTCATTAACCAAATCCTTCCAAAGCAGTTGATCAGCCAGGACACATATATCTAATTTTTATCATCAAATCCACATTTTCGCTATTGGATTCATAGGATATCATGAGAGACTTTGCAAAGGCCTTACTGAAAGCCAGGCCCATAGTCTAAAAGACTAGAATAAATCCCAGAATGTTCCCTCATGCCACCTGTCTTGTCTTCCTGTGCTCCATGGTGTCACCTCCCTCAAGCTACTCTAATATCAAAAATGCTTTTTATATTTTTGTTCCCAGGTTCTGACATTTTTTTCAATGCATATGCTTTATTTTATTTTATTTTATTTTGGCCATGCCTCTCAGCATGCAGGATCTTAGTTTCCTGATCAGGGATCGAACCCGTGCCTCCTCCAGTGGAAGTTTGCAGTCTTAAGCACTGGACCACCAGGGAAGTCCCCCGACATGTTTTCATAGATATTCTCCGGTGGGACAGTAACTGTTAACATAGGAGCCCTAGAAGGACTGACCGAGAGACGGAGAATGGGTGTCAGCACACTTTTTCTGTAAAGGACCAGAGAGTAAATATTTTAGGCTTTGCAGGTCAGGCGGTCTCTGTCACGACTACTCAACTCCACTCTTCTCACCCCAAAGCAGCCATAGACAGTGTATACACAAAGGGCATGGCTGTGTTCCAACAAAACTTTATTTATGGGCACCAAAATTTGAATTTCATATCATTTTCACATGTCGCAAAATATTTCTTTTTCCCAACCATTTAAAAAATCCATTCTTAGCTCACAGAACATACAGAAATAGCCAGGGGGCTGGATTCAGCCCATGGCCAGAGTTTGCCAGCCCTGCTATAGAGTAAGAGAAAGAACACAAGCTCCACTGATGTCCTGGATCCTGTATTTCCAGCTGTGGGATCCTGGGCTCTGACTGTGCCCTTGCCCTCTGACTGTGCTCAGCTCCCAGAAGGGATACCAAGGGGAATAAATGAAGGCAGCCCCGTGCCCAGGGCTGCGGTGAGGAGTCCCTATGCACAGGAGGTGATACGTCTCAAACCTATTACCCCAGGCTGGCTCCACCCTCCGCGACCTTTATTTCTAAACACTCAGAATTTCGGTTCTGAGCAATTTGGGTTGTAATTTATTTTAGAATTTGGCTAACAGTTTATATCCAGTATGTTCCCTGCATGAAAAGCCGAATGCTAGCCTGCATCCCTCTCATGCCCTCTGGCTTTCTGTGATCTCTCTAAATTCTCAACAGGAGTTCATCAAACACATCTCCAGAACATTCCAGCACCCTGAGTTGTAGCAGGTCTCAGCCTAGAAGCTGGTAGATTTCAAGGTGCTCAGGTCTCTCTTCTTATCTTCAGCCTCAGCTATCTCTCTCTCTTTTTTTTTAAATAACCTGCTTTTTTATTTGACCAAATGTTGTAAACAACATCCGTTCATTAAGAAATCTTCATATCACTTTTAATGGTTGCATAGTATAGTATTCCCTTGTGACAATATCCCATAATTATTCACTTAATATCCTTTTATTGAGATATTTAGGTTCTCTGCCTGTCTTACTATTATACACAATGCTTTGCAGCAAAATCTTCGGACATATCCATGATTACTCCCTTAGGATAAATTCGTGACTGTGTAATATTAGTGAAACATAACTTAAACAAACAAACAAACAAAAAAGGTCCTGTTTCCCAGATCTTCAGTTATCCTTACACACAAGCTGAAGCTGAGGGTTCTCAACTCAACAGTGCATCGGAAATAGATCAGTAACTTTCATCATCTTATGTGGTGTCAGATCTCTCTTATACACTTACGTTTTCCCTATCCAGGTTAGAGATACTTCTCAGCAAAGACAGAAGAAAAGCAATCTGCACCCTGCTAGACACGGGACCCCCGCCACTGGCCGCCCACTAATTCTCAGTGTCCCCACCATGGCGTCTAGATGGTCCTTCAGCCATTTCCAACTTAGCCTTCCTGGGATTCATCCTGTGGCCGGGCGGTGCTGTTCAATTGGCCCTTGGCTACATGCTCCTTGCTACGGTTACTTATGTGTCAACGGGGCTAAGCTATGGTGCCCCATTGTCTGGTCAAACACCAGTCTCGATGTCACCGGGAAAGTAGTTTTAGATGAGATTAACATTTAAATCAGTACACTTTGAGAAAAGGAGATTCCCCTCCATAATGTATGTGGGCCTCATCCAGTCGGTTGAAGGCTTTAAGGGCAAAGACTGAGGTTCCCCAAAGCAGAAGGGAATTCTCCTCCAGACTGCAACGTAGGAACCTTGCCTGAGTTTCTAACCTGCTGCCCTGCAGAATCTGGACTCAAGACTGCAGAATCAACTCTCACCTGAACTTCCAATCTGCCGGCTTGACCTATGGATTTTGGACTTTTCCGCTCCGCAATCACGTGAGGCAATTCCTTAAGAGAATTACGTGTGTGTATGTATGGAGGTAGGTGAGAGAGTTTGCGTGCACACACGTCTGTCCTATTTGGAGAACTCCAAGACACTCCTCCCCCCCCTCTTCCGTGTAGCTGTACTGGTTTCTTTGCGAGCCTTCTCCACCTCTTTTTTTCTGGGTCGCTTACGACTGCACAAGCAGAATGGCCACGTAGAGGCTCCTGCCCTTGTTAACCAGGATCATCTTTTAACACTTTGGGGGGAATCACCCCTCTTCTCTCCGACCCCTTTGCACTGGGTCCTGCTCACATGTGCATGACATACCCAACTCCATTCATTCTCAGCTTCTCTTACCTCCTAGGTGGATGCCAAGGCTGGGGCCACAGTCCTTTGGGTTCTTGTTTTCTCCCACCCCAAATAGACTCCTTCTGGTCCCAATTACCAGTTTTCCTCTTTGCTTTCTCTCCCTTGGGAGATGAAATTGTCAGCAAGACGAGACAAGACGTTATCTGTTTTTAGCTGCCTGAGACTCCGGCTGATGCCCAGATGGTTGAAGTCTTCCTTCACTCCTGGATCTTGCCTCCATGCCAGCTTTGTGTTAGGCCTTTAAAAAGTATTATCCATAGGCTCCGAAAATAGGACTCCTGTTGCTCTCTCCACCAGTGCCCTCCCTTCAGGTTGGGGTTTGCAGTCCAGTGAAAATTTGCTAGATTCCCACTCCCCTTCTATGATTCTGGTTCTATTACTGTTAAACATATTTTATGATGTCTTTCCCATTAATATATTCGACTGCTGAGTCCCAGAATCAGAGGACGCCAGGGTTAGAAGGGGGCTTACAGTCATCAGACCCTGGGACCCCATCTCCTCTATCAAAACCCCTTCAAGAGGTTTGAGCACCTTCAGTGACTAGAAACTCACCTTCTGCCACCCATTTTTTATGGGTTTTTCTCACCGGGACTTGACAACAGTGGCATAGCCTAGAGGAGGGCAGACAGGGTGTTCACAGTTAGAACAGTCGAGCCACACTTTCCAAAATCAGTCTTTTCAAACCCAAAGATGAACAGAGAAGGTAAGAAAATACTGGAGGGCTTTTTGCATTAAGTTCCCCCCTAACAAAATCTGGCCAGACTTCCATTTGGCAACACCTGTGAAATTTGTTTCTCCTTTGTTACATTCTTTTTCACTTTGTCACTCAATCTCTATTTACTGGTATCTCTGAGGTCCTACAGATTCTTCCTAGCTTTCTGTAGCATTAATTTAAATGTAAGAATATGGGCAAAGAATTCAGCAAGGGTGGTACATTGTATAAAAACTCAGGAACAGAGAAAACTGGAATGAATTAACAGAGTTTACTGAATCAAAATGAAAACCTTATTTGAAAAGTAAAAAATATAGTAAAATAGATTATAATGCTCCAAGTGCTTCTATGTCTTATACAAAAAGATCTGTAATAAATATATAATAAAAGTAATTTATGGAAAAACTAGGTAGAGGATATGAACAGAAGAGGAAATTTAAATGGCCAATAGACAAATGAGCAGATTCTCTAATTCATATCAAAAAGGCAACCAAAAATAATATGGATGTTCCTTAAAAAACTAAAAATAGAGCTGCCACATGATCCAGCAATCCCATTATTGGGTATATATCTGGAAAAGATGAAAACTCTAATTCAAAAAGATATATGCAGGGCTTCCCTGGTGGTGCAGTGGTTGAGAGTCCGCCTCCCGATGCAGGGGACATGGGTTCATGCCCCGGTCCGGGAAGATCCCACATGCTGTGGAGCGGCTGGGCCCGTAAGCCATGGCCGCTGGGCCTGCACGTCCGGAGCCTGTGCTCCGCAACAGGAGAAGCCACAACAGTGAGAGGCCCGCGTACCGCAAGAAGAAAAAAAAAAGATATATGCACCCCAATGTTCATAGCAGCACTATTTACAATAGCCAAGACATGGAAGCAACCCAAGTGGCCATCAATGGATGTTTGCCTTAAGAATGTGTGAGATATATATATCATATTATATTACTATCATATTATATCATATATCGTATTACTCAACCATAAAAAAAATAAAATATTCCCATTTGTAGCAACATGGATGGACCTAGAGATTATCATACTAAGTGAAGTCAGAGAAAGACAAATATTTTATGATGTCACTTATCTGTTAATCTAAAAAATAATACGAATGAATCTATATACAAAACAGAAACAGACTCACAGACATAGAAAACAAACTTATGGTTACCAAGGAGGGAGGGGGAGGAGGGATAAATTAGGAGTTTGGGATTAACAGATACAAACTACTACACATAAAACAGACAAGCAACAAAGACTATATAGCACAGGGAACTATATTCAATATCTTGTAATAACCTATAATGGAAAACAGTCTGAAAGAATATATATATGAATCACTTTGCTGTACACCTGAAACTAACACAATATTGTAAATCAACTATATTTCAATTTTTAAAAAGATGATCAGTGAAACGTACATTTAACAAAATACCACTTTTCACTCATAAGTCCAGCAGATCTTCTTTTTGAAAATGATAACATCCAATAATGTCACAGTCATGGAGAAATAGAATTGCAAATAGAAATTTGTGCCATCCTTTTGGGTGCTAATTCTGCAGTATTTATGAAAATCAAAATGGAGATGAATTCTGGTCCAGACACACCCACTTATAAGAATGTACTCAACAGAAAGATATGTAAAGATTTTTTACATATGTAAAAATATGTAAAAAATGTTTAATGAGGCATTGTAATAGCAAAATGATAATAATAATACCTGAAACAAGCAAATTAATAACGGAGAGGTAGAAAAATTATGTTGCATTCACACACTGGAATGCTAAGCAGAAGTTAAAAGAATCAAGAAGATCAATTCAACGATCTGGAAAGAAGGATGTCTATATATGCTAAAAAGAAAACAAAGTAAGACAAAAACGGTTGCAGACCAAATGCGTTTGCAAAGACATGTCTGTTACTGACATAAATACATCTGCGTCACCTGAAAGTCAGGAAGGACGAGTCCAGACTGCTGCCTGAGATCCCTTTGGACCATGAGACACGATGGCCCAGGTGAAGGCAGGGGGCTCTCCTATCTAACTTCACAGAATCATGCCCACTACCCCAGAATAGCAGGGGATTGTAGGACATTTTAATTTTTGGTGTTTTTCTCTATTTTTCAAATAGAAGGGTGGTCGGGAATATTAAAGAAAATAATGGAGGTAAAAATGCCTAGCACAGTGCCTGGCACACGATCAGCACTACGATGTTAGCTCTCAGTCCTCCACTCTACTATGAATGAGTGTGGAACCCTTTCCTGGCAGGTAGTCTTGAAAAGGGAGGGAGAATGAGAAGCCTGTGTGTCTCAGGGAGGGAGCATCCCAACCGGGGAAAGGGCGAAGGAAGGACTGAAGTCCAGCTTTGCTGATGTCATAGGTTTGGCTCACGGATGTCATTTGCACTGATTTGCTTTGTCACCTTTTTGGGTGACCTTGCCTCTCTTGTCCTCTCATTCTGGAGGGTAACAGTTATCCCTGAGGTAGAGAAAATGATGAGAACCAATGTCTTTTCTAAGGAGAATTATCAGCAGGGCTGCATTGGTGGGGGCTTCTCGTTTCTGGTTTGTGAGGTCATTCTTATGGACAGAAACAAGAAACCAGAACTTGGTCTCTGCCAGAAACCTAGAGGCACCAGGCCAGTTCTGAGCTCAGTTTAATTCGACCAGCCACGAATCTTTTTCAATGTTGTCCAACACATTACAGGCACTTGATGAATGTTAAACAATAACAATAACAAATCATTGCCTTCCACCTGCAGAGCCCCCTCTCAGCACCAGAGCTCGGTCCAGCGTTTTTGGAAGGAAATCCTGCTTATCTCCGTGTCCTCCCAGCACGCCACCCAGGGGCAGAGAGCTCCCAGGCTACAGTGATTACGGACCACAGCCTTGGCCCACACTAGACAGGGTCCAGCCCCTGCAGAAGTGGGCAGGCACCCAGGGAGGAAGGAGAAAGAAGTGCAGCAATGGCCCCAAGGGCTGCTACCCACCACCGGAGCCTCTTATTCCTGCTGTCATTCTGCGAACCCCACCACCATCAGCCAGAACGCCTTCATCTGCCCAGCTGCCTTTTGGCCCTGGCTTCCCCACCACCCAGGGCAGCCAGTTCATTTCATCTCACCTGTCAATTCCAATCCATCACTCATGGTTGCCTGGAGAACCGAATCAAGAAAGACTTTGGAAGAAGCTGTTGGTGGTGATTTTTGGGGAGAGGGGAGCAAGATGGCTTGGGAAGCCAGGATGATACCGAGCAGGACCCTGTGGGGCTCCTGGGCACAAAGCCTTTCTGTGTCCCCCATTTCTTTGATTACAGGAAACAGCCTTCATTCAGCCTCCATGACCTTCCCTGAGTTCCAATGGGCAGTTCAAGCAGTTGTTAATTAGGGAAGGGAGGGGATGCAGCCACCAGGGAGAAAGCAACAGTCAAGAGAAACAACAGTGCAGCCTTGGGGCAGGGTCCTGGTTCCCCAACAAGGGACACACACAACAATACCTTTGAGCTGTTTTGAAGACACTGAAACCCCCTCCAGGTGGGAGAAGTTAACGATTAACGATGGTGTGCTGCCCACAAGCACGTAGACCCCAGACTAGTTAGACCTGAAGGTTGATGATGCTGACTCCTACCTACCTCACCACCAACCCATCAGAAGAATGTCCACAAGCTGATCACGCCCTCTTTGAACCAAAACTATAACACTTCTCACTACTCCCTCCAGGTGGGGACAGTTTTGAGGGCATTAGCCCACTGTGGCCCCCTTTGCCTGGCAAAGCAATAAAGCTATTTTTTCTACTTCACCCAAAACTCTGAGATTTAATTCAGTGTTGGGGTACAGAGGTCAGATTCAGCTTCAAGGATGGCAGAAGACCCTCTTCCCACCATGCCCTTTTGCATCTTGTTGAGGTTTGGGTTATATGCCTGTATTATCTATCAAAGAAGCTAAAATTCAAACACTTTAAAGGAAGGATGGAAAAGTTACCTTTAAGAGAGATGGGACAGAGAACTGTGTTCTGTTACGAAGTCAGCCATTGTCAGAGGAGGGGCATGAGTGCAGAGATTCACTGAATTTTATGTTCTTGGTAATGGTTAACCTGAAAAAAAATCCTGGTTGAATTACAGATGACAACATGTGTTTTATCTTCGATCCCACCCCCTCCATGAGCAGACTTTCAAACCAAGCAGAAATGTCACCTATCACCGTGGATGAGTAATGAAAGCACCCACCTGTGCCCTGTGTTTCTGTTTCTCCCTCCTTGCTCAGGAGAATAAATGATAGCAGAAATAATCCAAGCAGGGAGATTAAAAAATAAAAGGTTCATAAGAGGCAGGAAGCAAGGGAAACCAATGTTCAGAGTTTAGAATATGTCACAAAGGAGCAAAACAAAAACAAAAAAAGCCCAGTGCCTTAAGGCATTGGCCGCATGTAGTGAATTCACTTCTTGCCTCTGCACCCGGCATGGTCCTAGTTATGAACCATCCTGGGCAGAGTTGAGAAAACTGTCACTCAGATCATTTTCTGTGTTCTGTGCTGCCCGTGAGGAACCCCAGGGGAGAGGGGCTGCATGAGAACATCCAAATAAGCAAACGGGGTTCATCCACACAGGACAAACCCAGACCTTCCCAAGAAGCCATGGGGCCACAGGACAGAAGCCAAGATAACAGTTATGGAACTGTCACCACGCTAATGAATATAATCATTATAAAACCATTTCAGGTTTCCTCTGGCCTCCTTTAGACTAGAAGCTCCATGAGGAAATGGCCTTGCTCCCTGCGAATTCCCCCAGCACCCAGCCCAGCACAGGGAACATAGGAAGAGCTAAGTAAATACTCATCAGTGGAGATGAACAGTGGTTTGGCATCGGCAGATCTGAGGAACACGAGAATGGTTGGTGTTGCTCAGCTGAGGAACCCAGAGAAGTCCATTTCATAGATGCGAGAAGAAGGCCAGATGTACAGCAGTCTCTGCCCCACCAACCAGCCAATGAGCACCTTGTAGATGGTGACACATCTCAGTCACAGTTGCATCCCCTAAACCCACCCAGGACCTGGCATCTGCCTGTGTCAGCAGGACCTGTAGGACGTGGGGATCGGGGAAGGAATCTGGGGAGAGGGGTGCGGATGGAGGTGACTGATGGAACCTTGGGCAGCATGGCCAAGGCCAGGGAAGAGCCCTCAGAAGAGTCCAAGGGGTCAGAGGAATTTCTGGCCCCCGTGGCCCTTGCCACAAGCCCCGCATATCTCCCTTTCTGCAGACCTTAAGCTTCGGGCTCTGTAGAAAACGAGCTTTGGGCTGGTTGTGGGTGAGAGAGGCCCCAGGCTCAGGGGCTTCTACCCAGGATGCCCACGCCTCCCAGTCAGCGAGACGGCCAGCACGGGAAACCCGAGGAGTCTGCGAGTTTGGTTGAAGGGAAGGGTGTCAGGGAAGGCGAGGCCCCAGAAGGACCCCCATGTGAGGCAGCAGGACACGGCGAGGGACGGCGGGGGAGGGAGGGGAGATAGCCTGAGAAGTTTGCTGAGATCAGAGTCAGGCAAGTTCAAAACTCACCCGGACTTGACTGCTGAAAGTCACGCCTTGGCTGTGTGATGAGGACAACTTGGGGACACGGCCAGGTGTTCTCGCTCGGGGAGACCAAGAGTCGGAGGCACACAGAGGACATAGCGGGAAGGCCTGGATGGACCCTGCCAACGAAACAGCCCCACGGGAGAAACCTCTCTTCAAGGATCACGGCAGCCCGGACATACCAGCTGGACTCACTGACACTGACCAGGCCCAGTGAGGGAGGCTGCAGGACAGTTTTTCTCCCCGTTTTACAGATTTGAAAACTGAGGCCCCGAAGGGTGAGACAATCTGCTGAAGGCCGCCTGGCCAACAAAGAGTAACCAGGAACTCAGGCCTGGGGTCCCTGGTACTGGTCCTCCTGCAGGGTCTCCCTGTCCTCTGGGCCTCACTCCCCATACCCCCTCCCCACCTCTCTCCAGCAGACACTTCCAGGGTGCCCCCCTGGTGCCTGGCACCCCCTACCCAGTGGATGGGTCAACTACTGCCCATCAGCCACCGCGGGCCTGGGCTTAGAGCAGCAGGAAGTCTCAGTGGACCTCAGCTCACAGCCCGTTGGAGCCACCCTGATGGGAGCTGTCCCACCCTCTGCCCAGAGCTTGGGGTCCCTCATGCTCAACCCAGGGAACTCGGGACATGGCTCCTCCCCACACACCTTCAACACCTGGGGCAGGTGTGGCCCCAGGAAACCCTAGCTCAGATGTGTACACAGCGCCCTATCAGGGGCACCTTTGCCCCCATGGGCAGGACCTGTGTCCTGATTACCAGGCCCTGAAAGGCCACATGGGGCTCCCCGACCTGGGGCTCTCCCAGAAATGGGAGCTCAGACCAGCTCTCAAGGGCATCCCTTGACGCCCTATAATCCTGTTGGCAGGAGAAGGGTCCTTCTGTGTTTCTGAAGGTCACACACTCCTTAAGGGACTGCAGTTTCTGACACAGAAGCAATGCCTCATTGGGTGGCCAGGCTCCCAGCCAGGCCACCCAGTCACAGGCCGGGGCCACAGCCCGTGTCCCTCACCCTCACTCCTTGCCCGGTTGGCCAGAGGGACGGCATCATCTCTGAGCTCACTCTTTCACCACCTACCCCTCCCTGGTGGCCACGATGACATGTCACCTCAGCACTCCCAGCTCCCAGGAGACACTGTCCAGTTCATCTCGGGTCCCCACCTTAGCTGGTCCATAAGAACATGAGGATGCCTGTGAAAGAGGATCCTGGGAGACTTGAGACGACAAAGAGAAGGGAAGACTAGCAAAGCTATGTATTCATTGAGTTCTTTCTACGTACACGACGAAAAGCCCTTTATCCTCGTTCATTTGTCCTGACAACAATTTATTGATGTGGGGACTGCTCTTATCCACGTATTGGGTTGAGAGAACCAAGGGAAAGACACACAGATAGGAAGAGCCTGGGCCGGGATTCACAGCCAGGCAGCCTAGCCCCAGCTCACATGCTCAGCCACACGGCATGGCCCTGCTTTTCTGCCAAACAAAGGACAGATTCCCAGGGGTCTGTCTTTTTCTAAAAATAAGCATGACTCTGATTCGTTTTAATTTGCCTGGCACACAGTAGGTGTTCTTTGAACATCTACAAAAGGTTAGTAAATGAATGACATAAACATGGACACAAAAGCAAACACTGGAGGAGGAAAGAAGCTAAATATATGCAGCCTCTGTTCTGAAGCTTTAGCAGCAATGCCTCCCCCATTTTGTGCTCTGTGTGTGTGTTATATACGTGTGTGTGTCTCATACACAAACACAGTCACACACACAAGTCTATGATCTCAAATATGAGAAAATGAATATTAATCACTTCTACAAAAAATGTTAGAGACTCCTCCATCCTTCAAGTTGGGCTTGAAAAATGTTCTCACGGTGAAATTCAACATTGCCTCTGATAATCTTGCTATGAGGATCAGAGCTCATGGCACTAAACCTCTGCTGTCTTTATACAGTGGCATCCAGGGCTTGGCAGAACTGCAGGAGGTAAAAGCCCAGGGCTTCTTCGCCGGCCTCCGTGGGACCTGCCGGGCTCCTGCCCTCTCTATCTACCTGGGGGAGCCCAGTAAGGCCCATAGCATCCGGGGACTGTGGCTCACACCTGCACTGTGATGCTCACAGCAGGCCCCTTCAGGTAGAGGGTCCTCTATGCTCCCATCGTGGGGTGTGTGTGTGTGTGTGTGTGTGTGTGTGTGCGTGTGTGTGCGCAGTGCCTGCATGTCCCAGGGAGTCCAAATTAGTCCCACATTTAAATATTCTCTCACTATTCCCTTAAATACAGCCATGCATATCAGAAACGTATGTCCAAATGTGGGGTTCAGAAATGGATTGTTGTTCCATTGGACTCTGCATTATCCTCCCCCCTCACTTCATACACACTTAAACCTTTAATAAATAATGAGTTTTAAAATGGGGAAAGCAATCTATAAAAGCAGAGTCCCAGGAAAGAAAGTTCAGACAGAGGGGGAGGTGGCAGCTCTGGAATTCTCCAGGACAGAGGTCGCTCAGCATCCTCCAGGTCAAGGGCCATCGGGTGGGTCTGACTTGGCCATTCAGAGCTCCTTCCAAGGACCTCTTCCACTGCTTCGGAATCGAGCACCCCGTCTCCTCGCTCCCTTCCAACACTGATGTTCTGGAAACAGAGATCTTTCTGCTCCCTTTTTAAGAGGTTTATAAACGTGAAGTCCATGTCACTCTGAACAAACTCCTAGTTGCTCCACTTTGCTCCCTTTGACTCGAGCCCAGCTTCGTGTCCTGACACTGAAAGGCGAGTAAGAAGCTTAAGTCAATCCGCCACCCTGTGGCCACTGGGAGAACTGCACCTTCCACACGGGTCAGAAGCCGGCTCCAGAACAATGAAGTCGCAAAGCCGAAAACAATTTTTTAATCTATCATAGAGATGAGCACCTCCTAAAAGGCTCCACGGTGGTTATTAATTGGACTGGAAATTGCCTGTTTTCGTACAATTACCCATAAATGTTCCTGCGTTAAAAGGGACAGATTCGTCTATTTCTGAGTGCTTTGTTCTACAGAACAGTATGGTTAGAAGCCACCTCCAGGGTTTTGTCCAGTTAATCCTCCTGCCTCAAGGAAGGATGCCCTTCAACCTTTCCAGGAAAAAGACATCACTGACATTTTCTGAAGAGTATCTGGAGGAAATGTCACAATCTCCTGCTAACACACACACATGTGAAGGTCAGGGAGTCAGAGGTTTTCTCTGAAGTCAAACCCAAACATGAGCAATCCCTTTCGAATCAGATTATGTGAGTTCAAGTCGGAATGTCAGCACTTACTTGCTCTGAGCCTTGTTTTTCTCATCTGTGAAGTGGGAGGGGTAAAAGTCATGCCTGATGGTTGTATCAAATGACATGTGTGCAAAAGTATGCAGTAAGGCACAAAGTGCAGTGGAAACTAGGCTCCTGGTCATTCTCATCAAATGTTTCAAGGTGGCAGAAGTAATTCATACAGGGGTAGGTGGCTCAAAATTAGGTCCTCAAACACAGAGCCAGGAGAAACAAAGAATGGGGGAGACCTTCATCACGTCCTCCTGCTTACAGAGCATGCTGAGAGGGAGCCCACCTATGAACCAGTGACCTGTTAATTAGAATTCTAAGTCAAGAGTGATCACGCTCACCCATAAAATGCCAATGCGGAAGCAACACTGGCAGGGGGCAGGGAGACCCAGGGGCTCTGTGACAGAGAGCTTGCCCTGATCAGGGAAAACATCTATTCTGGATTTTCCTGAGTTTTGGTTTCAAATATTCCAGTCTATTGCTCCCATAAGGACATCTGTGTTTGCAGGGGTCTGGCAATTGGGGTTCAGGAAATACAGTCCCCAAAGCCATGGGATCTGTCGTAAGTCATCCCAGCAGTGCCCCTTTGAAACAAAGAAAGACGATCGAAAATGAGAAACCCTCACTGGGGTTTCTGGGATCCCAGTCCTGAAGTGCAGGGCTCTCACAGTCCCCGCCCTCCCCAGGGAGTTGGAGGGTGACCTCTTGAGGGAGCCCTGAACCCCAGGCTGGACCCAGAATCCTCCCAAGTCTGTAGCTGGCCCCAGCTGTCTCCTTGGACCAGGATGGGAAAAGACCCCTACTTGGAGCACTTGCACAGCTGGTAGCTGGGCGCCCTCTAGTGGAAGATGAGGGAAAGACAGATGCAAAATGAAACCTAACCCCGGCAAGCCAAGTGAGTTTTTCTCCCAGATTTTCTTTCCTCTGCTACATAATTGCCAGCACAAATCCGCTTCCACGTTGACCGGAGAGTAGACCCTGGTGCCTCTTACGATCCAGTCCAGGGAACGACCTTCGATTCATAACAAATCACAGAAACCTTGGAAATTTTTCTGAACAGCAGCTCTCTCCACCTCCAAGAAAAACAATGAAGTTGGGTTTTGGGAAGCCTGGCTCCTGTGATGTGTTTCTCACATGGTTCTCCTGGTTCAGGGAACTTTCAAGTCTGGGCATCAAATCCAGACACAGCTGTTTCAAATAGGAGGTCTGAAAACTGAGACAAATAGTGGCTGTTCTTTTTAAAACGGATCATTTCATTTGCAAAGCGTTTTGGTCTTTTTATTAGTCCTTTTAAAGCATAAAATCCACTCTGCAGCGCACACCCATTCCTGTGAACTAGATTCCAGTAATGCTTCAAGCAGACACACTCTTCCTATTTTGTGGGCATGCACGGAGGTGGGCCTACATTTTCATGTAAGTTTAAAAATTGTCATCAAAATGGAATTATTTAAGCAGTATATAAGGGTTATTAATCTTTGTTTATGATATATTTTTGCATGGTTTTTGATACTGATACAACCTCAATGTAATAACCGTATTTGAATATGGATATTTAATAGGAATATTGGGTCAAATTATAAGACCAAAGACCACTAGGATTTAATTATTAGACGTCTTGTACTTGGTTCCTCTGAGCATTGAGCACCTTGCCAAACACACTGCATACACAATCTCGTTTAATCTTCCCAACACCCCCATGAAGCAGGTATTATTATCTCCATTTTATTGTTAAGGACACTAAACAGAGCCAGTAAATGATCATTCAGGGATTCACACCACACCCATCTTGTGGAAAAGCCTAGGCTCTCCCCACTCTGCTTTACTGCCTCCTGTGTAAATGCTATCAATGCTGGCAAGGACAGCCTACTTCCAAAGTACCCTAAACCAGAGGATGCTGACTGAAGAAAAAATATTTTTTTAAGACAAACAGAATTTCAAATCAGAAAAGTCAAATTAAAGTAAATGCTTAATCTGACCACAATGGCATGAAACTAGAAATCAACCACAGAAAAAGAAATGAGAAAAATATGATTACATGACACTAAACAACATGCTACTAAAAAGCTAATGGGTCAACAATGAAATCAAAGAGGAAATTAAAAAATACCTTGAGACAGGGCTTCCCTGGTGGTGCAGTGGTTGAGAGTCCGCCTGCCGATGCAGGGGACGCCGGTTCGTGCCCCGGTCCGGGAAGATCCCACATACCACGGAGCGGCTGGGCCCGTGAGCCATGGCCGCTGAGCCTGCGCGTCTGGAGCCTGTGCTCCGCAACGGGAGAGGCCACAACAGTGAGAGGCCTGCATACCACAAAAAAAAAAAAAAAAAAAAAAAAAAATACCTTGAGACAAATGACAATGAAAACACAATCATACAAAATCTATGGGACGCAGCAAAACAGTTCTTAGAGGGAAGTTCATAGCAACACAGGCTTTCCTCAAAGAACAAGAAAAATCTCAAATAAACAACCTCACCTACCACCTAAAAGAATTAGAAAAAGAAGAACAAACAAAACCTAAAGTCAGCAGAAGGAAGGAAATAATAAAGATCAGAGAGAAAATAAATAAAATAGAGATTAAAAAAACAATAGAAACAATCAATAAAACCAAGAGATGGTTCTTTGAAAGGATAAACAAAATTGAGAAACCTTGGGCCAAGCTTACCAAGAAGAAAAGAGAGAGGACCCAAATAAACAAAATAAGAAATGAAAAAGGAGAAATAACCACCCATGTTGCAGTAATATAAAGTAAATGCTTAAAAGGAAAAGACTGTAGTAGTAACATTCAGCAGAAAGTTTTCATACAAAGATGTCTTTAGAAATGTCCTAAATAGTGTCTCCAATCCAAATTACACAAATAGACTTGGAACTCTGAAGACCAAAATCAAACTGTACACAAAACAGTGGTGAATATTCCCAGGAGGACACAACATCCAAATTTATCAAAAGCACAGCTTTTGAGTAACAGATTTGAAAACACATTTAGAGATGCTCTTTGCAAAAAGAAGACTTCGGCTTTTCTTTGGAACATTTTCTAAAACATTATAAATAATGTAAAAAGTAACTTAAAATGATTAATTAATCTTAAACTTCACCTTTCCTAAAATTAAATGCCTCCAGTCTAAAGGTTTGGCTGCTTGATCTAGGAGGAATTTCATTAGCATTTATAAACTGTTAGTGTAAATATCTCTTCAAGAGACACATATGATTATTTTAATTCAAGAAGCCAATTCAGCGTTTATAAAAGGTAACTAAATCCGTCAGCATACCCATCCATTTTCTTTTTGCATTTGTAAGACTGTGCTTCCTAATTTAATTCTGAAGTGTACAATTCAAGTGTGTTTAGATTAATGATAATTATGCACATATTAATATATGTTTACTTTATGGCAGTAGAATTAAAATAGGGAAATTTTAATCTCAAAATTTCAAGAGCAGTGAAAATGAGGAAGTTTCCTTAAACCTGATTGTTTCTTCCTTACATTGGTGCCTCCCTAGGCCAAATGGCCCAGATAAGCAGAGACTGGTTACTCCTGGGTCCCCAGCCAGTGCAGGGTTTGACACATGGTTGGTGCTCACTGACTGTTTCTTTAATTGACCTGTACTAACAACTTCTGGGTTGCAGTTCTGATCCCTAGCAAAGTCTCTAAATGTCACTAAGGACAAATGTACCTGCCATTCTTTAGAAGAACTCCAAGCTCACTGCAACCAGGGCTTTTTACTCTTGGGTCAAACCACTCACTGCACTAAAGGGTTGGCGGGGCTTTCAGAACCAATCTGTTAGGTGCCCATCAGGTAGACAGGCTCAGAGAGGTGAGGGCAGCCCTGAGACCCCTACCCAGGCCTTCCCATTGCAAACCGGTGCTCCTTTCTTTTTTTTTTTTGCGGTACGCGGGCCCCTCACTGTTGTAGCCTCTCCAGTTGCGGAGCACAGGCTCCAGACGCGCAGGCTCAGCGGCCATGGCTCACGGGCCCAGCCGCTCCGCGGCATGCAGGATCTTCCCAGACCGGGGCATGAACCCGTGTCCCCTGCATCGGCAGGCGGACTCTCAACCACTGCGCCACCGGGGAAGCCCCAGTGCTCCTTTCTTATGCCTGTGCAGCTGGGGCCTCAGGGCATGCCCACATCCCAGCAAAGCAGCATCTTCAAGATAAATCCCAAGAGCTCTTCTCTTCCACAATGGCTAACCAGCTGCCACATTCTCTGAGTGGGGTAGTCCAGGCCGACACAAGAAGCAGTGTGATGGGCCTCGCTTCATGCCGAGGTAGGTGAGTGCAGTCTCTTCCGCTCGGCGCCTGGTAACTGGAAAAGGGGGCAGATTACAAAAGGGAATTTGAGGGAACAGAAGTGAAAATCAAAAGGTGCAATCAAATGCAGGTAACAGAGTCGTCGGAGCTGCCCCTAATCATACCCTCCACTACGGTCTGTGTTGGATTGGGTCTCCCGTTTGGACGATCAACCCCACAAAGACAAGAACCATCCTGGAAGGAGACGTGCAGCACTTCTTTACGCAAAGGCACTCCACATAGTCTGTCCCAGGAAGAGTAAAAGACGTGGCAAGCTTCCTCAAAGAGCAAAGGAGGGGAAGATCATCTTTCTACAGGGGGCCACATTATCCGTGTTTATCGCTGTTTTGACAAAGAGGTTGAATCAAAAACAAACGTTTCTAGAAGCAACAAGCTAACTGGCCAAAGGCCTGGTTTCTTATTAATTCATCAGCTCAGCCCAGAGACATGTCTGTTTCAAATATGTGCGTTCTGCTTTAGAAGGGGGAGATTAATCGGTGGCTAAATTGAGATACACCTGGGGGCTGGGCTGCCAATGTAAATGCTAACGAGGGCCCGCAGAAGGTCAGAAGCTTTCTGAATTCGAACTAGGTTCCTGTCAGGCACAGTAGATCCAGAAATATTTTCTCACGCAGAAAACCTCCTTAGTGTGGATTGCCAAAGTGATTCAAGCCAGCCTCTGCTCTATCAGTGAAATTAAAAAGTTAGGTAGAGCTAATTAAGAGTGTAAACTATCACTTAACTTACCTTTCAAGCATTCTCAATTACCTTAGAAGCAGCAATTGACAATCACTCGCTATATGAGATATGAATCAACTTTATCTGATTCATTAAAGCAGGTCCCCCAGAGCCCTGGCCAGACCATACTTTGATAGCCTAGTTTAAGTGACTGAACCATTTGTACCTGAAAGCAAAAGAATTGACTTTCTTTAAATATCGCCTTCTGCACTGTCTGTTTTTTCGTTCCATTTTACAGCACTTCTCTCTTCCAGGAAACAAGTACCTGCACTATGTGTAGTAGCAGATGTCTGACTTCTTTTCCTTGTTCTCGTGGGCAGGCCCGCCTTCCCTGGGACCGAGTTCCTCGCTCTGTAAAACGAGGGGGCCTCGTCTCCCAAGTTCATGGGTCCCCTTTGTTGCAGCTGCCATCCCCGGGTCAGAATCAGACCCAGCCCCTTTGGCTGGGAGACCCTCAAATGTCAGAAATCTCTAATGTCAACATCCCCAAATGTCAGAAATCTCTTGGGAAAATCAGTTTCTCCAGAGGAGAAGAATATCCGTCCTGACGGCCAGTGTCTGGGGAGCGTGAGGAAAGAAGGGGAAGCAGGCGGGGGTCTGCTTCCTAAACATGTTCATTCTTCCTGAGGTGCTCTCCATCTTCAGTGTAGCACCTCAAACTGAGGTCGATCTCTCTGGGGCACTAACTGCCCCATCCATCACACCTCTGCACACCTGTCTCCTTCGAAATCCAGAGAAGGGAGATTAGCTGGCTGTGAGAGGCTAGAGAGATGGGGACCTAATTACTCTTTTCAAGACTTTCAGCGCATCCCCCTCTGTTCACCTCCAACCAAAATACAGCCCTCTTTACGCTATAAGGCTTCCCAAATGCTTCTCAGTGTACTCAGCCGCTCACGACTCTTTGGTATCCTCCCAATCCCCACAGAACCATCTAAGTGTCAGCTCTATCCAGTCTGCTAAACCCGCTACGGTCAAATCTGTCACATCTCCATCCCTGTCCTCCCCTTGCAGGTCTGTTCCTTTTTCTTTGCTTTGCGTTGTCTGCATGGGGGGAGGGAGAGCAGCTCCATGCATGGTTCCATCTTGCTTTGTTTCAGCAGACATCCCCAGCGGAGATCCATTGTGTATTTGGTCCTCCCCCTCTCCCCTGCTTTCCCTCCTTGACATTTGCCAAGAGCCAGAGTCACTTCAACATTCGCTGTCTCCCTCCCAGCCTCCCCTCTCACCAGGAGCCACCCCCTTGCAGGTCAGTCCTTTCTTTAGAGAGTGCGTGGAGCTCTGCGGAGAGAAAGCCCTTCCACATTCTGGGCTCCCTTCATCCAAGGATGAGGGCATCCAACTTCCCCGGCTCTGCTAACAGTTCTTCAGTCCAAATATTATCCTGGCCATCAGGCCATGCTTTTCTTCTCTCCCTCTCTCTTTTCTTCCTCCCTCCCTCCCTCCCTCCCTTCCTTTGTTTTAAATGTGACATGTTTTGTGTACATAAAGTGTGAAAAATAATCTTATAAACATTCATGTCCTTATCACCTGGATTGAACAGATACTGACATTTTGCCATTTTGCTAACGATCTCTCTTTTACTTGTGAAGAACAAATCATGGCAGATATCACTCTTTGGGTTCAACTTCCTGTTTCTTGAAGGTCATCTTTTAGTAATTTTTAAAAAAAGGATCTGAAAGTGGAAAACTTTTTTTTTTCCTGAAAATGGAGTTATTTAACCCTCATTCTTGAATGATAATTTAGCTGATTAAAGACAAGTAGGCGCACAGCTGGTTTTCTCTCAACAATTTGTAGATATGCCACTGCCTCCAGGGCCCTATTGTTGAGAATTCTGCTAATCATTGATCCTTTGTCAGTCATTTGTTTTTATCTGGTTTTCAATTTCTCTCTTTGTATTTGCACTGGTATAGTCTCAATCCAATGTGTGTTAGGTTTGGATTTATTTTTATTTATCCTGCTCTGGGCTCACCTTTTTTCCTGCATTTGTCAAATCAAATCTTTCTTAAACTCTTCTGGAATATATCAACCATTTCTCTATTCTCTCTTTCTAGGACTTAGATTAGAAATACGTTGGATATTCTCAGTCTGTCCTCTATGTTACTTAACTTCTGTTTTATATTTTCCATCTCTTTTTCTCTACTGCATTCCAGGAAATATAATGAGTCAGTTCTATCTTCCAATTCACTAATTCTTACTTTAGCTATGTTTAATTTACTATGGTCGCTCTGAAACTGTGGCCCTCAGATTGGGACTTGAACCCACAGTCTTTTAACTGAGATCACACACCTGGTCTCAGGACTTAAGCTCAGGTTCTTGATGTTTCGTGGCAGAAAGAATTCAGTGAGAGACAAGGTGATAGGTAAGAAGTGGGTTTATTTAGAGAGAAACACACTCCACAGAGTGTGGGCCATCTCAGAAGGCAAGAGCAGCCCCAGGGAATGGGGTTGTCAGTTTTTATGGGCAGGGTAATTTCATAGGCTAATGAGTGGGAGGAGTATTCCAGTTACTTTGGGGAAGGGGAGGGGATTTCTAAGAATTGGGCCACCACCCACTTTTTGGTCTCTGATGGTTTGGCCTTGGAACTGTCATGGCACCTGTGGGTGTGTCATTTAGCTTACGGATGTGTTACAGTGAGTGCATGCTGAGGCTCAAGGTCTAGTGGTCTGCTATCTTGGACCTATTTGGTCCTAATCAGTTTATGTCATGTCCTTGGGCTACGTCATTCGTTTAAAGGTTGTGCCCTGCCCCCTTCCCTCCTGTTTCAGCTGTCCATTGATTTTTTTTATTTCAATGATATTTTTCATTTCTAGAAGATCTATTTGGTTCTCATTCTAATTTGCCTCTTTCTTTTTTCTTTAATAGTATCTTGTTTTTAATCCTTCTTTTAAAGCACATCCACTTAATATTTTTTATTGGATATTTCTTTTTCTAATTTCTTGATAATTTAATCCAACCCTTTTGCTGATTTGGTAAATTAACCTGTGCAAATTAATCCACACGGGTAATATCTGTAATCCTTTCTCCAAAGCAAGGACTCCAACAAAGTTTCAGATGACAGGGCTGGGCAGCAGGGGAGCCTTCTGAGGGGGTGATTGTCTCAGTCCATTTGGATTGCTATAACAAAAATACCATAAACTGGGTGCCTTATAAGCAATAAACTATTTCTCATAGTTCTGTAGTCTGGAAGTCCAAGATAATGGTGCTAGCAGATATGCTGTCTGGTGAGAGCCCACTTCTTCATAGACAAGATGGTGGTGCCTTCTTGCTGTGTCCTCACATGCAGGAAGGAGGCAAGGGATCTCTTGAGGTCTCTTTCATAAGGGCACTAATCTCATTCATGAGAGCCGCAATCTCATAATCTAATTACCTTCCAAAGGCCCCAACTCCTTAATGCCATCACCTTGTGGCTTGCAATTTCAACAACTGAATTTTGGGGACTGAATTCAGTCCATTGTAGTGTTATCTCATGGAGAACCTAGGTTGGCCTGGTGTTGCGTGATGACTGCATTACACAGCCTGGATCCCAAGACAATTATAGGGCACTGCTAAGGGTAAAGCTCTGAGAAATAAGATCAGGATTCCATTTTCAGAGCAATAAGCTGGCCCTAGACTAGGCCATTCCTCTTCAGAGGCCATCCAGGGGGCTCTCTATTAGCACTCTGCCCCCTCCACACCAGACCATTCTCACACACGATGACTAGCCACACTACCTCACACTTCCTCTTCTTTTTCTATTAAAGGCTTTGTGGAGGGGAAGCTGGAGCGAAGTGAGAGAGTAGCACTGACATATATACACTACCAAATGTAAAACAGATAGCTAGTGGGAAGAAGCTGCATCGCACAGGGAGATCAGCTCGGTGCTTTGTGACCACCTAGAAGGGTGGGATAGGGAGGGTGGGAAGGAGACGCAAAGAGGGAGGGGATATGGGGCTATATGTATACATATAGCTGATTCACTTTGTTATACAGCAGAAACTAACACAACATTGTAAAGCAGCTATACTCCAATAAAGATGTTTTTAAAAAAAAACCAAAAAGATGTCCCATAGCATACCAAAATGTTCTTGTTTATTAAAATAATGTATTACTGTCATCCAACTTTTCTGGAACACATTTACCATAAAAAATGAGAACTTTCAAAATGCAAAAAAAAATAAAAAAATAAAGGCTTTGTGGTTTAAAAAAAAAAACCACACACACATACACCTCATTGGTCATTAAAACATAACATATGTCTATGGGGATATTGTGGGAAAGAGGGAATAAGCCCTCCTTGAAGTAACACATCTCACACTTGGAACTAACAATGTTAAAACCCATCACTTTGTCCATAACTGTATAATCCATGCAGAGCACAAAAAGGCAGATCTGGTCCAGAGGTCTTATTTTTCAAATGAAGAAACTGAGACTGAGAGAGGTAAAGGGATTTTTTTCAGGGTCTTTTGATTTTTAAATTTGTAGTAGCACACAAATTCACTCTTACTTTTAGTAAGAGATAAAAGGGATAATAACATTCTTATATAAATAGAAGTTACAAGACTAATAAATTATAATCAAGAGGAAAAGTAGTACAATAGTGAGGACATTTTACTTCATGTAAGTAATTAATCAGTTGGGATACTTATACTATTACTATTAGAAAGGTAGTAGAAAATATGGGATTGCCCAGGTACCAGTCTGCCTAAGTTGTCTCTGGCAACACTCACTCAGATCAGGTACCACATCTGAGAGGGACATGGATGAACTGTTGTATTTAGGGAAGTGCCATCAAGATTATGGGATGACCTGAACTTATGTCTAATCAGGGATGGTTTAGGTAGAAAGAGATGAGAACTTGAAGACTTACATGCTTTACTGAATGACTGGCAGGACATGAGGTCAGCCTTCAATTCTATTACTGAGTGTTTCCATATACAGGCTTCCATTTATATAAGGTCGTTGTTTTAAAGAATCATTCACTAAAGGATGGGTGGTTTTATCCAAGGTCAAGAAGATGGTAATATATAATTTCCTAAAGATTCTATGATTCCATCATGAAAGGCTTAAAATATCTGTGACTAAAGGGACTTCCAACTACTCTTACAATATAAACAGTTACTAGGTAGGCTCAGTATCCAGAATTTAAAGCCATTGGATTTACAGCTAGAATTAGGTCTTTAATTTGTAATTTACATAGTTGAAGGTTTTCACCTATTATGTGGGACTAAAGGGAGTAAATGGTTTTCAAGTCTTCAGCTGTAAAAATAAAAGTTCTCAGAGTTTAATAAAACATTCCGTCATGTAAAACAAAACCTGTATTTCTTCTCTCTGAACTAGGAATACATGTGTAATGCTGGGGGGAATTCATCCCATGAGAAGGACATCAGCCAGCAGAGGAAAGAGCAGTTATAACTGGACTTCATCTGTATAAAAAGTCATTCTTACTCTAATGGCCCCAAGGATTGGGACTGAGTTCAAAGGATGGCAGCCACAGGAAAACAGATCTATGCTTAATATAAGGACCTTCCAACCATGGACTATTATCAGTCTATGAACTGAAGTACAACTAAAACAAAGGCCCCCAAGGGAATTATTTTCTCCAAAAAGAGTGATAGTACTAATTAAAAATGAATCCACTTGACATAAAAGCATTATTGGTGTTTCTAAAAGAGCCACATTATAATTTAACATTAATTGATTGAGTCATTAGTTTTAAATAGAACAGGCAATATATTCTTATTCACCAGCCTAAGTCATGGGTAATCAGTCTTTATGGCCCTTACAAAACAATGTTTTCAATAGTATCCATTCACCACCTAGACTGTCATAATAGTCATGCAAAATTTCCACTCTGTTCGTTTGGGGTCAGCTCCGAAGGAGCATTTTCTAGGTCTCTAAACTTTAACCAAAGGAATCTTTTACATGGGCAAGCAGTTATTTCCTGCAATGTATTTCCGGTCAATAATTCCAGATATATTAAAATGTCACACAGACCTTTAACTATTCCAGAATCTCTCAGGAGTATGACTCCCTTATCTTGGCTTAAAGAAAAAAAAAAAAATCTACTACTTCCATTACACAGCTACTGATATTCCAATCACTGCAGAGTCCAGGAAATCTTTAATGAAAAAGTTAACTCTGTTAATACTCTAATTCATGCCCTCCTCCCCCCCCCCCACTACTTCTGTAAGTGTGAATCACTGTGAATTGAATGAAGTAAGGAAGATTTGATCAGAAGTATCAAAGTAGGTTAAGAATCTCCAAAAGAGCTCTGCAGGGAAGGGAGATATGTCCTGTTCAGGTGTGCTTCTTAATCTAAACCATCAGTAAGTGCTTGCTTATCTCATTTGCAGCACCATCCTCTGGTGAATCTAAAATGTTATATTTTCCACTCAAATTGCAATCTTTGAACACCTGCTCATGTTACATTATTACTCTTTAATATGACCTACTATGCTTAAAAACATGTAACTTCCTCCAGTGAGCCCCTAGCTAGTTGGGATACAGTATGCATCTTGGGCATTTTTTTCATGCCTCTAACAACAGAATTTTCTAATGGCTTGATTATGGTATAACACCATAATCAAGTATTTGATTCTTCGTTCTGACCACGCATTAGAAATAGAGACAAGTTTTAGGTCCTAGCCAAAATTATTTCTTGATGTTTACACCTCAAAAGCTCTATTTTCTAGTAAACTGTCACAGTAATATCAGATCAGGGGTTCCCTGGTGGCACAGTGGTTAGAATCCACCTGCCAATGCAGGGGACACAGGTTTCAGCCCTGGTCCGGGAAGATCCCACATGCCGCGGAGCAACTAAGCCCGTGCGCCACAACTACTGAGCCTGCGCTCTAGAGCCTGTGAGCCACAACTACCGAGCCCATGTGCCACAACTACTGAAGCCTGCGCACCTAAAGCCCGTGCTCCACAACAAGAGAAGCCACTGCAATGAGAAGCCTGCGCACCACAACAAAGAGTAGCCCCCGCTCGCCGCAACTAGAGAAAGCCCACACGCAGCAACGAAGACCCAACACAGCCAAAAAAAAAAAAAAAAATTAGATCATATGTAAGAATTCTCTAAAGAAAAAAAAAAATTCAGACAAAGGGCCAGTTTAGATTTCAAGTGCTACTATGGGAAGTGCTTGTGTCACTGTTAGACCTAAAACAGAGTAGGCGAAAATACCTAGATAAATTTGGGATAAGGGTATAAGGTTCTAAAAGAAATCCAAGAAGCCAACATCAGTCATGTTCATTCAATATTGACACAAGTATCCTCATTTCTAAGAAAGAAGGGGAAGAGGTGGAGATAAGAAAGAGAAGCTGGTAGGTGATGAATCCTAATTTCTGCTTCTATCTCACCATAGGATTTTGGGTAAATTATTTAGTGTCTTGTTTCTGTCCCATCTCTAAGATTAATTTTATATTGATAGTATAATGTAGAGGTTGATATTCTTCTGTAAAGGTTCAGAGAGTAAATATTTTAAGTTTTGCTGGTCATATTGTCTCTGTCACAACTACCCATTTCTGCCATTGTAGTGTGGGAACAGCATTACCAATGCAAATGAATTACCAATGCAACAGCATTACTAATGTGTTCCAATAAAACTTTACTTACAAGAACAGATTATTTGGGGACTTCCCTGGCAGTCCAGTGGTTAAGACTCCATGCTTCCACTCTAGGGGGCACAGGTTCAATTCCTGGTCGAAGAACTAAGATCCCACACGACGCGCAGGGCACGGCCAAAACAAAAAAACAAAAAACAAAAAAAACACCAGATTATTTGGTCCATGGGCTGCAGTGTGCCAGTCACTGGTATAATATCTATTGATACTTAATAAAGAGAATTCAATAATATCCAGAGAGGTGCCATTAAAAAGATAAAATAATGTATAAAGAAGGAAGGCTTAGAAGATGACAAAAGAGGAAAGCAGTTTGTGTGACAGAAAAACTAATATTATAAGGTAAATGTTTTCTACAAAAACAAATAATAAAACCCAAAGACCAAGATCTGAAGTCTTTTTTTGATGAATATTATTTATCATGGAACTTAAACCACAACTGGGGAAATTTAAGCATTATGGTCAATCTCTGGAGAAGTCACTTGGTCATTCTTCCAGATAAAAATACTCCTAAAGAATTAAATCTTCTTTGTAAAGTGTTCACTATTATCTTAGTGGATACTATCAACCTAGAGGATCATATTATGGCCTATTTCATTACCATTCTAATTATTTTCACACTAGAGGTCAATTCTAAAAACTTTTCATCCACCAGATATTTACTTAATTAATACACTAGGGGATAGAAATCATGACTATGTTCTTCTGTCTTTTTTTCTCCAGAGTTGTCATGAATCTTTATGAAGCACCATCATATGGCAACATTTCAGCCTCCTACATGTCGATGCCAATTACTTTGAATGCTTTATCAAAACAATTTGCCAGCATAACTAAAATGAAACATTAATACGATCTGAAGAGGGAAGAAAATCCTGTTGTTCCTCATGGCTTCTCCTACAGTTTATGACATTTCCAAAATTCGGGAAGCAGCTTTAATAAACTGATAATTTTAAGGTTATACAGATTTACAATTTCTTATCTAACTCCTGGGACCAGATGTGTTTCACAATACAGAATTTTTCAAATTTTAGAAAGGCAATACGGTTCATATACCACATAGCTTGTACCCCTCCAGTGAAGTCTGGAGCAGCACCTCATAATCAAATACATTAATTTTGCTACAGCCAAACTCATTTACACAAATAGAATAAAGACCACAAATAGCCTCATGTCCGTTCAGTTCAGATTTTGCTGTCAAATGTTGCTGTCGCAAACTTACAAAAAACCTTTTGGCTTTCAGGGCTTTCTCAATTTTTGAATTTTGTTAGGGACAGAGGGTCTGCAGTATACAAAAACAAAACAAACAAAAAGTTTTTCCGAAGGCTTTTTCAGTGCAAAGAGATGCTCAATGTTGAGTATTTGAATGATACAGCCTTGTAATGGAAGCATAAATTCAAGAACGATAAGCCTAAATTTCTACTATAGGCACAATTACTGAGAAAAATGGGCTCCCTCTGTTCCAGGGAGTCTCAATTTCTTTTCAGAGTCAATACACACATAGCATAGAATCCTCTTTCATCAGTATTAATCGTCATTCTCACAGGGATTCTCAAACAAAAGGGCTTGTGCCTCAAGGATAGATGATTTTGATATGAGTAATCTCCTATCCCTTAAAAATCTTTGGTTTTCTCCCCAGTAAAAAGATGGTTCTTCTAGCTCTGGCAGTAATTGCAATTCTGTAATTTAACTGCAGAGCTCTTCAAGAGTTTGATTACTTTAAATCCAGAGCATTAACTTTTGGGTCCCAGGTGTACCTTAGAAATATACAGAAACCACTGTGAAAAATACAGATGTCCAGACAACACCACATCAATACATTTAGAGGCCCACAGCACCAAAAGGGTGATAGTCATCTCCCTTATACATAATTCAAAATAAAAACAATACTAAATCATGAAACACGTGTAAAGAAATCCATCCTAGATCAGATTTTTCTTATGAGTCTTTGAATCTTTTGTGCTTTTTTACATTTTGATGCCCCTGTTTTGCTATATTCCTCAGGCTATTCTTCCTAGTGGATAACCCAGTACCGGGAAAGCCTTCAGACTTGTAGTCTGAGTTCCCAGTGGGAGGAGGTGGAGGACGGGAGACAAAAAAACGGAGAGACAGAGACAGATGGGGTGGAAGCCCCCCAAACTGCCGTGCAGTCTAAGAAAGGTTCTGCAAGGCCACTGAGGAGTCTTCAAGCCGAAGTCGGCTGTCAGAGGAGCTCCCTGTCTCCCAGGGGTGGGCCTGCCCAGCATCCTTGCCACCCACAGTCAGCGACTGACAGAAAGCATGGAAGACATGGCAAGTGGGGCCACAAATTCAAAGTGTGGCAGCTGGTCACATCTGTTCTCTGTATTCTCTCAGTATTGAAGATCTGTGCCACTGGTCTCCAGTGTGGTAAAGGGGCTCCACACCCCCAGGAAAAACCTTTTCCTGCCTAGCATCTTTTTTTTTTTTTTTTTAATTAATTTTGGCTGCGTTGGGTCTTCATTGCTGTGTGCAGGCTTTCTCTAGTTGTGCGTGAGCAGGGGGCTACTCTTCACTATGGTGCACAGGCTTCTCATTGTGGTGGCTTCTCTTGTTGCAGAGCACGGGCTCTAGGCACACAGGCTCCATTAGTTGTGGCACGCGGGCTCAGTAGTTGTGGCTCGCAGGCTCTAGAGCGCAGGCTCAGTAGCTGTGGCACACAGGCTTAGTTGCTCTGTGGCATGTGGAATCTTCCTGGACCAGGGATTGAACCAGTGTCCCCTGCATTGGCAGGAGGATTCTTAACCACTGCGCCACCAGGGAAGCCCCTGCCTAGTATCTTTTGAAGCTCTTGGGAACTAAATTCGATATCCTGTGACAAACCATAGTGGAAAAGAATACGAAAAAGAATATATATACATACATACATATATATGTATAACAGAGTCACTCTGATGTACAGCAGAAATTAACACAACATTGTAAATCAACTATACTTCAATAAAAATTTTTTTAAAAAGCTCTCCATAACTATTAAACTAAGTTCTCACAAAAAGTAAAAGCAAGTATTATTGAGTATGTAACATAAACCCACAAAGTTTTCACACCTGTAAACAACGCACCAAATGTTTTATTTCTCTCATATGCAAGCAGTTGACTCTCAAAGCATTTAAAAAAACACAATAGACATTATTACACTTTATTAATGAATTACTTCTGTCCCAGGGGATTAAATCAAGTAAAAATGGTACAAATATTTGGAATTTTATTTCTGAGCCAACTGAGATGATGAATTTATGGGTTTCTATAAATTACTTTTTCTTAGTTCAATGTTTTGTACATGCCATCAGTACAATATAATTACTTAAATATTTAGGATATTGTCAATAGCTGTGATTCATATGAAAAATATAATCAGATACCTCAAATTCCTGATTAAGTCAGTTTTAAAAGGCACAAAATATTAGTACACTTGAATAAAGAGCAATTAACAGAAATTCTGCTCAAAGCTAGAAGTTTTGAATGTAATACTTTCCTTGACAGAAAAAAAAAGTGATGGTGAAAAAGGCAAAGACCACCATAACATATCAAATATTTAGGGCATTAGTTATTATACCCTTTGTTTTGGAGTCTACTGTAAATTTATAACTAGGAAAATTTTTTAAAGTTGTAAGGCCAGTCTTAAAAAACAAGAATAAGGATAGTAGAAACATTACCACACATATCAACAAAAACAGAGCAAACCAAGTTTGTGCACAACTTCATTTCATCATTAATTCAGTGATCTGAAGTAAATGCCATGTTAAAAACCATGAGCAAATTTAAAGATTCATCCAAGGAAATTAAGTACTTTTGAGCATTTTTTAAAAAGCTTTAATAGGCAGTGCATCTCTGACCAGCACAGATGGGATGAAGAAAGAACAAAAATGAGAGTGTATGGAGCTGATTCTTACAGGCCTGCTCGCTCAAAGGATACTACCAATGATTTTCCTCAGTGTTGTTAGATGCCTTACTTTATTTATATATAAAGCAGCTAGAGCTCTTTCATTATTCCTACTAAGTATTTAAAATACATTTCTACGTATGCATTAAAATTAAGTGTTAATTATGATGCCCTTAAAAATCTTTCAACTTATAAAATACAAGTTCTAGAAATATAAAAATATTCATTTTTTTCATGTTTCTGACTCTTGAAAAACTTAAAGTGCAATATTTTCATGCATCAGCACATTGATCATGCCATATAAGTTCATCTCGAAACAGCATGTAAATAATTTCCAAAACTTCCAGAGAACAGAGTATAGATATTTTAAGGTTTGATTTTCCATTTGTCTTTATATTACAGTGCAAGGAGGAAAAATAAGCGCCAAATCAAAACGTGTTTTTATTAGGAGAAAATAATGCTTTCATGAAAAGAAAATAGGAAACATGTCATGTCTCCCTTTAGTGGTTTTTAAGTCAATCACCTGGTTTACCAAAAATGTTGTATCAGTTCAATTATTGAACAAAATATACAACATTTGTTCAAAGACTTGTCCATAAAAGCTCTCACAGAACACTAGTCATTCTAAGCTCCTTTCTTATTTTTCAGTATGGACTTTAATTAAAAACAAGCTATTACCCTTTGTTTCACAATTTTAATGGAAATTTCACTCTGAGTTTAAAGTGATATTTCTTTAAGGGTCTGACCCATCCAGGTGGCAGTGTAGAAGTGGACTGCTATCATACACACAGCTACAACATTAGAGCCAAAACTAAGGGGGAAAAATGGAAAATCCAAAACTAACTACTCTAGAAAAAAATTCCAAAACTAAAGGCTTCCTTGAAGAAGACTGGTTTACAGACAAGACTGTGATTGGTTTTTCTCCCAGCTGCAGCCCCTTGGGATCTGTGATTAAGATGGTATTTGGGGCCTGAGAAGTTTCAGTGATGATTGCTTCATCAATTTTTGCTGTTGTCTCATTGACCATGCATCCTCAATGGCACGACATGCTCTCTGGAAAACAAAATATTTACCATGAATGGTAAAGACAAGTACAGGCTCACATGGTGGAGGAGAAAGGGACAAAACCAAGGGTATGAGCTCTCCACACAGGTCCAAAGACAAGAATACACAGTTAATACACGTCATGCTAAGACCCTTCTGCCCTGTTAAGCCCACAACATATTATTTTAAGCATATATACCCATCCAAAGCTATAACTAGTAGATCTTTTGGGAAAAGTAATAAGTATTGTTAATTATAACATTTTATTTCAACTTGCAGTGAAAACACTGAGAGGGCATTCTTTAAAATAAATCGTTTACCTCTGCTGTGGTGGTATCCTGCAGGTAAATTTTCTGGACACAGCCTTGATTGGCACTGTCTCTTTTTTGGAACAGACCTTGTTTCTGTTTCAAAACAAACAATGACAGGAAAGAAATTATTATGGGGAAGAAAAAAAATCATAACCTTTAACTGAGTGCTTAAATGTCAACTCTATTTTATAATCACTAGACTAACCAAATACACATATTCGGTATGATAAGAAATAAATCATTTTGGTACAAGGATAGTGGTTCCATATGTGAGTTGTTAGAATTTATGAAATTGGATGAGTATATATCTATCTGCATAAAATGATGGCTTTCTGCAGGCAATGATAAATAGCCTACAGAAATACCACTTGGTAACTCATCACATCTGACAAATCAAAAAACCCTTCCTTCATTTTCTTGGCCGATAGATAAAATTCTTATATAATGTAAAACACACTGAGTCAATTCTCACCACTGATGTGAAAGAAAAGTGATAACTGAGGAAACTGTAATATACATGCATAGTGACACAATCTTTCCTAGTCTAAAAACTATGTTTCATATACCAAGGCATTTCAATTTTGAAACTCTACAATGAGGTAAGGCTGAAATACAAAATGGAATGGTTTCATGGTAGTTTCTTTTACTTGTAAAGTTGTATGAAAAGAAAGTAAATTAAAGGATAATAGTACTTATATCTCTAACTACTGAATTTTATGATAAACATTTTTCAGATAGTTTCAGGAATAGAGATATTGTTTAGGAAATATCCTAAACAATAAAAAATTATTGTTTAGGAAAAAATATAGAAATTACCATCTTTGGAATAGTAATTTCTAGTTTTTTTTAAAGGGGTGAAAATAAGTTTATATCATATATAATAAAAATTATACATTTCAAAGTAAAGTGAGTCTACGAACTAAGCAAAAGATGGGGCATCATTTTTGGTAATTACTTGCTATATAATTAAAAAGTTTTTCCATAGAAAATGTAGAGGAAAGACATGAAAGCATTATTACATAATTAAAATGCATTAGCCTTCTATAAATGTCAGATATTATTAAATGTGAGTGTTTTAGACATAATATTTATAATAATCTCCTAAAAGCCTAAAATGGGGAATCTTTCCAGAAGTATTTAAGATTATAGCAAAATAGTATCCATATGAAGTTAAAAAAAAACCCTTCTACTCAATAATGCTTTATTCTACCAAAAAGTAACCTAATTCTTTCAGTGAACAAATTTAATATTTCACTCAATGCAATCAAGGACTGTCAGAAACTAAAGTACAGAACACAAATACAGCTTTCCTTACTTTTCAGCATATAATAATAATAATACTTCAAACATTTTATTCAGTTAACTATAAAACGGAGTCAGAAAGCACTGGTTTCCATTCATTTAACAAACTCCTGGTTCTAAAGGTGTGATTCATGTTTTCTTACCTCAACTGAAATTTTGAGTAGATTTCCATCAACAATAGGAGACTGTACAAAATCTTCAAATGGATATTGCCAGTCTACGGACACATGGCCTAGGATTTCAACTTCCTTTATACACAACACTCGTCTATTTTGCAAAAGGAAACAAAAACACATAGGTAGTGATAAAGACAGTTAATTACTCTAATATTTCACTCTGCTGGACAGTATTACTTGCTCAGTAAGCATTATAACCTGGCACACTAAAAAATGTATGCTTCACATTAAAAAAAAAAAAAAGGTAACTGTCAAATAAAGAGCAAACATGGCACAAGTAACAAAGCAGACCTTCAAAAATTCCCCTTCTGCCAATCTTGCAAAATTCAGAAAAGTGTCTTTTTTTTATTTTTTTTAACTGAACAGAAAACTGAAATCATGCTCTTTAAAACACATAAGGAACAGACTATACTCTCATCTGGGAAGCAATAAAGGCAGAAGCCCCTGAAATGTTTTACTTGGAAAATTATTAATTGCTTTTTACTGTCAATCACATATGCCTTTTAATCAAGAAAGAAATGTCACAAACCTCAAATGTCAGCAAAGATTCACGTTAGGCCTACTAATAAATATCAGGTTTGAACACTTTAATACTGATGTACTATATCACAGAGTGAGTATCCCATTTTACTCAAAAGCAATTAAAAAAAAATTCACAGAATCCTTAAAGGGCATCCACATTGATTTCCCAGTGTGTGATTCAGATTTGTTACTGATGTAACTATACTTGATTCTAAAGTTTCTATTACAGAAAGCAAAACTAGGAAAGTAGAACTGTTCATTCTACAAATGTGTATGGTGCTGGAGAAACAAAGAAGACAAGGTTTCCGCTTGAGAGGTACCCATAGGCTATAAGGGGAAATAAACCTGCAAATAAATGCTACAGCACAGTTAGATAAGAACAATAGCAGAGTGTGTAGGAAATTCTTTTGGCACACGGGAGAGAGGGACTGACCGTGGTGACAAAGTAGGTAGTGTTAAGAGCTGATTCTTGAAAGGAAGAAGTTCTCTAGGTAGGAAAGGGAAATTATACTCTAGACAAAGGAAACAGTGCATTAACGTATATAGGAGTACAAAACAGGGAAGATCTGGGACTTCCTTGGTGGCACAGTGGTTAAGAATCCGCCTGCCAATGCAGGGGACATGGGTTTGAGTCCTGGTCTGGGAAGATCCCACATGCCGTGGAGCATCTAAGCCCATGCACCACAACTACTGAGCCTGCGCTCCAGAGTGCGTGAGCCACAACTACTGAACCTGCGTGCTTAGAGTCCGCGCTCCACAACAAGAGAAGCCACCGCAATGAGAAGCCCACGCACCACAATGAAAAGTAGCCCCTGCTCGCCACAAGTAGAGAAAGCCTGCGTGCAGCAACGAAGACCCAATGCAGCCAAAAACAAATAAATAAAATTAATTAATTTAAAAAATGTTTAAAATATATTTCTTAAAAAAAAAAGGGAAGATTTATCTGAGGAATGTGGAGGTCTGTAGCTGGACTACTGGATATATACAGAGGTGAGAAAATTAGCTTAGAGCCAGATCTTGAAGGATTTTTGTTTTTTGGTTTTTTCTGCAGGGGTCGGGGGTGGGGGAGGCTTTCAAGAAATTTTGACTTTGGCTGTGAGAGGAAGAGCTAGATTCTAGATGTTTATAAGGTAGAGTTGAATGAACTTGGTGACCAATGGGGTGAGGACTGATACAGACCCCTGGCACTGTATTTTTCAGCACAGGTGCTACTGAAATTGCGGGACTGTGTTGTGCACTGTAGGAAGTACAGCAACCCTGGCCCCAGGCTACTAAGCGCCTGCAGGGCCTCTAATCATTGCAACAACTTCCAACACCCCTACACATTCCAAACAGTCTCTAGGAAGTGGACTCCACCCCCCACCTCCTGCCTAGTAGAGAATCAGATGATGGAGCTAAGAGTTAAAGATAGCTATTACAAATCACTGCATCAAACACAATTCACCATTCTGATTGTCTTAAAACTCTACTCTTGACCATCGTACTCTTGAACAATATTATTGTTCTCCTGCCACCATGCCACCTTCAATCTCCTTCACTTTCTTCCTCCTGCACCATGTTTGCCAGAGTGCAAATCTTGGTCTTCTTCTGTTTAACATATTCTCTCAGGATGGTTTCTTAGATCTCAACTCCAGATCTTTACCCAAACTCCAATTATCTGTATACCTATTCCAGGTATAACCTGCATCTATATGTCTCCCTGACTACTGAGGCACCTCTGCTTTGATATCTCAAAGCTATGTCAAACTCATTAAGCTCAAAACAGAAACAAAATCATCATCGTTTCCCTCAAATTACTGTAAATGGTACTCAGGCCAAAACAGCAAAGTCATCTTGTATTCCCTTCTCTTCCATATTCAGTCACCCAACCCTGGTCTCTTAAGGCTACCCACTCATATCTAAGGGAGACTGTCATTGCATTGGTCAGGAATATTATTTTTCTAATTGCCTCCTGAAAAGCTCTATAAGGGATTAGATTTCAAATTACTATGATTTTTCAATTTATCTGAAGAAAAAACAGATGTATAATGTACACATTAATATTCCTACCAAATGCCTAAATCAAACAAGCACTAAAGTATTACATATTACCAAAAAAAAAAGAAAACAAAAAACCCCCCACTGATTTCCACTGCTTAGTGCTGAATTACATAAAAAGCATAAAAACTACTTTTTAGATTGTTTTGTGAATATTTTACTTCTTAATTAATGGGCAAATCAGAAGACTAGTTAACTCTCTCTTAGAAACAGCTTGTAGGTTTAAGCCTGAACCCTAATGCTTTCCTTTCTCTCCTTGCCACCTAAATATATTTAAATGCAATAGTAAGGAATCTAATGCAGATGTTACCTACTGTAAGTGCTTTGCTTTAGTCCTACAAAATACATAAATTAGAATGTTTTGAAAATTATTAATCTATAATTAGAATAAGTGATGTAAGGTAAATCTCAGGAAAATAAACTTAGTAGTTTACTCCAAGTTCTTTTATTGGGAAAAATTATCTACCACTCCCAAAATACTTAGAAAAAACTGGAACACAAAGAAATAATACCAGCCTTTTAAAAGGTATGCTAATCATCCAAAATAAAACCTCGTGAGAAAAAGTGATTCATGAGTTCACCCTCCATAACGGGATTTATAATTCACATATAAAGGCATCACTGGTGCACTTATAAAGTCTATTCTAGACTCCGTCTCTCAGAAGTTGTATAACTTGATTAAGCCCCTAAACCATGCTAAGTCTCAGTTTCAGCATCTCCAAAATGAGAGGGTCAGAGTCGATGACCTCAAAGGACCTATCCAGATCTGTATTTCTGTGATTCTATGACAATGAACATTTCGCAGTTGAAGCATAGTTATCTAAATCCTCTGCCATTTTAATCTCCAAAATTCTTATCATCTATATAGTCAGCATTTTAAAAAACGTCACTTGAAGTCAATACCTATTTGTAACCATAAGGTTTGTCCTCTTCCTTCCCAGAATATCACAGTGGTATTGGTAAGTCTCTCCTTCTAACTTTTTGATATGATTCTGAAAAGAAAAGAAGACTCAAGATTTGGGTTGTACATGCATCCAAATAGTATTTCCAATACTCTATATTAGCTAATCATAATAACAGTACCAGTTAGGAAAAAATTGTTAAAACCAAAAGCACAATTCTATAGATTGGCACGTGAAGCTAGAAAAATATTCATAGTATAAATTAACTTTCACTGTGCCTTAAAAGACAAATAAGTATTAAACACTAAGTGATCTTCTAATAAAATACATCTTGTTGCATAACTCAGAAGCTTTTAAATATTTACCAGAAATAATCAGACATTTTCATTAATATGAACCTATACTAAAACTGGACATTAACATTACAGGGGTCTTTACCCTGGGGTCCACGGAAGGACTTTGGGAGGTCTATGAACTACCATAACAGAATATAAAATTTTGAAAATGTATTTCTGAACTTTTTTCAAAGGACAGTTCATACTTTTCATCAGATTTTTAAAAGGGGTCTGTGATCCTTCTCAAAGGTTAAGAACCACTAATTTACAGAGAGGTAGATATACACATAATAAAATTCCAAGATAACTGATATTTAATATTTTTGAATATTTGGTCTTATACATTAAACATGCATGAGAAGTACAAGCGTGTATTGAATTATATTCCTGGTAGAAAAGAAAATTTAATTACAATCTTAATACAAACATGAAGAATTTCTAAGATTTCAAAGAGCTGGCACAACTTATTACTAAAGACAATTACAAGCATAAAATAATTCAAGTATAAATAGTAGCGCATTAAAATACATTTATTTTTTAACTATCTTCAAAACTATTGTGACTTTAGTCAACACACATTAAAATTAATGAAGTTATTTTTATAATTAATGCTAATGAAATATTATTGACATTATATATAATAATTAAAAATCAGATGAGATAATATATATGAAAATATAAAACATAAACATACCTATAAGATATTAACATTTTATAACCAAGAATACAATATCAATATTATCAAAAGGAGAATATGATCAATAATAATCACAAGCAGAGAAAGCACACTTGATTATTATTTCAAATACATATTGTTTTAAAGATCCTTGGTTCCCAGTCATTCCTTGACAATTACAAAAAGCCATGAACAAGGAAGATGAATCCCCAGAGAATGGGGTCTCAACCTTGGAATGAGTCTCAGAGAGAAGTGGAGTTTAATAGTCACTTGTTTCCCATCTTCCCTGTGTGAATTAGCTAAAATCTTTTAACATTTATACCTTAATTCCTTTAAAGAGAATATGGGAAATGAATATAACAATTTAGTGCTTTTACTTTCAGCTTTGAAATTTAAATGTTAAAATATTTAGATTTGAGATGAAATGTACAAGAAATACTACCCACTTTCCATCTTGTATGCATTTTCATTAGTTATCAGGCTTTGCACTTTAAAAAAACTGAAGCTTTTAAAGTATATTTATCACCATAATACATTATAGAAACTTGGTTTCCAGCACTTCTAAAACCCACTGCACTCTGAGATTCAGTCTTTGTGGCAGATTAGTTTATAAAATATTTACTCTCCCTTCCCAAAATGCAACTTGAAGAATTTACAATATTTAGCAAAACCATTCAATTTTTTCAAGTAAATTCTAAGGAAATAATATAAGATATGAAAAAGCATTATGTTTAATGATGTTTATCACAGCATTCTTACTGTTAGTAAAATAACAGAAACAACTTTAATGTCAAGAACTGGGAATGGTCAAATATACGAGGTAAATTTACCTCAACAGACGGTAACGCAAGAATTAAGAATGAAGCATTTCTAAGAACATGGAAAAATATAATTAAAACAAAAAATCAAGGAACACCATTTAAAATATTATATAATCATAACTATGTGAATCAAGATGAATATTAAATAAAAATTGGCTATATAAATATATATGTCTGTGTGTAAATATATATGTGTGTGTGTGTGTCATGATAATTATCCTAGGAGAACAGAGGATAAGTAAAAGAGTATATCCTATGAAAACATAGTATATAATTCAGTAACTTTCAAAGCTCAGTATTAAATTAAAGAATACAGAGCAATACTCAGGAGAAAAAGAAAATGGGATAAATCAAAAGATTCCCAAATAAATTATTTAGAATGTACCCACATTACACTAAGCACTAGGAGGACATAATTTACCCTCAAGTGCTCTTTAATATTTACACATTTTGTTATACTAGGTCCCTTAAGGACAGAAGTCTCCTTTCTTCTCTATATCAAACACAGTCTAGATTATCAAATACTTTGTACCCAACTAACTGATTACAGCAAAGTGGGCAAGGGATGAAACAGCCTAAATTTCTTAATTATCCATGCCTACCCTTGCTACCCATGGAAGAAAATTACCAATTCCTGTTCTTAATGTACAATCATTCTATTTCTTCCAGTTCTCATATCTTAACAAAAACTACTAAATCAGATGACTATATTTAGCTAAAATAATAGTTTCTTGAAGCTTTGTGCTTACTGACATGCAGTTGTAAAAAGGGACATCATGAGGAAAAGAATAACATAAAGAGCTAAACAATCAAAAAGTAAACAATAAAGAAAAGAATTTTAACAAGTTATAAGATTTTCCATAAGTCTCATTAAGACTGTAATATATCCAGGAAAATTAAAAATCATTAGTTTTACCTAAGAAGGAAGAATAATTATTAGTGATGATTTAAGACAGAATCTTGAATTAGTTACTGTGCTTGATTCTCACAGAAACTGTACATGAGGCAACATTTTTGCCAACCCTCAATTATTCAGGCACAAGAAAAGTCTGTCAGCTATAGTTTTAGGCTAGTCTTTGAAGGTCATTCTTTCTTCTTCAAAGAGTCCTTGTTTTAAATATGAAGGATTCAATTTATTCTTTTGATAACTATAGTTTAAAAAATATATAATCCAACTGAACAGTTGTGTTCAGTTCACATACATAAAGAACACATAATAGACTGAACATAAGAATTGATTTTTTTCCCCAACTTTACCAGAAATGCACATGAATACCGTAAGAAAAGATGAAATTCTCAAAATGATAGTAAAAGTATCCACTTGTGAGTTCAATAAAGTGTTCCTCCAACTAAATGTAAAAGAGAGTTGATTTCCTATGTCCTTTCATCTTTTATATTGACCTCTTATTCCTGTACAGTATTACCAGGAATATCATAATTTTTATCTGTAGTCAAGCCACTACAATAAAAAGTTCAGATAGAGGTGAGAAATGTAAAGAAAACTTCATTTTAATGGACTCTCACTCTAAATAAATCAGGACAGTCAATTAATACCACAGTTTGTTTTGATTTTTAAGGATGAAATCAAGTAGTAGTATAGAAAACATTTACTCCTGTATTTCCAGTTCTTGCTGTGTAGGCAGAAAAAGAAAGAAAATAAAGTTAGAAGCATGCAGAAAGATAAAATATAATCACATACTATAAAAATCAAAGTCTAAGAAAAATGAAGAGTCATTTTATTTTAAAGTCAAAGTAGGAAAATATTACTAATTTTATTTTGGAGGAAAGCTAGTCATGGGAGAATAGCAATTTACATATGTGTGTATTATTTAAATACAGTAAAATTAAAACTAAAATAAAAGCCAAAAAAATCCTTAAAAAAGTTTTTAAGGTTTAAAAAGATTAAGTTGTACATAATCTTTTTTTCTCTCCTCCAGCTTCTGTTTACCTGAATAAATCTAGATTTACAATATAGTCTAAATAAATTAATTTGGTTGGGAGAAAAGGAAGCAGTGAAATTCCAATAATTAGCTACAAAGTAGGAGACCAAAGTTAACAATGCAAACTAAAGGAGCTAACATACAAATAGTAATAAAGCCTATGACTTCTTTTAAGATTATCCTTTCTGCACTAAAAAGCTTTGATCCTGTGCAGAAAAAAAATGATGAGTTACTCCCATTTAATACATTATGCTAATATAATAAAACAAATAAATAATCAAATTCTACCCTACCATCATTCCCTGTGTCATCTTTAAAGAAGTTCATGAACCACGAACTTTAGAAACCACCCATGAAATCCTGATCCTAGAAATCTTTAAAATTAAATTTCACTCATGACCATGAAGAATAGAATTTATACCTCAAATAAATCATAGCCCTCAGATTCCTGTCTGTCATAAGGGCGAATGATGCCGTCCTCATGGATCAGGCGAGGGGAACGGAGCCTGGTCACTTCCTCAGTTGATTCTGCCACCCTGTGTAAGGCAGCAGAGTAAGTACATATAAGAAAACATGTGAGAAACTTTCAAAATAATACAAATATATATGTGTTGATTCAACACTGTACTATGTAACACAGTATATCAATATTTGATAAACAGAGTAATTTTAAATAACTTGCCCAAAATAATGTGACAAGTATTAAAACCAAGTAGGTTTAGGGCTTCCCTGGTGGTGCAGTGGTTGAGAATCTGCCTGCCAATGCAGGGGACACGGGTTCGAGCCCTGGTCTGGGAGGATCCCACATGCCACGGAGCACCTAGGCCCATGAGCCACAACTACTGAGCCTGCACGTCTGGAGATTATGCTCCGCAACAAGAGAGGCTGCGATAGTGAGAGGCCCACGCACCGCGATAAAGAGTGGCCCCCGCTTGCCGCAACTAGAGAAAGCCCGCGCACAGAAACGAAGACCCAACACAGCCAAAAATAAATTAATTAAAACAAACAAACAAACAAACAAAAAAAACAAGTAGGTTTGACTCCAAGATCCCCACCTTTTCTTAAAGAAAAGAAAATGTCAAAATAATAAAGGCAGGGAGTAGGCCATCCACTCTTTGTATCTGTGGTGTCTAGCACACTGCCTGGCATATAGTAGGGACCAATAAACACTTGCTGAATAAAAGAGAAACTGGCTAATAAAAAAAATCTCTTCTTACTCCTTTCTGGGGGCACTCTACCTTGTGAACCTGTCAGAGCTTTCAATTAGACTTTAAGGTCCTCACGCACAGGCAGAGTATTTAACCTACTTATGTATTCCTGGCAACAATTGGCACACAGACACATGGCTTGCATACAGTGCGCACTTAATTACCTCTGGATTCCTTGGAAGGTGCTGCTGGCCATATCTATTATTCCACCAGTTGGACGAGCCACCGCACCCACAAGCCCTTTTCCAATTCCTTTAAAGAATCCAGCAGCTCCTTCCTTTTTGGCACCTTCATAAAACCAAAGACAATGAAAGAATAGAGATTTTAAAATAAGCAACTTTGAACTCAACAAAAGCCTAAGTCAAATACTGAACTGTTTTACCCAGGAAGTTCCTAGAATTTGACTTTCTAAAGAAGTTGAATTTAATCCTAACATGTGATACAACAGCAGTTTTCAAAGTGTGTTAAAAATGCAAATTATTAGCCCCCACTCCCAGCCAGTAATCTGTGCTTTAACAAGTCCCCAAGGTAATCCCAAGGCACACTCAAATTTTACAACTACTGATCCAGGAGTCTAGTCAGTACCTATAACTGGAAGATCTAAGAACTGACCAGAAAATATTGTGGGTTTTTTTTTTTTTGGCCAACAATCAGGAGATTTTTCAAGCAGTGAACTTTTTAAAAAAATATAAGAACTTTATTAAAATATAATTCAAATACTATATAATTCACCCATTAAAGTATACAAGTTAAATGTTTTTTATAGTATATTCAGAGTTGTGCAACTATCACCATAATCAATTTTAGAAAATCTGTTATTATCTCAAAAAGAAACCCCATACCTATCAGCAATCATTCCCCATCATTTCCCCCTAAACCCTCTTCTCAATCCTATGCAATTTACCTCCTTCCTCCCCACCCTGCAGACCTAGGCAACCACTAACGTACTTTCTATCTGTATGGACTGGCCTATTCTGGTCATTTCCTACAAATGGAATCATACAATATGTGGTCTTTTGTGACTGACTTTTTTCACTTAGAATCATGCTTTCAAGGTTCACCCATCTTGTACTTATATCAATACTTGATTTCTTTTTATAACTGCATAATAACTTATTTGTAAGGATATACCACATTTTGTTTATCCATGCATTAGATGATGGACATTTGGGTTGCTATTACATTCTGGCTGTTATGAATAATGCTTCTATAAACATTTATGTACAAGTTTTTAAAGCAAACATAGCTTTTTAATTCCCTTGGGTATATACCTAACAGTGGGATTGCTGGGTCACAATTATAAACTCTATGTTTATATTCAGTTGTCCCAGCACCATTTGTTGAAAAGGCTATTTTTCTCTATGGAATTATCTTGGCACCCCTGTCAAAAATCAATCTACCATAAAAGTAAGGATGTATTTCTGGAATCTGAATTCTATTCCATTGATCTATATGTGTACCTGTATGCCAGCACCACCTGTCTTGGCTACTTTAACTTTATAGTAAGTTTTCAAATTGGACAGTGTAAGTCCTCCAACTTCCTTCTTTTCTTCCAGATTGTTTTGGCTATTCGGGGTTCCCCAGAATTCCTATACAAATTTTAGAATCTGCTTGTCAATTTCTGCAGAAAACCTAACTGCGATTTTGATAGGGACTGTACTGAATAAAGTAATGTCCTTTTTTTTAATAGGATAAAAAAAAAGAGTCAATTGCTATTGATGGTCCAAGGGACTCTAGTCTAACTATGGCCCTGTTAAAAATAGCATCCAAAGTCTGAGACATAGTCTACTACTTAAACTCTTCACATCCTGAGGAAAGTTATGCTCATTAAACAATTTACCATGTATCAACTCCTCAGACTCTGTACAGGAAGGAAACATTCTCAACCTACCTTCCACTGGCTTTGTTATTATTCCAGTCACTCCACCAACGACTCCCTGAGAGAGAAACCAATCAAGTCAAGCCTGAAAGGAAGGTGCTTAATTTTAAACCAACCACTAGAGGTCTCTACAGACATACTAGAAATAACTTTTTTTTAATGAGGACTTGACAGAGAACAACATGCACATGTGAGCACTATGATTTTTAAAATATTACATCATAGCAAATTTTAAACGGAGCACTTTGTAGAACTTAATAATAGACAAAGGAGTAAAGCAGTAAAGGTGAAAATTTTCTACATCTGACTCTGACACCAATTAGCAATTGATACAATCTCTTTAAGTCTCAGTTTCCATCCATATCAGTATATGAGTAAGCTGAGAAAATTATACATCTAATTATAAGTTCTAATGAGGTTACTCTATAATCTAGTGAAAGTGTGGAAAACTGAAAATGAAGGGACCTCTGAAGGACAGCAAATATCCCGACAAGTAAAGCACTTTAGAGAATACACAAAACATTACAAACCACTGGCACAAACACAGCAGCTACAGTCTCCTGAATTATCTCCAAAATTTAAAAAATAATATTTGTACATTCTTTAAGTAACTGTCAAGTAATGGTAGTAACTAAAAATACCTGCATATTACATAAACACACAGAAAAGGAACTGAAGGATATATACTATATTGAAAAGATTAGACACCTCTCAGAAGAGGTGAGGGGTAATAAAAGAGTACTTTACAGCCTTACCTATGTTTCCATTACTCGTTTAAAAAAAGAACTTATAAGTTCCTATTATTACCTATAAGGAGGACAGTCATATATTACCTGTATAATTAAACAATATTCGTATATAATTTATAATACCTGTACCTAAAAAGTAGTGAAAGGTAGTTCCTGGTTTATAACCTGTAGCTTGTATGCCTCCCTTCCATAGAAACGGTTGACTGACGATGACCTGAAGAATTCCTCCCACTCGTTACCTCCACATTCCTCCGCTCTACCTGCCCCCTCCCCACTAGTGCTAACCTGCCATCATTACAGTTTTCACTCCAGCTGAGCGCCAAACTAAGTCCAGGAATTGGGGGTAGATCTGATGGTGATAAAGGGAAGGAGAATAAAAAAGGAAACAAAGGCCACAATTTATCACTACTGATACTCTGACAGACGTTTACTCACAAGCAGTATTCCAAGTGCCAAACAACCAGTACATATTCTAAAGTGTATATAAAAGTAAGCATTTCTTGAAGATTCGGCAATAGACTTACACGCAAGAAGCCCTTTCCCCCTTTGGCCAGGCTGTCACCAAAATCTTTAGGCTGCCGACCCATCTCTTCTCTTCTTTTTTGCTGATATTCTTTGTCCATTGTAATTGCTGCCAAACCTTTTCCAACGGAACCGGTGATTCGAGATACCACTCCTGCTGCACCACCTATCAGAAGGTCAAGAGAAGTAAGTCACACTGTTTCTTTAAAGAGCATTACCACAACATACAGCATGCGGCTGCTTTAAACTAACAGGTGCTTAAAATTCTGTCTCATATACAAAAATGCATTTATTTCTTCCATTTCCCACTTAGCAAGAAGAGGAATAAAACTATTTAAAGTACATTGATTCAACACAACAAAGACATATTTAAAAAACTCAGCAGGTCAGTGTTAAATTATTTTCCACTTAAGAACAAGGGAACACATCTTTTAAAAGGATTATTATAAAAATAATCCCTCTTTTATTAAACATAATCATTTGTTTTTCATAAACAATGCATTTTATAATAACTATAATTAAAAATACACACACACACACACACACACACACACACACACACACACACACACACACACACACACACACACACACAAATATGTGATACATACCAACTGTGTGTCCAAAGAGACTTCTTACTCCAATTACTAACCCCTCAGCAAATTCTTCAGGGCCTTGAACAGCACCCTGGCCGGAAAAAAAAAAAAAAGTTTGCTACTTAAAATTTAAATAAGTTTAAGACTTTGAATCTAATATTTCAGGGTTTCCATGAAGATACAGAATCTGTAAAGATACATAAACATTGTGGTGACAGTTTTCACCTTCTAACCCAAATACTGATGGAATACCTACTGTGTTTGAAGATACCTTCAACCCACATGATCTCAGCAAGCCCTTTAAGATGACAAAAATTGGAGAGGAATAAATCACTGGCTTCAGTCACAATCTGAAGTTGGCCTCCCAGGACCAAGTGCCATCTGACTGCTAAAGCAAGCCACAGTGACAACGAGACTAAGAGCCCACAGTTTCAGCTCTCTTGTTCTCCCCATTTATTCTCTTTATTTTGTCCTTCTAAAACCCTCACCACACTAGGCTCCTGGATCCTTTAAATGGAGGAGAACAGGTTAGAGGAAAGCTTGACTATGAAACAAAGTCAGCTTTTAGTGCCCCATTAGTCCTTTCCATAGTGGTGAAACAGCCTTGAAATGGGTCTCAAACTACCTAGCACTCTTCCTTACAACTACATTAAATCCTAGAAAACGTGGGGATGTTTTATTACCCAGACACTAGAAGTGCTCAATTAATTCTAAAACAATCTTTTAATGTCATTTCTAGTAATTTAAAAAAATATATAAAATTGATATATGTTATATGAACATTATTCAGTCCCCAGATACAATTAAAATACAAATTACTTGTCATAAAAAATAGAACATCCATTTTTCTGTACTACACTTAAAATAAATGAAAGATCAATACCTGGAAGGGTTCGTAGAATAAAGCTTCAAATCCTTCTGACAGACCTCTAATTAATCCAAATGGGTTTCCAAGCACATCTAAGCCCAATACAAGGACATACATCTGTTTCAAGAACTACAAGGGAAAAAAAATAAATGAAGTCCTTTACAACTACTGTAAGGAACAACATCATGATGCAGTAAGAAAGTGGGATACTGACTAAATTAGGTTTGTTAAAGGAAAGCGCTGCAGAATAACCACCACTACGACCATTAATTGATCTTTCACTATGTGCCAGGCATTATGTTAGTACTTTTACATGGGTCTTTCAAACTGGACAGAACTAAGGTTTGAGGCAAAGTCTGCCATTTGGCAGTTATGTAACCTTGGACAAGTCCCTTAGTCTCTGTAGGCCTTCCTCTTTTCATCTATAAAATGGGAGGTCTATTATACTGACCTTGCATGGCTGAGTATGCATATTAAATGAATATATATTTCAATAACTGGTACTTACTTTTGTTATTATCACTATTTCTATGAACTAGATGGGTTAAAAACAAAAACAAAAAAAAAAGAAAAAATATCCTTATTTGAACATGTAAAAAACATAATGTCTATACACCATAAGAGAAAGGACCTGCCAGCAGAGGAAGGAAAGAGGAATGTCACCCTGGAGTTTCACAGTATAGCAATGGAACCCTAGTGCCCCAAAACAACTACTATGTCTCTGTGCATAGAACTCGAAACATGGAGTAACAGGCAAAGGGAGGAATCTGGCTTCCTCACAATTCTACTAGACTATGCTTAGAAACTATAGTCATTGAAGGAATAAAATGTATTGACTCCTAAGTTACTATTCTTTCCCAAAGTGGTAAATGTACAATCGCAAAGGGAAAAAACACTAAGGGAAACTTTTTAAAAAAGTTTATACGGGGCTGGGGAAAAACTAAAGAAACAGAAATTAATCATTCAGGAAAACTAAGTAATGAGATTGAGAACTGCAGTAAATTAGGTAAACGTCACACACTGTACAATCACATACAAATGTTTTGTTTTGTTATTTTATGAAATATATTCCTTATGAGTTACTATGATAGGAAATTACCTGTTCACTGTAATGTCTAACAACACTCCACATGAGCTGATCTCTGTTGTAAAACTGATATCGAATTTCATAATAAGCAAGTCTGGGAGGAGAAAGTGCCAAAAGTACTAAGATTATTTTTTGAAAAAAAAAAAAGAGACTTAAAATTTCAATGATAATCATTGCTAATTCACAATTAGGTTTGTACACATAATTTCAGATCTTAAATATTAGGATAACAAAACTACTATAAAAATAGTGCATTCTCATGCAAATCTTTCATAAACACATAAAGAGTAAAAAGGTTTAAAAAAGTTGACCATAATCCCACCACACAGTGGATTTTTTAAAAAGTTTTTTCTTCTTCTCATTTTCCACTTTGAATTCTTTCTTTTCTGTGCAACTGCAAAATATTACAACATTCTGTATGCATTTTTACACTCAGCATTGTGGATAAATATTCTTCTGTGTTTTCAAAATTCTATGTAACCATTTTAAATAATGCATAGCATTCCATCATGTGAACATGTCATAACAAACGATTCTTCCACAGTCAGACATTTTTAAATTTTGACATAATAATGCTGCTATGCGCATCTTGAATATAACTTTGGTTGTGTTTCAAGATTATTTTTTGGACCGAATTCCCACCCAAAATAATTAATGAGTGAAAGACTACAAAAACATTTAAGGCTCTTGAATAGATCCCTTTCCACTGATACAAATAGTAAAAAAAAAAAAAAAAAAAAATAAGTGCCCATTTCTTAGATCCACCCCTCTCTAGTATTAGGATTTCTCATATTTTGAAAGCTTTGATAACTTGTTTTAATTTGCATATATTCTTTGATAAATAATAAAGCTAACCATTTCTAATATCTATTAGCCACTGTATCTTCCCTTTTGTGAATTATCTCACATTGTCCTCTGGCACCTATGGCATTGGAACTTTTAGGTTAAAAATTAAGATTATTATCTTTTGTTATACTTGTCATCATATTTTTCCAGTCCTTTGTTTTTTAAGTGTTTTCACTGATTTTATTGTAAGAGTTTAATTTTTATGTAGTCAAATCAATTTTGTATTTTTCCATTGGGATTTTTTCATGGCTTTTAAACACAAAAAGGTTTCCTTTTATTCAGAGATTTGATAGCGATTAACTTCTATTTTTCCTTAGTCTTTGTTTTTCTATTTTAATTTTATGTTTAAGCCTTCAATTCCTATGAAATTTGACAGTGTGCAAGTGAGGTGAAAATAATATTAATGAATTTTTTTCTCCAGTACCACTGTTGAATATTCAATTCAATAAACATTCATTGAATTTATATGTCTCTGGCACACACAAATATTCTTATTTTAAATGCAGCAAGGAGCTATTATCTATACTTTGCCATATAATTATACTGAAATCTAATCCTGTTGCTATATATTTCTAAATATAATTCCTTTTAAAACATGCGTCAATTTATAATATACTACTAAACTAATTCAATGTTTATACTATATTCATGTATTATCTAGATACTGATAACTGCAGAAGATATCAGACTCTTTACCTTATCTTTATGAGTAAAATAAGTATACTTAAAGGGCATAATTAGAAAGGGACCAAATTATTCAAGAATAAGTAGTAAGAATTATCATTTTTCGAAGCTAACATTCTAGCACAAATGGAGAGAATTAATATCCAGAAACATCATCCTGATATAAAAACCTCCCCAATACACTTTAACCTAACTCTTACTTGAATATAAGGTCATCCACATCAGTCAGAGTAGCACCTATGCTTTTCAATAGCAGATTGACAGAATGAATTGGAATCATTTCCTTGTTTTCTTGGTTTGACTCTTCATCGCCAGAACCCAAAGACAAACTCAAGTGCAACTAAAAGAAAAATAATGTTCAATAAATGAAAACTAAAAACAAAAATATTTACATACATAGAAGCCAGATCGTCCAGATACAAATGGTGTATCTTTCAATTAGAGTCCTAAAGGAAACTACTATTTATTACTCAGTAAATTACACTGAACAGCTCTGATTCTCATATTTACCCTTTGATAAAATACAAATCAGTCTGTCCCAAAAATTGAACTATAATTTTATTCAAAGCCTATAAATACCATTGTGTTTATATGGAGGAGACCAAAACCCTTTGCAAAAATAGCATCATCATTTTAAGGAGAAAAATGTGTCAACTGGCCCACAAGTAATCTAACACTTGAAATAATGGACAATCATTTATTTTAATCCAATAAAATAAACAACTTATGGTAACAACTAACAATAACAACTGTGGTATCATCATACCATAATAACAAGTAACAAGAACATGACAATTATGGCAACAACTGGCAAGTTCTAAACAAATTTTTAAAAGAGTAATAAGTTTTTCAGCTTCCACGGACCCTTCAACTCAGTACTTAGCCATGAGATTTTCACGTTCCCATTTAGCTTCTTCTACTTTGTGCTGCATCATCATTAGTGCAACAGTGCCAGAAGGCAACAGTACCAGAAGACACAGGCGTAAGGTAATTCAACATGTGTAAGTAAAGCAGATAACTCTCCCTTCTCATTCTGCCATTCTCTAGGCATTTTCCCTCATTAACAGAGAGCTCAATAGAGGGGACTTGAGGTAAAGCCAAGAGAGCCTGGTTGTTGAGATTTTTTTCTCTGATGTGGACTTTTGCCCATCTTCAGAGTCACAGACTGCTGTGATCCAGGAAAGGTAATCTTAGGTGAAAAGAGATCCAGCTTTTTCCTAGGGCAAAGTCACCATGGAATAAGAAAATGACCATGGTTCATGATCTTAATTATTCAACTTCATGGCACAATTCCCAGTGCGCCTAAAAATACGTATATGTAAATCATCAATCTTTAATACCCCCGAGATTATAAACTCCGTAAAGTCATTTTACACCTTCCACAGCAACTCTGATAGCAGGCCTTCAGTAAATAATCTGTTGAAGGTACTGCTCAATCTCATAAAGAACTGATTTTCATTTAATAATGAAAAAGAAGTTGTGCATAATACCACATAAAACAATATCAATTTTAAACCTAACACTATGGATATGTCTGATAACACCAAACTAATGTATCAATTTAAAATAATAATTGCATTTTATAAATCTATTCATTTAGCTGAATGGATTGGTGAATGCAACTAAAAATAATGTGCTATAAACAGTTTTGGAGACTGTAAAGGATCACCAATATTTTAAAAGAGTTACTTAATTGTAAATCTGGCCCATTACACAAGTTTAGAGCTTCATGGTTGACAGCATTTGTGAATTCTCTAAGCAGTCACCTTCCCTCATAAAAGCTAAAAAGAATAACAAAAGGAGATAAGGAAATGGGTTCATAAAGTACAAAATCAGGCAAGTGAAAGGTATCCAATTTTCCACTCTCTTAGTTACAATCAAATTTTGGAAGGGTGAAAAACACCACATCAACAGTATAATACCTACTTCAGCATTTTCACATTCTGGTTAGGAAACCCATTATAGCTTTCTATTCAGACAGTGACAGCAGTTACAAAGTGCAACCAAAACATTAAACACTGGTGAGCACTTCTTTGCTTAATTAAGAAATGCTTTTGTCAGCTTTTTCCTTGAAGAAAGGGGTTATTAATTCAAGACTAGAAAGCACGCTCTGGTGGTTTCTCTGTGGGAATTATGGTTGTACATATGTCAGAGAACTGTCTTAATTATTTCAATTAATCAAACAGAATTCCCACCAAATACTTGATGCAACAAATTAAAACCCATATTTGTACACAGATCCTTTAAAAATTCTACAATACTGTCAAATTTTCAAAATAGTAATTATAACAAACCTTAATAGGAGAAATATGGAAATGTTCAAAGAAACTAAGAATGGACGTATCAGTCACTGAGGTCTCCACTAATTCTGTGTTTATAGCATCAGAGTCTTCCTGGATTAACTCTGTCTGAAAAAAATTAATCAAGAATTTCTATTTTAATTTTTTTTCCTATTACAATTAGTGCAAAGAATGGTTGATTTAATTTTTTTACTTTATAATTTTCCCAAGAAATAAAAATTATTACCCATTTTCTTTCGGCTTCAGGGTCAGCTGTTGGGGTAAACAGTGCAGTAATAGCTCCTAGAAACCCCTGATCAACTTTTAAGGCCATTTCCTGAATGAGAACCATAAAATACCTAAGGAAAAAAAAAATTTTAAGTGGAAAAGGTTTTTTTTAAGATGAAAAAGGTTTTCTATCAAACCTTGTAATTTTCCATGTTAAAACTTTGATTTTGGCCAAAAACCACATCTTGTTCCTTGATCTCTAAAAAAAAGTGTTATGTTAACAAGATCAAGGTCTACTTAGATTGAGATTTTTTTTTCATTATAGTGAAGGTTTCACTAGAGGTAATACTGCTGTATTAACACTTAGCATTTAAAGTCCCAAATTCCATATTTAAGGGACAAAAGCAAAGATGATGTAGCATGTATTACTTAATTTTTAAAGTCCACAGGAATTACTTTAAAGAACACACCTCACAAACACACTTATCATTTGTATTTCACTAACTATTTTATATCCTAATGGAAGTTACAAAGGAGAGAAAGTGGTTGAAGGAATTTTACTTTAAAATATATATTATTAAAATAAGTTTCAATATAGAAAATCACTTGACCAAAAGTAGACTGATATGTTCAGGTGGATAATAATTTTTATACAGAAGTCACTTTCAAAAGAGTAAAATTTATTTTCAAAGTAGATTCTCATTTTAAATTCCTTTAGATAAATAAAGGAATCTTTACTTACTTGAACTGTAAGACTTTACTGTACTCATTAAATCTTGTGATGACACTCACATCAATGAAAGGTTTGGGCTCTAAAAGGAAGAAAGAAAACAGGAAAAAGACAATCAAGCTTTATAATAGGTCAAAATAATGTCTACTCAACTTTTATATACAGGGTATATCTCAATTTAATTTCTTTTTACCTGAATCCAAAGCAATAGATTTTGGAGGGGCCACAGGATGAAATACAACAGGGAACACTGTACCTGGTAACTGACTATCAACCTGACAAAAAAAAAAAAAGAAAACTGATTCAGCAGGACTTGAAATAATTTAAATTTAAACTTTTGTTTCAGAGACAATATTATAGATGATGCCACTAATTGCATCATAAATAAGTATCTGTATGTATATGTGCTGCTATTAAAAGTTTCACTTTAAATCTAAAATTCTTATAAATCTCACCAAGGGCAAGCTTTTACATAAAGGAGTATATAAACATCCTCATAATTGCATTAAAATTGTGCAGCATGAACACCATTAATGGAAATATTTGTACCTATGGACCATGTGAGATTTCATCTATTATTTAAATAAAAATTTAAGTAGAGACCAGATATGAAATTACAGGTTAGGTATTAAGAAAAAAATTAAAATGTCCTAAATAGCAGTAATCGGTAGTTAAAAGCAAGAGATGGAGAGACAGAGGAAAGGAGCAAGCAAACAAACAGACAAAAACAGCCTCCAATAAAGCCCCACTCATTCCCATAGAGAAGGACAAAAGAAAATCCTATTTTGGGATCCCATGACAAATACAAAGGAATATTAAAAATAACAATTTCAGTGTAAGAAAACACTCTGGCAGGCTAACTGGTCAAATTAAAGTCTCAACGGTCATTTAGCCTTGGATGGTGAATCTACAGGAATATGTGGAAGAAGGAGAATAAATGTATAAACAAAAAGAAAGATACCAACTATGATGCATGATAGAATCTTGTTAAAAAAAAAAAAAATTCAGACCCAAGATTCCCAAACTGATTAGATATAGCTACTGAATAGGATGATAATGTTACCTGAAGCCAATACAATCTGGCCCTTAAACTTCTTTGGTGAGGAGACTGCTTAAATTCAACCTGAATTCCTGATAAAAAATCTCGCTTTATAGGGCACCGAACAGGGAGGCGCATTTCCATTGGGTCTTTGCCAAAATTTACCTGGAAAAAAAGTACACGTGTTTGTGATAAACTGGTAATGAGCAGTGAAGCCCATTTTATATATCCACTTACAAACTGAAAAGGAAAAGTATCTTAATCTCTTGGTCTCATCAAAAGATCTACCTTAAGATGATCTACAGTTGAGATACTGGAAGCAGAATCATCACTTTTCTACCAAGGTTATAAGGAATACAAGAAAACAATTGGAGAACTTTTCAACTATATAAATTATACTTAAAAAAAAAAGCCATGCTTTTTACATTTTAAAAACCTCAATTGTAATGGATAATTCTAGATAACACTTAAACTTTGTTTTAACAAAGTTAAACAAGGAATAGTTAATAGCTTATTTACGTCTGACACTAATTGTAGAGTGTTTTTTCATTTGAGCATGACCAACACTTACAGGGATGGGCGTGGGGTTGGGGAGCATATCTGATGACAATGCAGACTCAACCATTAAAGACAAAGAGCAGCCCAAATTGTATGACTGAACCTGCAGTCAAGCTTCTGGGGTCTTCTCGGAGCAAAAGTGACTTTCAGTTTCAACAGTGTAGGGGCCTATGTAGAGTACACATTTACATGTGTACATCTACTCATGTCCTACAATCATTCACATTTAATGAATTTAATTGAGCAAGTTTTCTATAGAGTTTTCATCACTGATATATACAATTTTGCACAGCCTTTATTTAGCAATATATATTGGTATCATTCAGAATAGGAAAAGTTTCAATAAGCAATCTTAATTTCTCCATAATCTTCCTAAAAACAAGTTACATGAAACTATCTGCTTTACAAATAGAAGAAATTATAAAAATGCAGATAAGAAACGTATTTAGATAATGTTTCATACTATATGATTCAACAATGTACTTTAATTTAAAATGTACTAATAAATTTTACTAGTTATGCCAATCCTACAAATTAATTAGTTTCTGCATACACATTTTTACTTGGATAGTGAAATTTTATTTACCACCACCAGAAGCGACAAAATACATATATAAGAAACAAAACAAAACAATTTTGGTATACCTCAAAATTATCATCTAGTTTAATCCAGCCAAGGTCTCTTGATTCTAGATATTTCTTATAGGACTTTTCCAATAAAATTATCTGCTTTTGACTAAATGGCTTCCATTTCTGTTTTGGTTTCATCTCCCAAACAACACCAGAACTAAAACAATTCACAAAGAAAATTAATTAAATTAAATACATATTTACGTTGTGGAACTGTCATTCAACTCCAAATTGTTGCAACTGTCAACCACCTATGAAAATCACATTTATACATGAGATTTTTTTAAAATACCAAAATATATCTGTGTTATAAAAGTGCATAAGGAAAAGAGGAAGGGGAAAATCTTTTTGTCACACGTTGACATCAATGAGCTAAGGGACCAGCAAACTTTTTTCATATGGGGATATTTTAGGCTTTGTGAGCTGAGACAAAATCAAAGTTATTATGTAGGTACTTAAATAACAAGAGAGATAAAACACTTCCATACATTTTTTAATTGATGAAATTCAAAATGTAAAAATAACAATTGGGTACAATTTTTAAAAACAAGTCTATTAATGAGAAAAACCTTTCCCCCTCCCTCGCTTCCTCCCTTCCTTTTTATTGAGGTATAGTTGACATATAACATTACTTAGTTTCAGATGTACAACATAATGATTTGATATTTGTATATACTGTAAAACTATCACCACAGTAACAGTTAACTTCCATTACCATACATAGTTACCAAAAAATTTTTTTACACTTCTTTTGTGGGGGTGACAACTTTTCACTTAATTAGGGCTCAAAGTTAGTGTTCCCTATTTTCAAAATCTATTGCAAATGTTCATCTGTTAATGCTGATCTGTAATGAGCATCTTTAAAAATGTCCTTTCATGCAGAGATACTGTCAAATACTGATCTCAATCTAAGACAATATTAGCTTAACTAAGCATATGTATCGCTTGTAATACATTTGTAAAATTCTATTCTATATTAGAAAAATTCTAGATCTAATTTTAAATTCTGTTTCCTACTCTATTAGGTTCTTGTCTTGATTGTTGCCTTTTAGCATGTCAATATATTACAAATCAATCACTTACGATTGAAGGTTAGGTAGAAGCTCTTTCATTAATAGTTAAATGAATTTTGAAATGTGGAAATTTTCTTTGTACTTGCCCTGAGGTTGGAAAACATGTTGTTGGAACTGTAGTTGTAGGTCATAGAATATATCCACCAGCTCCAAACTTGTGTGGGGTTAGAGATATCACTTCTTGTTTTAACTTTGGACAGCAGAGGAAATATATAAAATAGACTAACATTATTTGTGATTCAAATGTTAGTTGTCATCAAAATGACTTTGCTGTTTTACTTTCTGCTTTTAGGGTGAATTTACTATCAATTCCGCAGCAAAAGCTAACTTCCAAAGCCATTCAGTGTTCAGTAATAGTGGCTGAAGGCTTCCCTGGTGGCGCAGTGGTTGAGAGTCCGTCTGCCGATGCAGGGGACACGGGTTTGTGCGCCAGTCTGGGAAGATCCCACATGCCACAGAGCGGCTGGGCCCGTGAGCCATGGCCGCTGAGCCTGTGCATCCAGAGCTTGTGCTCCACAACGGGAGAGGCCACAACAGTGAGAGGCCCGCGTACCGCAAAAAAAAAAAAAGAAAGCTGGAGTAGCAATACTCATTATCAGATAAAACAGACTTTAAAATAAAGAATGTTACAAGAGACAAGGAAGGACACTACATAATGATCAAGGTAGCAATCCAAAAAGAAGATATAACAATTATAAACATATATGCACCCAACATAGGAGCACTTCAATACATAAGGCAACTGCTAACAGCTATAAAAAAGGAAATCGACAGTAACACAATAATAGTGGGGGACTTTAACACCTCACTTACACCAATGGACAGATCACCCAGACAGAAAAGTAATCAGGACACACGAACCTTAAATGCCACAATAGACCAGACAGACTTAACTGATATTTATAGGACATTCCATCCAAAAACAGCAGACTACACTTACTTCTCAAGTGCACACGGAACATTCTCCCAGATAGATCACATCTTGGGTCACAAATCAAGCCTTGGTAAATTTAAGAAAACTGAAATCATATCAAGCATCTTTTCTGACCACAATGCTATGAGATTAGAAATCAATTAGAGGGAAAAAAACGTAAAAAACACAAACACATAGAGGGTAAACAATATGTTACTAATAACCAAGAGATCACTGAAGAAATCAAAAAATACCTAGAGACAAATGACAATGAAAACACAACAACCCAAAACGTACAGGATGCAGCAAAAGAAGTTCTAAGAGGGAAGTTTATAGCAATACAAGCCTACCTCAAGAAACAAGAAAAATCTCAAATAAACAATCTAATCTTACACCTAAAGGAACTAGAGAAAGAAGAACAAACAAAACCCAAAGTTAGTAGAAGGAAAGAAATCATAAAGATCAGAGCAGAAATAAATGAAATAGAAACAAAGAAAACAACAGCAAAGATCAATAAAACTAAAAGCTGGTTCTGTGAGAAGATAAACAAAATTGATAAATCATTAGCCAGACTCATCAAAAAAAGAGGAAGAGGACTCAAATCAATAATATAGAAATGAAAAAGGAGAAGTTACAACAGATACCACAGAAATACAAAGCATCCTAAGAGACTACTACAAGCAAATCTATGCCAATAAAATGGACAACCTGGAAGAAATGGGCAAAGTTTTAGAAAGGTATAACCTTCCAAGACTGAACCAAAAAATTGCAGAGGAAGGAACTCTTCCAAAAAATTGCAGTGGAAGGAACACTCCCAAATTCATTCTATGAGGTCACCATCATCCTGATACCAAAACCGGACAAAGATACTACAAAAAAAGAAAATTACAGACCAATATCACTGACGAATATAGATGCAAAAATTTTCAACAAAATACTGGCAAACAGAATCCAACAACACATTTAAAGGATCATACACCATGATCAAGTTGGATTTGTCCCAGGGATGCAAGGATTCTTCAATATACGCAAATCAATCAATGTGATACACCATATTAACAAATTGAGGAATAAAAACCATATGATCATCTCAATAGATGCAGAAAAAGCTTTTGACAATATTCAACACCCATTTATGATAAAAACTCTCCAGAAAGTGGGCATAGAGGGAACCTACATCAACACAACAAAGGCCATATACAACAAACCCACAGCAAACATCATTCTCAATGGTGAAAAACTGAAAGCATTTCCTCTAAGACCAGGAACAAGAAAAGGATGTCCACTCTCGCCACTATTATTCAAAATAGTTTTGGAAGTCCTAGCCATGGCAATCAGAGAAGAAAAAGAAATAAAAGGAATACAAATTGGAAAAGAAGAAGTAAGGCTGTCACTGTTTGCAGATGACATGATACTATATAGAGAATCCTAAAGATGCCACCAGAAAACTACTAGAATTAATCAATGAATTTGGTAAAGTTGCAGGATACAAAATTAATGCACAGAAATCTCTTGCATTCCTATACACTAACAATGACAAATCTGTAAGAGAAATTAAGGAAACACTCCCATTTACTACTGCAACAAAAAGAATAAAATACCTAGGAATAAACCTACCTAGGGAGACAAAAGATCTGATCTGTATTCAGAATCTATAAGACACTGATGAAAGAAATTAAAGATGATACAAACAGATGGAGAGATATACCGTGTTCTTGGATTGGAAGAATCAATATTGTGAAAATGACTATATTACCCAAAGCAATCTACAGATTCAATGTAGTCCCTAACAAATTACCAATGGCATTTTTTACAGAACTAGAACAAAAAATCTTAAAATCTGTAGGGAGACACAAAAGACCCCAAATAGCCAAAGAAGTCTTGAGGGAAAAAAACAGAGCTGGAGGAATCAGACTCCCTGACTTCAGACTATACTACAAAGCTACAGTACAAAGCTACAGTAATCAAGACAATATGGTACTGGCACAAAAACAGAAACACAGACCTATGGAACAGGAAAGCCCAGAGATAAACCCATGCACCTATGGTCAACTAATCTATGACAAAGGAGGCAACAATATACAATGGAGAAAAGACAGCCTCTTCAATAAGTGGTGCTGGGGAAACTGGACAGCTACATGTAAAAGAATGAAATTAGAACACTCCCTAACACCATACACAAAAATAAACTCAAAATGGATTACAGACCTAAATGTAAGACCGGACACTATAAAACTCTTAGAGGAAAACAGAGGAAGAACACTCTTTGACATAAATCACAGCAAGATCTTTTTTGATCCACCTCCTAGAGTAATAGAAATAAAAACAAAAATAAATGGGACCTAGTGAAACTTAAAAGCTTTTGCAAAGCAAAGGAAACTACAAACAAGACGAAACGACAACCCTCAGAATGGGAGAAAATATTTGCAAAGGAATCGACAATGGATTAATCTCCAAAATATATAAACAGCTCATGCAGCTCAATATTAAAAAAACAAACAACCCAATCAAAAAATGGGCAGAAGACCTAAACAGACATTTTTCCAAATAAGACAAACAGATGGCCAAGAGGCACATGAAAAGCTGCTCAACATCACTAATTATTACAGAAATGCAAATCAAAACTACAATGAGGTATCACCTCACACCAGTTAGAATGGGCAACATCAGAAAATCTACAAACAACAAATGCTAGAGAGGGTGTGGAGAAAAGGGAACCCTCTTGCACTGTTGGTGGGAATGTAAATTGATACAGCCACTATAGAGAACTGTATGGAGGTTCCTTAAAAAAACAAAAATAGAATTACCACATGACCCAGCAATCCCACTACTGGGCATATACCCAGAGAAAACCGTAATTCAAAAAGACACATGTACCCCAACGTTCATTGCAGCACTATTTACAATAACCAGGTCATGGAAGCAACCTAAATGCCCATTGACAGACGAATGGATAAAGAAGATGTGGTACATATACACAATGGAATATTACTCATCATAAAAAGGAACGAAATTGGGTCATTTGTTGAAATGTGGATGGATCTAGAGAGTGTCATAAAGAGTGAAGTAAGTCAGAAAGAGAAAAACAAGTATCGTATATTAACACATATATATGGAACCTAGAAAAATGGTACAGATGAACCGGTTTGCAGGGCAGAAATAGAGACACAGATGTAGAGAACAAACATGGACACCAAGGGGGGAAAGCGGTGGGGGGCTGCAGTAGTGGTGTGATGAACTGGGAGATTGGGATTGACATGTATACACTAATATGTATAAAATGCATAACTAATAAGAACCTGCTGTATAAAAAAATAAAATTCTAAAAATAAAAAAGATTTTCATATTTAGTTAAAAATACTATACAATAATGAAACACATAGCCAAGAGAATATATCAGTCATACATACATAAATGTACTAATATTACATTAATGGTATGTATAATACCATTTATTGAACCCTTAATCTGTCAGGTGTTGCACAAAGAGCATTACATACATGATCTCTTTATTTCCTTAATTTTATACTTCACTGCACAAACACATGATTATCGATAGACCCTATGCTTGTTATACTTGGTAACCATTCCCCCCAAGAGTCTCCAAAGAAGAATGAGTCTTTTACTAAAGTTAGTGTGATTGAAACACCAAAACAGTTAAATTCAAATATTTTTCTTAGATAGGTATAAGCACAATCAGAGGAAATACCTGGCTCCATCATTATTAAAAAGTTCTAAATGAGTAGCCAATAAAGATTATGTACCCACGTCCACTACTGCCTGCCTGCTCTATAAATAACCCTTTCTACCGGTGTACACAACTTGTCGTTGGCATCCCCCACCCACACCAGTTTCTCCAGCCTCTACAGCACCACTGCACGTGCACATACTTCTTTGTAGCTTTTCCTGGTGTTTTTATAATTCGTTCCAAAAATGTACAAACAACAAAGAAAGAAGCAAACCTCTTTCTTCCCCCACCAACTGATGAGTATTATAAGGGCAAAGACATGATCTTAGTCATCTTTCTATCCTAGGGGCTTTTCAACCAGCAGTGAAAACACTTGTTCAGTAAGTTTTGCTGAAAGAATTGCATAGTAAGCAAATTCAGAACAGGTATCTGTCCATACTCATCAAACCTGATATTACGAACTCAATGCCTTTTCAAGATTTCTGATACCTTACCCTTCTTTCATACCTGGTTATCCCAATATATGAAACTTCCTGCTTGTTTTCATTGTTAACCAGTGAAAGCCCAAGACTATGGAGAGAAAAAGTTATTTCATGATTGGCCTGCTCCATTTCTTCTGCCTGCAGTGCTTTGGAAACCAAGGCAACATCATCAGTGAAAAGCAAAACTCTCTGGCGCCCATCTAGAAATGATACCCAGTGTATCTGGATGTTTGCATCATATGGAAACTGTCCACATTCATCCTGTGGGAAAGAGAGACTTCATATTAAAACCACAAACAGTAAGCTTTTATTACATAAAGTTGAACTGTAGTAGCTGAGAAAGCATGACTATAAATCAGAAAATTATCAAAAAAACAAATTAAAGTTATAATCTGTTTTAAAACATACTCACCAATTTTTTCAAACAGTAATGAAGATTAATAGTGCTTAATTTTTTTAAACCTTAGTTTGTTTGAGTTACCTCGTTAGTGCTCAAAGGTCACTTAGCAGGGACAAGAGTATCCTTCAATGGCACCAATGCCGTAAGATGCTTACTTGTCTCCCAGATGGAAAACAGAATGGTTTAGAAATGTATTGGAAAAGTAACCTCAGATAAAACTAACCTGGTTTAATTTTAGGTTTTAATAATGTATAACACTGCAAATACATAAATAAACCACATTGTTAAATAGTCAAACTATGGTGATCAGTTTGTACTAAGTTTCAATAAGAAGAGCCTTCTTGGCTGACAGTCTCACATAGCATTTAAAAATACGAGGCTTGATTTGGTGAGTGTCTTCAGAGATTTAGATAACGATTTTTCTCTCATTCTGGACATAACATAAATATAACAACAGTTTGTTTCAGCAGGCAGTATAAGTTCCTAATATGTGCTTTTCATTTCATGCTTTCTTGGAAAACAAAAACCAAAACCAAATAAATAAAGGATGTTACCAAAAGCATAGGAATGGTTGGTATTTGTTGTTATCTACAATTTACCTATTGCTTTTAACATATGTCAAAGTAGGCTGTGTAATTTTTTTACTCTAATATGATCAAATTTTGTAAATGTTCCAGAGATACCTACTAAGAAGGTGAATTCTCTCCTTGTAAACTACAAAATTTGATACATAGCTTGGTTCAGTCTTAGTTATTCAAATACTCTCTAATCCCATTTGTTTTTCATCTATTTGATCTGTTAAAAATTAAATGAGGTGTGTTAAAATATCCTCAGGTAACTGTGTTTCAGTTCACTTCCAACACTTTAAGTTTCACATTTTGATTCAATATTCACTGCATGAAGGTTTATGGCTATCATGCCTTCTTTGTCACATTATCATATTCTATTTAATGACTTTGAATGCTTTGAATTATAGTTGCTCAGAAATTAAAATCAACAATTTTTATTTTTGTTTGTTAAATCTTTACCATGTCTTCTGCTTTCAACTTTTTGTATTAGTTCAGTTAAAACAGATCTCATGTAAGTAGCATTTGGTTAGAAACTAATTTTTAACTTAATCTGAATGTGGTCTTTTAATAGGAGAATTTAAACCATTTTCATTTACTGGCATAACTGATGGGAAGCATGGTTTAGTGGGGAAAGTCCATGAACTGTGAAGTCAGACAGACCTGGTTTTGAATTCTAACCAGCAGCTCTAAGTTCCAATCATAAGAATTAATGATACTATATGACAAGCATTATAACACACGATATACATTCAATAAAAGGTATTTGCCACTTTCTATATACTTCCTTAGGTTTCCTTCTTTTACTATAAGGGCAAATTTTTCTTTATTTTCATTTTCTCAATTAATTGTTTTAGAATTCTTTTATCACTGGTTTTGGTTCTACTAATTGGTATCTTTAAAAAAAAACCCATCGTCTTTGATCTATATCTCCTAAAATTTAGGATTAAAATGGTGTTAATACAGTATGTTCAGAATATACTGTTTCCCTGCTCCCCTTTCACTTTATTTTGTTGTCTTTGTCTTTTATTTCACCATCTTTCTCCTTTTTCATAGTTGTCATATCTTTATAACTTTGGGGATCTCAGGCATACATTCTGAAATTTTTCTCTGGTTCTCCTGTAGTAAAAAAATTTTCAGAAGTATAATCAGCCTCTGACTCTTTAGGATAATGTTATGTTTTTCTCCTGAACTATTTTTTTCATAAACTCCATGGTTTTTTTTATCTGTTTATTCACACTTAATGAGGAAAGTGCTTTCCAATACTGTAAGGATTTTCTCTGAATTCCCACCTGGGCCTTAGCAGAATTCCCCTCTCAGATCAACCCAGGAGACAAGGAAATGGGTAACTGCCTTGTTTCTAGCTCAAGTTTCATAATCTGGCAGATTACCTGCTGACTGAAGCACACTTATCTACTTTTCTTACTGCCTGGCTCTCTAACACCAAACAGAATAGAGACATTTAAAACCACAATCCCGTGAATACACTATTACCAGGATTCTTCGTGATTTTGCCTTCATTTACAGACCTGGATATCCTCCTTCAGGATGGCATTACCACTTTCTCTCCAGGGCCTGTATACCACTTTCTGGGAGTTGTGGTTGCTGAGGAGCATGAAATGTGAGGAGAAGGAAAATAACACCAGCATAGTACAGGGACCCCTGGTTGAGCTACCATGTCTCTGAGCCAGAGACCTAAGAGTAACAGGGAATTTAAGCTCCTCTCTACCACTTATAAACCTTGAAGGTTTTTCTATTGTAAAAAGTAAAGCATAATAAGCAGGCAATAGAGCTCCATCAAATTGTCATGGCAAAAATCACTCCAAGAATCTCATAACTATCAGTCTGATTTTTCAAAGGTGGGTAAGTCTATCTCTTTTATGGGTATTTCAGAGGGAATATAGGAGAGGATAATTCAGTCACTGTTGGCCAATTACTATTTTAAATAACCAAGAAAGCTTTTCTAACAACTGGCATTATCAGACAATGGAATATGACACTGTATGAACTTTTCAGGATAGAACACATTCCTACAGAAACTAGGTGCTCATGGAAGAGCAATGGCTATATTAGAGGGAGGCTGGCAGATGAATTCTTAAGCCCTTCCCAAAGTCTAAGACTCTAGGAAATAACATATTTAATTAATTTAGCTACCTAAATATTGTTTCAATAAATATTTTATTAAATTTCTTATATGGGATAATTTGCATACTGTCAGACTCCTTTAATTAACAAAACATATGGCTTTGATAGGGAAAACATGCCTAAAAATTCTCACAGCTAACAGTGGTACGCACATGTTCAAGATAAAGTTGTTTTTCACTTACGCTCAAAATTCCTTTCTTTAAAAAAAAGTAAATAAAAAAGTACTTTCCTGGTCTTAGGCAAGCTGAAACAGGCCTATGTTTAAAAACTGTAAATAAAGTATTGGACTGATCTAGGACAAAATATTGGTATGAACTCTTTGCAAAGCCAAAAAGTAACTTATTTTGAAAATACTTTCAATTCATTTTTAGTTCAGTAAAGACAAAGATGACTGCGTGAAGCTAACTTGTCTACTTCCTTTGTTATCAGGTACTTCATACAGCACTCATTCACATCAAATGGTACCTTTAACAGATCATGTTCCCCAGCATTTGCTGCATAACTCCATATAAGTTTTCTGGTACCAGTGGGATCTGCCCAGGCAAAGAGTCGAACTTGTCTTGGCAGCAATACCATTTCTTCCTGTGACCCACTGAAATGCAAGCAACAGAGGGAAGATTAAAACATCCTGGCCTTGAGAAACCTAGACCCGTGGTTTATTGAGGAAAGGACTGGCACAAACATCTTATAAAATTGCCTTTGTTAATAAAACACAACTCTGCCTAAAAATAAGTACCCTAAAATGTCCAATTAACTAACGATTTTGAAGCTTGAGGGAACAGAATACTGCCCTTTCTGAAGTTGCAGTATACTCTGAACTGATTTAGGCAAGATCACACTAATGAAATTCATCAGAGTTCATCTACAGAAAAGGCTGTAAATAGTAAAAATTTTTTTTTAATTAAAAAGAAAATTTATTTGGCTGTGCTGGTCTTAGTTGTAGCATGCAGGATCTTCATTGCCGTGTGTAGGATCTTCATTAGGGCATGTGGAATCTTTAGTTGCGGCATCTGGAATCTTTAGTTGCGGCATGTGGGATCTAGTTCCCTGACCAGGGATCAAACCCGGGACCTCTGCATTGGGAGCACAGAGTCTTAACCACTGGACCACAAGGGAAGTCCCAACAGTAAATTTTTTAGTAGCAGAAGAACTTTACTTGGTGCTCAAATTTAAGATTTTAATCAAATGCAACGCATAAGAAATAAGCTCAGAGGAAAAAAAATTGGGTCCACGTACCACTGCTACTCAAAGCGTGGTCTGTGGACCAGCAGCATTAGTATTACCTGGAGGCTTGCTGGAAAGTGCAAAATTCTGGGCCCCACTTAAAACCTACTAAATCAGAACCTACATTTTAACAAGATTTCTAAGGGATCTTAATATTGATACTTAAGTTTAGAAGTATTGGTCTGGATAATACAAAAGACTTTCCAGAGAACTAAAATAAAAAGTAACCCAATTAGGGTTTAATCCCAATGTATGCTTTTAAATCTCTCATCAGATTCAAGCCATGAGAGTTATGAATACGTTAAATCTGCAAGGCATTATTTTATATATATACATATATAATGTATATTACTATTTTATATATACATATAAAATAATGCCTTGAAGATTTATAATAATAATTCTTTGCAAATATATATTACATATTTTAAGGATTTAAAGCTATCTGTTATATCATTATTTACTGGCATTACCCAAGCCAAATGATAGCACAGACAAGAACAACAAAATTCCTATCAGCCTGTACTATAATACATTCAACACCACTACTTAATCTTCTACTTTAATCTTTCTTTAATCTTCTGCCCTCTTATTTAATCTTCTACTATTCCTACCAAAAAACTAGATACAAATTTACAGGGAGAGATTCACTGAGCATCACCAGACTACAAAAGAATGATAATACTTAAACTGGTTCACAATTCCTTATGTGCAATTCTGAAGTTTAAAAAGCTCCAAAACTCCAAATATTTTTCTCTAAGTTTGGTGTCAAACGTCATGTGGCAGCAAAACTTGATCTGAACTGATGTGAAACTGTTAACGGTTTCATTTATCCCACTTACTGTGAAGGTTCACAACTTTTGCTACAGGAATACTAATGTGTTTGGTTATAGAGTACTGTCTCAAAACCTGCTATGGGTATTAGCAATAAACATCATGTATCCCTATTACCTTTCTAAAATCTGAAAATATGTAGAATGTGAAACACACCTAGCTCCAAGTATTTCCTAGAAGGGACTATGGACCAGTAAAAGCAAATCAGATTTTCCAAGAACCCTTTTTTTTCATACCTCTGTTTATATGTGAGGATGTTCCATGGTGTGTGGTTTACTATTAGGGCAGGTGCGGATCCCTCATGGTAATCAGAAAAGCTTATGACAGTTGAATGTGGAGCGGTATCTACATCCACCAAGATACCCCCATTCTATTGTAGAAAAAAAAAAGAGTATGTTTGAGGTATTGGTTTAAACTGCACATGGTACATTTAGAGTTTCAATCACTTATACAGATATTACAAAGTTGGTTTTCCTAAGTTCTTACTGAAAAGCACACTGGCTCTGATCTCTTACAAATATATGTACTGCATTATATATTGATATTTTAGTATACCTTCAATTAATTATCAGTATATTTTATAGCATGTCTTAATAAAATGTTTTAAAGCAAACTTTAAAAATCAAAGACATTTTATTTTAAAACAGGAAAACTTACCAGATCTTCTAAGCTCAATAAAGTGCCATTATCCTGTTGGTTATAAAAGAATGGCTTGGAGGATCCTTCATAGCCCACCACTCTCACACAAAGTTTGCCTGAAAATTTTTCAGGCCAAAATGGAAGGTACTGAAAATATAAAAGTTAATATCAGTCTTAAAACAATACTACAGTATAAATAAAACAGTGGCTAATAAAGTTTCCAATTCTAATTCAGATCATGATCCAATTATTACTAAGTTTCTTAAAATAGCCCCTCTCCATCTAACATTAAGATTACTGACAATATAATGATTATTTATGAAGCCAAAGAAACTCCATCAGAAGAATTGTTATATTAGTCTTTTCATACTTACAGAATAATTACAATGTGAGAAACTGAAGTGCTATTAAGAACATCTCAAGTATCTTGAATATTTAAAAATTATAATCTTAATAACATTTGCTTTTATGTATAACCCATTTTAATTCCTTAATCACCATGAATTCTTTCACAGAGTATCTTATCCTAGATAAACCAGAAGACAACTGAAGGCAGAGGACCTTGCTGGAAGTCCTGACACTATCCTCCAGGCTGTCTGATCTTAATCAAATCATGCACCTTTTTGAGCCTGTTTCCTTATCTGTAAAACTGAGATCTTAGTTCCTAAAAAGAAAGTTCCCCCTGTTGTAGAATACTGGGTAAATTCTATTTCTAAAAAAAAATACTACTGCTATCAAACTCACATCAAAGATAAAAAGATAAGGAGCATTTATTTGCTACCAAGTCTATGGAGATCATTCCAAGTGCCTTGGAAAGGCCATGCCTCTTAGAGGTCTGTGTTTGTAGTGTAATTGGAATCCTTCTCTTAACCTTTTGCTAAATATTTTTTTAATAATTTTAGAATTCTTTTGAGATGTACAGAACAGTCCTATCCTTAAGTCAGGTGGCTTGGTTGAAAATTCGGGCAAATTCAAGCAACTAACACTTGTCTTTGCATCTGTCCTCTCCCCACTCTTTCCTTATTCTCTTCACCTTTCTTCTTGTTGAGTCTGCAAAAGTTTAGTTCAAATGCCAGCTCTTCTATGAAACTTTTCCTTTTGATCTAGACCACAATGATCTCAACCTCCAATAACTTTACTGACCTAAAAAAGTAAGATTCAATTTCTTTCTCTGTAAAGCAAGGTGGTTGAATTTTTGGAATTTTTCAAGGAAACTTCCAGCTCATCTATTCAGAGATCCTATAACCACCTATAACTTACCATATACTATCTTCTTCTCCATGTATTAATTTATATGAGTCTTAAGCCCTCCAACAAGATTAGATGCTTCTTGAATACAAAGACGTTACCTTGCTATTGACACAATACATAGTACTTTATGTACATTTTACAGTACATACCCATGTTTATACATATAGGAAGAACTAGAGAATGAGTGTTAACAGTCTAGACTGAGCTAGTGGTAAATATTATCCACAATTTTTTTCTTCTTTTTTAACATATGCTTATAGTATGAAATAAAAGTCTTTCAAAGCTGGCTGTCATATTTTAACCCACAAATATGGTAGCAAAGTGAGTATGACAAAGAGATATACATAATTCTTATTTATATGTCTATATTTATTTGTACATTTTAGGAGCCAGTTGTATTAAAGGAAAATATTACCTCTGAAGAAGCAATATAGTTCCATTTATTAGTTGGCATTGAGCCATCAGGTGCAATTTCACCAACTTCTAGTTCTAGTGATGACTTGTTCACAATAGTATAAAAGGGAGTCAAAGTAACTATTCGTGTAAGATTAAAACTGCTCATTTTGATGCTAACACCAACCTGTAAAAAGCAAACAAGCTTATCATTTCCCAATACTTTACATAGCTTGAAATACACACACACACACACACACACACACACACACACCCTATTCACATACAGGCTTCTTAAAATATTTTAAAATAAGATTTCTTAACTAAAGTAACTGCTAAGAGCCATATTCCATGACTGATTATCTTCTCACTAAGAAAAAAAATTTTGGTTCCTTAGTTTGGCTCCATCAGAAACAAATTGAAGAAATATCACTCAGGAATTTAACTAACGATGACTTATAATAACAAACTTAATTTTAAAAACTCCTTTACTTTTTAACATTCCAAAATAAATTGTTTTAAAATTAGTGTACAGGCTCAATTTTTGCTGCTTTATTAACTCTGCTATCAATAAAATAAAATAAAAATTTCAAAGTGGTAATAAAACAACTCAACTTGTATCAGATTATTCAAATTTTCGCAGTCAAACTTAAGATTTAAGAAACATTTGGCAGGGAGTGGTATGGAATGCAGATTCCAGTATATTCTGAATATTTACCAAGTTGCTTACTTGTATGGATTCAACTCACTGCCTTAAACTTTGACAAATTTAGGTTTTGCTTTGATACTAGTGGCCCTAGAAATTAGTAGAGAGATATAACAGTCCTCCACGTAATACTCTGAATTCACATTTCTGTACCCCTTAGGATCCAGCTCATTTACTGATGAAAATGTGAATGAAATCAAAAGTAAATAAGCCAGCAAAATCTTACCAGGTATTCCATATTGTTGGCAGGACACTTCACACATCCATAATTTCCCACTGTATCCAATGAAAAACCACTGGACCATGAACTAGTTGAAATTTTTAACTGTACCTACACCAGAGAACACAATCATATAAGAAATCTAAAACACTATATTAATTTTATTTGATGGAATGCTGCTAGACCACTAGAAATTTATTTAGTAACATGAGACAGAAAAATATAACCAAAGGCATGCTGCAAATGGGTAACAGAACCACAGAAACTCTAGGGGACAATGTAATATTTAAAAGCAGAGCTCTGACCTTCCCATTCACCTATGCAATGAGTACAGTGAATTTAAAGATGTATACCAATGCGACCTTCTGTTATTTGAAAAGGAATTATAATGTAAAATGATATTTTCCAGTGTTAGACTTTTGATACAGAGCTAACGAATTCTTAAAGTTTTAGCACACAGAGAATTTATGCTTTTAACATTATTCAGCAAACAATAAAGGAAAAATGTTGTGATAAGCAGAATGGAAGACACAATTCCTGTCTTCAATGAGCTTCCAACTAAACAAAGAGATAGGAAATACATACTAATAATTATGATGCGAGACTCAATGTGATAACAACTATATAAAAGGGATAATATGCGATCAAGGTGAGAGGGTAAAAAGTTTACTCCTGGCTATGGGATTCAGATAAAGTTGTACAGAAGAGATCTAATTCTGCTCCTGTATTAACCTCCACCTACCCAATAGATTATAAAATACCTGAGTACAACCAGAGGTCAGACACATAAACAGGTACAATATCAAGTATTAATCAAAACAATAAGACAGGGGTTCTCAAAGTGTGGTCCCTGGACCAGCACCATCAGCAACACCTGGCAATCTGTGGAAAGTGCAAATTCTCAGACCCTACTCAGACCTACTGAATCAAACTATGGGGGTCTGACCCAGCAAATTGTTTTCAAAGCCCTCCAGGTGATTCTAACGCACACTGAGATTTGAGAAGCACTTCTCTAAGAGAACATGGATGGAATATCTAGCCCCACTTTAGATGGTCAGAAAATCCTTCACACATGTCAGCCTGGAGCAGACTGCCAAAGGATGAACAGCGGATAACCAGAAAACATGAGGCAGACAGGCAAAGCACAGGGCAAGAGGCATTCTAGGCAGAGACTGCAGCCATACAAAGGCATAGGTAAACTATACCAAGATGTGACTCTGAAAAGGAAAGAAGGGACCAGAGCATAAAGGATCAGGCCTTATGCATTAGGTTTCTCTCACGAAGGCCTGCTTTAGTGCTTCACACATAGGAGGGTTCAGTTAAAATAAACCAAATTCAACTGTTCTATCTTTTGAAATGCCATTGCATCACTGGTAACCTACATAAAATCAAGGTTTCTACTTGACACTATGTCAAAAACAGAAGTAATTCTAGGGGCACCAGAGAAAAAGGTAACTCAGCCTTGGGACACTATTGTCGTTAGTCCCTAATATGCCACTTAACCGTGTATTCCTTAAAAGTCCTCTTGGACCTAATTCATACCTGTGACACTGAGCAAAGAGGTAAGCATGGCATTAGATAAACAATAAACAGGTAATTTGTTTTATCAACAAAAACACACCTTATTTTTACTAAAAATGTTCTTCTTCTTGAAAGAGAATAAAATAATATCCCTAAAATCAGCTGGATGTTTCACATGAATTTCTTCTGAACGATACTGGAGAACTCGAGAAGTCTTGTTGATTAGCCAATAGGGACTAAAGATGGATAGCTCCATCTGGCTGCCAATTCGCTTGACATGTATTGACAGGTCAACTGTCATCGCTTCTGTGGAGTCAGAAGAAAAATACACAAGAAAGAATTCGGGAAGTGTATCACATATACGGAAATGTCCGTTCCAGTTTTTGCCCTGATATTTCACCAGAACTAATTCCATTATTTCTCCACTGATTCTCGAATGTAGAACATTGGCAGCACTGCCTTCTGCTAGCTCATGAGTTTCTGCTGTTCCCTAAAAACAAACAAACAAAAACTAAATTTGCTTACCAATTTTTTAAAAACCTCTGCAATAACGTCCATATTTTATACAAATACTAAGTAACCTACCAGATTCACATTAACTGACAAGTCTTCAAGGTACCATCTTTACATATTATGAATATCCAACAATTACTAATGATTAAAAATAAAACACTATATCATAGCCAAAGTCAGAAACTGTCTTTTGGTCATCAGCAGGCCAATGGTTATAAATTTTGAGAAAAAGACCTGTGCCAAGAATCAAAGGCTGGATTCCAGAACACTGGCTGTTTTCCATTAACAGCTATGTCATTAAATGAGCCACTTAATTGCCTGGACTTCAGCTTCATGCTTTATTCACATACTACACCTAATGGTTCTCATACAAATAGAATAAGAAAAGTGATATCAAGCTATGCTGACAAGCTATCTAAGGTGGAACTACTTTAAAAATGAGTAATAGCAACATAATAAATTTGGCTTCCTTACTGAAAACATCTCTTGTCTAAACACTACTTAGTTCATCTAATTAATTTTATTCTCCACAACTCAGGGATGGCTCATTGTCAGAAAAAGAAAATAAATTTAGGTTCCAAATACTTTCCAGATTTTTGTATTTTGATATGTTGTGGCATGTACAAATTTAAAAATATTTATCATACTTCATTACTAGAAAATGTTCCCCAATATTTTTTAAGACAGTAATTATTTTTCAGTTCAACAGAAACTTGAACCAAATAATCATCACTTTAAAACAAAAAACTTTAAAACTAACTTCATAATAAATTAAGATGAAGTATTTTCTCACTGGCATTTTCCCATACTTTAGCTAAGAGAATTATACTCAGATAATAAAGAGACTATTATAATTATTAATTTAGAGCAGATGCAGCAGAGTTCAGTGGTGGAGAACAAGGAACCAAATTGCTTAGGTTCAAATTCCAGCTCTACTATTCATTAGCTGTGGGATCCTGGACCTGTCACTTAACCCCTCTGTGACTCAGTTTCCTCATCTGTAAAATGGGTCTAATAACAGTACCTTCTTCAGGAAGTTATTGTAAGGACTAAATATGTTAATACATGTAAAATACATGACATAGTGGCTGGCACAAAGTAGGTGTTATACCAGTTTTTGCTATTATTAAAGCACTACAAGTAGATGAATGTAAAACACTGACCTCAACTAAAAATACCATTAAAAAAAAACAAACTAGAATTCACTCCATGTAATAATAAAAGTCAAACAAAATGCAAGAGGCATACCTCAAGTAAATATCTTAGAGAATATGGGAGAAAATTCCGCAAAGTGACAGTAGGGTAAAGATGAATGATGTAAGCTGGATCCCAGTCTTCCCTGTGTGTACATATATAGGTTAATTCATCAGGCACAGCAATTGTATTGACTATAAGAGGTAAGAAGTTGACTTCTGTTGACGGACACTGCAGCATGCATCTGACTTCCCTGCTCCGATGAAGTTCTTCCTTCCAGGAAATATATGTGGTGGATTCTTTGTACTGATTCTCTAAAATACCAGCTGGCTGAATGAACAACTGACATCTACAGAAGAAGAAAACAGAGTGGGAAAAACGTTTTTATTGAGAAGGTAAGAAAAAGAATCTCATTAATTCTTTTTGATAACTCTACAAGATAAGTACTATTATTCCTATTTTTACAGATGAGAAAAACAAGGCTAAGAAAGTTTAAGAAACTTGCCCAAAGTCACACAGCTGACTCATGGAGGCACCTTCTGGGAAAAAATACTCTGTAAAAAATGACAACTTAAAAAAAAAAGTCATTTCAAATACAAAGGCAATCTGATAAAAATAAGTCTCAGAGGGCTTCTCTGGTGGCGCAGTGGTTGAGAGTCCGTCTGCCACGGGTTCGTGCCCTGGTCTGGGAGGATCCCACATGCCTCGGAGCAGCTGGGCCCGTGAGCCATGGCCACTGGGCCTGCGCGTCCAGAGCCTGTGCTCTGCAGCGGAAGAGGCCGCAGCAGTGAGAGGCTCGCGTACAGCAAAAAAAAAAGAAAGAAAGAAAGAAAAAAAAAAGCCTCAGAAAATTCTAAAACATCAAGTATACAACAGGAAATTTCATCTGGTAAATTCAACAATATAAATGTATTTCTCTATATGTCTCAAAACTGGCTTTTACAGATCTTTAGATAATAAGAATTATTATTATGTAGAATATAGATATTTTACTCTTTTCTAGAATAAAGATTCTAATTCACAGAATTAAAAATATATACTATGAACCTTTTATATCAACATATTCAAGGAAGTATCTACCTATATGAATCTAAAGGAACATGGAACTCCTCTTCAGGTCTGGCTACTCCAATGCGCTCCAATAACTTCACATTCTTAACATATTTATAGATGATGAAAGCAATAGAGAAATGGTTTTTAATCTGTTGGACAAAAAAACATACAAGTTGTTTAAAAAGATGTAGACGTTCAAAAGAAAAATGTGAGCCACACACAATCACTTTTGGAACTAAAAAATTTCAAGCCCAATATTGGAAGATATTTTTATGGTAACTGAAAAGTTTTAAGATATTTAAGGAGCTATATATATGAAACTTGATGGTTAAACAGAAATAAAAAATTATTAGGATATTCACATGTTCATATATTACAGACTGAATTTTTTAGTGTGTATTATTATCTTTCAAATACGTATTAATCTTTGAGGATTTCAGTCATAATATTTTCCTCATTACAATCTTTTCTCAATGCACCATACAACTAAACAGAAAAGGATAGTAAAGGAAACATGAGGTAAATAAATACAGTACAATCCTTCCTTAACTACAGTGTAATATAGGTTGGAGCTAATAGTAAACTGAGAGACAATGACCAAAATTGGAAATCCTTTCATTTTTATCTGATGTTATAGGTAGGAAGAAATATTCTTCTGCTGACCATATGCTGAAATCTGTAATAATGCAGAGAAAAAGAAAAATCGATAAAGCCTTAAAGGTGGAAAAAAATATTTATACAGATTAATATGCTAAAATTTTTTTCTGGGGAGACCATTTCAATATTCCTTCATACATACTTGAAAAATACAATACAAAGAGAATGGAATGTTATCCTATTTGACAACCAGCTATTACTGCAATATTCCTCAGTTCTGAATCTTTAAAGGAATAGACAAAAAGTTTCATTAAAATCATAAGTAACCCAGGAGACAACAAAAATGGGCTTTAAATTAACAACAGCATTTCATGAGACATTTAAAATGAAGAATATTACAAAAGTAAGTTGGACAGGAAATACCCAGTTCAAACTATTATTTATTTCTGAACAATCAGTACTGACCTAATGAAGTTTTATTATATTTCTATATTCAGCCAAATGATTTAATATTTCTTGATATACTTAAAGGAACACAATTCACTTTAATGCATTACCTGCAGAGGAGAACGAAGGGTAATTACTTTGTTCCCTTCAGTTGCATCAATTTGTACCACAAGTGAGTCAAAATGACTGGCATTGGGATTCCATACATTATACAATCGCCGTCCAGGTCTGGCAACAGGGACTTTTGTAACTTCTGTATATCCATGAGGTGCTAAGTCAGAGCATAAGTGAGAAACATTCCAAATACTAATTTACCTAAATTTTTATAAGACAGATCAGGAGCAGCACCTCAGAATAATGACAAGAGTATTCTTCCTCATGACTAGAAATGCAGACTACACAAAATTCTTTTCTAAGACACAGGAGCTAACAAAGAAAGGAAACTAGTTATTATAAAATTTTTTTGACCCCAAACAACTTCTCTTGGGGTTTTAAATGTATTAAAACAAAAAAAATCCAACTTGTTCCTTATTTTCTCAACTATATAACAATAAAAATCGCTTTTTTTTTTGAAATGGTGATAACTACTGTCAACATTTTAAGACTTCTGAATATAGTTATTTTCTCTTCTCACTGAACTCCAGTCCTTTTGAAGCATACTACATACTGTAGTATTTAATATTTAAGCACATAGAAATAATCTAGGGCTTCCCTGGTGGCGCAGTGGTTGGGAGTCCATCTGCCGATGCAGGGGACACGGGTTCGTGCCCTGGTCCAGGAAGATCCCACATGCCGTGGAGCGGCTGGGCCCGTGAGCCATGGCCGCTGAGACTGTGCATCCGGAGCCTGTGCTCCGCAACCGGAGAGGCCACAACAGTGAGAGGCCCACGTACAGAAAAAAAAAAAAAAAGAAATAATCTAGTTTTCTAAGGTAATTCTTAAATTAATCAAGTTTAATTTTCTCAAGTTTAGAGGAAGAAAACAAAAGTTTATCAACTATTTGTTTCAAGCCTTTAAAAATGTTGTCTCTCAAGGTTATCTACAGCAAGTATTTTTCCATATTTTATCAAAAATAAGCTGACACCAGTAATTACAAAGATACCCTTAAAAATAGCATAAATATAGCATACCAAAGGTCAGAGAGAAGAGGGAGCTCTCCTGACGGCTCAGTGTAGATAGCTTCCCTTGACATGAAAGTTCCATGCTGGCATATTCCAATTCCAATTTCTGACCGGCATCAATATCACACACATCACTTTTCTCAAGGGAGCCCATCACTCTGAGATTATGATTGAGCTGCACCTTAATGGGAACACCTACAGAATTTGTTACTGTAAAAGGTGCCCTGTCTTTTAAAGAGTAGTCAAAAGTAGAAGCAGTGCCCTCTGAAAAACCCTGAAAAGGAACACAACAGCACAATAAAATTTTTGAAAAATTCAAATTTTTTTTCAGAAACTAAATTTCAACTACACATTTTTTAGAAACGAATGTTGATGACAAACAAAAATAATGCATACGTTTCAATTTAAAATTCCATTTGAAATAGTCCAAGCAAGAACCAAACTATGAAACAGTCCAAGCAAGAACCAAACATACTTTTGCTAAATTGTTGAAAACATTAAGACAGCTTTTGGATATTGTTATATTCATTGTATCTCCTGAAGAAATATCAACTTCTGTTTCTGGCTCAGGAAGTAGAATAAAATAATCTCCTGGCATCAAACTTTTATCCTGGACTGGATTCTTCTTTACCTACGAGGATAAATACATAGCAAATTTATTAGCCAATGAATAATAAAATTAAAATACTCTCGATAGAGTCAACGTTAAATTCTCCTAACCTTGTCACTTTGTATTACGGCTCCTCAAGTCTCATTTTCAAAAATATTCACTGCTTCACCCTGACTTAGCACAAATCAGCATTCTTTCTTTCAGTGTGTAGTCCACGCATAGGGAAATGTTTAGAATTGTGCCATGGAAGGACTCCAAGTGAGTTACAATATTTGTCTTTTGTGCATTCACCAGAGAAAGCTATTTACCCAGTGTCACCTAATTGGTCATTTTACTTTGATGAGCACTCTAAGAGGACCCTGAAGTCTAAACTGATCCTTATTGGAAGTAACATCTGGAATTCCTTCTACTTTTTACCAGTAACACCTATAAATAAGCAATATGATAAGCTTTCAACCAGCCATCAGATTCCATCATAGTTTTCATTCTAAAGGCATTTCAAAAGTCTTGTAAAACATTCTTTGTTAGCCTGCCTACTCCAAAGAGAGGTAGGTCAGAAATATTACTTCTACTTTACTGAGAGGAAATTAGGACACAGGTTAAGTGACAGCTCATCTTTAAAATAAGAATCTGCTAAGTCAATTTCAATGCCTCACACTTGAGTCAAGTTGCCCCAGAGAAGTGTGCTGTGATAATTTGTGAAGGGTATAAAACTTGTGTTCCTGTTAATCTAGGAAGATGTGTTTCAGTATGTAGGACTCTGCAGTGTTCTCAGGAAGTACCATGAAGAGATGACACAAAGAATTCATGAACCAGAATAGCAGTTCTTGGATTTTTTGGTCTCTTAAAATGATTGAGGATCCCAAAAAGCTTCACTTATGTGGGTTATTATCTATCAGTATGTACTCTATGCGAAACTAAAACTGAGAAAATTTAAAATATTCACTTAAAACCAACAGTTACACGTTAACATAAATAATATTTTAATGAAAAATAACCATTAAAAATACATAGTGAGAAGACGAGTATTTACAAATCTCTTTAGTGCAAGCCTTAAGAGAAGACAGGTGGACTCATTTCTAATTTTGTATTCAATCTGCTGCAAAATTGCATAGTCTCTGGAAAATTCCACTGTATGCCCATGAGAGAATGAGAATGAAAATGATATATAATGTCTGAATATTATTATGAAAAGAATTTTGATCCCATGATCCTCTAAAAGGGCCTCAAGGATCCTGGACTACATCTTGAGAATCTCTGAACTAAAATATATATATAAATGAATATACACAATGATATTATTTTATTATGATTTCCTTACAGCAAGCCTTAAATTCCATGGTCTCTTCCCCTCCACTCTCTCAATCAGTGGCTCCCATACAGCATGGGTCTCATTGTAATAATGAACCTGGAAAGGCACAGAATTATGAGAGTCTTTAAACATTAACTACATATTTCTATAACCAGTAGGAAAAAATATTAAGTAATGTTATATGCCAATAGCCATTTTAACAACATACCTAAGGACACAAAGGATATTTATAAAGAGGGTGCATTTTATTTTACTCTTACTTTGCTCCATAAACCAATTATTTAGCAAAAGAACCCTTAAAAAGTAATGACCAAATAAATAATACTATACATGAATAAATTAAATGTTAGAATGTATTATCTATTCATATATATACTTGCTATGGTCATGCACACAAAAAAGCTCAGTTTAATTCCTCCATTGTACTTTTAAGGAAGCTGCCTCTAAAGGTGGGTAATAATTCATGTGGTCATACCTCTAGTGTCATGTCAGCAGAAGCAGCCATTAGGGAAGTCCAATTTTTAATGCTTCCTGAAAACTTAGACTCCGCCAATAATAGAGGTACAGTTCGATGGCCGAGACCACATTCTAAGGTAACTTGAACTGACTGGACAACAACAGCACAATTTTCCTCTATCAGTGGAGTTTCAATGTCTCTGAAATTTTCTGTTATTTCTGTGGCCATGTCAACACCAAGAAACCAAGAGTTAAAATCACTAATAGATTTGACACCCCAAAGATGTTCCGTTTCCTTAGATATATCTTTGGATTCATCTTCTTTTGTCTTTGGAGACAGAGCAGCCATTATTGTCATCACAGTATTAAGAATTATGGGTGAAATCTTCAAAAAAGAAAGGAGAAGAAGATTTAGAATAAATTATTTCCCAGATGAGAAGAATTAATATATAACACACAAAATTTAAAGTAACTAATTAAAATTTTATATATATTAAATTAATAACTGAGGAAAACAAAAGAGAACACACAAAATCATGTGCCAAGTCAACTAACCTCAAAACAGTGATTTCTGCCCAGGTTATTCTGGAATTAAGTGACTAATGTGCATGTCAATTGTCGAAACCTACAGTTAAATCAGTTAATTCAGAGTGAAACAGTGTCATGCGAACAGAAAAATGTAGAAGTGTAACTGAATTTTTCATTTTTCAACCAGCTGCATTAACTAAACCAAAGTATGTGATCCTCATCAAGATATACACACATGGTTTTCATTTGTCTTACTGACATAGGAAACTTGAGAATCACCATGGACCCCCTTTCACCCTAAGATCTGAAAATTCCACCTCCTATTATCTTTGGAGAGTATCTTTGCTCACCTCTTCATTCCAATCACTGTGCCTTAGTTCTTAGCAACGATGATGTCTTCCATGTCCTGTCAGCACCATCTTGGGCCACCCACCACATGGTTTTTCTAAAACCCAAATCTGAGCATGTCATTCCTATGTTTAAAATCTTCAACAATTCCCCATAACTTTCAGGGTAAGATTAAAACTCTCTTTAGCGTAGGACACGAACTTCTTTGTGACCTGATGCCTAATCAGCTAAGCTACCCATGGTTTCCCAAAGTTTCAGCAATACTGGGTTAAAGAAATTAAGTGGATTCCTCTACTGTTCACTTCTCACAACCCTTACTTGTTTAATATGCTAAGGAGATATGATTACATCACCAAAAGAAGGTGATGTATCTGTCAAATGAATCCTTCTCTTCGTTGCCTTATTAATGTCACCTATAATTACTGTTCTCAGTCCTATGGCTCCACCACACCGTTCTCCCCATCCACATGGGATCACCCCTCCAAGTCCTTAAAGAATTTTTCAAGCCTTTGCCTTTATGCACATTGTTGGTTCTGTCTAGGTAACCCTTTCCCTCTCTCTCCATCTAACCGCCCTCAGATGTTCAAAGCTCAGTTCAAGTAGCCCCACTTCCAGACAGCTTCCCCCGATATCCTAGTCTGAGCTGGAGGCTCCTGCCTGCACCCCCAAGAGCACCTCATGCATGCCTCTAGCACTGAAAGCTGAAAGTAATCACTCATTTACTTCTTTCTCTCACATATATCACTAAGTTTTTTGAATGTAGGGACCAGGTACCCTCAGTACCTTGTACAGGACATTCTTCATAAACAGTAAAGCCTCAAAAAACGTGTGCTCAATAAATAAGTAGAGTGATATACAAAGAAAGACATGGAAAAACAATTCCTCAGCACCTTAACCCAGTGTCGCAGACAAAATGCATGCAAATCCAAGTTTTCTCCCCATTTTGCATTTTAAGTCTGTAGAACACCATCTAAGACAAACCAGTAATTTAAAATATTGAGAGAAAAGTGCTTTGGAGAGCAATTGCTTTTTCAATACTACCAATGTAAGAGATAAAAAAAATTCTAATAATTTATTTCTGGCATACATCTGTCATTATAAATATTTTATAAGAGAAATAAAACATTTAATCACATAATTAAATTCAACCAAACTACACCTCAAATAAAAGCTTAAAAATAACATTGCAAATAAAATAAGAGCAACCTCATTTTTCCATCCTTCCTTTCCTTCTCTTCCCACTTCATCTCTGCTCTCCCCACCCAAACTCAATCTCCAACACACACACAAATATACTAGATAAAAACTATGCTGATCATTTAAAAGTGCAGTTCACCCTGAGCAACATGGATTTGAACTGCGGGGGTTCACTTATATGTGGATTTTTTTTCACTAGTAAACACTATGGTACTACACAAGCCACAGCTGTTTGAATCCACAGATGTAGAACCTCAGACATGGAGGAATGCAGATTCTGAGGAACCGCCTATACCGAGGTCTGACTATAAAGTTAAAGCACTGCTAATCCCCGCGTTGCTCAAGACTCACCTGCACTCTTTCAAAGAAAACAGAAACAAACATTTGCATTAAAGAAAAGTGTATTTTAATATTAGAGGTTTTTATTGATTACTAAATATGTGACTAGCATAATGCTCTAGATGTGAGAGTCATCAAAAGATAAGAAAAATAAAAATTGATTGTGGGACTTCCCTGGTGGCACAGTGATTAAGAACCCGCCTGCCAATGCAAGGGACACGGGTTCGAGCCCTGGTCCAGGAAGATCCCACATGCTGCAGAGCAACTAAGCCCATGTGCCACAACTGCTGAGCCGGTGCTCTAGAGCCCCTGAGCCACTACTGAGCCCATGTGCCACAACTACTGAAGCCCGCACGCCTAGAGCCCATGCTCTGCAACAAGAGAAGCCACTGCAATGAGAAGCCCGCACATCGCAACGAAGAGTAGCCCCCACTCGCTGCAACAAGAGAAAGCCCGTGTGCAGCAACGAAGACCCAACGCAGCCAAAAATAAATTAATTAATTAATTTTAAAAAAGGATTGATCTTCACCCAAATAATATGATAGGCACTAACCTTAATTATAAATTCTTCAACTTCAATATTTATATCTTCTTTTCCTGAAGCCCATGTACATTTTTTCATAAATAGAGAACAGGGCTGTAAGATCTAGAAACAAATTAATGAAATTTACTTATGAACATGTCTTACTTAATTTGAGATCTTTAACTATAGTCTACAACTAAAAGCAAAAAGGCAAATTAAATTAGCTGAGAATCTCTTGTGAGGGCTCCTCCAAACTATAACAAGTCTATGGCCACTGGAAAGGACTTTAAGCGGTTCTGATGAATTCCTTTATGCCAAATTCTTAAGTAGTAATGCACATTTACTATTAGAAGTTTAAAATGTTTCCTTTTGCTAAAATGTCTTTTACATGATGCCCTATGTAAAATACTCTTTTAAGATATCTACAAAAATGAGCTAAGGACTATGGTAAGGTCTTACATTTGCAAAGAGGTAAATGAGGAAATGGAAATGGTATTTCATTATAATTTTTATGGTCACTAAATCACTTGAAAATGTTATTCTAAACAAATAGTTCTGTTAACTCCTTTTAAAAAAAGACTATAGTAAGGTAGGTAAATGAACAGCTTCCAGATGATTAACAACAGGTCAGTCTTGAATTTCCTGTAAGGTCCTTATTAGAAAAGATTTCAAATCTTCAAACTTGACGATTTATTAAAACCATGACGGCTATGTTATTAAATATCATTAAAGAAACAAATAAAATGCACCTGAACTGAATGGGGGAACTAGTATGCATAACTTTCATTTTTAAAAAAGTAGGATGAGCTTTAAATAGAATGATTAATATAAGCTTTCCGTGACATGTCAAAAGAAGATGATCCTGGGACTTCCCCTGTGGCGCAGTGGATAGGACTCTGCACTCCCAACGCAGGGGGCCCCCGGTCAGGGAACTAGATCCCACATGCATGCCACAACTAAGACCCAGTGCAACCAAAAAAAAAAATAGAAGATGATCCTGCTAAAAAGAATGTTTCATGATACAGTATAGATTAAGCTTAGCACTGCACTTCTTTATTCAAGTCACTTTGTCCATGAATTTTTTTAAATTTAAAATAACACTGCAAATGAGTCACATTATATAATGATGCTCTTTAACATAAAATTATCAATTTAACATTAAAAAACATTTGGTACAGTAATAAATTTAATTAACTAAAACCATATTTTTCAACTATAATATGAAAGCACAACTGAAGTTAATTTGTAATAAAGCAAAACATAATCTCTTTTGGGCACATGACTAATGAATTTTTTTGGTTCATTCATCCACTCACTCATTGGATATACTGTGGTGAACAAAAGCAACAGCTGAAAAGGAATGTTGATTTGTACTAAAATTCAAACACTGTTCAGCAAAAGACAGTATAATGAAAATGAGTCTGGAGACAGCCTACAGTTCTGTCACTACAGACATGGCTAAATCATTTAACATCTTTGGAATTCAACATCCTTATTTGTAAAATCTCAAGCTGGAGTAAATACTCTCTGAAGTCCTACAGAGCTCTCACATTCTGGGATTCTATGAATCAACCACATCTGCCATCCTTCAATCCAAGTTTAGAATATAAGGTAATTCTTACTGTGGTAATGTTTTCTCCTCTCTTTTCTCTGAGAAAAGGGCAAGCAAGCACTTTAAGATCTCTCACAGAAGCTTTCATTATCTGTTCGAGTTTGGATGTCGATAGACAGAGGTTACACCGGAATGAGGCTGTCAGAGCGGGAGCATCAGCCTTTGCCAGGCTGGCAACAAACACCACTTCTGGATCTGTGATCTTGGCGTTTAAAGTCATATTTGGTCTTACAGAGTCATCTGAAGAAACAAAAATAGGAACCATAAAAGTTCTAGTAAAGTAAATCTTGTCACTTGGGTACATGTTATCTGTAAGTTGCTAAGTTGCTTGTAATATCCTGCTATTATAGATATGGTGAAAGTAACAATATTAATAACTGATCGGTAAAGACAAACGATAAATGATTATTAACAAATGCTGATTATGTGGGATAATGCAATCTTGATCCCTGTTGTTAAGAAGATCATTCTCACTTTGACCTAGCAAAAATCATCTTGTTTTGAAGTTCTTTTTGTCAGAATTAACGCATATATGTGATGCATGTGTGTATACGTCTGAGTGTCCTATGTTATGCTGCAGGAGCAAGGAAGGGAAAACAGGCGAGGGGAGTATCAGGAAGAGGACAGGAGACCCTGATAAGTACACAGGCCATTATTACTTGTCTGCCTTGATTTCACCCTTAAGTCTACAGTTAGTGTCATACAATCTATAATATAAATACATTACATGCATATATGAATACAGAGATATCACATGATTACTGTTTAAGAAAGGTAAATGGAAAAATAAAATTCTGACCTTGCCAGTAAACGGCAGTTTTTCAATCTTCCTGAGTTGCACATTAGAGAGAAAAATGCCTGACCTTAGACAATCACAATTTAACAGAGAAAATCACTGATCTACTTGGCAATGCTAGAATAAATGGTTTATGGGTCAGGGAGTGGCACCAGCATACACGGAGACCAGACCTGCGCAAACCCTCTGCTAACTTTAAGGAATCTAAGGTGATGTCCAGGGGTGTCATGTTGGGTCCTCCAATACTCCCACCCTCTGCTTTCAGCTGTTTAATTGCTCTTCAATATGATTTAATTCTTCCAAATATTTTCTTTGAATAAAAGATTCCCTTTTTATAAAACAGGCTGTACTTCTGGATGGGTAAAGAAATGTTAATGGCAGAGTTGGAACCAGAGCAGAGGTTTCCTGGTGCCTGATCCGATACATATTTTTACTCCACCTCTCCCTTAAAAAAATCTATGCTTGGGCTTCCCTGGTGGCGCAGTGGTTGAGAGTCCGCCTGCCGATGCAGGGGACACGGGTTCATGCCCCGGTCTGGGAAGATCCCACATGCTGCGGAGCGGCTGGGCCCGTGAGCCATGGCCGCTGAGCCTGCACGTCCGCCAACGGGAGAGGCCACAACAGTGAGAGGCCCGCATACCGCAAAAAAAAAAAAAAAAAAAAAAAAAAAAAATCTATGCTTACTAAGGTTTTTCTGCTGAATACATTTAAATTTGAAAGAGTAATTTTACATTCTTAAGTTCTCCAGTTCTCTTTTTTCCAGTTTGTAATTTTGGTAAAATATACAAGGTGACAGATAAATTCTGCTAACCTTTCTCCATCTTGATTTTTGCTAAGGCAGTCTGTCGCAGTGGAATCTGTGATTCTTTAGCCATATTTTCTGGACTCTGAGGTACAGCTTTGATAAAGAAATCTGCCACAGTCATCAGAAATTCCACACTGGCACAAACATACAGCTTGTCAAGAACAGCATCAATATGACTTCCATTCTTGTCTTGTGTGTAACTTATGTCAATCATAGAACTGTTGTTATCTTGGCCATTCTTCTTATCAATCATTCTGAAAAAATATATACATTCATTATTTTATTTCTGCTAAAAGAATTAAACAGATTAAAAATTTCCTATACATTTTAATAATTTTTCTTTCACCTTTCAGTTTCCAATCTGTGAATAGAAAACAGATCAGTGTTAACTCGAGTCTAATTAGCTAATCAGCAACCAAGACACGGTCTCCTAATCTCCACAGCAAGGTTCATGATAATAAGTAATTATAGAATATTTTATAATTATAATGCAATACTAGAAAAACAATGACTGCTGAAAGGAAGTTTGGCAATTAACAAAACACATTAATGTGGTCCCACAAAATTTAGAAGACAACCTCTTTATATTATTTTACAAAATAAAACCTCCCTGAAAGAATTTGTCTCCAAAGATCATCCTATACAACTGACTCCCAAATTATTCAATGTAATTCAAATCAGGCAGTGTTCATCAAGCGTCTGCAATGATATAATAATTCCCACACATCCTCATGTGCACTGCAAAGAGCAGGCTATGAAACAGAAGGATGGCCTTTATCACCCTTGCCTAGATTGCTACCCCAAGACATGAAATTTGCAAATCAGAAAAGCTGGTTGCATGATAGCACTCTTTCCTCATTTATTCATCTCTTAGAAAAACAAAGGGCTCAGAAGTATTCAATATATATTCAACGGGTCCAACTTCAAGTAGCAGAATAGTTTTTCTCCAAAAAACAAGGACAAAAATATTATGCATCTCATTATTTGTGAAAGGAATAAAAATATAATTAGGCTATTAAAGTTGCATGTTTCTCACTTTATAGTAGGGTGATATAAATTAATCTTTCAAAAATGAGTTGATAATGTGAAAATTAGGGATTTTTTTTTTTAACCCTGTAGGGTCTTTTTTTAAGTATAGTTGATCTACTATAACTTTTAAAGAAATTTCACAAAACTGTTTTAAAATATATAGACAAAATAAAACAAAAGAAAGATCCATAACTTTAAGGCTTTTTTGAAAAAAAGATTCTGCCTACTGTAAACAATTTAGAAAAATATATCACCAATCAACCACCCCATGTGGATTTAACTATTAAAATTCTTACAGTTTCTTAGTTCCCACATTTAAGACAATACTCTATTATTAAACTTCCTTTCATTCAAACTTTAAAGCAACTGAGCCTGAAATTAGCACTACTTCTTGATGCACTTCAAACTGAAATATGACCAAAGACGTCTTTTGATAATCCCAAGGAACAGAATCCTAAAAAAGATGATCAAAAGACCCCTTCTGACAATCCTAAGCTGAGCAATCAATGCCTGGTAGCAATGCCAAGTGCAATGTCAACCTTATATAATGTGCGGCAAATTCAGAGATGACAAACCTTGATGTTGCTCTCTCAATTCCTTCTCTGAGATCATCAAGCGTGCATGTCTTAAGTTTAATATTGACATTCATTGAGCCATCCTTAAACATCTTCCCTGAAGAGGCCATAAGATGTAGTCTGAGTTCACCAAGCCGGAAACTGTCATTATGAAATGAAAGTTTGGATTCCTGTGGTATATTTTTCAAGCAAAAGAATCAATTATCTTCAGGTGTTATGTAATTACTTTTAAACATATTTCTTAACTCAGAGGTTAAAAGCAAATCCAACGCAAGAGGGAAGAGATATGGGAACATATGTATATGTATAACTGATTCACTTTGTTATAAAGCAGAAACTAACACACCATTGTAAAGCAATTATACTCCAATAAAGATGTAAGAAAAAAAAAAAGCAAATCCATACCACAAATTTTTAAAGTATGGGTGTTAAAACTGGAACAAAGAATAATATGCATGTTTGTGACTGTATGTGCATATACAAATAAATATATATGTGTGGGTGCTGATCTTCAACAAGGGTTAATACATAAAAATTTCTAATTTACAATTCAATGCAAATTAAAAAAACCCCAGGAAACTGTCAATCAATTATGCTAACTTACAAATATTGGGTTGGCCAAAATGTTCGTTTGGTTAATGAATACATTGTTCAATAAACTTCTTGGTGAAAATGAAAAAGGTCTTTTATTTTTACTTAAAACCAAATGAACTTTTTGGCCAACCCAATATTTAATGAGCTCTTCTGTAAAACACTCTGTGAGAGGAACTAAAGGCTTTATGAGAAAGGATAAGGCATGGTAGGTGATCTCAGTGAGCTTATACTCTAATTGAAAAAATACAATAGAAATACATTACGAGGAACATCCCAAGGAGATGCTGTAAGTTGTAAATAATTAAAAAATTATATATCGTCACTTATTTATTCATACTTATATCTTCCCATATTCCACAAAGGATATTAAGTGATTAGGTAAAGAATATAAACAGCAAAAGCTCATAGGGTCAAAGAGATCATTGTGGGCTGGGAAAAATTCATGAAGAAGGTTGAGAACTAACTGAGCTTGAGAGACTGAGTGGAATGAGATAGGCTATGAGGGGTAGAAGACATTCTAGATGGGAAAAAAACATGAGCAAACAATTCAAGATGCTCTGAGGGCACAAGGTACACACTGGCATCTTAGGCTTAAATATTCCAATAAAAGAAAGGTAGGGAATGATGTCTGGAAAGAAATGTGGAGGTCTAATCGTGGTCCCAGATCCTAAGCCAAATATTTAAACTTTAAGGAAAAAGGACCTCAATCTTTATAACCAACCAAAAAAAAAACCCAAAAATTTGGGGAAGATGATCAGTTCAGTCATAATTGCTCACTACAGACCATGGCATTGATAAAAGGGTACTGGTGATGCACAATTCTTGGCACACTGGTTATAACTCCCTATCTTCTCTCACTCAAAAGAGTACAATGCATGTAAGTGGGTCAGAATGAAATTATTATTGGAAAACTTGGAATGCCTTTAATTTATAAAAATGTAAATAGTTCACAAACTTGTGATCTGTAACTATTAATAGAAATGACCAGTGACACGTCTACTGATCACAATATAATAGTGTTTGTGATATGGTTACTGATGTAGACAATTTGGAGCCAATGAATTTTTCTAATAAGTTAAAATTCACATAACATAACACTGAATGCTTTCTAAGTAGAATGGGAAGTTGTAAACGGCTACATAAGATTAATTGAGGAAACTGACTTGTGTCAATGTCTAGGATGCATGAAAGGAAAAGGAGCAACAAACAAGGAAGCCACTGCAGTACTGTGGAAGCTAAGAAGTTTCAAATAAAGCAGCAGTGAAAACTGCCAGGAAAGAACAAATGTTCACTCAAAGAAAAAAATGACAGTACTCTATCTAAATGAATAAAGAAGGTCTACAAAGAAGGAAGTAAAAGAAGACACAAAGATTCTAAGGCTGAGAAACCAGTAGAACGATAGTACCTTAACTGAAATGAAGAATCCATTTAACTGTTCATTTTCCATTACGTCATTTTCTGATCTTTTTCTTAACATTAAACATTAGAAATTAAGGCAGTCAACTCACACCAGTCAGAATGGCCAACGTTAAAATGTCTACAAATAACAAATGCTGGAGGGGGTGTGGAGAAAAGGGAACCCTCCTACACTGTTAGTGGGAATAGAAATTGGCGCAGCCACTATGGAAAACAGTATAGATGTTCCTCAAAAAACTAAAAATAGAGTTGCCATATGATCCAGCAATCCCACTCCTGGGCATATATTCAGACAAAAATGTAATTCGAAAAGATACATGCACCCCTATGTTCACAGCAGCACTATTCACAATAGCCAAGACAAGGAAACAACCTCAATGTCCATCAACAGATGAATGGATAAAGAAGACGTAGTACATGTATACAATGGAATACTCCTCAGCCATAAAAAGAAGGAAATAATGCCATTTGCAGCAACATGGATAGACCTGCAGATTACCATATTAAGCAAAGTAAGTCAGGAAGAGAAAGACAAATACCATACGATATCACTTATATGTGGAATCTAAAGTATGACACAAATGAACATATCTATGAAACACAAACAGACTCATAGATAAAGAGAACACACTTCTGGTTGTCAAGGGGGAGGGAAGGATTGGGAGTTTGGGATTAGCAGATGCAAACTATTATATACAGGATGGATAAACAACAAGGTCCTACTGTATAGCACAAGGAACTATATTCAATATCCTGTGATATACTATAATGGAAAAGAATATAAAAAAGAATATATATATGTATAACTGAATCACTTTGATACACAGCAGAAATTAACACAATACTGTAAATCATCTATACTTCAATAAAATTTGGAAAAAAAAATGAAATTAAGGCAGTCCATTGCACAAATGACAGACACTAGCCCAAGGCCCAACAATAACAATGTATGAATATTGTATAACGTTTAGAAAATATGAAACATAAGAAAACATATAAATGGACATAAACAACAGATATAATACTTACAATCAGTGCATATTATGGGTACCATATGTATGAGTATTATGAGATATTAATTGATATAATCAAAAACATTTATTAGAAGATACTACCTATATAATAAAAAAATAGCTTTCTAAAATATCAATTACACATTATGTGGTTCAAATCATAATGGCACTAGACCCTGGTTCCTCAATTCACTCATCAGTATCCTTAATATGTATCTACTACATATAAAATTTATTCAAGAGAAATATAATTAATGCTTATATATCATGGATAATCACGAATTTAAAAATAATCCTCTAAGGTTCCAAAGCCACTACTAAATTATTTTCCTTAGTTAAATATGCATATATATCTAGCTATGTAATAAAACTGTACATATAATTAATTACTCATATATAAAATTCTTCTCCTAGAGATAGGTTGTGTTTTAGTGCTGATATTACTTGGAAAAAAGTAAGAACTTTTCCTTGGCCTAGTAAGATTAAAAACACTGGGACTTCCCTGGTGGTCCAGTGGTAAAGAATCTGCCTTCCAATGCAGGGGAGGCAGGTTCGATCCCTGGTCGGGGAACTAAGATCCCACATGCCACGGGGCACCTAAGCCCACGCGCCTCAACTACTGAGCCCACACGCCTCAACGAAAGAGCCCGCATGCAGGGCTTCCCTGGTGGCGCAGTGGTTGAGAGTCCGCCTGCCGATGCAGGGGATATGGGTTTGTGCCCCGGTCCGGGAAGATGCCACATGCTGCGGAGCGGCTGGGCCCGTGAGCCATGGCCGCTGAGCCTGCACGTCCGGAGCCTGTGCTCCACAATGGGAGAGGTCACAACAGTGAGAGGCCCGTGTACCGCAAAAAAAAAAAAAAAGAGCGAGCCCGCATGCCGCAAACTACAGAGCCCATGCGCTCTGGACCCCGTGTGCCACAACTACAGAGCCCACGTTCCCTGGAGCCTGTGTGCCACAACTAGAGAAGAGAAAACCCCCATACCACAACTAGAGAGAAGCCTACGCGCTAAAAGAGCCCGTGTGCTGCAACAAAAAGATCCTGCATGCCACAACGAAGACCCGACACAGCCAAAAATAAAAATAAACAAATAAAATAAATATTTAAAAAAATAAAAACACTACAAAATGAAAGCAGAAAGCAAGATCAAATACATATTCTCTAAGCCAAATAGAATTTAATAGACATAAATTTTGAGAAGAAAAGTCACATAAAAAAATGTGGGCTTCCCTGGTGGCGCAGTGGTTGAGAGTCCGCCTGCCGATGCAGGGGACGCGGGTTCGTGCCCCGGTCTGGGAAGATCCCACGTGCCGCGAAGCGGCTGGGACCGTGAGCCACGGCCACTGAGCCTGTGCGTCCAGAGCCTGTGCTTTGCAACGGGAGAGGCCACAACAGTGAGAGGCCCGCATACCACAAAAAAAAAAAAAGAAAGAAAAAAATGACAACATTCTAAAATTGAATATCAAGAGCTAAAGACATATTCCTAGATGCAGACATTAACTACATACCTGGTGGGGATCACTGTTATAAAGTATAATAGAAAGAGATTCAAAGTGAAAGTCAAACTGGAGAGTGACATTCTGGTCCAAAGAAAGCTTTGAGTCTGTCCCATCTTCTTGTTCTGAGGGTTCAAACATAAATATGAAAATTAAAAAGCTTTTAAGTATGTATATGATTTTATACATATTTTAAAAGCTAAGATTCTAAATTTATATCATATTTTCAAGGATTCTTTAAATCATTATGAGACAATTAACAAAAATGGCATGTATTCCATATATATTTAATACAAGGCAAAGTGATAGAGCCAGACTATCTACATTAAAAATAAAAAGAGAGGGGCTTCCCTGGTGGTGCAGTGGTTGAGAGTCTGCCTGCCGATGCAGGGGACACGGGTTCGTGCCCCGGTCCGGGAAGATCCCACATGCCGTGGAGCGGCTGGGCCCGTGAGCCATGGCCGCTGAGCCTGCGCGTCCGGAGCCTGTGCTCCGCAACGGGAGAGGCCACAGCAGTGAGAGGCCCGCGTACCGCAAAAAATATATATATAAATAAAAAAATTAAAATAAAGAGAGAGGGCCTTGCAAAGAGTATCGAGACAACTTTTTTTAAAAAGCCCATCCAGAGCAAGACTACTTCATTATAGTTTATAATTATCAAAGCATTTCACATAACTGGTTACAAGCCATTCTCAAGAGATTATGAAATTGGAGGTAGAGAAAAGTAAAATACTTTGTCCTACAACAGACAGCCAGTCAGTAAAAGATCTTCTGCTAGTGTAGTTCACTCTCACTATCTTTAATTACCTATATCACCCAATCCATTACCTTTACAAGAAGAACAGAATGTAATTCAAAAGCAGAGTCGAGGAGAGCTCAAATATAATTTGGGACAGAGAGCCTTCAGAATTCTGAGGTGAAAGAGACTTCGACAAATAATTCAGTCTCTCCCCTCATCTTTAGGCAGAAACTTTTTAGACAAAGAACAATACATATTGCTTTCAATCACTCTTACAAAGTGATTCTGCAATCTCTTTTGGAGATTGATTCTATTCTTTTGGTCACTTATAGAAAAGTCTATTCTTACTGTACAAGTTACTGGAAGAGCAAACACCGCAAAACTTTAACCAGATAAAGGCTTCTCCAAGTTGGAAAGCTCTAGGGTTTTTTCCTTTACCTTTCCTGAAAATAATTTACATTCCAATCTTCATCATCTTTGTAGCTTTTCCATCTGAACTCACAAGTTTTCCCAAGTACCACATTAACTGTATAGCCTGAACCAGAGACACGAATTGACCACAGCTGAACATAACGAGATCCTTAATCACATAAAGCTTGCCTGCTACAGTTTATTCATGTGTACATAGTTCCTGTCTAACGGGAGCTACAGCCTACTTATCTAGCATTTGTCTATACAGTGGCATGAACGTAACCTGGGAGAAGATGCTGACCTCACTAAACTCATGTAGTACTCATAACTATCCTGAACGAAAAACCTTATTTTTCACACTGCTCTAGTCATTTGTTTTGTGATTTCAAAACACACCAGACCTAACTATAGGTGAAGCAGTGCTGGTACAGTGTTATTAACTGGCGGTTTTACCGACTGTTGTCATAAGTAACAGCTGATGACCTGAGCATTATAAAAGCACAGCAGTCTGGGGCCATTTATTATATGGAAAAGGAACACTTCATCTCTTTTTAGCCATGGAAATATTAACCTATTCACAGTCTAAAATAAAACATATGATATTCACATAACGATTTTAAATGATGAAAAGAGTGCAATTATAAAATTATTCTATGTAATTGTTCAAGAAAGCAAAAGGAAACCTTATATTTTAGAAAAATTATCTTTTAAAAATGGCTGAATTTGAAAGGTTCAGAGCTTTTGAAAGATTCAATTTTAATAATCTGGGAAACTCCCTTATGTATCTGACTATCACACTCCCCAGTGAAGCCAGATAAGTAATGCTGTTACTAAACAAGAATACCTTCCTTTTTTATGGACCAGTCATCTGAGTATGACACCAAGGTCCTTTTCTCTCAATTAGTTTGGGACCTTACTATGCTACATGCCTACTTTGCTTTTTCTCAAAGTACACCCCTTCAGTGTCCCTTGAATTGGACAAATTCACCTTTCACAAATACAGGGCAAATATGCATCATGCAGGCGATAAGAGGTGGGCCCTCCATTTAGAGCAATGAGCCTATCTCCTTCCCCTGGGAGCTTCAAGGCAGCCCCAGCTGATTTTCCACAGTAAATAATACAATGCTGGATCATTCACACCACATTATGCTGGACAACTAAAGACAACACTAAATATGGCATTAATACTGATTTTTCTCTATAATCAAAGCAAAAATCTCCATCAATTTATACCTTTGAGGTGGTCAGGTCTACTGGAAACGTCTTTTCTTACTCTTATAGCCTCCTGGGTAGACTGTGTAGGGTTTGGCTGTGAAGAAGCTTCTCCAAGATTCTCTACCAAAATTTTCATTAAAACTGTTAAGTCATCTTTACTGAGAGCAACCTAGAAAGCAACAACAGGCTGTTGTTAATACAAAGTAATAAAAAATGCAAAATATAGTACCTATGTCTTAATTTATGGTCCCTCAAATTAACTAATTGTACATCTAACTAAAAAAAAAAAAAAAAAAAAAAAAAGCAAGTTGTGACCATGAATACCAGGATAAAAGTATTTCATCTTGTACAGTATTAGACATTACTCCTGTGTGTAAACACGCATCTGCCTCCACTCATATCCAAGCCCCTGCTTCCGGTACTCCCTTCTTCCTGCCTTAATCGCTACTATCTATCTTGTCCTGTTCCTGGACCTGTGTCCCTCTCCCTTCTCCCTAGTTCCTCATCTCCATTCTGCTTCTCTCTCTTTACATCCACTACTGGATTTTTCCTCCACATTATTTACTCTCCTCCAAACTCAATACCGGAAGAATGCTGTTCAGTTTCCAGTCTCTACCAAGAAGAAAAAAGATGCTCTCCTGCAATGCAGCTTTTTTTTTTAGATTTATTTATTTTTGGCTGCATTGGGTCTTCTTTGCTGCGCACGGGCCTTCCCTAGTTGGGGTGAGCAGAGGCTACTCTTCATCGCGGTGCGTGGGCTTCTCATTGCGGTGGCTTCTCTTGTTGCAGAGCACCAGCTCCAGGCGCACAGGCTTCAGTGGTTGCAGCTCACAGGCTCTAGAGTGCAGGCTCAGTAGTTGTGGCACACGGGCTTAGTTGCTCCGCGGCATGTGGGATCTTCCCGGACCAGGGCTTGAACCCGTGTCCCCTGTATTGGCAGGCAGACTCTTAACCACTGTGCCACCAGGGAAGTCCCTAACTCAAGTTTCTTAATCTTTAAAATAGGAATAATATCATCTACCTCATGGGTGGCTGCATAACAACATGAAGCTGCTAGAACAAACAAAGATGCTACTGGCTGCTAAGATCCATTAAACCTTTTAATCCTTCCATCTCTTGTACACTTCCCCTACACATAGAGTGGTCCAAAAGGCCTTTTTCAAGTACCTAAACACAAATTCACACAGACACATTCATAGCACCTTTTCTTCTGAACATCAGAGTACCCTATGTCCCCCAAATTAGGTCCCTATCACCAAGGAAATTGCCTGATTCCCAGCCTAAATGAAACTGGGGAGATATTTTAGCAAGAGACAATGACCAGGGATTTCTTATTTGCTCCAAGCCCTAGTCCTTAGATAACAGATGTCACTTTAACTCCCTAGGACTTCTTTGTATATTCATTCCCACCTGTGACACCAACCAAGATATCACAGCTGCCTGAAGAACAGCTAACTTCACCACCTCCTAATATTTGAAAAGGATCAAATATTAGCTCTGAGAGCTAATCTTAGCAAGGGAGAATTTAAGAGAACAGTCTCATATTCCAGAATAGAAAAGTCTCTATCAATACCCTGAACAGATGTTCTTCTTCATATATCATATCTACTCATACTACAGATAGGGATCTTTCATTCCTACAACAAACTTCAATTTTAACATCTTCCCTAGTAGGACTCTGCTCCTTTGACCCTTCTTGTTTAAGCTTAGAACTAACTCTGAAATAATCACAGACATCAAAAACCACTAAACTACTAAATTTTTATTTGTCTTTCACACATTCTGTTTAGCCACTCCCTCCCTTTCCCTATCCCCTACTGTTTGGCTTCAACAGTTTCACCCACAGGCGCACTAGAACCGTAAGATTCCTACACTTCCATGACCATCTTCGACCAGTATCATCTCTTCCTGTGAGCCTACATATGACCTTCTAACTACAGTACTAAAAATATTGCTGTTTCCTTGGTGCTTTGTGACCACCTTGGGGGGGGGGATAGGGAAGGTGGGAGGGAGACACAAGAGGGAGGAGATAGGGGGATGTATGTATATGTATAGCTGATTTACTTTGTTATAAAGCAGAAACTAACACAGCATTGTAAAGCAATTATACTCCAATAAAGATGTTAAAAAAAGTATTGCTGTTTATATGCTTACCAAATAAACATATTCACCTATTGAAAATGTCCACTTTTCTATAAAAGAGTGCTTCTATACATTAAAAATACTACTAAGGTGCTTTGAATGTGGTATCTAAATATCACTTTACCGTGTCTTATAATTTAACTGCCTTAAAACTTTAATAGAATTTTCTAAAATTACTAATAATATTAGTAATATTTTCTGTAGACTCCATAGCTTCTAACCTCAGAGTTCTTGCTTGGTTTTACCAAACATCCAATTAATGTGAAATAAAGAAAAGTGTGGGAAACTAGGATAACTTCATTTCCAGTTAACAAAGCATTCCCTTTAAATGTATTATCACTTCTGATGTCCACTTGAACTACACTGTGATCAATGATAAAAGCCTATCTAGCAATTTTCATGTATTTTATACATATACTTACCTGCATAGGTTTTAGTTTTCCTTTTATCTCCATCCCTGGAATTTTCACATACCATGATGCTGCTAAATTTCGCTGTATGGATAAAAGCATGTTGACTGGTTTTAAAATTTCAATGTCATGCTGTGGTAAGCCAGCCTGCAAAATTGTTCTGAAAGATAAATAAGAATTTATTTTACATTTCTAAAATCTACATTTTAAAATGAAGACTATCATACTGTGTAACAGTTTCCACGGAGCATTTTTCTAAACACTAAAGGCTGCTATCAGAGTTCTTTTAGAACACGTTTCTTTTCACAAATCAATCTGCATCAGAATAATTCAAGTTTATATGCAGAGCTATGTAAAACAAACCCTATGTAATGCTGATTTCAAAGAGACAAATTTCATGAAGTATGACTATTGCACTATTTACTATCTTTCACAAGGATATTTAATAGCAACTAGTCCAACGTCATACAAACAAATGTTACATCCTCCTAAAATTGGAGGACAAAGAAAGTGATACTCTACTTAGCCCTTAGGTTTATGTTATTAATACTTCTCCAAACTCAAAGGGAAAAACTCACCAAACCTAGAAGTTAAACAAGCATATTATAACAGTCATATCTAGCCTGCCTGCCAACAAACATTTGAACCACCAAATAAGTTACTCTTGTCATTCAACAGAGCGAACACTTTCCCATTTGGATTTGATAATCCATTAGATATCTTACTGAGAATTCCTAAATGTGACAAGGTTTGGAAATGAGAAATAAATCTTAAATTTTATTACATTTTAAGAAGCCTTTGTCTCTGTACAGAAATGAAAATAGGTACGTGCAGAGAAAATAAATAAAAATAAATCTAAATTAAGTATTATTGAGTAAACTATAATTTTATAATAGGAAATTTTTATAAAGTGAAAAAAAAACACATTATAAATTTAGTAAGACAAAATGTAGATTCTATGAGATCCACCATTATAAACCACTAACCAAAAACCAACAGTCAACGTTTCATAATTAGAAGAAATAAGGAATAAGAATCATAAATCACTAGAGTGTTTTACCCCTGGCAAAGATTTTATGAAAATTCTATTTCTAGTAAGTAATTTGCCATTGGATTATATATTTATACCTGGACAGCTTCAGCTGAGTGAGTTGGATGTTCATTTTATCAATGACTGGGGGAAGAGAATACTGTTCCACAGAAACTACACTAAATTGGTTTTCAACTTTGATTAAACCCAGATCTGCTATAACAGCATTAGGCGATACTGAAGACTGAGGAATGATAATAACTGGTGCTTTCAAATTGATATCCATCAAAAGGCGGAAGCTCTTTTCAGCCAAGTCTTTCATGCTGGAAGCAGCTCTTTCTGCAGCCTGGACTGTAGCTGTGCTCAAAGCTTCTTTGGCAGTTTGAAAATTGTTGAGGAAGTTCTGTTGGAAAATACTGATATTTAGAGTTCCCCCAAAACAGGATTTATTTTTAAAAGGAAAAACTTTAAAAAAGAAAAACTGAATAAAAGAGGTGATATAAAAGAAACATTATTTATGACTGTGTACATGGAGTAAAGTCTAGAAAGATACACTCTGTGATAATTAACAAGTGGAAGAAAGAATCCTTTAACTTTCACTCTATGTATTTCAGAATTATTTGTTTTTTGACAAATTTTGGTAACAATACTTTTTAAAATATCCCTTTTACTCATGAATGTTGTCATCTTAATTCAAATTTAAATAAAAAGACAAAGGAGAACTCTTTACATCTCCCAAAGTTGCTTTAATTCTGTACCTCTAGGTCATAGGAATAAAGTCTATTAGTTTTAGTCCTTAGTTTTAGAAACTAAGGTTTTGCCCGCTTATTTCTAAAGGTTATTTTCTTAAGTGTACTCTAACATGAGCAAAGGTGCTGAAGTGTTTACAATCTTGCAATCATTAATAAGAGTCAAAAATTCTTTATTTAGAGTGAGATCTTTCACCTCAATTTCAACTAAAAGCAGAAAGATTTTTCCCAATGGAGAAAAGAACTGGAAGCAATATTCTTCCATTAATAATGTAAATGGTTTATTTAGTTTATTAAACTAACACCCCTCCAAATAAATTACTTTCCAGAAAAATAAAACATGATGGTTTAGGTAGAAATCCATAACTTAAAAGCTTTGATTAACAGCCCTGCTAAGAGGCATAGGCAAATTAAACTCTTCAGCCCATGACACTTACATGGAAATAAATAATTAAAAGAATTTTATGGCCTTGATCATAATTATAATCAAAAGCTGTAAGCTCCAGTATTAGTCCTTCAAATGCCTGATGACCTCCTTAAAAGATTCTTTTCGCTAAGTACCTTTTAAGGGTCTCTCATAAAACAAATAACACTGAAAAGCCTAATTAAAACATCAGAAAGTACTTTCAAAATATATAACTATGGAAATGTTAAAGAATGATCATTCAAAGGTTCAAAACAATGATAATAAAAATTCATTTAGTTATCCATGATGTATTTCCTTAATTGTAATATTCTATTCAGCAATTGGGACTTTATCACACAGCCCCATTAGTAAAGATTTTGACTACCTAGGTTCAGATGTATAGGCAAAGATACTTAGGTGTCAATAAGAAATAAATATATTTAAAAAATAAACTTACCAGAAGAGACATGAAGAATTTATGAACATAAACAATTTGAATACAACCCACTTTGAGAGTAAGTTTGCCATCTACTTTAGACATATCAGCATAGGCCTTTCCTTCTGTGGCGTCTGGATAAAGAGTCATTTGGAACCTAAAGACTTCATCTCCCAAAATAGAGACAGCCTAAAAGTATTAAATTAACTGGTTATTATATCAAAAGAGCTGTATCACTGTATTATAAATAAGTTTCCTTATTACAGAACCCTTGATATATAAAGAAGCGTCACAAATTCAACCTTCAACAAATTAAAAACATTTAACTTGACAATAACTTTTTCCTATATCTATAAAAAAAGTTTTATCAATGGAGATATCATCACTTAATTGGTTAGAAATAACTTACAAATCACTTAGTCTATACACACTGTGAAAGCAGATGATGACCATATTCATGCTTACTCCCTAACAAAATGCCTGAACAAATGATTAAAGGCAACTCAAGCCCCCCCCCAAAAAAATAAATTTCAATATAGAAACGTATCTTTTAATTACCTTTTTGTGAATGGAAGTCGAATCAACATTCATAACTATGATATCCTTAAGTCTGGCAAACATGTCGGTCTGCTTTGGCCTCACAGAAATAGAGGCATCCATTCCTGTGGGAAACACAACACTTTTCACCTAATCCAAGTGAACTAATTTAGTGGTTTTTAATTCAATAATATACTACCAAGATAGAGAATAGATAAAAATTACTCACTATTAGACATATTAAAGGTAACAACTTCTTTTTTTTTTTTTTTTTGGGCCACACCAAGTGGCATGTGGGAATGTGGGATCTTAGTTCCCCGACTAGGGATACAACTCATGCCCCTTGCACTGGAAGTGCAAAGTCTTAACCACTGGACCACCAGGGAAGTCCCAAAGGTAACTACTTCTATGTATGAGATACCTAAGAAAGACTATAATATCTTTAAGTTCTAGAAGCATCTCATACATAAACTTTGTGGAAATTTTAAAACAAAAGAAATCAAATGTCAAAGAAAATTAATCACAGATCTCCAAACACAAGTATCCTGTGCATTATTAGTAAGATCAGAATCGGTCATTTATGGTGACACCTAACATTTGTTAAACAGTTATTTTACAAACATTATATAATGAAACTATTACTCTGAAAATTAAAGAATTGGAATTATAATTAAATATAATTTGATGAATAAATACTATTCTTTCTACAGTAAACTGTATCTAAAACACAATCTTTTAACATTTCTCTCCAAAAAAATATTTGTCATTCTCATAATTTCTAAAGGAATGATTTCTAAAACCACTCCTCAGAGTGAATGAGAGAATGCCTACAGCTAAGCCCCAAGAATGAACCTAAATCATTACCATGCTATGCATAAACAGATACTCAGTAACATTTGTTGAATGGAACTGATTTTCTAACCCCTTGTTAACTGCTTATTATGTACATACCAGGCACTTTTCTTAATACATGTAAATTTGTAAACTTAATCCTCATAACAATCCCATGAATAATTACTATAACTATCTCCATTTTACAGAAGAGGGAACTCAGGCACGGAAACATTAATTAATTTGCTCAAGGTCAGCCAGTAAGTGTTAGAGCCAAAATTTGAACCTTGGCAGGCTGGCTCCAGAACCCATGGTATAATATGAACTCATCTTTATATGAGGCTGATGATGAGTAAAGCTTACAAAATTTCTTTTAGAAACTTCTCTTCCTGATGCTATATAAGCACAAAAGACAAGGGAAACAGGATAATGACATTTTCTTTACTCAGTGAGATGTTATAATATTCATTTCTCAGTTTAAAGTTATATTATTCTGAAAATGCAAACAGAACATGAGATTAAGCCTTAGACTTATTCTGAAAAATTTTTTAAACATAAAGAATGTCTCACATTAGTCATGAATCGTACCAAATTTACTTCTAACACTTCAAAGCACATCTTTGAGAAGTCTGCAAGAATCTTCAACATAAGTAAACCAAAAGACGACTCATGAGAAATCTACCGTGCAACAAGCTCATTCTTCCTGAAGGTCTATGTAAAGAAACAGAAATACCTACACCAAGAAAAAGTTACTTACCATGTATTCTAATATCTGCAATATTATACTTCTGATCACAGACAAAGACATTAAATGCATTTAATTCAGCTATGACCTTTAAATCAAACACATCATCTTGAGAAGTGTTGCTGGATACTGAAAAGTAATAGAATCCTAGTGATTAGCAAAGTGCAAAGATGATATAACATAAAATAATCCCAAAATCACTAAAATAAAAGTACATTTTATGAACTATGAAGAACCAAAAAGGTCTCCATTAAGATTACATATAATTAATATTATTTTTAAATGTCAATCAGACATAAGTAGCATATTTCCATCCAAATTAAAAATAAAGGCAACGTTTACTAGCACCTTGTAAGTATAATTTTGCTAGATGAAAACTTTACTATAATTTTTCTTGTGGGCAAAAAGGAAACCCCCTATATTAGAATTCTAAGATTCCATTAGAGCTAAATTTTGATTTGGAACTCCTTTTCATATCATATATTAGATCAAAGAAAAATATTTCATGAAAAATTGAAATAGTGATGACAGTAAAATATGTATTATTAACTATGACACATACATGTTATTAACTATAGAGACAACTTCCCTAGATTATATTATGTTTCTGCATGAAGAATCCTAAAAAAAGTTCTATAAGAGATGAACATAAAGGGCTAAAGTTAAGGAAAAACAAAAAATTATTTTATAACGTGTATTTGTGTCTGTGCACGTGTATAAAAATCACAATCAAATGGATTCTCTTAATCTATTTTAGTCTAGGTCCTGATTGATAAATTTAAGACATAATTTCCTAGAGATTTGTCTTGACTGGAGGAAACACTTTTTCCTATAAAACTGTAAAAGTATGGGGACATCAGTCCTTAATCACCGAGATGATAAAAGGGTTTTTTTTTTTCCTTTAAGATTTAAAGTAGCAAAATCAAACCATAAAAAATAGCTATTTGGCATAACTAGAAGAATTGTTTCTTTGGATTACTATTTTTTGTAGTTTATTGTGAGCTTAAACATTGCTTTTTCATTTATTCAACTGTGTGCATGTGCGTGTGTATGTATGTATATGTTATGTAAGTATTTCCGTGGATATTAATGTAACAAGTACATTAAAGATGAAGAAGGTAAAACTCTTTTACTCTAGTTTAATGCAAAAATACTGCTCTGCTCCCTGGTTAAAAAAAAAAATCTCATCCTTGTATCAGATCTAATATTACTAACAGTTTTCACTTTAAAGATGCCAGTAATATAGATATAATACAACTAGGTAATGGTCTGAAAATTAAATTACCAGATGTTAGATACTCACATCATATGACATGAAAGAAAAATAATTAAAATGATATTTGGCTTAAAAACAGGCACATGTTCACTCACGCTATACCACATCTAATATTTCACGGCACAAATTGTGGCATGTGCCCATATCTCTATGTGACTTAAATACAGTTTTGGTTAGAAACCAAAGTGAGTCTGTCTCTTCCATGAGATTGTTCCTTTTGTGCTTTGCAAAGCTGAAAACTGTTGAGCACCAGGTAGTTTTAACTGACTGACTGAAATGGGCCTTTGTTACTATGCATGATTGTGTTCATATTTTAATTACTTCCTTCCTCACTTTCACTGGAGTGAAGGTTACAGAGACATCAATGCAAAGTATATACAACTTTATTTTACATAAAAGCTAGGCAGTGAAATCAAATATAAATACGTGATAAATATTAAACACTTATTTAAAATCTCTCACTAAATTACTCTATTATACCATAGGGATAAAATCTGCTTTCTTTTGAAACCAACCTCATCTGTCAAAGCAGCTAAAACATTAAGGTGATAAACAGTTATCTTAGCTTGAAAATACATGTTATTATATGATTATTAAAGTTCAGACAGAAAGTATTAAACCATGACTCAAAAGTTAATACCAGTTTTGGCAATGATACTTCTGGACTCCCCCATCAGTGGCTTCAGCTCCAATTCCTTCTTAGAAGGTTCAGAGGATGGAAAAGCAGATGATAAAAAATCCATGAAGGACAGTAAAGCTTCCAAATGAAGAACTAAGTTTAAGGATGAAAATGAAACCTAAGATAATGAACAATTAGAGAGGCAGATTTCAGATATGGAAACATTTTTATGTCAAACCTCAACATATACAAGTAGCACAAGAGTAGTTCAACTAAGGACTTCTTTTTTGAGAAGGAACTCACTATTACTTTGTTAACCTTTACCAGACAATAAACCAACACTGCCCACTCCCACACCCAACAATAATTCTAACCTCAATGGAACTTGATAGGCTTTAAGTAAAGATACAAGAAGTATTATCAGCCTTAGGTTGGTCGGTCCCCTTACAGATGGTCCCAAGACAGACTATGCATGCTCAAATGGATGGTGACCAATGTCTGTACTGAGCCATACTTTTAGCCTTACCCTTAATTTTTTCCTAATCCTAAAGCCAATTCATTCAAATGCTTAATGCTTCCATCAACACTATGCCAAATAACCATAGAGAACAAAATTTCCTTAAAAAATATTTCATTTGTGTACAACAAGGAATCATTAATTTATATCTGGGAAACAAGGAGTCTTTTAGGAAGTCAAATCAACTTTTGTAATAACTTTATTTCAACTCTCCATCCATTTCTTTTATCTACAAAATTAAACCTATTATTATTACCACCCTTATTCTAATTTTAGGGCTCACAATCTCACAACTGAAGATGGCTTTGAAGCTAGATTTAATCATTACTATAATCTAACCTTATAGTGAATTAGAAAAGATTTACCTGAAGTCTTTGTTTGGTACTGTCATGGATGGTTTTAAATTCTGGTCCATCACTGTCCGCCTACAAATAATGGAGGATAAAGCCACTGGGTTGCAAACACTAAAAATTCACACACTGAAAAAATATATATATATTCTTTACTTTGCAAAGTATGCTATGAAAACACTATAAACATATTTCTTAAAGGCAAAGAAGAACATGACAAAAACATGACCACATAAGCATTTCTTATATTCTACAGAAGCAAAAACCCGAACTCCTTATCCTACCTGGGAGGAAATGCTAAAGGTAGGGGAAACTGTCAGTGTAGCTAGATTATAATAGATTTTGCTTCAAATTACAATGGAACTTTGTATACATCTACTTATTCAAAAACATAGGATTAACTCAGAAGTTTACTGAAATTATCCAGGATTGTCAGATGCTTGCATAAATCACTATAATTAACCAGTTTTAGGATGAAAAATTTTAGGGGAGAAAACCAAGATATTATATACAGGGGGATGACATAATTTCATATATGCAAATATTAAAGAATCCTAGAAATGAAACTACCTTTTTCAATAACATTTTCAGAAGGGGTTCATCTGTTACATTAGAAGAGTTAATAATGTGAAGAGGTTCTCCTTTAGAGTCTAAAAGAGAAAAAAGAGAGGCTAGATTCATTATTAAGTCGTTTAGACATTTCAAATGTATTTAAAAATAGACCAGCCAGTTACACAAATATATGTTTGTCAAAACTAAGAGTTGTGTGCTAAAAAGGCTGAATTTACTGTATATAAATCGTATCTCAATAAAGCTGGCTTTGAAAAAAAAATTAAAGAAACTCCAAAAAACACAAAAAAACCAGCACTGGCCAATTATAAACGCTATAACATTTGGTACTACTGGTATTACTTATTTGAACAAATCATAATAAAGGACAAAGCTATAAAATACTTAAACTAGTGATTATTCTCAATACAAGTTTGCTTTACTTAAAGTTACCCCACAGAGTTCCTATAACTTTAAACACCCATACCACCTTTAAAAGTTGGCTTGGTGCAATTTAGAAAGTGAATTTGAAAGGCTGAAGAGACTACAAGGTGATGTTAAATTTTTCCTCTATATATTTCTGGGTTGTTTAATTTTTATTTTTCACAAGTATATATTAATGTCATTAAACACAAATAAAAAACTTATGTAATTTTAAAATAAATAAAAAACCAAAGAAAAAAAGTTACTTCCTAGTAAATTAACTCACCTTTCAAAAAGGGTCCCTGGGCTCTATACCTGGGTATTGTTCTCAGAGCACAGTTATAATGTTATGTTGCTTTTCATTAAGTACTGAAGTGTTATGTACTGAAGACATATGCCTCATTTTTCTTTTAGATATATTCTACTTTCTGCTAAATATTTAGATATAGACTTACTTTATGATAAATAACTACATAAAGAATTTTAACTATCAAATTACTTCATATTAATGTAATAAATTTAAACTAAATAATTATGGTGACACTAATAAATATGCTTCATGTTGATAAAAAGGTAGTGACCATCTGCCTATTACATGCACAATTTACAGAGACTATACTTCACACTTACCAGTGAACTCAAAGCATTGCATACTAATTTTTTTTAGATAAGCTTCAGCAGTCAGGTCGTAGGCTTTAACTCTAGCTTCCAGTCCAAGCTGCAGGACATTTAGTTCACATAAAGGCCTTCCTCTCTTTTCTGCTTTTTCCATCAAAGTAATCACGACCTAGAAAAAGGTACCATTATTACCACAAACTATTTCACTAATATACACTGAAGTTAATAATCATCCGGAATGATATTATCAAAATATTCACACAGCGTAAAGATGTTCACTTCTATTTGTGCCTGGAAATTACCTAGGGTTATTTACTTTGGAAGGCCCACTTACTTGTTCAGACTTTTAAAGCACTGTCACTGTATTTTAATGGATTTCAAGATAGTTATGAAAAAAAAAAGTTGTTCTGCCTAATTCCCGGAAGTCCTAGTCTGATGGATGGTGTCAGACTAGATCTGAAAGCAGTCAATTTTTAAACTACTCCTAAGGCAAGGTTTCTCAACCTTGGCACCACTGACATCTGGGGCTGGATAATTCTTTCCAGTGGGAAGTAGTCCCATGCGCTGTAGGCTGTTTAGTGGCATCACTGGCCTCTACCCACTGGTTGCCAGTAGCCCACTCTCTCTCTGGATAGTGACAACCAAAAATGTCTTCAGACAATGCTAATTATCAGCTTGAGGGGAGGATGCAAATTGCTTCCCCCCACCCTAATCACTGTCCTAAGGGAAGGGAACTGTAATTATATGTATTACAAATAATATTAAAAAGGACTTACAGGTTTTATATGTACATATGTTAATGAAACCCATTTGCAAATAGAATTATTCATTTATCAATGTTTCAATTATCAAAGCCTAAAAATCTTCAATAACTGTAACATTAACCAGAAAAACAGCAGAGGTTTAGCATGAAGGAAGTTAGTTTCAAAACATGTATTTCAGATCAAAAAAGTAGCACTCATTTGTTTAAATGTTTATTATTTTTGACTCAAAGATAGAACATAACCTCTGCGTAGCTATTTAACAATGAAGGGATTTTGGAGAAAGTTCTTCTAAGTCCCTGTATCCGCGATGCTTTCCCACATACACACGTGTGTGCCTGTCCCTCTTTCTACCCTGTCCCAGCCCCTTTCCTAAACTCCTTTCCTCCGACTGTATCTTCTTCTTCTTTAAAAATTCAACTAAATCTCACTTCTTCCAGGTTATCTTCCCTGACTCTTTCAGACTGCTTAGATGCCCTCTTCCTACCATCACTGCCACAAGCTCCCTCGGCACATTTTTAATGGAAGTAATTAACAAAAATTTTAATTGTTTTCTTGTTTGAGTTCAGAGTTTATGTCTTTTACTTCTGTATCCTTAGCACTTAGTACATGCAATGAATATCTGTTATGTGTGTGAACACAGAAGAGGAAAATTCATTTAACCTTACCTTAAGAATCTGCATATGGAAAGCAGGTAATGGTAATATAACGTTTTTTAAATGTAGGCATATTGTGTTTTATTCTATTAATGGTTTCTAAAATTTGCAAAGAATTTCTCTGTCATTTTTCCCTTTCCTGCCTTCCCTATATAAAATCCAAAGCAGGCCACATTCCAACTGTCCTAAAATCATTTGAAAAGCCTGTTACAGGGCATATTACCATTTTCTCTGTAAATATTATATCCCCCAAATATAACTCATCTTTAGCAAACGCAAACTCACAAATTTTTAAACATTTCTACATACAAATTACAAACAGTCTTTGTAAGCTTTTTCTATCCATATCAATAATCTACAAGTTTACTTTATTAGAGGTAATTCCAAATATCCATTATTTATCCACCTCATTTTATAAAAACAGATGAAAATTACATACCTCTTTGATTTCAAATTTCAGCAGCATATTAATGATGTCTACAGATCTAATTTCTTCCACTCCAGCTGTTAAACTCTCTTGTGAAACATGCATATCTTTTTTTAATGTAGAGATTTCAAGTGGCTCTTTAGTTTCACCTAAAGATGTTTAAAAGAAATTCATTCACTTCTATTCACACATTTCTTACATGAATACTCAACAAGGACTTATACAAGTACTCTGGACTTGGTTCAGGCATTGAAAATCCACAAATCAGTCATACACAGCTCTAGCCCTTAGAAAGCTCATGGCTTAGTAGAAGAAACATATATACTTAAAATACAAACAAAATAAGAAGGCCCCACCTAGTCACATTAAATGGACAAATGTTAATAGTCTCTAGATAAAGTATGTAGAAAGCACAGAACTAAGCATGACACTGTCATGAGAAGGTCAAGAAAGTCTTAATAGGAGAGTTATAATTCAAGTAGAACTGAAGGAGCTCCTCACACAGAGAAGAATAAAATAAGAGGTAGTAGAAAACCACAGAGAGAGAACACATCAGGATAGGTTTTGCAAACAGAATGGAGTTTGATATGGTTACATCATAAGGAGGATAATAAGAGCTAAGGCTTGATATGAAAGAAGCGGGGGGAGGGGGAGTTAAAGCCTCTTACGCCATACCAAGAATCAAAAGTAAAACCATATGAATATGACCCTGTTGTCCTGAAATTCACGCATCCTGAAATGCAGTAAAATTGCTTTCTAAACTGTAATACACAACACTAATAATAGCTATCACTTGCAAAGTACTTAATCTCTGTGTTGGATGTTGTGCTAACAGACATTCACAGACTATCTCATTTAACTCTTATAACAACACTTTAAGGTAAAACCTTTACATTGTCCTTATTTCACATATGAGCAAATTGTGGTCCAGACAGATTCAGTACCTTGTCTAGTGTTTTCCATATGGAAAACCACTGCTGTTAATTATTACCTTTGAGAAAGCAATGCATAGGGCAAGGTTTCTTAACTATCACCTTATTTCAGCGCTGTTCCAAACATAATGTGATTGAGGGAAAATAATTCTACCAAATATTTTGCTTCTAGAAAACAATTCCTGGAACAGGCAAAGATTTCTTAAATAGGAAATAAAAAGCACTGATCATTTTTTAAAATTGTGTATTAGAATTCATTAAAATTAACTAATTCTATTAAAAGAAAACCTATTAAGAGAGTGAAAAGGTAAAGCACAGATAGGGAGTAGATATTTCTACACATACACTAACATGTATACATATAACCAGCAAAGGGCTCCTAACCAGAATGAATAAACAACTCCTATACACCAATTAGAAAAAAGACCATATCTCAGTAAAAATAATGGTCAACAGACTTGAATGATCATGTCATAAAAGAGGACATCCAAATGGCATATGAAAAGGTTTTTAATTTCATTAGTTACCAGGGAACAAATAAAAAACATAGAGATACTACTATATAACCACCAGGATGGCTACATTTTACAAGACTGAGGATAGCAAGTACTGGTGAGAATGTGAAACAACTGGAACTCTCATACATTGCTAGTAGGAAAGTAAACTGGTTCAACCACTTGGAAAACTGTTCAATATAGCCTGGCGTAAGTTACTGAAGCGAAATGTAAGCTAACATATGACCCGGTAATTCTACTCCTAGCTATATGTCCAAAAGAAAACAGTATATAAGTGTGCCTAAAGACTACAATGACATTCATAGCAATTTTACTCATGACAGTCAAATACTGGAAACAGGAATAAAAAGAACAAACTAGCGCTATAGACATCAACATGGATGAATCCCACAAAATGTTGAAAGAAGCCAAGGGATCCGCGCGTGGCAGCGCTGCAGCCGCACAGCTCTCTGCTGAGCCCCAGAAAGGCCGCGCCGACCCCGCCGCGCTCGTGGTCACGCTGCTCCCCTCGCCGCGAGGGGGGAGATGGCTCGGGGCGGCGTGGGTGCCTACCGCCCTCCGAGGGGGCCGTGGGGACGGGGCGTGGGGGCTCTGCCCCCGGCCCGTGCCCACCCCCCCACCCCGCCGGAAGCCGCGTGCGGCCCTCAAGCCCCGGACCCTGAGGTCGTCACGCGAAGCTCCGAAAACCCCGGCAAGGCTCTGCGGAGGCACGAGCTCGGGCCCGCTCTCACGGAGGTACAAATGATGCAAAATGGATACCTCGCCCCAGAGACAGATGAAGATGATCTTTAGTCTAGCTATAATGACTACAATCCAACCTATGATACCGAGGAACTGGAGAATGACACAGCTTTTCAGCAAGGTGTGAGAACTAGTCATGGCAGAAGACCTCCCGTAACTGCTAAAATACCAAGCACAGCGGTTGCTAGACCTGTAGCTACTGGGTATGGGTCCAAGACATCCCTGGCATCAGCAGTGGGAAGACCAATGCAGGGGCTCTTCAGGATGGAGTTACTAGACCCATGACAGCAGTGAGGGCAGCTAGTTTTACCAAAGCAGCTTTGAGAGGCTCTGCATTCGACCCCCTCGGTCAGTCGTGGGGCCCTGCACCGCCCCTGGAGGCCAGGAACGAAGACAGCCGAGAAGAAAAGATGAGACAAGTGGAGAAGAAAGTAAATGAGTCAGTAGAAGAAAGCTGTATTGCTAACTGTCGTGGAGACTTAAAATTGGCCTTAGAAAAGGCAAAAGATGCAGGAAGAAAAGAGAGAGTCCTGGTGAAACAAGGAGAACAAGTTACAAGTCCAGAAAACATCAATTTGGATTTAACTTAATCAGTTCTTTTCAACTTGGCCAGTCAATATTCAGCTAATGAAATGTATGCTGAAGCACCAAACACCTATCAAGTTATAGTGAAAAATACGATGTTTAGCAATGCAGGACGGTTGTAAGTGAATATGGGAAATATTTATTTAAAGCAAAGAAATTATTCCAAAGCCATTAAATTCTACCAAATAGCCTTAGACCAAATTCCAAGTGTCCATAAAGAAATGAGGATTAAAATTATGTAGAACATTGGAGTTAACATTTATTAAAACTGGGCAGGGCTTCCCTGGTGGCGCAGTGGTTGAGAGTCCACCTGCCGATGCAGGGGACACGGGTTCGTGTCCCAGTCCGGGAGGATCCCACATGCCGCAGAGCGGCTGGGCCTGTGGGCCATGGCCGCTGAGCCTGCGCATCCAGAGCCTGTGCTCTGCAGCGGGAGAGGCCACGGTAGTGAGAGGCTCACGTACCGCAAAAAAAAACACACACACAAAAACCTGGGCAGTATTCAGATGCCATTAATTTATTTGAGCACATAATGAGTATGGCACCAGATCTGAAGGCAGGCTTCAACCTAATTCTTAGTTACTTTGCTGTTGGAGATCGAGAAAAAAAGAAGGCATTCCAAAACTTGATTGCTGTTCCATTAGAAACTGATGAAGATGATAAATACATTTTACCAAGTGATGACCCACATACTAATTTAGTGATTGAATCTATAAAAAATGATCATCTAAGGCAAATGGAATGTGAAAGGAAAGACATGGCAGAAAAATACATCATGACAGTTGCAAAACTCATTGCTCCTGTAACTGAAACATCTTTTGCTGTAGGTTATGATTGGTGTGTTGAAGTTGTGAAAGCTTCTCAGTATGTAGAGCTGGCAAATGATCTGGAAATAACGCAATTACATACCTGAGACAAAAGCATTTTAATCAAGCTGTAGAGACCTTTAAAATGTTTGAAAAAAAGGACAGTAGAGTGAAGAGTGCAGCTGCACCCAACCTCTCATTCCTGTATTATTTGGAAAATGAATTTGCAGAAGCCGGTAGCTATGCAGATTTAGCTGTGAACTCTGACAGATATAATCCGTCAGCTCTTACTCATAAAGGGAATACAGTTTTTGCAAATGGTGATTATGAGAAGGCAGCTGAATTCTAAAATGAGGCTCTAAGAAATGATTCTTCTTGTACTAAAGCACTTTATAATATTGGCCTTACCTATAAGAAGCTAAACCAGCTTGATGAAGCTTTGGACTGCTTCCTGAAACTTCACGCAATCCTAAGAGACAGCACCCAAGTCCTTTACCAGATAGCAAGTGTATACGAATCAATGGAAGATCCCAATCAAGCTAATGGTTAATGCAGCTGATGGTTAATGCAGCTGATCAGTGGTTGGTTATGGTTAATGGAATGGTTAATGGAATGGTTAATGCAGCTGATTAATGGTTAATGGTTAATGCAGCTGATCAGTGTTGTTCCAACTGACTCCAGAGCTTTGTCTAAACTGGGAGGATTATATGACACTGAGGGGGATAAATCCCAAGCATCCCAATATTACTATGAGTCATATAGGTATTTCCCGTCCAACACTGAAGTCAACAAGCGGTTCGCAGCCTATTACACTGAAACCCAGTTTTGTGAAAAAGCCATTCAGTACTTTGAAAGAGCTTCTCTTATACAGCCTACACAGGTGAAATGGCAGCTGATGGTAGCTAGTTGTTTTAGAAGAAGTGGTAACTACCAAAAAGCGTTAGATACTTACAAAGATATTCACAGAAATTTTCCAGAAAATGTTGAATGTCTATGTTTCTTGGTACATCTCTGCACAGATACTCGATTAAAAGAAGTTCAAGAATATGCAACAATACTCAAGAGATTGGAAAAAATGAAAGAAATCAGGGAACAGCGCATCAAGTCTGGCAGGGATGGCAGCGGGGGTCCCCATGGCAGGAGAGACAGGAGCGCTGGCAGTGACAGTGGCCAGAACTGTGGCTCTGGTAGCAGAGGCAAGCGGCTCAACGCCCAGCTCTGAGCCCTGCCTGGGACAGGTCTCAGAGCCTCATAATGAGAGCAGCAGTAACAAGGAGCTAGATGCCTCCTATGTGGATCCGCTTGGCCCGCAAATAGAAAGACCCAAAACCACAGCCAAAAAGAGAGTCAACGAGGAAGATTCTGCTGATGAACAGGAGATGATTTGCTTCCAGAATAATATATATTTTAATATATTATTTATTAAAGGAAAGAAATCACCTTACAAGAGAATACTCATGTTAAAGTTTGGATTAATTATCCAAATGGATAATTATGTTCTATGAGTATGCATTTAGATTTTGTTTCGCTTTTAATGGAATAAAAACGTGAAAATTAAAAAAAAAAGAAAGAAGCCAAAAATGAAAGTAAATTCTCTATGATTCCATTTATATGAAATTCAAAAAGAGGCAAAACTAATGCATGATATTACAAATCAGAATGGTACTTAATTCTGGGTGGATTCAGGGTCAGGGTGGGTGTTTGGTATTGATAGGTAAAGGCATAGGGAGAGCTCTAGGGTGCAGTGCTGGAAATGTTCTATATCTTAATCATGGTGATTACACTGGTGTAGCCATATATAAAAATCCACTGAATTGTACACTGAAGATTTGCACACTTTACTATATGTATTAACATACTGTAAAAAAGGTTTTTCCCCCCGGAAAAAAGCCTGTGCTCCGTGACGGGAGAGGCCACGGCAGTGACAGGCCCGCGTACCGCAAAAAATAAAAAAAAAAAAAGTCAGATCAAGTATGCTACATAGCCTAGTGCCAACTTAAAATGTTTTTTTCTCTATACATGCCAAGTTCAAAAATTTTTCCAGAATTCACCTTCTTTATGGCCTCCGCCTAACTCATGCAACTTAGAAATAACTGACTTTACTCAACTTAAAAGCAAACTATGGTTTTATTCAATAGCATCTTATTTGTTTTCTTGGTAATACAAATCGCAATTTGTAAATATATGTTTGTTTACTTCATTTTTATTGTTTGTCTCCCCTACAAAATTGTAAAAAGACTTTTATTACACCACCTACTGTCAACCTCTTACCTGTCTCTTGCACTCTTGGTTTCACTTTACTCAAGTCTTCAGTAGCCTCACCAAGATTTTCTGCTAGTATTCGAAATAAAAGATTAAGATCTTCTTGATTTAGATTAACCTGTGAAATATGATGTTCCAAGAAAAGATAAAGATATTTCATTTTAAAATGAAACAATTTTAATATGGAAAACAAATCCTTAGTAACAAAACACTAAGGACAGGATACTCTTAACATTGACTAAAAAATTATATAATCACTGTACACTCAAGTATTCCACTACTTATGTTAAAAATTTCATTTTCAAATATAAGACAGTGTTTGGAGAAAAACAATGTGATTTACAAGTCAATATTAGTTTCATCTACTTAACCAATATGACCCTTAGTGAAAGTTAATAATTATTAAAGAAATCAGATCACTTTTTTTAATAAGTGACTTTCAGAACACACATAAATTCTACTTTTTAAACAATAACAATTTCAACGTAATAAAAATGCCACCTTCAATATGAAAAATCGGCATTTCACTCAATGCTATAATTATCTGAGGGGTACTCAGATATCCCTAAAATAAAAGAGTATGTATATAATATATAGAATGAGCTATAATTATAATACACTAATAAATAATTTACAAACAGATCACTGCTAACGTGTACACATAACAAATTTAAAAGCTAAGTAACATTTAACTGAAGATTAAATTCTACTAAAATTAATAAAGATCCTGTTGGACAGTATCACACTGAAATTTTCCTTATAACAATCAGTAAAAATTCCACATTTCATTTAGATTTATAATGAGAAAGTCTTCAGAGTCTGAACTTTCAATAAGAAAGTTTTTTTCTGGGACTTCCCTGGTGGCGCAGTGGTTAAGAATCTGTGTGCCAATGCAGGGGACACGGGTTCGAGCCCTGGTCCGGGAAGATCCCACATGCCGCGGAGCAACTAAGCCTGTGAGCCACAACTACTGAGCCTGCACTCTAGAGCCTGTGAGCCACAACTACCGAAGCCCGCGTGCCTAGAGCCCGTGCTCCACTACAAGAGAAGCCACCACAATGAGAAGCCCACGCACCGCAACTAGAGAAAGCCCGCACGCAGCAATGAAGACCCAGTGCAGCCAAAAATAAATAAATTTTTTTAAAAAAAGTTTTTTTCACTCATATACTCACATTCATTGACTCAAGATGACCTTTAATTTCCACAACAGGCACCTTGTGGTACCAAGATGCAGCTAGATTCCGATTTACATAAAACTCCAAATTAATTGGATGCAACAGCTGAATATCAGGATGGGAGATGCCTGGCTGGATCACTGTCCTAATGAAAAATATAATTGATATGTATGCATAAACATAGGGGTAAATGCAACATATCATTAAAAAAAACACAAAGCCCAAAGTTGCTGCTCTAAACGTTGATTTGAAACAACGCTGTTTTAGTGTTTTCTAAACTTGGTCAATAATTAATTTAATCTACAATATACTAGCATGGACAGATTAAAACACAGCTGTCCCTTGAACAACACGGGGGACTAGGATGACAACCCCTCCATGCAATCATGTAACTTATAGTTTGCCCTTCATATTTCGGTTCCTCTGTATATGTGATTCCTCCATAACCACAGTTCTAAACAACCACAGGTTGTATAATACTGTGTTATTTACCACTAGAAAAAAATACCTGCGCGTAAGCAGAACCATGCAGTTCAAACCCGTGCTGTTCAAGGGTCAACTGTATATGACATACAATTAGCCTTTAAGAAAACTTTTTTCTTTAAACAGAAGATAGATGACAACCTGAGTAAATTTTTAAAAGAAACTGATATTTTTGAAGCTATGGGGGAAATCATCAATACAGTTGTTCAAGGACTGGTATGTGTGCTGGTACAGAGATTAGAGAAAAAAATGGCAAGATGAAAAGTAAGCTATTTCTAAGTTTATAAAGCTCTTCAACCAGGATTCTTTTCTGGACTTGTCTTATAATCATTCCTTTTGTATTTAAGATAATTAAATCTCCTTGGACGGGGTAGAAAATGATTTCAAAATGAACATACACACTTTCAAATGTCCTCTGGTGTGAGCCCTAGAGATACATCATTACTTACACAGCATTCCTGCCAAAAATGTATAAGCTCGATTAAATCATGAGAAATCACTCAGACAAAACTAAATTGAGAGTCATTCTATGAAACAACTAGACTGAACTCTTCAAAACTGTCATCATCATGAAAAACAAAGAAAGGCTGAAGAACTATCCCAGAATAAATGTCTATCAGTACAGAAATCCCCCTCACTAATATAGAATACAATTAAATGCCACATGTTATCCTGGATTGAGGGGAAAATTCTTGGAATAACTGGTAAAATCTGAATATTGAATGCATATTAGATAATAGATTATATCAATGTTAAATTTCCAGAATTTGATAATTGTGGTTATTATGTAAGAGGATTAATGTCCTTGTTCTTAGGAGACACATGCTAAAGCACTCTGGGGCAAAGCGTTAAGATATCTATTCTCAAATGGTTTAGCAAAAAATGTTTTAATTTCCAATTATAAAATAAATCTTGGGGATGTAACATATGGGATGGTGACTATAGTTAATAAGACTGTACTGTATATTTGAAAGTTGCTAAGAGCATATATCTTAAAAGTTCTCATAACAAGAAAAAAATTTTCTGTAAATATGTGTGGTGATGGATGTTAACTAGACTTACTATGGTGACCATTTAGCAATACATACGACTATCAAATCATTATGTTGTATACCTGAAACTAATATGTCATTCATACCTGAATAAAAATAAAATTTTAAATTTTTAAATATTTTAAATGATAATATGTATATACAGAGTTAAAGCAAATGTAAATAATTGGTGAATCTATTTGAAAAATTATAGGTACTATTTTTGCAATTTGTCTGTAGGCTTGAGATTTTTCAAAATAAAAAGCTGATTAAAAGACAGTTCTGTGCAACAGAAGTATGTTGAGCATGGATTTCAATAGTCATAAAATTTCATAGACAATGTTAAATAATACTTAAATATCAATACATAATTATTGAAAGAGCATACCTAGAAAGCTTAAGCTTTGTTAGCTGCACATCCATTCTATCAATTACTGGAGGGTCTGAGTAGTCTTCACCAGATATCAGACTGAACTGATTGTGAACTCTGATTAACCCAAGATCTACCACTACTGCATTGGTGGAAATGGAAGACTGTGGGATGACTATAACTGGTGCTTTCAAATCAATATTGATAGAAACACGAAAGCTCCTCTGGGCAAAATCTTTCACACTTGTGGCAGCCTTTTCTGCAGCCTGAGCAGTGGCAGCACTCAGAGCCTCTTTGGCTGTCTGGAAATTGTTCAGGAAGTTCTGTGGACACAAAATAAAAGGAGTAATTCAAACAGGAGGACAAGCACATCATTTCTAACACCATCTTCTTTTTATTTATGTGCTAATTTTTTTCAAATAAATAACTTTCAGTTTAGTCCTATCTTTCTAGTTAGGAAAGAATTACTGATTATCCATCCATATTTATGAGCTACCTGACAAGGGCTAATTATAATTAGACTTATATGGCTGAGGAACAGAGAAAAAAACAGTTTTAATAGTTTTTGCACTTGAGAATTTGAATTCATTATATTCCAGCAAAAATAATTCCAGTTCTAGACAATGCTAGACAAAAATCATTATATGATTCAGATTTCAACTGTTAAAGAAAGGTTTTGACCTCTACATTAATCCATAAATACCATCAATAATCAAATCAAAGCACAACCTGACATTCAAAGTTTTAAGATTTGCAATAATCATAATTATCAGACTTATTTTAAGTATTTCTAAGCCAAAAAATCTATATATAAATAGTGATTTTACCAGAAGTGACATGAGGAATTTATGGAGATAGACAATCTGAATACAGCCAACGTTCAGTGACACCACACTATCCACTTTGGACATGTCAGTATAGGAATCCCCCTCAGTAGCATCTGGATACAAATCCAAGTTAAAATGAAAGACTTCATTTCCCATTATTGACACAGCCTGAAAAGCAGAGATTTGAATGCACTCCATCCAATCGACAATGACAAAATAAAATCCCAATTTAAAAGGGTTTATAATCATTATAGAAACATTTTTCTATCAAAATATATTTTATTAGTATTTAAAAAAATAAAATATTTTAAAATAAAATCTCACATTCAATCATCAAAAAATATTAATGATTTACTATCACCTACTTTTTTATGAACTGTCTTAGGATCAACATCTGTGACAATAATATTTTCCAATCTGGCAAATAGTGACTGTTTTCTTGACTGAAGAGAAAGGGAAGAATCAAGTCCTGGAAAAGAAATTATATTATTATAATTTCTATAGATACCATAATAAGATCTGAAGATTTTTCTTCCATTGCATAACTTTATTCTGTAGGTGATATTCTTTATAAATTTAGCAATGTTTGAACTCACAACTGATAAATAAGTGCAATATTAGATATTTTTAGTTTTATGAACAATGAAACCTATAAACTCATTAAAAAATAATTATTTGAATTTTCAACCCTGTGAAAAAACTACATCTAGTGCAAATAGATTATCTTAGGATTTTAGTAAATTCTTTACACCTTATATCCAGTCATTTACATGGAGACTATAAGAGTTTCATGAATCAAATTCAGACTAGTAGATGAACTGCCAGTTTAGAAAGAACAAAGAAAAACCCTAGTTTTCTGGGTTTTAAGTTCTTCAAGAATTGTCTTAAACATATTCTTTACCTTTACCAGATCACAATGAGCTGGTAAAGACAGAGTCAGAGAAAAAAACTACATTCATTTTAGCAGATTTTGCCTAAAAGAACATAATGGGCTCATAGGATTTGTTCTTCATGATAAGGTTGCTTTGCATTTGTACCAAGATAAAGTGTATTCACAGACCTTAAACTGAATTCTGGGTTGACACTTAGCTCATCAACAGCATCCCTACATTGACATTAGTATTCCTTTCACCTCTGAGACAACTCTCAAAAGGGTCCAAAACACCAGTATGTGTGGTTCAACTCTCAAAGAGTTAAGAAAACATGCAATCCAATTATGTCATAAAATAAAATAATCCAGTTTTCACAGCTCAGAGCCTTCCATTTTATATATACTTTAGCATTGCAAAAAACAAAAAAGCTTATCTTTTGAACAATTTTTAATATCATGAGAACTTTTACCTTGAATCTTGATTTCAGCAATATTGTTCTTCTCATCACAAACAATAACACAGAAAGCATTCAACTTGGCAAACAGCCTGAAGTGAATAATGTCACTCTCCTTAGAGGATACAATCACTGCATATAAACAAAGCAATTCTATCACAGTGGATTCTGGTAATATACACTCTATTAAGGTTTCTTCCCTATATTAAGTGAACCATGGTTCTGCTTAAAATAATTTTAAAATTCTCAAATTCTTAAGTATTTCAAATACTTTTTTTCGCTTTATATATTCTTTATATATAGTTTGCATTTTTAATAGTGAGATGTACTACTTTGATAATGTAAAAGCAAGAAAAAACTTAAAATACATAAAGATAACAACACTGAAACTCAAGGAAGTTACTGAATATTAAATAACATGCCTATGGTCCCATAGTTTAAGTAGCAGAGTCAGGATTTGAACTGAGTTCTTTCTGATCCAAAAGCTGGGCTCTTATCCAATTCGATGCTATCCCTGAACCCTGGCCCTCATGTCTCTGGGTCTTGATTTCCTTATCTGTAAAATGTTAGGGAAGACTAACCCTCTATGGAGTCCTTTCAGGAGCCTCTGAGAGGAGGAAGAGCTCAGAACAAGTACAGGTCTTCTTCCCCTAATACTCATATAAAGGCATCCCCCATCACCACCAGAATAAGAACAAAAACATTTTTTTTTAAACAACAGTATTAACTACATTTATCTTACATATCAGGCACCCATGTATGACTCAGTTTGAAGGAAAGAACAAAGGTAGGCAAAATGGCATGTACATGACTAACCAGATGGCCTCTCATAAGATTCCCCATTTAGCTCTACAATTCTAAAACTCTTACTAACAAGAAACAAAACAGTGTTTTTCATACTTTTCTGCAGAGCTGAATTTTTTTGTTGCTTTTCAGTAGAAACTTGTACTTCCTTGGTATCACCCATGTTTTGGCCATCTGATGGAATTATGGTTGTCAGGTAATTAAGAGAAGAGAGAAGAGCTTGTGTATGCAGCAACAGGTTTAAAGATGAAAAAGCCACCTAGAAATATTTTAAAAAGAAAATTAGTTCCCAGGCCAATTATACCAGTAGTCTGCATGATGTATACAAAAGGCTCCTAACTAGGCTTGCATCACTGCTGTACACCACTTAAAAGGAAGAGAGAAGAGAGGAAGACTCACAACTCACAGTCCTTAAACAGGCAATATATGGAGAGTAAATTATACTTACACATTTTGGGGGTTCATTTGAGTATCATGGTAACCTAATTACTCCATTTCCCAATCCTAATTACCATAGAGCCTACAATCTGCCTGTCATGGCCATTCCAAGATTGAATATATATATCACTTTTTTGAATCTTCAATGACAATTATTATGATTATATAAAACATATAAGTTAGAACATGAAACTCCAGAATCACCATGTATTACCACCATGTTAAGAAATGATTTCAGGCTCTGCAAATGGCTCTGCACATGGCCATTGAAGCTACAGTGTCAGCAGAAGCCGGTTCGCACTAGGAACTCTGGTGTGAAGGGCTGGGCGTGAGGCCTCTGCATGCAGCACCCTATGAGCAAGTGCATCTACACTAAGCACAAAGGAAAAAGAAAAAGCTTGTGGGACCTTGGTTCCCAGGCTGGAGGTCAGGCCTGAGCTCCTGTGGTGGGAGCACCGAGTCCAAACTGCTGGACTAACAGAGAACCTCACACCTCAGGGAATATCAATCAGAGGGAGGCCTCCCAGAGGTCCTCGTCTCAGCACCGAGACCCAGCTCTACCCAACTGCCTGCAAACTCCAGTGCCAGACGTCTCAGGCCAAACAACCAGTAAGACAGGAACAGAGCACCACACATCATAAAAAAAAAAAAAAAAAAAAAAAAAAGAAACGACAAAAAAATATGTTACAGACGAAGGAGCAAGGTAAAAACCGACAAGACCAAATAAATGAAGACGAAATAGGCAACTTAACCTGAGAAAAAATTCAGAGTAATAACGATAGTAAAGATGATCCAAAATCTCGGAAACAGAATGGAGAAATACAAGAAACATTTAACAAGGATCTAGAAGAACTAAAGAGCAAACAAACAATGATGAACAACACAATTACTGAAATTAAAAATACTCTAGAAGGAATCAAGAACAGAATAACTGAGGCAGAAGAACAGATAAGTGAGCTGGAAGATAAAATAGTGGAAATAACTGCCAGGGAGCAGAATAAAGAAAAAAGAATGAAAAGAACTGAGGACAGTCTCAGAGACCTCTGGGACAACATTAAATGCACCAACATTCGAATTATAGGGGTCCCAGAAGAAGAGGAGAAAAAGAAAGGGTCTAAGAAAATATTTGAAGAGATTATAGTTGAAAACTTCCTTAACGTGGGAGAGGAATTAGTCAATCAAGTCCAGGAAGCACATTGAGTACCATACAGGATAAACCCAAAGAAACACACTGAGACACATACTAATCCAACTATCAAAAATTAAATACAAAGAAAAAATATTAAAAGCAGCAAGGGAAAAGCAACAAATAACATACAAGGGAATCCCCATAAGGTATGGGGATATGGGGATATACGTATGCATACAGCTGATTCCCTCTGTTATACAGCAGAAACTAACACAACACTGTAAAGCAATTATACTCTAATAAAGATGTTAAAAAAACAAAGATTTCAAATGTGACATTCATGAGATTTAAATATAAAATATGCAATTAAGAGTGAGTTCTCAGTCACTAAATAATCTTCTAAAACCACAATTATGGTCCTATCATTTAAAAATAAAGAATATATAGCTTATAGGAGAAAATATATTTTTAAAAACAGTAACTCCAGAAACCTAAAATAGCAACACAAATTGCTTTAAAGAATATATGATTTTCTAATAGTGAACTGAAATTTTTTAATAATCACTTTTTATACAAAAGGACTTCTTTTCATTGCTTCAAGACACTAAGTGGATACAAAAATTATTAAAAGGAAGATTCAATATTCAACAGATTTTCCCATCTCTCAAAAGTATAATCTGGGGCTTCCCTGGTGGCGCAGTGGTTGAGAGTCCGCCTGCCGATGCAGGGGACACGGGTTCGTGCCCCGGTCCGGGAAGATCCCACATGCCGCGGAGCGGCTGGGCCCGTGAGCCATGGCCGCTGAGCCTGCGCATCCGGAGCCTGTGCTCCACAACGGGGGAGGCCACAACAGTGAGAGGCCCGCGTAGAGCAAAAAAAAAAAAAGTATAATCTGAAACTCATTTCTCTCATTTTCTTTTTACTGTATCCTAAAATTACATTTTGCCTCTTCTTCCTCTACTTGAGCCTTAGTATAGCTCCAGAAGTACTCAACATCTCTCCTTATATTTCACATACTTTCTGAGCCCTGCATTAAAAGACAGTATCTAGTTTGGTTTGTTCAGAATCCTGTTGGTTCTTTGTAAATCAAAGTTCCCTCATCTACAGCATTCCCTCCTTTAGAAATAATTAGGATGTGATACAATGAGTTAAATAACAGTATTATTATCCTGAATCATAAACACAGAGCATGGTAGACATTTATGAGGCTAATTTATAACTTTTAATGGTTCCTCAAAGGATACTGAAGACTTACAGAGTAGGTTATTTTCAAACAGGATCTATTCTTTTAACAGAATTTCTTACCTTAAGTGTTTGTTCAGTTTTTTCAAAACTAGTTTGAAAACTGGGTCCATTCTTATCAGCCTAAAAAAAACAAAAAAAAGAAAGAAAAAAAAAGTTCTAAAGAAGGAATTAAGACCAAAGTAAATGAATCATTTACTTATAATCTGTACTTAATTTATTTATATTTAGTTATAACTATTTTAAAATACATTACATATTTAATTTTATTATCGTTATTATAAAGTTACATCCAAATCTATTTATTTATCATAAGAGTAAAAACTTGTCCTCCTCTTCAAACAGAGGAGAGCATGGCATCATTCACTTTTGGGAAACTGCAGCTAGGGATCAGAATGATAAACTCTGAGGGTTAGAAGGTTTAAAGGTAGTCTAGCCCATCTATCACCTAATGTTTAAATACCTTTAGAAAGTCTTCAGCAAGTCTATTTTAGGATATCTCCAGTGAAAGAAACCTCATTTTCTTAGAAATCCAAACTTTAGAGAAGTTTGATTTAATGAGGTCTTCACACTGAATCAAAAATCTGTCTCCTGGGACTTCCCTGGTGGTCCAGTGGGTAAGACTCCGTGCTCCCAATGCAGGGGGCCCGGGTTCAATGCCTGGTCGGGGAACTAGATCCCACATGCATGCCGCAACTAAAGATCCCACATGCCGAAATGAAGATCCTCCGTGCCACAACTAAGACCCGGTGCAGCCAAAAAAAATAAAATAAATAATCAATCGATAAATAAATACATATTTTTAAAAATCTATCTCCTATCATAATAACCAATTGGTTCAAGTTATGTCCCTTGGGAACATACACAGTAAATTCAAAGTTTTACCTCCTGTGAGAAGCCTTCTGGCTAGATCAATATCCCTGCCTCCCTGCTCCCATAATGTTTTGTGTTCTTCCTTATTAAAGAATAAACACATTATATATTTTTTGAATTTTATTTTATTTTTTTATACAGCAGGTTCTTATTAGTTATCCATTTTATACACATCAGTGTATACATTCCAATCATAATCTCCCAATTCATCACACCACCCACCCCCTGCCACTTTCCCCCCTTGGCATCCATGAAACACATTATATTTTAATTGTTGTTTACCTATCTCCCTACTGGTCTACAAATTCCTTGAGAACAAAGAATGTTTTTCATCTCTGTATCCTAACACAACCTGACACAAAAGACGTTCAACAGTTATTGAATAATTAAATAAATCAACTAATCTTGAATGAAGCTGAATACCATCAGTTCATATAACATTCTTCAACATTCTTCATATAACATATTTTTGAGTCCTTCTGGATCCAGGCAATTCTCTTCTGAACCAAATTCAATTTGACTTTATCCCTTTTGATGTAGGATACTTAGCCAAATATCACCTACACATACAATGAATGTAGGTAGGTGAATGTGCCCCAGAAGACAGTAGTAGGACCTACTTTACCCCAGGCTTCCATCTTTGTGGACAAGAAGTGTGACTTTGTAAAATCCTAGTCCTTACTTGAGTGAAAGAGAAAGAGGTGTGCGAATGGAAAGAGAAACAGTAGATATCCCTAGGATTCAAACCTATGATACACAAGAGCCTTTAATAATCTACTGTCATCTTTTTCCTTCCAGAGGATAGTTTAGAGTATATAATAAATATATAAACATTCTGTGACCCTTACCTTAATGTACTCCGCTTTTAAGAGATCTAATCCAGGTTTGTCAGAAGAGCTAATCAAGTGAAGGGGCTTCTTTTTGGACCCTAGATTAAAGAAAAAGAAAAAAAAAGTGTTTCAAATAAATTGCTCTTTTTTACATTTGGAATTTCCAACATGTCCTTTTATTCTTAAAAAATTTTATTAATTAAGCTTTAAAAAACTACCTGCACATATTTTCATGGTTATTAAATATTAAGGTCATCACTGGTAAAGAAATAAGCCAATCCAAATCCTTATCTTACCTCTGACATCCAACTTACTTAAAAACATGCATACTGTATTTATTTTCTCTGATCGTACATCTGTGTTCAAAAGTAATCAAAACTTCTCTAGATATTTTTAAGACCATACGTGCATTCGTAAGGCAGTAGAAGACTACGGGTGTTAAGAATCAGGAAATATGAATTCTAATTCATGTCTACCTTTACCAAAAGCTATTTAACTTCAGCTTTCTCAACTACATAACAATGAGGTTGAACTAGAAAAACATGTAGTATTCTGTTGAACTCTAAAATTTCATTCATATTAAAGAAATTTAAATAATTTTCCTTTGTTTAGACTAAGAGAAGGCTTACACAGAAGAGGAAATAGTTTTTTGAAGGGAGGGGAATTGTTAAATTTCTTTAAATTTAAAAACAACAGGTACCACCAGATGTCCTCTATATCCTCATGTACATGTCCCAAGGAACTACCTCCAGAAGCCATGGAGGGATAAGTGATTTATCCACTCTTTTATCCATCTTTTATTATTTGCAGTTTTATAACTCCTGTTTCTGAGATATCTCAGAATTTTCCACTGAAATAACCTTCTCTAAAGGAAAAAATAGCGTAGAAAATTTACTATTTTTATTTTTCCCCTTAAGACAATAATGTAAACTCCATCTCTCCACAGTGCTTATAGGAGCTTACTAATACATAAAACATTTTTCTTCTAAGCTGAGGTTAATTTTAGTTAGAGCTGTTTAAAAAATAACAAAAAAATAGGTCTTTATATTTGATTAAAATACTTGGCAAATATTAGGTAACCTTAATTACTGTAGATTCATCCATTCCTTCATTCCTCATCCAATGAGTATACAAGATGTACACTGAAATGCATAAACCATAAAAGCTTCTGAAAGAATTAATTTTATGTCCCACCATTTTCATAACCTGATGCTGCTTCTGATATATGAACACTACTGAATCAAAAGAATAAGAACTTCAATATTATAAGACCAGAGATAAATTCTAGGTTTTGCTATTAGTAAGATGCATGATCTTGAGTAACTCACTTAATCTCTCTTTATTTAACCTTCCTTTGTTTGTAAAATGGGAATAATACTCCCTATATAAAGGGGATTTATATGGACTCTCTGAGTAGATCATAGTAGTTAAGAATACAGACCCTAGGGGCAGATTTCTAGGGTTTTAATCATGGTTCAGCCACTAACTAACTAGCAGTGTGACCCTGGGTAAATTATGTAACCAATTTATGACTTTGTTTCCTCTTGTGTAAGTTGGAGATAATAGCATTGCCTATCTTATAGCATTGTTACAAGGATTAAATGAGTTATTATTTATAAAATGCTTAGAACACTGCTATTATTTATTATAATTATTACTATATAAATGAATGTGTTTCAGATACTCAAAAGTAATACTAAATCTGTTACTGTCTATTATTTCTAATTTTATGGCTATTACCTTGAATTTCATAGTAATCCAAGCTGATTTTCTTTAAGTAAGTTACCGCAGTTAAATCAAATGTTCTCATTGTAGACTCTGTTCCTAACTGAGTAACATTAAACACTAGAATTGTATCCTCTTCCTTCTGTTGTTTGGTAAATTCCAAAATCACCTAAAACAATCAGGACAGCCAATGAAAGGCAGATAAGTACTTTGAATCATACTTAAAAATACAAAATCCTTCTTCATATATACAGTCATGACCATAGTAGAAATTTTGCTCATACTCTTATATTACCATCAAGTTATTTACCATGATTGAAAGTTATCATCTTTTTGGGTTTTTTTTTTTTTGTGATATGCGGGGCTCTCACTGTTGTGGCCTCTCCCGCTGCGGAGCACAGGCTCCGGACGCACAGCCTCAGCGGCCATGGCCCACGGGCCCAGCCGCTCCGCGGCATGTGGGATCTTCCCGGACCGGGGTACGAACCCGCGTACCCTGCATCGGCAGGCGGACTCTCAACCACTGCGCCACCAGGGCAGCCCGGAAGTTATCATCTTAAATTCTATTATTAAGAATATAACTACATCTATCTAAAAATCATGATGAAATTTTATATCCTTATTGATTTACCTTTTTAATTTAGTAAAAATAGGCATGTATGAATTCTTCCTGAATATGATTTTTTTTTTTTTTTTTTTTTGCAGTACGCGGGCCTCTCACCGTGGTGGCCTCTCCCGTTGCGGGGCACAGACTCCCGACACACAGGCCCAGCGGCCATGGCTCACGGGCCCAGCTGCTCCACGGCATGCAGGATCCTCCCAGACCAGGGCACGAACCCGTGTCCCCTGCATCGTCAGGCTAACTCTCAACCACTGTGCCACCAGGTAAGCCCCTGAATATGATTTTTTAAAATCTTTATCTCAAAACTAAAAGTCATGTCTGGTGATATAAGAATCATCTCCATTAATGTCAAAAAGTATGACGACATTTACTATTACACTACTATTCAAATTTATTGTAGAAATGATAGCCAGTATATTTAAACAATGAAAAATAAAACATATATGTTGCCATTTTTAAAACATCCAAGTTCTTTGATCTCCGTCAAGAGATGGAGGTCTTTGCCCCACCCCCACAGAATTTGGGCAGGGTTGTGACTGCTTCAATCAACAGAGTACAGGGCTTCCCTGGTGGCGCAGTGGTTGAGAGTCCGCCTGCCTATGCAGGGGATACGGGTTCCTGGCCTGGTCTGGGAGGATCCCGCATGCCGTGGAGCGGCTGGGCCTGTGAGCCATGGCCGCTGGGCCTGCACGTCCGGAGCCTGTGCCCCGCAATGGGACAGGCCATAGCAGTGAGAGGCCCGCATACCGCAAAAAAAGGCCATGAAACTTCCACCTGGGATTTCTCATTCTGGGGGAAGCTAGTTGCCATGTAAAAAGTTCAACTACCCTGAAGCTGCCATGGTCAGGAGGCCGTGAGTTGGTACTGTGGTCAAAAGTCCCAGCCGAGGTCCCAGCCAACATCCAGCATCAACTGCCAGCCTCCTGAGTGAGCCACGAGGCCCACTGAGAGCTCAGGTCACTGCTACTCTAGTCAAATGTGACTGAAGGCATGTGAAAGACTACATGCAAAAATGACTAAGCTGGGCCCTTCCAGAATTCCTAACCCACAAAACTATTAGCAAGATAAAATAGCTGTTTTGATAAAAATAGTTGTTTTGAACTATCAGATTTTGGGGAAACCTATAAGCCAGCCACAATAACTGGAAAAATATAAATGCTAAAAAAAAAAGCAAAAACTAATATTATTAGCAGTGATATAATCATATACCTAAGAAAAATCAGGAGCGTCAACTGAAAAACAAACAATAAAACAGCACAGTAAGATATTCAGTACTGAATTGATATACAAAAATAAATTTCAAATAAATCAATGATTTAAATGAAAGCATTAAAATCATAAAATAATAAATAAAATCATGGGTAAATATTTTTGTAATGAAGGATAATTTTCTAAACACACACTAAAACTAGAATATAAAGAAAAAATTAGATTTCACCACAGAAATATTTAAAACTTCGGAATGGCAAAAAAAGGTCAAATTGGGAAAAATATTTCAAACAGCACTATTTTTTCTTAGATGATTTTGATGTTTATGACTTTAGTTCATTCATTCAATACTCAATAAAATATTTATTGAGCATCATCTTCCATGTATGAGGGTGTGCCAGCCACTAAGAACATCAAAATGACCAGGACAGACAAAGTCCTTGTCTTCAAGAAGCTTACATTCTAGGGAGGATGGGGCAAAGCAAAGGTTGCTATTTTGTGTTGTGTGGTCAGGCCTTTCCAATAAGATGGCATTTCTAAAGGAAGTAAAGAAGCAAGTCATGCAAGAAAAGTTTTCCAGGCAAAGGAAACAGCAAGCACAAAGAATATGCTTTGGTATACAAGAAAGTACAAAAGGCAAGTGTAAGCTCCATGTGGAAGAACTCTGCTTACTGCTGTAGCTCTAGTATCTAAAACAATGCCTGGTACATGACAACACTTGATAAACATTTATGGAAGGAATAAATGAAATATGGCTGAAGCAAAATGAGCAAGGAAGAAGAGAACAGCAGATGAAGCCAAAGAAGTCACATGGTGTGACTTGTAGGCCATGGGAAGAATTTAGCCCTTTACTGTGAGTGAGATGGGAAGCCTGTGTAGGGTTATGAGCAAAGCAATGGCATGAACTGACTTTGCCTCTAAAACAATCACTCTAGGGACTTCCCTGGTGGTCCAGTGGTGAAGAGTCCACCTTCCAATGCAAGGCACACAGCTCGATCCCTGGTCGGGGAACTGAAATCCCACATGGCATGGGGCAACTAAGACCACATGCCTCAACTAGAAAGAGAAAACCTGCACACCACTAGAGAGAAGCCTGCGTGTCACAACAAAAGATCCGGCATAACACAACTAAGACCCAATGCAGTCAAAAAGATAAATATTTTTTTAAGAAAAGATTAAAAATAGTATCACTCTAGCTACAGAACAGAGTACATGATGGAAGCAGAGAGACAAGAGGCTACTGCAATAGTCCAATCAAGATATGATGGTGACATGGACAGTGCAATAGCTGTGGAAGGGAAGAGCAATCATTTGAATACATTTTGAAGGTAAAGTCAAGGGGTTTTCTGATATGTTAGATGGGAGTATGAGAGAAAGACAGAAGTCAAAGAAGTCTAAACATGGAGAACATATCTTTCTTTAAACAAATACCAATAATACTTAGATATAAAGCAGTCAGTAAGAAATACCTCCTTTTTATACCTTTTGTGTTTTATTTCAAAGCAATGCATATTCATTTAAAAATTTTTTAATATATATAAAAGCAAACAGGCAGGAATGAAAAACTATAATCCCACCACACAGAGATGAACACTGTCATTTATTTTAAAAAAAAGTGTGTGTGTATGTGTGTGTTTATTTTCTAAATGGAATCATAATATCCTTGGAATTGTAATCGCTTTTTTTTTCCCCAAATAAAGATATGCGTTGACCATCTCTCGATGTCGATGTTTTCTTTTATTACTACCAGACTTTCAATGGCTGTAAAAGCCGTGTTGCAAATTTAGGTTGTTTACATTTTTCTAAATTATCAACATGACAATAAACTATATTATTTGGCTTAAAAGTTGAAAAATATTAAAGTAAACATGTCACAGAAATTTTCTACAGAAAAGAAAATCCTAACTAAGAGTCTCGAGCTTTTCCAGAATAGATCAGATGTACCACAGATCATACTTGTATCAGTTTTTACAAAATAACATTTCATTTTCTTAGAAGTATATGTGTGTGTGTGGGGGGGTGGCAGTAGGGAAGATAGAGTACCACATTTTAAATATACTTAATGTTTGGGTCTAGCATTAGACAGTTTATAAGGACAGCAGTAACAAGAATATATTTGTTTATGGACAAAACAAATATACATACTTCTTTAACTTCAAACTTCAGTAGAAGATTAATGAGCTCCTCATTTGGGGCCTCAGCAACCTTTTTCATGTCTGACCCTTTCATACTTTTACCAGTCTGTGTGTCTCCATCCTCAGCATCAAAATACTCATCATCAGACTCTAAAGGAAGAAGACAATTGACTTGAGAGAATGTCCATCGAAAACTGCATAAAACACTCAAACTGAAACCTCTCAAAAGTAAAATTCATTTATTAGACATAACCTTCATATTCAGAATCAGAATATAGCTTCTTTCTAAGTCCCACAGAGTGACTCAACCTGGCATGGGATAATCATATATAAAATCAAACAGCCCTTCTATTTTCTTCTTCAACACTTCTGATTGTTTTTCACTTTAGTTTATTTATTCAATTTTCAATAAAATATTTACTGGGTATCATCTATCACATATCCATCTGTACCAGCCACTAAGGACACCAGGGTGACCAAGACAGACATTATCCTTGTCCTCATAAAGTTTACATTCTAGTTCAAAATGAAAAAAGATCAGTTAGACCAGAGATAGAGAAAAGAATCAAGTAGAGATCAGGGCAAAAAAAAGCAGCTTATTTAGAATCTTAAACACTGTCAATCACAAAAATACTTTTATTCAAACAAAGAAACTTGGCCTTAAATAAAAATAAATGACTCGAAGTCTCACTGTTGGTTAGTAGCACTACTGGAAATAAAGCCAGTAAACTACTATAACACTTTCACAATTCCTTTATTTTCTGAAAAGTTTATCTCTAGGTTTGGTTTAATAAAGAACATTTTACCTTCCTCCCCTGATTCCACTCCATCTAGCAACAGTGGCGTACCAAGTAGGCCTTTTGTACTAGCTGTTGTTATAGGAATTGAGGATACCTAGAAAATAATACAAAAAGTTTTCTAAACATACTAATTTAGCAGGATTAAATGTACATAAATGAGAGAAATACTGAAAAAGTAATAGAGAATAGAGAGAGATGGAAAGACACATACACAGCACACAAATCTTCCAACAAAGAACGTTATGCAATCAACTAATGGCTGGCTGGAGTTTACTTATTATTAAGACCACCACCTGCATTTACAAGGGCAGAACCATGTATAACTCTAGTAGATAAGTCTACCTATCATTGTGTGGCATTCAGTTGCTGTCTATTACAATATTAATTATACGTCTTTTTGACAGGTCCCTCGAAAATGGTATCGACATTAGTTGGCTCTCAAATTTCATTTCAAAGTAAATGGAAGTCCAACATTTATGTTGTAAAGATCAATTCCAAGTAAAGTGATCTAGAACTTTTCAGTCTAACATATAAGAAAATTTTATAATGATCATTTTATTTTGCAACATTTTAAAGAAGATTTCTATATTTAGCTTTATTTAAAACACATTTCCTAAATTTGAAAAACATTTTTCCTTTCATTTATGTATCTTTCTTTCCGTTATTCCCTATAACAGACTTTCTACCACCACTCCAAAATGAAAATAGGCTACAGTCTTTATTTATTCAATGCCATATGCAGTTCTGTACAGAATCAACCACATTAAACCTCAAAAATGTATCAAATAAAGGAAACTGGCCCTAAACAATACTGAAAAACAAAACAGCTCACAAAAAGATGGAAAAAAATCACCATATATACAAATATAAAGATATTTAGCATTTTTATTATCTCCATTTACCTGTCTCTCTGGAGACTGTGCAGATGATTTCTGTGGCAAGGGTATACTGTTAATCAAATGTAGCATGTCTTTCATCTTCTGATCAGAAATTCTCACGTGCATCAGAGGAAGCCCTCCAGATACTTTAAATCTAAAAACATAATTAATTCAACTATAAGGTATCAAGGTCCAGCTTCTCTGTACTATGGAGGTGGGGAAGGGAATGGAGAAGAGACTACATTCTGGGGTCAAAGTTACTTTGGATATGTTTTAATCTAATTATATTAATGCCTCAACATTGCCAGGGAATGGGAAGCTCTATGTAAGCCAAGTTTTGTATCCTTCTTAAGCAGCCAAACCTTAAGTTAACTAATTTTTAGGAAGACATTTTCAAATACAAATTATCTATGTTTTAAAACCTAAAACACTATACATAACATTTCCTGGTATCAAAAATTTCTCATTCTGAACATCAAAGAGTATCTACCCCATCATTCTCTATCCCTTCACCTCCCATTATTTCCTTTCATAGCATTTATCAGCACCTGACATAGCATATGTATACTTGTTTATGTCTCCTCTGGTTAAAATATAAGCTCCATGAGAAGGCTATCTGTTTTACTTACTGCTGAATCACTGTTGTGCTTTCATCAGGTGCTTACTTTTCAGCACGTGCTTCTCTTCTGCTTCCCTATTACACCTAACTGCCTGGGTTTGCTTGTCCTAATAACTTTGTGGCAGCTATCTGCTGCTCATAAAGCTCTTTCAGGTTGTTTATCTTTGACTTCCTAACTAAGCTTGAACAGCTCAAGCTGACAGATGCCTAACTACTAAACGAAGAATGATTTTTCTGTATAATGCAACCACTAATGTTCAAGAGAGGCCAGTTAGCTGTTCCTACCTCAAAGGATTGAACTTTCTGTGAAAGTACCCTGTAAATTGAAAAGCACTGTAAAAATGTGAGATGCTTCTTTATTATTTCTGAAACATTGCATAAAACTAATATCATCCCAAATAGAGGGACTAGATAAACCCTCCCTACTAAAATAACTAAAAAAATGGACAAAATATGTGAAACAACTGTTTCAAAGACACTGGACATCAGTCAACAAAGGAAAGTTGAAAGATGGGAAACAAATGACTAAAGTTGTACAAATACCCAGTCTACTGACTGAAGAGTTTCAAAATGTGTAGGGTACAGTTAAGCAGCATTTCAAGGAAAATTTGAAGCACTAAATGCCTGTATTAGAAAAGAAGAAAGGTCTCCATTGAATGGTCTCAGCTTCCATCTTAAGAAACTATGAGAGTAAAACAAATGAAACCCAAAGTAAGCAAAACAAAAAAAGCAATACTGTATGTGAGAGTGGAAATCAATGAAATAAAAAACAAATACAATAGAGAAAATATTTGAAACCAAAAGCTGATTCTTTCAGAAGATCAACAAAATTGATAAACCTCTAACCAGACTGATCAGAAAAAAAAGAGAAAAGGTACAAGTTACTAATATCAAGAGTGAGAGAAACAGCAACACTACAAATTCTCCAGGTATTAAAAATGTAAGATGGAAATATTATAAACAATTTTAAAACAATAAACTCAACAACTAAGACATGAAAGACAAACTTTTTCATTGCAACGCAAGCTATCAAAGATCACTCAAAAAAACAGATAATCTGAACAGCCGTATATCTATTAAAGAAATTGAATTTAAGTTAAAGAAACTTAATTTGTAGTTAAAAACCCTCCCCTAAAAAAAAAACTCCAGGCCCAGGTGGCTTCACGGGTGAATTCTACCAAACATATAAGAAGGAAAAAATACCAATTCTACACAACTTCCCTCTATGAAGCCTGATACATTGATGCCAAAACAATAAAAGCACAGATCAATATCCCTCATAAACAGAAATGTAAGGTTTTAAAACTTCATAACAAAATTTTAGCAAGCCAAGTCCAACATTTTAAAAGAATAATACATTACTACTAAAAGAGCTTTATCTAGTAATGCACAGTTGGTTTAACCTCCAACTGATAAAGAGTATCAATGAACTAAAGATACACATACGAATAAATCTCTAATCAATTATACTGAATGAAAGAAGTCAAAAAAAAAGAATTACAACTCTATGATTTTATTTATATAAAATTCTAGAAAACTCTAACAAACCTTTAGAGTCAGAAAGATCAGTGTTGCCTGGGGATTGAGGGGAGAGGAGTTAGCAGGTAAGGATATGAGGGAGAAAATACAATGGGACACAAGGACTTTTGAGGATGATGGATGTGTTCATTATCTTGACGATGGTGATGGTTTCATAGATAAACACGTCAAAACTTATCAAAATGTACACTTTAAACAAACATAGTGTATTAAATGTCAGTAATACTTCAACAAAGCTGTTTTTAAGAAGGCAGCAGATAATTTCATAATTATCTACTTAAATTCAAAATTCAGTTTCTACTTTCCATTCCCTTAGATTATTCTCAAGATTTTATATGGTTCCATAATCAAAAGAGCCTATAATTTTTGAAGATTTTATATTTCAATATTGAACCTTGAATTCGATCCATTCAAAAAACAGGGATAACCAACTTTCACAAAATGTAAAAGCCCAAGTACTTCTGAAATAAGAGAGGTGATATATAATTCAAATAAACATTTCCTTAAAAATGCATTTCTGTTGTAAGATAATCATTATTTTTTTCTGTCCTTCAGAAATCTAGCTTTGCTTTATTAAAATTCAGTAACTGATGCAGATATATTTCACCTTGTTGATTTTATAATATAAAGGAAACTCATACATTACCTAGCCATTCTAATGTCTTTTTCCACCATTGCCTTGGCCAACTCAACATGAATATCCATGGGTTGCAATATATGCATAGTTGATGGATGCTGAAATCGACACTTTTTCCAGTTTTCATCTGAAAAAAATTTTTTTAATTAAATGACTAGTTTTTATTTATTAATTAGTTTTAGATTATCAGATTTTCTATGGAAAAGTAACCTATTAGAAGATAATTAACAAATATATTCAATGATGACTTTTACTTCTTTCAACATACAAGCTAAATGACCTATATTTTTTAACACAGATTGACAAAAGTCAAAGACTATGATATAAAAATAATTTTAAACATTTATTTGAAGAATGTTTTCTAATAACATCTTACATTTTAAAGCAAACAGGGAAAAAAACCTAAGAATTTACTGCCTTGATTCCAGAATTAGAGATCAAGGTTGGGGAGTTGCAGTGAAAAAAGGAAGATACAGGGAAAGAAAGACAAGAAAAAAAGAGGTTTCTGGGGGTCCTAAGTGCAATAATTCTAAAGCAAAAATGAGTTTTATCAAGCAAGATTTTATGACAAAATCTTCCAAATAAGAAGGTTCCAAAGACAGTCTTCCAATAACTGAAAGAACTCTACACAGATCTTAACTGATGGCAATGAATGAACATCTTTTATTGCTTATAATTCAAACAATTATTATTAAGTACATACAAAAGAAAAGACAGCTTTAATGGTCTGTGTAGGTACTTCTCTTCAAGGAATTAATAGGCTCAATCTATAAAACTAAGTAGAGCATTATATATTTACATTTTAATAAATCTTATTACTCCCACTATAGTATACACTCTGCACACAGAAACTACATCCTTTCCTTCAGTGACCTACCACAGAGTAATATACTCAAGGATATTTTGCAAATACTTACTATTGCTTCTAGAAACTAAAGAAATACAGAGAACCAACAATCTTCATTTAAGCAGTAGAAACCACCAAAGCTTTTGGAAAATAATTAAATTCACTACTTTTAGGGTTTAAAGACTATATCCATACTTCTCAGGTATCTACAAAAGTAAAAAACATACTACCACTCAAATAAAGACTAGGCTAATAGTAAAATATTTAAAAATAAAGGCAGCAAGGGAAAACAACACTGAGACATCCCAAACACACTGGGACAGAGGAACATAAGCCAACTGCAACTTCTATTCCATATTCTGGGCAGTTTTATGTCACTTTAAAAAAAAACAGGCAATGACTGGACTTAGATTCAAATGGTACTAAGTACCCTAAGATGAACAGCCACATCTCTGTAACTGTGACAAAGATTTTCACTGATGGGCTCCTATTTGGTTCCCTTAAGTGACCAACAGTATATGTGTTCAAAATGTTATCAGGGTTGATATACACGTAAACATGCATATCTATTTACCAATGCTACTCAACATAATTTCAAGATCCTGAAAACTGAGCAACAGTTTACCTGCTCTTGCAAAGAGTAGTTGCACACTTTTTATTTCCACATCAAACTTGTCATATGCCTTATCCATTATTTCTTCCAGAGAGGAATTACTAGTCTTCTGCAAACCTTGATCTTTACTGTTAAGCTGAAATGGAGAAAAACCTTCAATTTTTTAAACAGAAACATCTTTATATCAACATACTTTAGTTGTGTTTTCTTAAAGCCTAAATAAAATTAAAACATTGCCCTTAATGAATTCACATTTTGCTTAATTTTCTAATAATTATTAGCAAATATTTTATTAGGAATATACCATTTCAGCATACATCTCTATTACATTTGGGTAACAGGTGCGCAGCACATTTATTTTATTTTATTTTTTGTGGTACATGGGCCTCTCACTGTTGTGGCCTCTCCCGCTGTGGAGCACAGGCTCCGGACGCGCAGGCCCAGCGGCCATGGCTCACGGGCCCAGCCGCCCTGCGGCACGCGGGATACTCCCGGACCGGGGCACGAACCCGCGCCCCCTCCATCGGCAGGCGGACTCTCAACCACTGCGCCACCAGGGAAGCCCCTCAGCACATTTAAATTGATGACAAGATGAGTTACACAGCTGTCTATCTCAAATAACCCGTCTAGACACGCGACTCTTCCTGGTTCTCAGGAGTTCTCACCACTTGTGGCTCAAGCTTCCCTGCCAGCTATGCTAAACTCTTCACCATGAAACAGAAGGTTTTATTCCTTCCTCTCCCCACTATATAACTAGAATAATTAGGCCATTAGAATTCAGCTCCAATCTCGATTTGCTTTTCCCTCTTCCTAAAGGAAACAAGGATCAATTCAGGACTACATTTTTTGAAATCTTCAGTTTTTCTCAGAAGATTGGATTTCTAGGAGGTTCAACACCCAAACCCTTACAGTTCTCAAACTCTCGTACTCATCAACTCTTAGTTGATGTCAGTGATTTAACAAACATATATTCATATCTGTATAATTTTCTATTCTCAAGACATATACATTAACAAAGAAAACTATGTAATTAGATTCTGGAAACCTAGGAGTGCTTGAAAACTAGGAGTGCTTCTCTCTAATTAGGAAAAGACAGCAGTAAGCCAGTCCTCAATGTCAAATCATCCACCATTTCAGGAAATGTTAGCTGTTGTTTTTTTAATAGCGGTAAGATACATACAAACTACACAATCTAAGCTAGGCTTGACAAAATGCTAACAAGAAATAAGTCTAGGCTTAGTTTAAGTGAACTCTGAGGGAAAAACAGCATACTGTCAGACAGCTAGCTGCTAAACTGAGCAAAAATGGGCAGACAGAAATGCATATACACCTACCTGAAATGTACCAAAATCTAAGATGAGAAGATCTGACTTTTCATGGTGGAAACCTGTCTGTGGAACTATTAGATACGAGGGCTTCAGATTTATCCTTAAATCAAGAACTTTTCGGGTTTCAATAATATGTGTAAGTCCTAAAAGAAGAAAAAGAAATGATGAAAGATTATGCAGTCAATTTGAAATATGTAATCATATTATTAACAACGAGAATAAGAAGATCACTTGAAAAGTATGTTGGAGAAGTTCTTTTCACAGATTAGATTCTCCATTCAGCATGTAAGGTGAAATTGCATATGGTCAATGAGAAACAATCATATTGCATAATATAATAAACCCAACACAGCTAGTATTTTAGCCAGAGATAGAAAAATTCATTATTTCTTTAGTTAAGTAACCATATACAGTAGGTGGCTTAAGATTAGAGGCCATAATGCACAAAAGTATGTATCTTTAAAACTCGATTCACACACAGTACGGTGAACAGTCGCTTAAGAACTGAGACAGGGATGTTTTCCAGCTCGAGCTCACTCTGCAGCACAGGTTCCTGAAGGTAACAGCAGACAGAATCCCCTGTGCCCCATATTATTCTCTTTCTCACCCAGTCTGGCAGGTATAGTTGACAAAAAACTACCTACACTATTTTAAACATAGTATTTACATTAGAACAGCAAAAAACTTTGAGAGTTTAGATGACATTTATGCAAATTCTTTACCTGTAGCTGTTCTCTCTTTAATTTCTTCCAGCTTCATCAATGTAGCTGATGTTATTTGCTCAAGATCTAATCCCCTATTTGACTGAAAGAATTCAACCACTGCATTGATGGTTTTCTGTGAAATCATTTAAAATATAAACAAGTTATACAGAGTACTTTGTATATTACAAAATTTAAAGTTTCAGTTTAATTCTAATCAACTCTGGCTCTGAACTGAGGTGGTACCTCCAAAGACAATCTACCCTACTACATCTCCCTCTGGAGTGAAAGGGAACCTGAAAAAAGGTATAGCCCACTTCACCTTATTGGAAAGGCAACAAATGTGTGCATATCGTTAAGGTGACCTTAAGTATGTTCTACTGTATCACATTGATGTAGCAATGGGGCATTACTTCTAGACTTAGCCTCCAGATTAGAAGGTGAAACTCCACCTCTCTATACTGCAACTGGATTCTCCTGCACTTTGAAGTTTAGAGAGAAAATAAGAAAGCTGTTCAGTCCTTACCTACACCCAAAACTTGAACTTAAATTCAGACATTTTGCAAGAAAGAATGAGTTCTGGGCATTGGATGTAAAATGGTGTGAATGTACTTAACCCTACTGAACTATACACTTAAAAAATGGCTAAGATGGGAAATTATGTTCTATGTATTTTACCACAATTTAAATTTTTTTTAATTTAAAAAAAAAATCACAGAATACAGTAAGTTCTGCCTCCCACCCACACTGTGAATTTACTTCTAAACTGTACAGTAAAAATAAGTCAGGGATCTCAATGACAGAGTGGGGCCAACCTACAAGTGATGGAACGAGTGATGCTCAAGATGAGTTAAGAGAGTCTGAATAAAGATGGAGCTACAGATACAGAACTGGAGCCAGCATTTTCAACAGCAAAGAAATGGCAATGATTTTTTCTCACGTGAACAGTATCTAAAATTCTTTCATTTGCTGCTAAAGCTTTTTAAATTGGTTCCAAACATTGAAGAGAAAGGGAAAATAAGCAAAAAGAAACTGGGGTAGGAAACTGGTGTGTAGTTATTTGTGAGTAGTTAGCCAGTATAATAAACACAGACTTCTTTAAGGGTATATTACTTTTTTAAAAAATTTAACATAAGCATACAGTACAAAAAAATCTGTAGCATATGAAAAATCAAAATTAACTGCTAAACATGTACTGCTCTTTAATCAAGAAAAAAGTGTCAGTAAACTGAACTACTAAGTAAATTAAGGTTAAATATGAAAAGGAAAAAAGAAGAAAACCATATGTCAGAAGCATAAGACGTGTTTAATAAGGATTCACTTTCTCCTTGTACTCACAGCATCGTAGATGACCTCCACAGGCTGAGACTGAACAACCAAAGTCTGGTCAGCAGTACTATTCTCTGGATTGGTTTCAAATTCAATTTTAAGCAAGGATGATGCAGTATCACCAATTGAAGCCACAAGTGATGGTACAATATCTTGCTGTCTCAGACCTGTTATATACCAGTGTTCTAATTTTGCTTCCACCCTACAATCCAGTGCAGAAAAAAGAAGTATTACAAATAAGATCCTTCTAATATAATAGGTTAAAATACAAATTTCCCTTTTAAAAAACTCCTTTGAGAGCCAGGACCATGCCCATCACCCAGAGTTGAAGTCCAAACTCCGTAGCCTAGAATTTAATTACCCACACAGTCTGGGGCTTTTTTCTCTGATTTGGTTTATTTTTTTATTTTCCTTTTCCTCATGAAAAATCCACTTTGGCCAACTTCAGAACACTGCCAAACTGCCGCACGAATACATGCTATATGGAATACATGCTCATGGAATTCATCTCCCTATTTCATGCCACCCTGCACACTCTGCTCCCTCATCCCTGCATCTGTTGGTCCCTTCCATTCAGTTAGCCTAAGCCCCAGATCTCCAAGTCCAAGTTATTCCCTTCTACAACTGAGCTTGTGTAGCATTAACCCTAAGGTATTTCACATTACAGTACCTTCTTACTTATGAGCTCTCAAATATTATACAGATCTTAAATTAACTTTTTATTTCCTCTCTTATCAACTACAGCATAAACACCTTGAAAACAGAAAGTTACTGTTTCTATGCATAGCCTTCATAGTAACAAATCTATGAATTAAACAGTATACAAGAAATATTTGTGAAGGAAAAAAGGAAGGGGAGAACAAATGATGAGCTCCTCATATAGTTCTGTAATATAAAATGACTATCTTCACACACAAAAGGAAAAGAAATTAGAGACAAACTACTATTAATCAGGTTTTTTTATGCTAAGTAACACTATATTTTTTTTGGCCTGAAGTCAAACATAGAAATAAAAATTAAAATAATAAGTTTTTGAAACTTACTTAAGTGCTTGTGCTCCTGGTCGCTGAGATACTTGGGTGCCAAGGCCAATTATCTGAATTTTCAGTATTTCTGGAATATTTCTGTTTTCTCTTATTGTAACAGAGGTGCTTACTAACTTCAGTGCCACAATATAAGCAACATACTAAATGAAAGAATGAATGAAAATGGTTAAATTTTAAGTAATTCTTTCATTTCTTCATATTTAAATCTGCTAAATTATAAAATGATCTAAAAAAACGTATGTTCATTGTAAAAAAAGAACATTAGAAAACTCAATACAAAATTGCTTGCTCAAATAGGACATTTACAAAAGATTCAAAATTAATTTCTCTTAGTTTTAAAGGTAATAAAAATGAAATGTGATAAAATATTTTGTGGCCTAAAGATTCAATTCAGCAGCTTTCACTAAAGCAAATTAATTCAAACCAATCCTCTAGTTCAAAAACTGAACAAAATAAAAAGAATATCTGCTTGATGACTTTGGAGAGTTAGTAAGACACTGAGAAAAAAATATTCTGCCCCCAAAATTGATAGGTCAAGAATACAGGTAGGACAGATAACTAAAGAGATGATTCTCATCAAACCACACCAGAAGAGAGGAAGTAAGGAACAAAGAATCTATGAAAGAGTCAGAAAACAATTAACAAAATGTAAATAGTAAACCCTTATATCTCAGTAGTTACTTTAAATGTAAATGAATTAAATTCTCCAATCAAAAGACAGAGACTGAAAGAATGGATTTTTTTTAAAAAAAAGATACAATGATCTGCTACCTACAAGAGACTCACTATAGCTTTAAGGCCACACACAGACTGAGAGTGAAGGGATGGAAAAATATTTCAAGCAAACATTAACCAAAAAAGACAGAGTAGCTATATTTACATCAGAAAAAAAAAATAGACTTTAAGTTAAAAATAGTCAGAAGAGACAAAGAAGGTCATTATATAATGATAAAGGGGTCAATCCATCAAGAAGAGGTAACAACTGTAAATATGCTATGTACCCACTGGAGCACCTAAACATATATCAAATACTAACAGAACCAAAAGAAATAGACAGCAATAAAACATTAGTTGGGGACTCCATTCTCAACAAAAGAGATATCATCCAGACAGAATCAATAAGGAAACAATGGATTTGAGTAACACTACATGCTAAATGGACCTAAGAGACATAGAGAGAAATTCCACCAAACAGTAGCAGAATAAATACTCTTCTGGAATAAATGGAATATTTTCTAGGATAGATCATACATTAGACCACAAAAAAGTCTCAAAATATTCAAGAAGATACACATTATATCAAGTGTCTTTCCAATCACAATGAAATGAAACTAGAAATCAGTAATAATAATAAAAGTACAAAATTCACAAATACACGTAAATTAAACAATATACTCCTGAACACACTCCTGGATCAAGGAAGAAATCAAAAGGGAAAACAGTATCATGAGACAAACAAAAATGGGAACAGGGCTTCCCTGGTGGCACAGTGGTTGAGAGTCCACCTGCCGATGCAGGGGACACGGGTTCGTGCCTCGATCTGGGAAGATTCCACATGCCGTGGAGCAGCTGGGCCCATGAGCCATGGCCACAGAGCCTGCCTGTCCGGAGCCTGTGCTCCACAACAGGAGAGGCCACAACAGTGAGAGGCCCGCGTATTGCAAAAAAAAAAAAAAGGGGGGGGGAACACAACATACCAAACTTACTGGATACGGGAAAAACATTTTTAAGAGGAAAGTTTATAGTGATGAACGCCTACATCAAGAAAAAAGAAAGATCTCAAGTAAACAACCTAAATTTACACCTCAAAGAACTATGAAAGAACAAACTAGGCCCAAAGTTAGAAGAATAAAGGAAATAAACATTACAGCAGAAATAAATGAAAAAGAGAATACAGCAGAAAAACAGAAACACAATGGAGAGTAACAAAACCAACAGTTCTTTGAAACAAAAAGCAAAACTCACAAACCTTTAGATAGACTAACAAAGAAAAAGAGACAACACATATAAATAAAATTATAAATTAAAGAAGAAACATTACAACTGAACCACAAAAATACCAAAGACCATAAGAGTGATTACTATGAACAGCTATCCACCAACAAATTGGAAAACCTAGAAGAAATTGATAAATTCTGAGAAACATAATCTACCAAGAATGAATCATGAACAGAAAGTCTGAATAAACCAATAATGAAGGAGATTGAATGAGTAATTAAAAATATCCCAAGAAAAAAAGCCCAGGACCAAATGTTTTCACTGGTGAATTCTATCATTTAAAGAATCTACACCAATCCTCTCAAACTCCTCAAAAAAACAGAAGAGTAGGAATACTCCCAAACTCATTTTACAAGTCCAGTATTATCCTGATATCAAAGCCAGAAAAGGACACTATGAGAAAAAAAAACTGCAGGCCAATATCACTTATAAACACAGATACAAAAACTCTCAACAAAATACTATCAAACCAAATTCAGCAGCACAGTAAAAAGATCATATACCATCATCAACTAGGATTTATCTCTGGGATGTAAGGATCGTTCAACATACGAAAAGAAATTAATGTAATATATCACATGAATAAAAAGATAAAAATCACATGACTATCTCAATAGATTCAGAAAAAGCATTTGACAAAATTCTACATCCATTCACCATAAAAACTCTCAATAAATTGGGTATAGAAGGAATGTACCTCAACATAATAAAGGCCATATATGACAAGCCCACAGCTAACACCATACTCAATGTTGAAAGGTAAAATGTTCTTCCCCAAGATCACGAACAAGACAAGGGTGCCCACTCTCACCACTACCATTAAACATAGCATTTGAAGTCCTAGCCAGAGAAATAAAGCAAAAAAAAGAAACAAAATGCATCCAAATTGGAAAGGAAGAAGGAAAATTGCCTCTCTATGCACATGATATGTCTTACGTAGAGAAAATCCTAAAGGCTCCACCAAAAAAAGTTAGAACTAATGAAAAAATTCAGTAAAGTTGCAGGATACAAAATTAGCATACAAAAATCATTTGTGTTTCTATACGCTAATTTGAAGAAAAGTTTTAAGCAATCCCATTTACAACAGCAAAAAAACAATAAAATAATTAGGAATAAATTTAACAAAGGAGGTGAAAGATCTCTACACTTCAAACTATAAGACACTCATGAAAGAAACTGAAGAAAACATAAACAGAAAAGCTATGCTCTGTTTATTGATTGGAAAAATTAATGCTTTTAACAATGTACATACTACCCAAAGTAATCTATAGATTCAATGCAATCCCTACAAACTCCAATGGCATTTTGCATGGAACCACAAAAGACCCTGAATAGCAAAAGCAATCTTGAAAGGAAAAAAAAAACCCACAAAGCTAGACTAGGCATAACACTTCCTAATTTCAAACTATATTACAAAGCTATAGAAATCAAAACAATATAGTCCTGGCATTAAAACAGACACACAGACCAACAGAACATAATCGAGAGCACACACATAAATCCATGCACATATGGTTAACTAATACTTGAAAAAAAACCCAAGAATACCCAACGGAGAGACAGTCTCTTCGTTAAATGGTGCGAGAAAAACTGGATATTCACGTGCAAAAGAATGAAACTGGTCCCCTAACTATTTTTTTAAATTCATTTATTTATGGCTGTGTTGGGTTTTCATTGCTGCACACAGGCTTTCACTTGTTGTGGCAAGTGGGGGCTACTCTTCCTTGCAGTGCGCAGGTTTCTTATTGCGATGGTTTCTCTCTGTTGCAGAGCATGGACTCTAGGCACGCAGGCTTCAGTAGTTGTGGCACGTGGGCTCAGTAGTTGTGGCTCACAGGCTCTAGAGCATAGGATCAATAGCACTGGCGCACGGGTTTAGTTGCTCCGCAGCATGTGGGATCTTCCCGGACCAGGGATCGAATCTGTGTCCCCTGCATTGGCAGGTGGATTCTTAACCACTGCACCACCAGGGAAGTCCCTGGTCCCCTATCTTACACCACTCACAAAAATTAACTAGAAATGGGTTAACAACTTAAATGTAAGACCTGAAGCCATAACTCCTAGAAGGAAATGAAAAACCTCCTTGACAGCAGTCTTGGCAATGATTTTATAGATGTGACACTGAAAGCAGAAGCAAGAAAAGCAAAAATAAATAAGCAGGGCAACATCAAACTAAAATGCTTCTGCAAAGAATAAGAAGCAACAAAATGAAAAGGCAACATACAGAATGGGAGAAAATATTTGCAAACCACATATCTGATAAGGAGTTAATAAGAAAAATATAAAAGGAACTCATACAACTCAATAGCAAAAAAAATAATAATCCAATTAAAAATGGGTGAAGGACCTGAATAGACATTTTTCCAAAGAGGATATTCAAATGGCCAACAGGTATATAAAAAGATGCTCAACATCACTAATCATCAGGGAAATGCAATTCAAAACCGCAATGAGGGAGAAGGTCAAGATGGCAGAGTAGGAGGATGTGAAATGAACTCAACTACCCAACATGAACATATCAAAATATGTCTACAGGGCTTCCCTGGTGGCGCAGTGGCTGAGAGTCCGCCTGCCGATGCAGGGGACCCAAGTTCGTTCCCCAGTCCAGTAAGATTCCACATGCCGCGGAGCGGCTAGGCCCGTGAGCCATGGCTGCTGAGCCTGCGTGTCCGGAGCCTGTGCTCTGCAATGGGAGAGGCCACAACAGTGAGAGGTCCACGTACAGCAAAAAAAAAAAAAAAAAATGTCTACATGTGAACAATTCTCATTGAAAACTAACTGCAGACTGGCAAAAAGACTCCTGCAAAACTAAGGCTTTAAGAAAGACCCACATAGAATCAGGTAGTAAGGGAAGTCCACTAGTAAAGGCAAATACATAGTAAAGGCTGAGGATCAATCAATTAAGCTATCATGGAGATGAAAAGAAAAAAATTATAAAATCAACTATAACTACAACAATCAGTAAAGGGATAAACATGAAGATGTAAAATACGACATCAAAACACAAAATGTGAAGGAGGGGAGAAAAAAATGTGTATCACTTAGAATGTGCTTGAGCTTAAATGACTTCCTATTTAGAACAAGTAAATATAGTTATAGGTCAACAAACATGAACCTTGCGGTAACCAAAAATCAAAAACCTACAATAGATATACAAAAAATACAGAGTAAGAACACAAGCACAGCACTAAAGAAAATCATCAAACCAAAAGGGAAGAAACTAAAAGAAAAAGAACAGGGAAGAACTACAAAAACACTGGAAAACAAGTAACAAAAAGGCAATAAGTACACACCTATCAATAATTACTTTAAATGTTAACAGACTAAATGCTCCAATCAAAGACAAAGGATGGCTGGTTGGATAAGAGAACAAGACCCATCTTTATGCTGCTTACAAGAAACTCACTTCAGAGCTAAAGACACACACAGACTGAAAGTGAGGGGATGGTAAAAGATATTTCACGCAAATGGAAATGACAAGATATCGAGGGGAGCAATACTCATTTCAGAAAAAACAGACTTTGAAACAAAGTCTATTTAAAAAAGACAAAGAAAGGCATTATATAATGAAAAAGAGATCAATACAAAAATAGAATATAACACTCATTAACATATATACACCAAATACAGGAGCACCGAGATACATAAAGCAAATATTAACAGACATAAAGGGAGAAACTGACAATAATACAAATAATAGTAGGGGACTTTAACACTCCACTTACATAAATGGACAGATCATCTAGACAGAAAATCAATGAGGAAACAGTGGTCTTAAATGACACAACAGACCAGATGGACTTAATAGATATCTATAGGACATTCCATCCAAAAACAGAAAAATACACATTGTTTTCAAATGCACATGGAATGTTCTCCATGATATATCATATGCTAGCCCACAAAACAAGTCTCAACAAATTTAAGAGGACAGAAATCATACCAAGCAATTCTTCCAAGCACAGTGGTATGAAACTAGAAATCAACTACAGGAAGCAAAGGGGGACAAGCATGAACACATGGAGACTAAACAATATGCTATTAAAAAACCAAAAAGTCAATGAAGAAATCAAAGAGGAAATCATAAAATATCTCCAGACAAACGAAAACGGAAACACAACTCTCCAAAATCTATGGCATGCAGTGAAAGCAGTTCTGAGAGAGGTTCATATCAATACAGGCCTACCTTAAGAAATAAGAAAAATCTCAAATTACAAAAGTTACCATCTAAAGTAATAAGAAAAAGAAGACACAAAGACCAAAGTCAGCAGAAGGAAGAACACAATAAAGATCAGAGAGGAAATAAATAAAATAGAGACCAATAACTAGGCTCACCAAGGTGAAAAGAGAGAACCCACACAAACAAAACAAGAAATGCAAGAGGAGAAATAACAACCATTACCACAGAACTGCAAAAAATCATAAGAGAATACTATGAACAGTTATATGCCAACAAATTGGACAACTTTTCTAAAAGAAATGGACAAATTTCTAGAAACATACAACCTTCCAAGACTGAATCAAGAAGAAACAGACAATCTGAACAGACTGACCATTAGTAGTAAAATTGAGTTAGTAATCAGAAATCTCCCAGCAAACAAAAGTACAGAACAAAACAGCTTCATAGCGAAATTCTACTAAACATATAAAGAAGAGTTATCACCTATCCTTCTCAAACTATTCCAAAAAACTGAAGAGGAAAGAACACTCCCAAATTCATTCTCTGAGGCCACCAATACCCTGATACCAAAACCAGACCAAGACACTACAAAAAAAGAAAACTACAGGCCAATATCTCTGATGAATATTGTTGCAAAAGTCCTTAACAATATATTCGCAAACTGAATTCAACAATATATAAAAAGGGTCATACACCATGATCAAGTAGGATTTATTCCAAGGATGTAAGGATGGTTCAATATTCGCAAATCAATCAATATGATACACCACATTAACAAAAGGAAGGATAAGAATCACATAATCATCTCAATAGATACAGAAAAAGCATTTGACAAAATTCAACATCCATTCATGACAAAAGTCTCATCACAGTTGGTACAGTCGGAACATATCTTAACATAATAAAGAGCATTTATGACAAACCCACAGCTAACATCATACTCAATGCCAAAAAGCTAAAAGCTTTTCCTCTAAAATCAGGAACAAGACAGGAATGCCCACTCTCACCACTTCTATTTAACATACCATTGGAAGTCCTAACCACAGCCATCAGACGAGAAAAAGAAATAAAAGGTATCTAAATTGGAAGGGAAGAAGTAAAACTATCACTGTTTTCAGATGACATTACACTACGTATAGAAAAGCCTAAAGCCTCTGCCTAAAAACTCTTAGAACTAATAAATGAATTCAGTAAAGTTGCAGGATAGACGATTAATAAACAGAAATCTATTGCTTTTTTATACACTAGTAATGAATGATCAGGAACAGAATGCAAGGTAACAATCGCATTTAAAATCACATCAAAAAGAATAAAATAGCTTAGGAATAAACTTAACCAAGAAGGTGAAAGACCTATACTCTGAAAATTATATAATGCCGATAATGGAAATTGAAGATGGTACAAAGAAATGAAAAGATAACCCATGTTCTTAACTTGGAAGAATTAATATTGTTAAAATGGCCATACTACCCAAAGCAATCTACTGATTTAATGTCATCCCTATCAAAGTACCCATGATATTTTTCACAGATCTAGAACAAATAATTCTAAAATTTATATGGAACCATAAATGACTCCAAATTACCAAAGTAATTTTGAGAAAAAAGAACAAAGCTAGAGGTATCACGCTACCTGATTTCAGAGTATACTACAAAGCTACAGTAATCAAAACGGTATGGTACCTGCATAAAAAGAGATACAGAGATCAACAGAACACAATAGAGAGCCCAGAAATAAACCCACACACTTACGGTCAATTAATCTATGACAAAAGAGGGAAGAATAAACAACAGAGAAAAGACAATCTCTTCAATAAGTGATGCTGGGAAAACTGGGCAGTACATGTAAAAGAATGAAATTAGAACATTTCCTCACCCCACATACAAAAATAAACTCAAAATGGACCGAAGACCTAAATGTAAGCATCTGAAACCATAAAACTCACAAGAATATTCACAGGCAGAATATTCTCTGACACAAATCGCAGCAATATTTTTTTGATCTGTCTCCTAAGGCAAAAGAAACAGAAGCAAAAATAAATAAACAGGCCCTATTAAACTTAAAAGCTTTTGCAGAGCAAAGGAAACCACTGACAACATGGAAAGGCAACCTACCATATAAGGGAAAATATTTTCAGGTGATATTACCAATAAGGGGTTAATATCCAAAATATATAAACAACTTATACAACTCAATATCAAAAGACAACTAACCTGATTAAAAAAATGGGAAGAACACCTGAGTAAACATTTTTTTCACTGAAGATAGAGATGGCCAAAAGACACATGAAAAAAATTTCAACATGGCTAATCATCAGAGAAATGCAAGTCAAAACTGAAATATCACCTCACGCCTGTCAAAATGGTTATTATCAAAAAGTCCACAAATAACAAACAAATGTTGAAGAGGGTGTGGAGAAAAGGGAACCCTCCTACACTATTGGTGGTAATGTAAATTGGTGCAGCCACTATGGAAAACAGTATAGCCATTCCTCAGAAAACTGAAAGTAGAATTGTCATATGATCCAGCAATTCCACTCCTGGGTGTGTATCTGAAGAAAACGAAAACACTAATTCAAAAAGATACATGCACCCCAATGTTCACAGCAGCAATACATACAACAGCTAGGATATGGAAGCAACCTAAATGTCCATCAACAGATATAGAGAACAAACTAGTGGTTACCAGATGGGCAAGGGAAAGGGGGATGGGCACAAAAGGTGTTTGGAAATTAAAAGGTACAAACTATTATATAGAAAATAATAAGCAACAAGGATATATTGTACATCACAGGGAAATATAGTCATTATTTTGTAAGAACTTTAAATGGAGCATAATCTATAAAAAAACTGAATCACCATGATGTAAACCTGAAACTAATATAATATTGTAAATCAACTACACTTCAACTAAAAAACATTAATAACTTCATATGGAGAACATTTGCCAATGTTCTTTAGAAAAAAAAAATAACAAACCACAATGAGATACCACCTCACACCTGTTAGAATGGCTATTATGCTGTACCAATTTATATTCCCATGCTTGTACACTGTGGGTGGGAATGTAAATTGGTATAGTCACTATAAGAACCAGTGAGGAGGCTCCTCAAAAAACTAAATAGAGAAGTACCTTATGATCCAGCAATTCCACTTCTGGATATTTATCTGAAGGAAATGAAATCAATACCTCAAAGAGATATATGCACTCCCATGTTCACTGAAGCATTATTCACAACAGCCAAGACATTATAACAACCTAGGTGTCCACTGACTGATGAAAAAATAAAGAAAATGTGGTGTGGATATACACAATGGAATATTATTTAACCATAAAAAGGAAGGAAATCCTGCAACAACATGGATGTAGCTTGAGGACATTATGCTAAGTAAAGTAAGTCGAACAGAGAAAGACAAATACTGTATGGTCTCACTTATATGTGGAATCTAAAAAGACCAGAGAATAGACTGGTGGTTTCCAGGAACAGGGAGCAGGGTATGGGGGAAATTGGTGAAGGTAGTCAAAGGTACAAACTTCCAGTTATAAAATGACTAATTTCTAGGGATGTAATGTAATTTAACAAATACATAAAAGACTCCTACAAACCAATAAGAAAAAGACAACCCAATAATGAACAAGAGACTCAAAAGCTACTGCACAAAAGAGGATATCTATCAGGCCTACAACAGTACAAGAAAGTGAAAAACCTCTTCAGTCATCCAGAAAACACAAATTAAAACCACAATGAAATACTACATACTAACCATTTAGAATGGATAAATTTAAAAGACTGATGATGGTAAGAGTTGGTAAAGATGTGGAACAATAAGAATCCTCATATACCAATGATGGAAATGTTTTTCACATTGGAAAAGTATTTAGCAGAATCTATTAAAGTTAAACATACTCATATCCTATGATACACCAATTCTACTCCTAAGGATATACTGAGCAGAAAATCTCATATGCCCACTAAAAGATATTTACAAGAAGTTAACAGCAGCATAACAACCAAAAAACAAAAACAACCCAAATGCCCATAAACAAAAGTATGAATAAATAAGTTGTGGTATTTTCAAATGAAAATACCTACACAACAATGAAAGTGAGCAAAATACACACAGTGAAAGAACAGAGATAGATCTCACAGTAATGCCCTATCTATTGCACAGTCTATAATTTAACCGATAGTAATTACACAGCTGTTCTTTATGACACATCAAATGAGCAATACATTTTGGTTTTGATGACTCTTTTATACATGAGTTACATTTCACACACACAGATTTTTTAAGATAAAATTTTTAAAAGACAATTTACCTCTATAATAAGTACTTTTTATCAGGTTATTCTCACATTCATTAAAGCAACTAAATCTAAAGTTGGAGACAGTTTTAATTGGTAAGGTCTGACTGAAACATTTAACAAAAAGTAAAGCAGAAACAAACTGTAACGTATTTTTATTAGTTACTTTAAAAATCAATAACTTGTTTAACCCAATTAAAGATAACACAGAAAAACGAAACCACCTAAATAATTACCACCTAAACAATTACCTGCTTGGGTAAAGTTAGGTTGTGGGTGCTCTCACTATAACCAATAGCCGTGAAGAGCTTATCTTTTTCCTCTGGTGTCATAAGGTCATCAATAGCTACAAAAAGATAATATTTTAAGAAATCAATTGCTTCAGTCTTACAGATACAATAAAAAAAATCAAACCAAACTAACGAGTGGCCTAAAATCAATAGACACAAATGCTAAAGCAAAAGCAGCAAAGTAATTTCCTCTAATATACTATTTTGACTTGTTAAACATCATGTATTTGCTTATTTAGGTGAAGAAAATGCAAAGAGACACCATTAAGGGAATTCAGATGTCACATAACAATTTTATAATTCCCTAAGTATTTTAAAAATTAAGTGAAACATCTAATTAAATATCCATGTAAAAAAGTAACAATAAGGAATGCTACCTGTGAGATTTCTGAATTTCAAGTTTTAAAATTTCACACAAATAACTTTTCTCAAAAATTCGAAGTTTTATTTTAGTTAAATAAACATGGGAATGTTCCATCCTGATGTATTTGTTTATATGTTTACTATACTAAGCTACTTTTATTTCAAAAATATTATGAAATAAAATTCCACTGACTGGTTAAAACATAATTTATATATTTTTTCCTTATCAGTGTACAATAAACTATCTGACTTGGAACTTACTTTCAGGAATCAAAGATTCTTCATCTTTTTTCTTAGATTCCTTCTTACCCCAAAACCCACTAAACCAGCCTCCACGTTTCTCGCCTCTGTCAGTAGACTTTTTCCTTAATTTTTGCCCAGATCGAATCACCTAAAAAATAAAAATTAAAAAATTTAATTAAAGAATAAATGCCCTCTTCACTTTCAGGTGTAGCCAGGTAAGAACAATGGTTAATTTTTTTAACACTAAGTTAAAAGCAGTCAATAAAGCTAGTTCCTTCTGAAACGATTCTCAACATTATTTGGTTAATACAGTCTATTAATTTATATACTTGTCACACCTACTGACAGCTTTCTGACGAAGTTGCATTTTGTAAGTTAAGGTTTCAGGTAAAATTCTTCTGAGCAATGTGTCTTCCAAATTTACAAGGTAAGGAGCTACTATGACAGGAGATTTTTAAAATGAAAAGTTCCCTGAAAGGAAGACACTTCCACACTCAAAAATAAAATTTAAGAATCCTATTTCATAATTCACATACACTGTTGACTTGCTAACTATGAACATGTTTGGGGGACAGAATATAAATAAAATTAGAAAGTCCTCAAATCTCATTTCATCCTGTTTCTCAACAAATCCTGGCTTGATTATCTGCTGCTTCTTGTCTTTACCCACTTTTCAGTAAAACACAGACAAATAACTCAAAAGTGGAAAACAAAAGGATGAAAACAATATAGGGCTTAAATAATTTAGACTCTATCTTCTCATTTCCTGAATAAGTAAATAATTTGCCCACTTTAACTTTAAAATATTTTAAATTGGTAGTAAATTGGTAACATACTGCAAGCTTCTGTGTGTACCAAAAAGTGAAATAATCCAAAAGACAAGTTAAAGAGCTGAATTCTATAGTAAAGAGAATAAGTTTGATTAACAACTCAGTTTAAACTAAGTAAGTTATCTTTAACAAGTAGACATTAAACAAATAATAGGGGAATAGGTCTATATCTGGCCACAAAATCATTGATGGTCCCAGTTATATCTCAGCTCTAACTTTTGTCAAGCTTAATCTATTTTCAGCAGTCAGAAATGTAATGGGTAAAAAAATATATAGCTGATTAGTTTATATTTTATATGAAATAATATTTAACTTCTTTATTCTCCTAGCATAGAAGATTAGTATGCATTTTTATTTTTCACAGTAAAATATATCTATGAGACCATAAATTTTTAAATGTGTATAAAATTTAATATGAAGAGGTATGCAAAACCCTTTCACTTTTTCCTAAATACCACCTCTGTTGCCTTCACTTCCCTTCCCTGTCCAGCTAAGAGGCCAAGGTAAATAACTTCATCCAATCCTCTACCTACATTTTAAACTCTCTGGCCCTGCAGATTTTCCACTATAATGAAAAAACATCAATCTTGGATGAATCTAATTGCCTTCTCTTCATCTATATCCCATCCTTCTTTAGCCACAGCATCCAATAATTTATCTTCTTCCCTCAATGTTGAAGCAACTGATAAGTAGTATTAAGAACACCCAATTAAACTGAAGCAACTTAATTTAGGGAGGATTAGAATTATCTGTTTCTTCTGGCAAAATGTTTCTCTAATTCATAGGAACAAATCCACAGTAGCAGCAAATACCTTTTAAAATATTCACACTCTCTGCCCCACCTTGGGGAATTTGTCCTTAAGAAAATAAGAGACGTTTGAGAAAATGTAAAGACAAGGCTCCTCATTGTAGTGTCATTTATAATCAAATATAACCAGTGGGAAATAGTAAGCAAATTCTGGTATACGAACAGAATTGAATACTAGTCAGTTATTTAAAATTATGTTGGATAAACAATTCTATGGAATACTATATAAAACAGAACACTAACTTTTTTTTTAAAGAAAGAAAAGCAACTTACAAAACCTTTTCTTGACTCCACAATCGCCACAAGTTGCCACTCCCTTTATCTTGCTTTCCACTTACAGTGAAGTATCATGACTGTCTGTACTTAGTCTCTCCAATTCCTCATCTTCCACTCCCTCTCATTCCTATCAAATTTCTACCCATACTATTCTATAAAACTTGCTCTTTAAATGATTTCTTTAAGGCTAAATCCAATGATGAACTTTCAGTTCCATGATGGCCTACCTAAGCCCTCTACAACACATCCTTCATTGCTTATTACAACAACAAATTCTGGACAAAACATAAAAAGTATCTACCACAGACTCTGAAAAGTTAGCAAAAGTGGAGGGAAGTCAACACTTGGAGAAGTGACCTTTTCAATAGTGAGTTTCCTCACTTTTTTTTTTCACATGTTGTATTCATCCCCCACCTGCCCTAAAACTTCTCCCTCCTGGTGTTCTTACCCTTGGACAGTCCCCTTCCCTTGAGTGTGGGCATGACCTGTGACTCGTTTCTAACCAATAAAATACGGCAAGGGTGATGAGATGTACATAATTATGTGCATAGCATTGTGCCAGGCACATAACAGTCTAAGTGGTTTATATGGTTTATCAGGTACTCCACACAATAACCCTATGATGTAGGTACTGTGAATTAATATAGTTTTACAAATGAGGAAACTGAGGCACTGGCAGGTTAAATAGTCAACCCAAGGTCAAACAAGTAGCGGATAGCAAAGCTGGGATTAGAATCCAGACCATCTGACTCCCAAGTCTACACTCTTAACTATTATGCTAGTACAACAGGCACTCAATGAGCACTTACTAAGTATATAAATGAACAAGTGCATATGCTTTAATCCCATTTAAAAAAATGAGTATGTGTATAAAGATCTATGACTATAAAAAAGACTGGAAGAATACACAAAAAGTTATTAACAGTAGTTATCTTTAGTGTGTGAGATAAAGGGTATTTCTATTTTCTTTTTTTGTGGATCTTTATTTTCTAACTTTTCTACAATGAGTTTATTGCACTTATAATTTATTTTTTCATTTACCAAAAAAGTCACGTTACAGAATAATAGAAATGACATGGAACAATGAGGACAAGGTACCAAGTGGGATAAGTCAGCAATTACAAAACATTACAAACAGACTGAGTCCAATTTTAGAAAAAAAAGAAAGGAAGAGAAGAGGGAGAGAAGGAGGGAAGGAGGGAAAAAAAGAAAATGTGTTAAAGAAAGGAGGAAGGAAGGGAGAGAAGAGAAAATAAAGGGAAAGAAATGGGGGATACAAAAGCATAAATAACTAGGTACATATGCATGAGAGAAAAACTAGAAGCCTACATATCAAAATGTTAACACCAGCATTCTGTGTTAGTAGGATTATGGATGACTTTTACTTACTTTCTTTTGGGGGTCAGCAAATTTTTAGTTATAAAATTAGAAAATTTGCCCCTTCATATTAGTAGGGTTTTCTCCTCCAATATTCCAATTAATTTTCTCCTGAGACTAAATTAAGACATGAAAACTCAACCTTTATTCTCACGTGAGTAAATCTAAACAACTTCCTATGAAACTTAAATTTCTTGATCCCAGGTTTAAAGGAGTAGTATTAACATGTTTAAAACATAAAATCAGCTAATAAAAATGATTGACATATATACACTACCATGGGTGAAATACATAGATAGTGGGAACCTGCTGTACAGCACAGGGAGCTCGGCTCAGTGCTCTGTGGTGACCTAGATGGGTGGGATGGGGGGATAGGAGGGAGGTCCAAGAGGGAGGGGATGTATGTACACATATAGCTGATTCATTTTGTCGTACAGGAGAAACTAACCCAATACTGTAAAGCAAATATACTCCAGTTTAAAAAAAAAAAATTATCATGAAGAAAAAAAAAAGAAAAAAAGATTACCTCAACTTGTGCTTGTTGCCTTGCTAAAATTATGTTAAAAACATCTAGTGGCCTCTCCAAATCCTAAAAAACAAAGAGACACTTGTAAACAAAGAAAATGGTCATTAGATTAAAAACATTTTTTTCTTCTATGATTTCTAGGATTATTCTAGTCCGTGAACAAACAGCAATTTGTGATCTATTGAAAGTATAATATATATAAATTTGAATGTACACTTGGCTTTTACATTTTTACGTTTTTGCAATGTGAGAAACAATTTTCCAAGAAAGTAAATGCTTGTTAAATACAATATGAAAATAAGAATTTTAATGAGACCACTATAATACAGAGATAGCCATACATGCAAGTGGAAACAAAAATATTTAGGACGGGGACCTGTTTTAGGTATTAGCCTTATGGTTGTTACTTCTGACTCCCTCTTTTCTGTGTTATTTCACAATCATCGTACCAAAGGCACCTTAATAAAACACAAAATTTAAGAATGTAAAATTCTTCAAATCAAGTACACTAAAGCAGAAACCAACTTGGGGAATTTATGTAAGAGGAATCTAACATGTAGTGGGTGACCTGTGTGTCACATGCTCTATGTGTTATTTCATGCAATTCTCACAACTCTGTAAGACAGATACTGTTTCCATTTTATACATGAGTATACCAGATCTAAGATACTGAGAAACTTGATGCTTTTTCTAATATATAATATTAGTGATTGTTATATATTTCAGAATAACAATTTGATTAACTCTTTATGTTATGAATTTGTAGCAAAAACAGTGATATAATCAAGATCAGATGATATTAAGCAAATTATGTGTTTTTCTATATGTCAGAAGGGGGTAAATAAGACTCCTATCTTGAGGATAAGAACTATTTTTTACAAATAATACTTTGAACTCTTAAAAAAAAAGCCACTAACAAAACTAACAATACACATCTAGCTAATATTAAACACATATGTGAACAGCTCTGATATTGATTTTCTAAACATTATTATAAAAACCAAACACATTTCTCCAAATAGTTTACAAGTACCCTGATATTAGGAAGCTTTTTTTCAAAGGAAATAACAGGGGAAAAAATACTCTGCATTTTCCATACAATTCTCTCAAAAAGAGCTCAGTTCTGTTGTTTCTAAAATTATATTTAAATTTAAGTTAAATTAAATTAACATTAAAGGATGATTTAACAAATAATAGCTCTCACCAATATATACAAGATATACCTGAATTTGTTTCTGTATTTCTTCTGGGACTTTAGTCTGTGTTAGCTTATTTTTGTAGGCACTTTTATAACTCTTGAGCAATTGCCTGTGTTTTTTTATGTTACTCCATGACCACATCCGTGTATACCTTCTTATGTGAACTTCAAGAACAGAATCAATTGCATATTTCCACCTGCAAATCAAATTTTGTTAATGCACATTTGAATACGAAGGTTTAAGAAACAGGAGGAAAATAGCTTTGACATTTTAGAGCTACACTGTTACTCTTTTTGTTCTTATTAACTGTATTCCTATAAAAGCTCAGCGATAACATTTCTATTCCCCAGTACTTCAATTCTCTGACTTAAATAGATTATGAATGGAACAAACCACTCCAGGAAGAGGATATGCCAAAGCAAAATCATAAAGACACAAAATGACATGTTGTGTGAAATTAACAGTATCCCAATATGGTTGCCACACTGGAGTTCATATCCATTACTGAAGGGCAATAAGATCAAAAAAAAGTTGAAAGTCTTGAATACTGAGTTAAGAATTTGGGAATAATCTAGGAGCAGGAGTACAAGAGAACGTGTTTATTAAAAAAAAAGAGTAACAAGAACATAATATAAAAGATATCCCTCTCATGTCTCTAAAAAATTAAGTGGCTTCATTACATGGCTTTAAAGGTCTCTTAGCTCTGAGAGTCCCTAACTATATGATTACATGGTTCTCATAAAATATTTTTTTAAAAATTCTAACTTACCATTGTCGACCATTGGTATGAAGTGGTAAATAAGGCTTATATTTCCTGTAAGGAGCATTTCTAACCATATAATCCACTGATTCCAAAAGGTCAATCATACTTAAGTACTATTAAAACAAAAACCAAGTTAACGTTTGTTACATCACACACATGAATAAACACCAAATTCTGTTATATTTTCATTATAGTGAGACTTCAAACTCTCTGAACAATGAATATCATAGTTGTCTGGTAATTCAATAATATATTTCATCAGATTTAAGACAACAATGATTATAAGTTGTAAGATAATTTTAAGTTCTACTACAAAAAAAAAAACAGTACTGCCAATTAAACTGTCATACCACCAATAATAATATACATCCTATTTTCAAATATATTAAAGTGTGAAATAAATGTAAATCTTAGAACCAATGAAATATGGTATCTGTAACTACTAACATGAAACATGCCGATTCCTAAAACTACATATTTTTCTCTGGACCATCATTTCAAGCAGTTGTTATCTATAAGCTGAATTTCAAATTGCTCCAGAAAATTATTGCATAACTAAAGCAAGATAAAGCTATTTAACCACCCATCTTAACCACCAATACAACAACTCTGTGTGTATCTGGTAAACAGCTCAAATGGAGGGAAACACACACACACAACTATAGGCAAAATAAAGAAGGGAAGTCCAGCCTCTTCTCCATTTTTTCTTAACGCAACTCTACCTAAGAGTTACCACACGGCTATTCAGTACTTAACATGCAGATAGTCTGAATTTAAATGTATTTGTAAGTATAAAATAAACCCCAGATTTTGAAGACTTAAGAAAAAAATAAAAATATAAAATATTGTAACAATTTTTAATTTTGATTACATGTTGAAATGATATTTTGGGTATGTTAAATAAAATGTTATTCATTTTAGTAATTGTTTTCCTCTTTTCTTTATTTTGCTAATGCAGCTACTAGAAAATTTAAAATTACCCATATGACTTGCATTATATTTGTACTGGACTGCACTGGGCTAAAAGCTCAGTTAGCTAAATCTCCCATCCTCCTTTCACTTCCAGTTCTCCAGATGTCTTATCCAAACTCCTTAGGCACATAACCAAACTTGAGAAACAAGTGAAGGAAAAGAAGCTTGCCAACATAGCTATTCTAAAAATTAAGTGAACAATATTTAATGTAAGAGTGTCTGCTATTAAAATCTGAGGAAGAAAAAAACTATTAAAACCCTCCATCAAGAACTGGGAATTAAATGGGAATCATGTCATTCACTATAATTTGGTAAGATTCTCCACCAAGAAGGGAAAAATCAGATAAAATGAAGGAAAACTATTTCTTATATATGGTATTTATTTTCTTTTAAAAATACACATATAATCTATTTTTAGGAGATATATCAAATCTCAACATAACAAACCAAAAGAACCACCAGAGCACTGGAGAAGGAATAATCACAGAGGACAAAAGCCACTGAAATTCAAGGTTAATCAAAGCTATAAATACCCAAATGAATCTTACCTGAGGTTTGGTCAATTCAATGGCAATATTTTGTACTTCTATGTTCCAATCAAGTTTAGGTGTTTTGAGCTCTGTTTCTGCATAAGGATTCATGTAGAGTTTTGCAGAGGCTGATATTGGCTGGAAAACTTACATAACATGGGAAGACGTAAGATATGTTTACATGCCCTTACATATGAGCAACTGTAAATAATTATGAGAACACTGTTACTTTGAAAGTAGAGAAAAATGACCAAAAATATGTAAAAAAAATCACTACCAAAAACTATGTAAGCATCTACTTATCTGCATAATACAAACTGTCAGACTCAATGTAAAAGTGGAATCTCCAAAGAGGAAACTGGCGCTTTATGCTTCTAAGTAAGAAATGTACAAAATATAGACAATCTAATCTTGGTTATTCACAGTCTGTGTAAAATTATGTTTCCCTTCCTTGCTACAAGACATTTAATGATTTTAGTATTCATTAAAAATAATAATACAGGGGGAGGGATAAATTGGGAGATTGGGATTGACATATACACACTACTATATATAAAACAGATCACTAATAAGAACCTACTGTATAGCACAGGGAACTCTACTCAATACTCTGTAATGGCCTATATGGGAAAAGAATCTAAAAAAGAGTGGATATCTGTATATGTATAGCTGATTCACTTTGCTGTACACCTAAAACTAACACAACATTGTAAATCAACTACATTCCAATAAAAATTTAAAAAATAATTACAAAGTATTGCCTGACATGGCCCCCCCCCAAAAAAATACTAACACAATGTAGGAAACAAAATTTGATTACTTTCCATATTATTTAATCATAGTCAGAATTTAGGAACAGAATCATGAATGAAATTCATATTACCCAGAAAAAAAATTGCCTACTACTTTATAATTTTCAAAATGATCATTACATACATAATCTTAGACTCAACTAAAGGCAACTAAGGCAATATTTTTGAAGTTGAGAAGTAGTATGAAAAAGCATATTAGGGAAGATGACAGAGCAAAGTAATGTAATAAATTTTAATTGCAAATAGTATTAAAATTATATAAATTGTGGTATCTTACAGTAGTTACAATTTGCATAAGACTGTATAAAAATTTTAATTTATTTAGAGGTTATTTATAAATGAAACATGTCTCAGGAAAAAGTTGTAGATTTTTCTGAACAAGTTCTTTCATGAGTGAAACTAAATGCTCTCACAAACTAACAGTATCCAAAAACTCTGTCATCGTTTAATAGAGAGGTTTGTGGACATAAAGAGGAAGTGCCAGCCAGCTCTCATATAAAGGCAATTAGCTATAAAAGAATAAGAAGAAAACAACAGTGAATGAGAGTAGTATGGAGTATAGAAGAACACTGGCATGAAAGCTGAGAACAAACATCAAGTGGTACACTAAATAAAAACAAAAGAATAGCATCTTTAGAACAAAACTGAAATGGAGAAAATGAATGGGATAAATACAGAGGCAGCTTTGTTAGAGATCTATTTAAAAATAAGTAAAGGTGAGGCTGCCAAGAGATAGAAAAGCTTACTGAAAAAAGATCTCTGGAGAAATATGAATCAAAACAACAATGAGGTGCCCCCTCACACCTGTCAGAATGGATACCATCAAAAAGTCTGCAAATAGCAAATGCTGGAGAGGATGTGAAGAAAGGGGAACCCTTGTGCACTGTCGGTGGGAAATGTAAATTGGGGCAGCCACCATGGAAAACAATATGAAGGTTCCTCAAAAAAAAAACAAAAATAGAACTACCATATGACCCAGCAATTCCACTTCTGGGTATATATCCTGAAAAAATAAAAACACTAATTTGAAAAGATACATGCACCCCAATGTTAACAGCAGCACTATTTACAATAGCCAAGACATGGAAGCAACCCAAGTGCCCATCAACAGACGAATGGATTAAGATGCGGTACATATATACAATGGAATATTACTCAGCCATAAAAAAGAATCAAATACTGCCATTTACAGCAATGTGGATGAACCTAGAGAATATTATGCTTAGTAAAATAAAACAGAGAAAGACAAATATATGATATCACTTATATGTGTAATCTAAAAAATAATACAGATGAATGTATATGCAAAAGAGAAACAACTCACAGATGTAGAAAACAAACTTGTGATTACCAAAGAGGAGAGGGAAGGAGAAGGGACAAATTAGGGTTATGGGATTAACAGATACAAACTGCTATACATAAAATAGATAAGCAATAAGGATTTACTGTATAGCACAGGGAATTATACCCACTATCTTATAATAATCCATAATGAAGTATAATCTGTAAAAATACAGAATCGCTAGGCTGTACACCTGAAACTAACATAATATTGTAAATCAACTATACTTCATTAAAAAAAAAAATCTCTGGAGTAGTCAGTCTGTCTTAATACTGCAATAGTGACATGCTCAGATCCTGAATATCAAGATCTCAGAGATTTCGTTATTAAACAAAGAAAAGAAAACCTAATTCCTAAAACAAAGTAGACAATAACAAGGTAGGAAGAAAACATGGAGGTCAAGGGGGTTAACTGTTGGAAGTGAACTACAGCCACAGTGCCCTTCGCACTCTCCAGTGGTGTGTTATAATCTATTTCTAAACACTAAGTTATATACCAAATATGCTGTATCATAAAACTAACATAAAAAATTAATACTTTCTCTTTGTCAAAATAACTTTATCAGAAAAAGTAGTTTAAAATAAAGTATTTAATCCCATGCTTCTTATAACATGAAATAAACTTTTACCATTACTTACTGTATTGATGGTTTGGGGGTATATTGTTACTTGTAAGAATTTCACTTTTCAGCTGACCCTAAATAAAAATTTGAATTATATGAGAATGAAAAAGAAAATGCATACATATTCAGACACACACACAAACACAAACACACACAAACACACACACACACAAATTTGGTCCTAAATCAATATCTTTATTCCCATCTTCACAATTATTAGTCTATAAGAAAAACACACTGAGCACTATTTACAAATATATTTCTTTAGAATATTACTTTAGTAGATAATTTTTATAAATTCTAAATATCTGGAAACAAGATTTTAAGACTGTGTTCCCCTTTGACTTAAAATGCGTATATGTGTACATACATATATACACATATATATATATATACATACACACACACACACACACATCCATGAATTAGGATCTCAAACACTTTCTAGACAAAGGCAAATTAACCTAATGTTACAATATCTTTCTGAGAAATAAAAGATAGAATCTTGGAATTAATTCAATTCAGAAAATTCAACTGTTCTTCCTTTCTCTAAGTAAATAAACATGACTAAGACTGGCTTAGCACACTTAGTTTTGAAGCAATCGTTCACTATTCAAGAATGCATCATCACAAATGCTTAAAACATTTGCTAAGAACACATTTTTTAGATCTGAAAGGTATCACCTTTCTTTACAATACTCTTCAAGTAATCATTCTCATATGAAACTCCACAACGCAACCAGAATACCATCAAAATGAGAATGTAAAAAACCATAAACACAGTTTTAACGTGATAGTATAGGTTCTCATCTCACTGTCAAGAGAATGATTTCACAAAGATCTTCAAAATCAAAAGTGCTTTTTTTTAAAGATAGAGTGATTCCAAAAACTGTGTTGCACACTTCTGACTTAGTTACATACAACTTAAACAAAAGACTGATATCCTGTCCTCATTAAAGACCGCTATGTAAAACAAATCTATGGAGTGTGGTTAGCTCTTCAAGGTACGAACTGAAATTACCAAGATGTGTTCCCTTGACTCCGGGTACGACATGACGCAGTTAACATTCCAGTAGGCACTGAGACTATCAAGCCGTATAAGCTATAGAAGAAAATGGAAAAGGTCAGGTAACTAACACACTGAAATTATGAATCAATATTAAGAGATTATTCTCATGTTCACTACCCCAAAATTCTCCAGTTGCCATTTTGAACTTTTAAAGGAAAGGAGATATTGCAAAAATGGAGGAAAATATATGTATGTTATACAGAGACTTTATTATTAATCTAGAATTTGCTAAATTGTGCTTCCAGAAACACTATTCCCAAGGGGATTCATTCATTCAGTGATCAAATATTTATTGAGAATTTAGTATTTAACAGACTGTAAATATTTCACTGAATAAGAAATACATAATTCAGGACTTCCCTGGTGGCGCAGTGGTTAAGAATCTGCCTGCCAATGCAGGGGACATGGGTTCAAGCCCTGCTCCAGGAAGATCCCACATGTCGTGGAGCAACTAAGCCTGTGCGCCACAACTGCTGAGCCTGCGCTCTAGAGCCTGTGTGCCACATCTACTGAAGCCTGCGCGCCTACAGCCTGTGCTCTGCAATGAGAGACGCCACTGCAATAAGAAGCCCGTGCACCCCAAGGAAGAGTAGCCCCCGCTTGCTGCAACTAGAGAAAGCCCACGTGCAGCAACAAAGACCCAATGCAGCCAAAAATAAATAAATTTATTAAAAAAAAAAAAAAAAAAAGAAAGGCATGATTCCTCCAGTGGTTACAAATGGCTGTTTCAAGGGAGGGGTGAGGGGAAAGGATTCTATGATGAACAAAGGTGGGGAAAGCTACATACTAAATATCCTTCTTAAAGATTCACAATGTTTATTAGCATATTTAAAGTACTGTGAAGTCCTGGAGTTTAAAACAAAATAAAATGTACCTGTTTAACTATGTACAGCTTTCTACTTTAGTCAGTAATCTTACTTGACCAGAGAATATTTTTTCAACAAATCTGATAATATCTTAATTACCTAATGCTCCATGAAGTACAAAGTGGGAAACATTAATTTTATTCAGTTTCTTTATATTCTAGGTGAAGAATCTAAACCTCAGAATAGGTAAGTTATTACAGAAGGTTGTCACATAGTAAGTAGCAGAGCCAAAACTGGACCCAAAACTTTTAACCCACATTCCAATGGTATATTATGCTCCATGAATACAATTTGGGAAACATTAATTTTATCCGGTTTCTTTATATTCTAGGTGAAGAATCTAAACCTCAGAATAGGTTAAGTGATTACAGAAGGTCACATAGTAAGTAGCAGAGCCAAAGCTGGACCCAAACCTTTTAACTCATATTCCAATGGCATATTCTGCTCCATCAAGGTTTCTTGAAGAGAATACATTAAGTGTTTGTACTTAGGAAAATAAATGGATTAAAAAGTCTAGTCTAATACCTTGTATATAATTTTTTCTGCTTCATTTAATATGCATGGAGTCCAGTATTCATTTGCAGTCTAAAAGAAAAAAAAAGAGTAACTTTCAAATGAAGTATATGTATCAACAAAACAGTGCTCTAATAACCGTAACAAAATAAATTGGGAATAAAAAGACATTTAGCTAATGATTGCTAATGTTAGTTACCTGTTTCTTTACATATTTGTATTACAAAATCAAAGGAACAGTGAAAATGGAATTGAGGAGGTTCTAATTTAACTGAGTTCATTCATTCAGAAAATAATTACTGAGCTACTCTGTGTCTGTGTGTGGAAGGAATTGGGTATGAATAAAAACAGAGAGCCAGCCTATAAACTATTGAAGAAGGTCCACGTTCTTGTAAAAATTAAATAAATAAATAATTATTGCGAAGTAGGAAGAAAACCAGGAGAATATGGAAATCACAGCATGACCATGTTTCTACAAAGTCAGTATGGTCAGCAATGCCAAAAGCTGCTGTGAGATAAACTAAAATAAGCTTACTTAAGCGGCCAGGGCATTACCAATGAACTTGTTAAGAGCAGTTTCAGTGGAGCAGTAGAATAAGAGTATAGTGGGTAGGGAGTCATTAGGAGGTGGGGAAATAAAGATAGCAAAGGTAGAGAATTTTCTCACAAACTTAGAAAGAAGAGAAGGAGAAGGCAATAGTTAGATGGGGCCTGGGTGCAGTGGGAGAAGGTTAAGGAGAGGCTTTTTAATTTTAATATAAAAGAGACGCTTGAATGTATTTAAATGCTTAGAAGAAGGAGGTAGGGAAGGGAGAAGAGGGAAGAAGAAGGGTTGAAAATTTAGGAAAGAGAAGGAAATTGACAGAAATAAGGAAGAAAAGGCAAAAGGTAGGAGGAGGTGAGAGAAAAGGGGGAAAAAGTCTCCTAAGGACATGGGGGATGACGGGATCCAGATCAGAGGTGGGAAGATTATCTTAGATATAAAAGTTAGTTTGTAAGTGGAAAGATGGAAAGAAGGAATGGTATAGATACAGAAAGAGTTAAGTTTGCTATTATTGTTGTTATAATAGTCAATGTAGTAGCTGAAGCAGAAACTGAGCCAGACAATGTACCAAATGCTTTACACAAACTATCTAATTTAATCATCACAAAAACACTAAAATATAGGTACTATTGTATCAATGAATGAAGGCTGGATAGAAGGAAACCAACATGATAACCAGTTCAGTAATGTGTCACAGGTGCTTTGATAAAATATAATGGGGAACATAAAAGAAGGAATGGTAACTTCTAAAAGTGAAGTAAAAAAAAAGAATGAGAAAGACGGTAGTATCGGAAGGAACTATTAAAGCCTGAATAGAATCACCAGGCAGATTAAGGGAAAAGAATAACGCAGGCAAAGAAAACCATATGAACAATCTGAGCAAAGATACAGAGGATCAAACAACAGCACACACTAAGGAAACTACACACCATCCTTAGAATGCCTGTTATCAGTCAATGGGAACTGTGTGACTATTTTGTATTTTTCATTTGGTCTTCTAGAATCTCAACATTAAACAGTGAGTTCACTTATGACTAATATTGCTGGTCTCATTCTTCTGGAACAATTCGCTCTCTGCCTTTCAGAACACAGATTCTGGTTTCTTTAGAAGTGTTATAGTATTATTTCTTTTTTATTGAAAGCTACTTCAAATTCATTTTGGAAACAAGCAGAGGATAAACAGTGTATTAAACACTAGCTTCCTTGACTCCCTTTCCTTTGTTTCTCCAGTACCTTTTCTTTCATTTTTCTGCTTTGATCTTCAACTGATGTATACCTCTACTTCTCTGCATGCATGTATCTTCTTAAGGCCTCCATGTAACAATGTCCTTTTTCTGTTTAATAGTCTACTTCTCTTTCTTTTTTTTCTTCGTCTTCTTTCCCTACTAAGGCCCTCTTCATATAACTAATCAAAAGGCAAAAATGTACCCAGTATGATCTACTGCTCACTGTCCTTAACTTTAAAACATGTTTCCTACCACTTAGTTGTCCATAATAGTAAAAAAATGTCCAACCTGGATATACACACTCTATATCCTTAAAGACCTTTAAGAGGAAAACCAAACTGCATTATAAAATACTTAATCAAAATAAATTAGCTTATGTACATTTCAATATAATAAACAGATACAATGTATAAACTATTTGGAAATTATACTATGGACAATAACATGACTCTATAGAAATCTATCTTCCCCTAATTTACTAAAGATTTAAGATACAGCTTTTAATACTTTCAAAACACTTGTTCTTGATATTTTGAAATCTGTTAAATTCAAAGGTAAATCAAAATAATTAGAGACTATAATAAAAGTATCACTAAAAGTTGTAAATTCCTAGAAAAGCTGTAGAAAGATTACACGTAAAAATAAAACAGCTATTTGTAGTAATAGCTGATTTTAGGAAATTCACCCCGTGACTTGAGAATGATATTTCACAGGTTCCACAGAAATTTTAAATAAGGTAACTTTACCAATAGACTAAGTTCTCCCAGTGTGACACCAAATGAAAGAGGCCGCTTTGGATCTGTTACCTATCAAAGACAAAAAGGTGACATTAAAATATACTGATAGTGAGGGTAAATCCATTCTCCACTCTACAATAGGCAACATAGGACAATGAGTTTAAAAGTAACGCAACCAAACGGATTTGTGTAAAAGAAAGGGAAGGAAGACAGTAACATGGCTGGGATTTTCCATATTTTGTAGGCATGACACTAACATGATACTTTCCTAGTGGAACTATTTTCTTACTAGAAGTGAGAAGATTCACTCACTAGGACTAAACAGACTCTTGTCTACATAGTTTAAAAGAGACAGTCTCTTTATGTATATACCGTTAAAGATGTTCTCCATAGATAAATAAAACAAGGAGTTGCAGGTAAAACCATGCCACTAAATTATTTTTAAAACATTTAAGATTTTCACATTTAGAAATGTGAACTGTCTATTTAAGCCTTTAATTTCCCGGACACTTTAAAAATGGTTTGTTAGAAGATGCTTCAAGATTCTTAACGTTTAATTTCCTCAATCCCTTAACTCAAAATATGCCAATGTTAAACTTCTATTTCTCATCTTCAATACCTAAATTATATTTATACACAGTGCTTAAACTGTGCCATGGTGTGTACGATGTCATTGTTTTCGACATCTCAAAGATGTCCAAAAGTCAGTGTTTTTTGGTCATGAAAGAAAATAGGGAAACTAGAGAGAGGAGAAAAATCATGTTCTAAATCATCCACCACAGACTTGAGTTTAGTCACCTAAATGCATGCTCTGGTACAGCTGCAAAGCACAAAGAGCTTTGTGAGCTTTGTTTTTAATATTAGATATATTATGATTTGTGGCAAAATGTATTTCCCCTCATTCCCATATTCATCTTTTTATACCTATGGATATCAAGCTCAAAATAACTTGCAGTTATTTCAGAAGGAACTTTAATAAAACACAACTCCTCAGCTGCTAATGCACTACCCATAAATTACTGCTATCATACAAAGAACATCTTTCTGATAATCATACTTTTCCTCCCCCCATTTCTATATTTTTCACTATCCTTCTAGACACAATAATTAAGGTAATCACATTGAAAGAGGCAATAGAAGGAAGATCCCTTTGTGCTTTTAATTTTTTTTCTTTAGGTTATTTTAATATATTTTGTCGCTGACACCAATTTAAATGTAATTGATACTACTTGTCCCACTCCTATGCATCTCTGTATTTCTTCATTAAAGAGAAAGAAATAATGTACCTTTTGAATTGTATTTGCTCAATAAAAAAGCTTAGTTTAAGTTTAAACTGAGATTATCATTCACCAACATGCCATTAGCTTTAAGAATAATTCTTTTACTTCCAAGATGGGGTGAGTCAATTTTATTTTCCTAAGTTTGTTTTAAACAAGGAGATTTATTATTTTGGTTTTTAGACATTATTTGTTAGCAAAATTCAGTGTAATGACTACAGAAAAACCAAAACATAAAAGTCAGTGTAAGATAGAGATGGTGTATCTTGAAAAACCACAGGTGTGTCTTACTGAATATTAAGTTACAAAAGGAACTTATCAGGAAAGTAAAATAAATTCTATACATGGCAGTATGACTTTAATTCAATCCAAACTTAAAGCAAACTAAAAACAAAAAAGAAAGCAAACTCATTTTTGGAAAAGATGAAAAAGCATTTCCAATTTGTTAGGTAAATGAAAAAAATTCAAGGCTTCTCATGTATGTTTCGAACTTTAAGACAAAGCAGTGCCTATTAAGTTCAAAATATTTGTTACATTTTAACTAAAATTAATCAGTAAAATAGTTCTTAATCAACTAATGTTAAACTGTTGCTTATAAGTGAAGTGTGGTTTCTAAATATTGCTACACATGTGTGTGAGTAGCTGTGGGTGTTAAAATCCAACATGGTGGAAAGTAAAGTGAATGAGACTAGCAGCCAACTGACCCAAATTTTAGTCCCCTCTCTACCAACTACCATTATGAACGATTACTTCATCACCTCTGGAAACTAATTTTTTGTTATTAATAAAAAAAATTAGTTCCTTAAAGTTATATTAGTCTAAGTCTTTAAACAAAATTCAAAATAAATGATAGAGAAAAATCCAAAAATCTCTTAAATTAGCTTTAGAAAGGAACATATGGAAGTTTTATGATATATGTACACACATTAATGCCGGATGAAAAAAGCCTAACACAAGGAAGGAGATATGGTAGTGTACTAATCAGGAAAAAAAATCTATCTTGGATTCAAAATTGCTATTTATGGGCAAATCAAGAATTAGTGTCATAAAATACACACTTAATTACTAACTTAAACCAAGTAAACTAAGTTACTTACATCATCTTCATATTTAATGTGAATGTCTGTGATTTTTACTTGTACATTTTTAATTACTTGAGTTGCCAATTTTTCCAACAATGTATCCTTTTTGGCTTCTTTTGGTTTATCTATAAAAAACAGGAAAATACAAGTTCAAGACTTGAAATTCTCCAACAGAAGGCAGAGAGCAGAAGCAAGAAGAACTACAATTCTCCAGCCTGTGGAAGGAAAACCACATTCACAGAAAGATAGACAAAATGAAAAGGCAAAAGACTTTGTACCACATGAAGGAACAAGATAAAACCCAAGAAATGAAGTGGAGATAGGCAACCTTCCAGGACAAGAATTCAGAATAATAATAGTGAAGATGATCCAGGACCTCAGAAAAAGAATAGAGGCAAAGATCGAGAAGATGCAAGAAATGTTTAACAAAGACCTAGAAGAATTAAAGAACAGACACCTAGAAGAGTTAAAGAACAAACAATCAGAGATGAACAATATAATAACTGAAATGAAAAATACACTAGAAGGAATCAACAGCAGAATAACTGAGGCAGAAGAATGGATAAGTGACCCGGAAGACAATGGTGGAATTCACTGCCACAGAAGAGAATAAAGAAAAAAGAATGAAAAGAAATCAAGACAGCCTAAGAGATCTCTGGGACAACATTAAACACAACAACATTCACATTATAGGGGTCCCAGAAGAAGAAGAGAGACAGAAAAGACTTGAGAAAATACTTTAAGACATTACAGTCAAAAACTTCCCTAACATAGGAAACGAAATAGCTACCCAAGTCCCAGAAGTACAGAGAGTCCAGGCAGGATAAACCCAAGGAGAAACAAGCTCACACACCTAGTAATAAAACTGACAAAAATCAAAGAAAAATTATTGAAAGCCACAAGGGAAAAACGACAAATAACATACAAGGGAACTCTCATACGGTTAACAGCTGATTTCTCAGCAGAAACTCTACAAGCCAGAAGGGAGTGGCATGATACATTTAAAGTGATGAAAGGGAAGAAACTACCACCCAGATTACTCTACCCAGAAAGGATCTCATTCAGATTCGACAGAGAAATCAAAAGCTTTACAGACAAGCAAAAGCTAAGAGAAATCACCACCACCACACCAGCTCTACATATAAATATATATGCACCCAAAATAGGAGCACTTCAATACATAAGGCAACTGCTAACAGCTATAAAAGAGGAAATCAACAGTAACATAGTAATAGTGGGGGACTTTAACACCTCACTTACACCAATGGACAGATCATCCAGACAGAAAATTAACCAGGAAACACAAGCTTTAAATGACACAATTGACCAGAGAGGATTAATTAATATTTATAGGACATTCCATCCAAAAACAGCAGATTACACTTTCTTCTCAAGTGCACAAGGAACATTCTCCCAGATAGCAATCTTGAGGAAAAAAAATGGAGCTGGAGGACTGAGACTCCCTGACTTCAGACTATACTACAAAGCTACAGTAATCAAGACAATATGGTACTGGCACAAAAACAGAAATATAGATCCATGGAACAGGAGAGAAAGCCCAGAGAGAATCCCACACACCTATGGTCAACTAATCTATGACAAAGGAGGCAAGGATATACAATGGAGAAAAGACAGTCTCTTCAATAAGTGGTGCTGGGAAAACTGGACAGCTACAGGTAATAGAATGAAATTAGAACACTCCATAACACCACACACAAAAATAAACTCAAAATGGATTACAGACCTAAATGTAAGACAGGACACTATAAAACCCTTAGAGGAAAACACAGGAAGAACACTCTTTGACATAAATCACAGCAAGATCTTTTTTGATCCACCTCCTACAGTAATGGAAATAAAAACAAAAATAAACAAATGGGACCTAGTGAAACTTAAAAGCTTTTGCAAAGCAAAGCAAACTACAAACAAGACGAAAAGACAAACCTCAGAATGGGAGAAAATGTTTGCAAACAAATCAACGGACAAACAATTAATCTCCAAAATATATAAACCGCTCAAGCAGCTCAATATTAAAAAAACAAACCAAATCAAAAAATGGTCAGAAGGCCTTCCCTGGTGGCACAGTGGTTGACAGTCCGCCTGCCGATGCAGGGTTCACGGGTTCGTGCCCCGGTTTGAGAAGATCCCACATGCCGCGGAGCGGCTAGGCCTGTGACCCATGGCCGCTGAGCCTGCGCGTCAGGAGCCTGTGCTCCGCAACGGGAGAGGCCACAACAGTGAGAGGCGTGCGTACCACAAAAACAAAACAAAACAAAACAAAACAAAAAATGGTCAGAAGACCAATCAAAATATGGACAGAAGACCTAAATAGATATTTCTCCAAAGAAGACATACAGATGGCCAAGAAGCACAAGAAAAGCTGCTCAACATCACTAATTATTACAGAAATGCAAATCAAAACTACAGTGAGGTATCACCTCACACCAGTTACAACAGGCAACATCAGAAAATCTACAAACAACAAATGCTGGAGAGGGTGCGGAGAAAAGGGAACCCTCTTGCACTGCTGGTAGGAATGTAAATTGATACAGCCACTATGGAGAACAACAGTATGGAGGTTCCTTAAAAAACTAAAAATAGAATTACCATATGACCCAGCAATCCCACTACTGGGCAAATACCCAGAGAAAACCATAATTCTAAAAGACACATGCACCCCAATGTTCACTGCAGTACTATTCACAATAGCCAGGTCATGGAAGCAACCTAAATGCCCATTGACAGATGAATGGATAAAGAAGATGTGGTACATATATATGAGGGAATATTACTCATCCATAAAAAGGAACAAAAGTGGGTCATTTACAGAGACATGGATGGATCTAGAGATTGTCATACAGAGTGAAGTAAGTCAGAAAGAGAAAAACAAATATCGTATATTAATGCATATATGTGGAACCTAGAAAAATGGTACAGATAAACCGGTCTGTGGGGCAGAAATAGAGACACAAGTGTAGAGAACAAACGTATGGACACCAAGGCAGGGAAGTGGCGGGGGTTGGTGGTGGTGTGATAAATTGGGAGATTGGGATTGACATATATACACTAATCTGTATAAAACAGATAACTAATAAGAACCTGCTGTATAAAAAATAAATAAGATTCAAAAAAAAAACAGAGTTGAAATTCTCACATAGTTCATAATCAATGACCAAACGATAGCTAAGGCATTACTCAATGGAAATTACAACCTATTCCAGTGTCCTTCTTTTATTTTAGATTTTAATATGCATTTCCAAATTAAAACTTATTTTTGAAGTTACATTGTAATCTAACATTCATTTGACCTTTGAAGACAGAAATTAAGTGGCAATGTGTATAAATAACACGTGGCATAAAAACTACTTTTACCTACCTTTTGAGCGATCAAGACCTTTAAAAGGTTTCTTAAAATGTTTTTTGTGCTTTTTACGTTTACGTCCTTCTCAGTGGAAGCATTTTAGTGAGAAAAGGATAAAATTCAAGTTAGCAGATGAGAGGACAGAAAAGAAAACAAGAGACTTCTTCCTGACAGCAAATTTTGGTACAACTCACCTTACTTTATTCTAAACTGATCTGTTATTTCAATACAAGCAGAAATTCACAAACCTTCTTTAGTCTAGAATAACCTTCTTTAATCTAGAAAATAACTTGGCAGGTGCAATTATACAAAAATTGGGTAAAATAGCCATACAGAATGCCCTTTATAATATTTATGACTGCTTACAGTATGAAGTTTAATTTCAGCATTACCAAAATATTGGAAATGTAATAATGACAGGATAAAAAGACTTTCAGAGAAAGGTTTTGATAAGTGTGTGGTAGGAACACAGGAACACAAATGAAATGAATGGGTAGGCTGCCGACAGATGACTTCCTCTGGATGATACACCTCACAAGCAGAATACTTTAATAACTTGAGGACATAAAGAATACAAAAAGGGCAAAAAAAAGTACATGGACTTGTACACTGAAATTAGCTTAATAATTCCTTTAACACCTCATCCACTTTTATTTGGCACTGCCTCACTTCATGGCATTAACCCAAACCTATCTTACCCAACTTACAAATCGTTACATTCAACTGCCTATTACACATCAACTCCAGTCCACGCTCTTGGGGCAGCCTCTGTATGGTCTCCCCTGCGTCCAGTCTCCACTGTTACCGCCAACCTAACATCCTTCTATACCGCCACCAGACTTGCATCTTCTAAAATACTATTCAGGCCTGTTAATTCCCTGCTCAAAATTCTTTTAAAGGCTCTCTGCAGCCTGCCAGATAAAATGAGAAAGTGTTTGCATGACACAAAGGTCCTTTCATGATCCGACTCCTATCACCCTGTCCTGTTCTATCTTCTGCCACTCATCCTTGCACTGGATACTTCAGGAATACTACTTACACTTTCCAAAACAAACCGTAACTTTCTAACGCCTAATGCCTCTACATGTTTCATTCCCTGAACTTGGTTTCCTCTCCCTGAAGTTCTTTACCAGGCAAATTCCTAGGAGGCTTCCAAATCTCAGGTCCAGCACTACAGCCTGTGTGAAGCTTTCTTTGACTCTTCCAAGCATCTCCAAGGCCATCTACCCCTGCACCTTATATAGACTTCCATTAAGCAGTGATTACACTGTATTTGAAGTGTTTGCACAACTCTCTTGTTACCAGGCAGGAGTCTTCATTAGGACAGGAATTATCCTAACATCCAGGCACAAAGCACATGATACGTATCTGTTCAAATGAATCAAAAAAATCCACATCTGAACATTATAATAAAAATATAAGCTCAGTTAATGTTACATATATTTGAGAGAATATACATGATATTTAGCTTAAAATGTTAAATTCGTTCTTCCTTGATATTTTAAAGCAAATGGTCCTGTCACTACAAAAAACTAAGAATCAAATCCTGGGTTTTAAGAATAAAACCCTAAGTTTCAAGAAGAAAATATTTAATAAACGTATAACAAAATCTGGACTTTGCTATTACCAGTAGTTCTTGTCACAGTGATGTTCCCTAAGCCTTTTTCATTTATAAATTAAACATTCAGAAAAAGACTAAGTTCTCAACGAAATACCATTTGAAAAGAAACAGCTAAGAAAGCCAGAGTAGCCCTGAAAACCATCCCACTTAAGTAGAAAGCTTTTGGAGACAGGAGTTCAGCTGCCTGGGTTTAGAATCTACCATAACTCACTCTTCTCACCTGACCTCCTATTATCTTTCTGGTTTCACATTTGTTCTAGCACTTTGTTCTGTCTTTGATCTCAGTGTTAGATGCACCACGTTTAAACATCTTCAAATAGTTGCAAAATCTAATCTGAGTACTACATATTTCTTAAGAGAGAGTTTCTGTTTAATCGGATGGACAATAAATTCATGATCCCCAGTCACTGTCTAAAGCCGTTCTCAAATGTTTTGGTCTCAGGGTTCCTTTAACACACTTACAATTTAAGAACCTTAAATAGCTTTTCATTAGTGTGGGTTACAGCTATTGATATTTACCATATTGGAAATCAACACTGAAAATCTTTTTAATATTAACTCATTAAAAAACCCATTATGTGATAGTACAGTTAACATGTATTTATGAAAAATAACTATATTTTCCAAACAAAAAGTTGTAGTGAGAAGGGTGGCATGGTTTTACAATCTTACAAATGTCTTTAATGTCTGGCTTAGTAGAAGACTGCTGGATTCAAATATCTGCTTCTGCCTTTGCTCTTTTGGTATATGTTGTTTAGATTGAAGTATGTGAAGAAAATCTGACCTAACTACAGATATGTAATACGAAAAGGAAGGAACATCTTCACGGTCTTTTCATGCAATTATGGATACTACACCAAACTCAACTACTGATAGCTTCTTAAAGTTGCACCTTGGAAACTGAAACTCTATCAGTGTATCTTTCGCCTGAATTAAAATCAGTCTACCTTGCTCTTTTATACATTCATAATTTTTTACCACCCACTGATAATATGGAAATATTACTTCACTGAATTATGCAGATCTTACAAACACTGAGTCACTTTATTATTTAATATCAAAAATCACATTGTTAACACAACTCTCATCAGAAAAGTCTTTTAAGTATGGGAAGCCATCAAGCTCAAAGTGGCAAATACAAATTCCCCAAAATTCTAATTTTTGTTCAGACACTCAAATCTTTCTGCTGGCAACAAACACTGTCAGTTGTTTTTTCTTAAAGTTGTATTGTTGAAATGTCTACCAAACACCCTAATCTGAGTAATAATAGTCTGTCAGCCGTTCTTCCAAATAAAATGGCTTTCCATGAAAAAAGCAACTGGTTTCACTGACAACCCGAACAACTGCACAAGTATTTTTCCTTGAGACAATTATCCTGCTTCAGTCTGCAGAAGTACCTTGTGTATGCTTCCTCTTTTGTCACGAAACTTCAAAGACACATATGCTCAAGAGCTGTAATTTATTAAAATTAAAATTTTTCTATTTCATCAATGATATTCTTAAGTAAAATTGGTGCTTTTTCCATTTTATTTTGTTTTTTACTGTGAGTGATTGGTAAGGAACAATACAATGGCTCCTAATAGTATAGTTCAGTGCCACTGCCTCGATTCATTTAAGGCAGCCAGCAATTTTACACAACATTACTTTTGCACCATCAGCACCAATGTCAACATACTGAAACATCAAATAATGTCTTAGCATTATTATGAAAATAGTTTTGACTTTTTGAAAACCACTGCTCTAGAAGTTTTGGGTTGGTTGGTTGTTTGTTTTTTAACGCGGAAGGAATATACACTCAAACTGAAAACAACGAAAGGATTATAAAGTACACACAAAGTCCTGGACAACTAAAGATATCATCAACAAACTTATTCTCATTTCAGAATCATCAAATTCTAGGCCTAGGTTTTTATCCAGGCTAATATACCTTTTTGGAATAAAAGGAAACTCTGAATCAATGAGGTTTTACTTTATAGTGACCTCTGTCTGTTTTGTTTTGTTTTTAGCAATGCTGCCCAATGATTTTGTTACAAGTTTGAATGGGCCAGTGGAATTCATTTGTATCCTGGAGGCAGGTTGCTCCTAGTAGGATCAGAAAACACTGCCCCTGGCAGACTACAGAAAGCTGGTTCAATTACAACCTACAAAACTGGACAGTGAACCATGAGTATCCCCATGCTATCTTTTATATTAAACAAAGTGACTCAAAGACAAATTAACATAGTCAGCCACACTTACTCAAGGGGCAAATTTGTACAAAGAGAAACTCCTTTCAGGGTAATTTCATTCAATGCTGTGAAATCTGCATGCAACTTATTCTTCCATTTGTCATAATGAACCTAAACATTAAAGAAGTTTCTAGCAGCAAAAGTAATTATATCAGGGCTTCCCTGGTGGCGCAGTGGTTGAGAGTCCGCCTGCCGATGCAGGGGACACGGGTTCATGCCCCAGTCCGGGAAGATCCCACATGCCGTGGAGCGGCTAAGCCCGTGAGCCATGGCCGCTGAGCCTGCGCGTCCGGAGCCTGTGCTCCACAACGGGAGAGGCCACAACAGTGAGAGGCCCGCGTACCGCAAAAAAAAAAAAAAAAAAAAAAAAAAAGTAATTATATCGTAGTGCTTATTATTGTTTACATTTTGAGATAGAGACCCGACTTGCCATTTAATCAAAAGAAATTTTAAGTGTGACTGAGCTAATATAACAAATTCCTGAAAAGTTATAGGGAATACAGTTAAATAAATCAAATTACTGTGTAAAATATTAGAAATTATTATTTTAATGCGCTTGGTAAACTTCCTAGGATACAAAAGAATCCTACTGTAAATCTTAAAGCAGTGAGCCTTCAAATTTGCCTTTTGTGAGGCTGTCCAGGACAGTAGTCTACAGGTGCCTCCAAAGCTACTACAGAGGTGAAGCAAATCAGGGAGGACATGAGAAGAAAGTCACAGAAACATCTCTTATCAAGGTTCTAAATAAAGTCTCACTCAAAAAATAAAAGGTTCCAATTTATTGCTTTTTAAAAGTCTGAAAACCACTGCTATAGGAGAGGAATTGCTTAATTGAGAAACTACTATTCTACAGAACTAAAGTCAAAAAGGCAGTCCGGATCTGAAAGTTATCTATAGATCAAACTGTAAGCTTCATAAGGGCAGTGGATTGTGTCTGTTTCACCTCATGAATATTCAGCATCCAGCATAGTGCTTGCTACTAGAAGACATTAAGTATTTGGTGAATGAATAAAATGCTGAAGGTAGAGAAAAGGAAATGATGGTAAAGGGGAAAAACATGAATTACATTTCCATATTTTCTAAAAGGATGACACGTCATATGAACTCCATTAAAAGCACAAGCATGGATAAGAATATAATTTTGTATGTAGCTGAATATAATTAACCATGCATACCCACCAGGCTTGATGTCCTTGTAAACAAAGTTTTCCAAGCCATATATGAACTCCCCTGAATGTGCGCCTGCATCCGCATGGCAGCGATAACCAAAATGCAAAGCGTTTAAAAGACACCTTTAATTTTACACATAAAATATGTCTAAACTTAGTTCAAAGAATTAGAAATCATGTAACAGAACAAGTAAAATCCAGTGACACCAAAACAACTTACTTCTAAGGAAATATTTTCAGTGACACTATTTTCATTCTTTCAACATATAAACTTTGTTTTCATAACATTAAAACAAAAATTCTTAATAATTAAAATAATAATTTCAAATTAAGCAAAATAGACAAATATCAATTATGGCTAATGTCTCATTGATTTGCCAAATTTTCCAAGAAAGCAAAAATCTGCTGTTTTGGTTCCCTTTTTCCCCACCATTTTGCCCATTTTCAGAATGAAATGTTGCTGTGATATTCATGCTAATTTTAGAGTCAGCTGAAATGAATTCATCTTACTTTAGTGTATGTTCCCTTTCAGACACATTGTCTGAATCCCTTCTATCCATTCTTGTCAGTGATGGCTAGGTAGCACCATCTTCCCTTTCCCTCCTCAAATCTAGCCTAAACACCACTACAAGCTTACCTTCCTAAAACACAGCTGTGATCACATCACTCTCCGGATTTCTTTTAAAAAAGTAAAACTTACTTTCTCACTGACTACCAATTAAAGTCCATTATAAACCAGAGTCAAGAGCCAGACTGAGTTCAAATTCTAGCTCTGTCATTTTCCAGCAGCATAACCTAGAACAAGTTATTTAACTTCCAGCTTTCTCAACTATGTAATGGGAACAATAAAAGCCTTTATATCATAGAATTACGACTATTAAATGAGTAAGCTGACATAAAGCATTTTGAAGAGTGACCCGCAAATAGTAAATTCTCAATAATTATTGTCATCACCATCATGGCATTCAAATCTCTTAAAACTGACCTAAACTTAGCTTTCCAACTCACGTCCGGCTGTGCTATCAAACTTCCAAATTCTTAGCTGCTCCCCATACATGCTCTACATTTTTTTTTTTTCACTGTCCCCTTTACCATCGCTGTCCCCTTTACCTAGAATGCCCTCTCTCCTTTCTGCATACTCATCCTTTAGACTCAGCTGAAATATATACCTTCAGTGTCCACCGTGATCTCTGGCTGAACGTAATATGCCCATTATGAACTCCCGTAACACTCTTAGCTATACCTCTTTGATAAGACTCAACACTCTCTCCTATTTATCACTATACATGAAGTCTTTCAACAGTAGGCTCCAGGAATTTTCTAATTTTTGTGTTTCCAACAATCTGTTGAACAGAATAGCATCAGACTTCTCAAAAGTACCTGGAAGTTAGAAGATTTTGCCTTCAAAATTCTAATTTTAAACCCAGCATTCTATCCCCAGCCAAATCAAACAAGTATGGAAGTAAATTACAAATCTTTCAGACTTGAAAGGATTTTTAAAATTATATCCAGTGTATCCTTTCTTAAAAGTTATTAGAAATGTTCTAGCAAAACAAAGGAACAAACTAAAAAAGAACATAAGGCAAGGGACCCAATGAATTAAAACAGAAGAGCAGTGAAGACCAGTTCCAGGATGACAATTATGCAGCAGAACTAAAAAAACAACCAGTTCAGAGAAAGATCTCCAAGAGGGACAGGGGAACAGGGAGAGGACCAACAAATGGGTTTGGCCAATTGGAAAATAACACTGATAGTCATATGATAAATAGATTTCATGTAGTACACAAAAAGAATTGAAGATAAATTTACAAAGAAGACCAAGCAAGAAGCATTTACAAATTCAAGAAAAACAAAAGGCTACATAGCAAAGGAAATATAATCACAATACATTATTTGACCTATGCAGTGAATAATAATTATATTGTCATAGTAATGTAAATTTTGACTCGTAATTGGACAAAAATTATGATATAACCATTTTGTGAGAAGACAGAAAGGGGAATTTAGGGTGAAAAAATTGTAGGAGAGGTGAACTCCTTAACTACTATAACAGGAAATCCAAAATAGTGCCTTACATTAATACATTAGACAACAAAGAAAGTTAATATTTCTAAAATAGATGGTTCCCTCTAAGGAGTGGGTCTAGAGGGTAGAGAATGGTGGAATACGAAACTGACATTTTTCATCATAAGTCTTTTTGGAAAAATTATTTGATTTTAGAGTTAATGTTAACTCTAAAATTTTAGCGTTTTTGATAAAATTAACATTTTAAAATACAGAATCTATATAGTATTTAAAAATCTTTTGGCCTCACTAGGAATTTAATATTTCCCTTTACTTTACAATAGCCTTTCCAGGAAAATAAGCTCACTACAATGAAATAAAAGAAGAAAAATATCAAGAAAGTTTATTTTTACAGTTAAGCAAGCTCTCTAGAAATGAATTTATATTTCAATTTTCTTTTTTTCCCACATAATAGTGGGCAGTACTTTATTTTAACAAATGAAAGAAATTAAGTAAAAATAATTTTTTAAAGCAGATCAGCCTGAGGACTCTATTTTCATTTTTATCATCTGGTGCTTATAATTGAATCACTTCCTCTCCTTACCTCCTAGTCTCTATACATACACGACAGTGCTTTTAAAATCAAGAAATAAGTGGAAAAATAATAAGTATGAAAAATAAAGTACGGTAATCAAGTCAAAACTATTAATTAATAATGGTGAAATAGAAAGCACCTAAAGGCCAGGGTTGTCTTATCATTCGTACGAATAACATTACATGAACGTAGGATCCATATTCACACAAACTAGAAAAAATACTTATATGCAGTCAAGATAATTAAATGTATTTCTTGACAATTAAAGGAAAAAACCTCTATCAACATATTTCCCAATTCCTGAATTCATCTTTTATACTCAGAAAAACATTTTTCTGACAAATCTAATGTAATAATGTTAAAACTGAGTTTCACTTTCTGAATTTTAGTTCTACCCAAAAAAACCTAAATTTTATCATCCAAGAAGCTACAATGTAATGATTATATATTATATAAGCCTAACAGCCCCATTTACACAAGCTTAATACTACAGATGTTCATCCCCTATATATTTATCAGATCATCCTTAATAGCCTCTCTGCCAGACACAAACATATAAGTTTCCCTAAGTATTGAAAACCCAGGAGTCAAAATTTCATAGGCACTTAATACAAAATGTATAGCAGGTTATCATTTTGCTGATTGTCAACTACTAAAACAGGAGAGAGTATATACCATGCTTTTTCTTATAGTTCACTGGAAACACTAAAATATTTTTTAAGCAATCACAGCTATTTCCATTCCAAATAAAAAAAATAATGAGTTTGGGGTTTGTTTCTCAAGAGGGAAAATATAACTTAATTATACATATTATAAATTATTATAAGTGTATAACTACATCTTATAGCAATATATCCAAGCATATATAAATACACCTATTGATGACTACATATAATTATATATATTTGTGTTAAGAAAACAGATTTAATCTGAATTGATTCAAGAAAGAAAGAAATAAAATTTTAGTGCTCTCCAAGCCTTTTTCCTCATTTTTATAAAACTACTTCTAATTAACCAAAATTGAATAAAAAGAAATACTCACACCGAACTGTCATAAAACAAAACCACTACCACCTTGCTTTATCTGGTACATAAAAGTACTAGAAATGAAGAAAACTGTTTTCATGGAAATATAGATCCTTAAGTTTCAGCAGAAACATAAAATATGGTTAAATATGAAAAGCGAAAGGAAAAAACATGTTTAGGCTTTTAAAAAATTCTACCATTAAGACAGCCTCTGTATTTTAAGTATTTAGTACTTTTTTGTAAAAGAATCAGTAATTCTGAGTAAGAGAAAAACACTTGTGGCAAAAAGAATTAGAATCATTAATAAAGAATTTTAATCAGCAAGCTATTTTTAAGAGAGATTTCTTATTGATTTAAATAAATATCAGCAGCTTAAGCTAGGAAAGATAACTTATTATAATATCTAAACATAATTTTTGTCATTTCTAACTCAACATTTGCCATATTTTTTAAGAGAGACCAAAGAGAAATGCCTTAACATTTTTAGTACCATCTTCTTTCATCACAGAAATATATAAACATGCTACCGAATGACACAAAAATGATGTAAAATGCTATAACTCTCACACCCCAATCTGCAATTGGGGTATGATTTGACTTGAAAGAGAAAACCAAACTTGGAAAGGCTTGGAAAACTCCTTCAACTCACCATCCTACAGACTACTCTTTTTCATCCTATCCTTATTGTTGCTCCATAAAGCAAATTAAAATACTCACCAGATTTATTTTTAGATAAAAACAAAACATTGAAACTTGAGACAAGATGTTAAAATGCTGAAATCTGAAAAATCAAGTTTTTAAAACTATCATGTATAATATAAACAGATAGCTAGGAAAAGAATTACAGCACCATTTCCTCTAAACATTATTTCACTATATTAATATACCAAACCTTATTATCTTTCAACAACACGTGTGAAAATGCAGACAAAGAAACCATTAACCTTTGGGAGAAACAAACAGGCTTGCAAGAACTCAAAGAATTTGGGAAGTCTCCATTAAGTAGCACAGTAGAAATGACTGGTAAGAAAAGTAAGAAAATTTAACTGGCAGTGAGATAAAATAATCACAAAGGCAGTGATTCCCAAGTGTGTGTCATTAAAATCTTTACAATCAATATTGTGAGAGATGATTTTAAAAGAAGATTCTTTCTTTGGAACTACAACTTATGAAGGCCTATGAAAGAACCCTCTTTACAGAGCATTAAATATATCTAAAATATAGGTATATGTACATTTATCTAAAACATAAACTTATTGTACCTTTCTCCGCTGCTTTTTGAAGGGCTTCTTCAATTCGGGATAACTCTTTCTGTTTAATATCTTGCAAGGATTTTTCTTCCTTTTCAGCATCATATTTAATACCTAAAAATGTATAGTTAATTCACACATCAAGAAAGGCAATTAATAAATAAATAAGAAAAGTTCAGGCTCATTATAATATTGTATTGTGTGTGTAATAAGTAATTTTTTGTAAGTCAAAAAACATTTATATTCTTTAGATTGGTTTTACAAAAAGCTTAAACATAAATGATTCTTATTTATTTACAAAGCTTACATCAAAAGGAAAAGGACAGAAGGAAAGGAATTAAAGGGAGAAAGAAGATAGGAAAAAGGATATTCGGGGAAAAGGGTGAGTAGAAAGGTGAAAGGGAGGAACAAAGAGAAAGCTGAATGTATACCAAAAAATTTCCAGTTATTATATCTGAGCGGTAAAATTTTGAGTAACTACAAAAAACATGTAATATTCAATACCCGCTGGTATCAATGTAAGACTGATAAAAAGACTTTCAGAAAGTAATTCAACAACATGTATCAACAATCATAAAACATATATATCCTTTTAATCTAGTAATCTCATTTCTGATCATGTATCCTAAGGAAGTAACACAAAATGAGTAAGATATCTATAAGAAGGAGGAGTTTATAATGTTCCCTATAATAGCAAAAAACAGTTGGCAGACCATAATGGAATATCATATAGTCTTTCAAAATTGTCACTATCACCATGAAAACTGTGAAACATATCAAAAATATATATATTAACCAAAAAAGCCAGATCCAGTTGTATATATAATAAATGCTACATCAAATCAAGCATGTATACAGTAAAGACTGGAAAACAAAAGGTAAAAATAAAAATTGTTTCTTTTATGGTTGAGAAAATATAAGTAATTTTCCCCTAAAATACCCAAACTTTTCTTAACATTATATTGTACTCAAACTGGAAAAACATTAATAATGAAAGATATCACTTTAAAAAACATCAGTACTTTAAAAATTAAAATACTATAGTTTATAATGAAAAAAATTACCTACTTTACACACATTTTTGAAAGAACATTCACTCAAAATCAGAAGCAACAAAATGGGAAAAAAAATTTTCCAGTCTGTAGATTAACACATTTTTAAAAATTTATTTACTTTTATTCCCAAAAGTAAAAGTCTAATGTATCTCAACTTAATAGGAAGCCTTAGTTGTAGAATAATTATTCGTTGACAACAGAATAAATTTCAAAAATGGTTGAAATTATTCTTTCCAACAATAGCATAAAAATATTTTATATAAAATGTGGCAATATATGTGTATATGTAAAATGTATGTATTGTATATGTGTACATATATGAATATGATTAGTTTATTTCTATTATCTTCTTTTTTACTAAACATATTAAAATACTTAGCGTAAGTAACAATTTAATTTTACTATGATGCTATATAATTTTACTATGATGTTTACTATAATGCTTATAAACCTAAAATAACATACTTGCCCCAGGGACAACAAGCAGGTATAATCCCTCTAGGGTCGCAACAACAGCTTCTCCATAAAGGTTCTTCCAAGGAATCTTCAAAGTTAATTTATCTAAAGGAACATAATTTCAACCTTCTTATTTGGATGCTCAAGAAGATATACATTTCTCACTTTTCATTAAGAGAAAAAGTACACAAAACCCTTCACACATACAGTAGGTACATCACTCAGAAAAAAAAGAAAAAAAAACCCAACACAGTTTAAAACATCTTTTCCATATTATATTACCATTAAGGTGACTATTCACATTGTGCTTTATATTTTTCAAACTTTTTGATAACTATTAATTCATTTAATATTCCCAAACCATAAGAAAAATGAGGCAACTATTACTTAAGTTTTGAAAAAAAAGGAAACTCAGTCCCAGTCAGGTTAAATTATATGCTTAAGTGCACCCAAGTCATCAATGGAACCAGAACTGATGGTCTGAATATTGTACATGCTGTTCTAGCCATACCTACAACTTCATCTCTACAACATTAGTATAAAAAAAAAAAAAAATCTGTTCAAGATCTCAGGAATTGAAGCGGCAACACAGAGAAGAGTACCAAAGGAATAGAACTTTGACAGTATGCCAAATTGCTACAACTGGAAGAGGCCAACCCTAAAGACAAGGTATACTGTTTTATGGTTACTAGTATTATGAGTTACAGGAGTTCAGACCAGTTATATTCCAAATATCTACTTATAAATCTCATGAAAGGCAGAACGCATCTTCTCTCTTAGAAACAATGGGATTAATATCAGGTTCTGCAGAAATTTACCTACAGAAACTTTCTCACCCATAATAATAGATGAACTATGGCCCTAACTGTCACTAAGCCAAGTTTGGAGTTTTACGGAAAAAAGCTACGCAAAGCAGGAGAGAAGACAAAAAGGGCATATTCTCAGCTAAATTTTGAAATGGGCAAAATCTGTCTTTGGTATCTTTCCACATTTATTTCTTTACTCTCTTCCCAATCTTCAGTATGCCCTTTCTTTCCAGGTCTCCAGGTAGCCAATGTCCCAATCTGCCCTCAACTGTATTAGAACAATTCTATCCAAACATTTTCTACCCCCAGTTTTCCATGTTCCAAAATTAAATACCTTCTCTCATCCCAATTTAAAAAACAATGACCCTACAGTCATTATACTGAGAGCTATAGTTCTCTCAGTGCTGCCAATCAGACTCTTAAGACAAAGAATCTGATTCAACTAACTCATGCTAATATGTGAATGACTAAGCTACTTATACCACCAGAATCATTGGCACTTTTAAATAAAGATGCTGAAAGCTCAAAGAATTGTCAAACAGGATAAAAAGCTCAAGAGGAAATAAAATAATGCAATGCAAAGGGAGGATATCTTGATTCACCTGAATGGCTATGGACACAAGCCAGTTTTAGCTGGGAATCTCATACCAAGGTTAAAATCTCGAATTATTTCTCCATCTAAATTTTTATTTTTCTCCAGCTTATAAAACTGATGAGTTTCTTAAATGGTTCCCACTTCAGAGGACCTAGAGGTAATGCCTAGAGGTAGTCATTTCTAAGTCTGTTGATCTTACAGTGAGTACCACATATATTTATAATGGATAGTGTTTTATTTGTAGTTATCTCACCAACTCGTAAAAACTGATTTGATTGCCTTCTTGGTGAGCATGAGACTGAAAAAGTGGGAAATGCCCCTTTAATATACCAAAAAGAGATTACCTGTTCTCTACACCTTTTCTTCTTTCCTTTTACCCTAACTCGTTATCCTCCCATCCTTAATTACTCTGTATTCCACTGAAATTATGTTACTGCCTTCCTTTTATAGATCACAAAATTTTTTTAATTTTTAAGTAAAAGGAGTATCCACAAATATGCCTAGCTCTTAGAAAACCACAACATCCTTGAGCCCACTTAGCCACACTAACTCTACAGGTTAGGTGTAATATTTTAACCTAACAGTAATTTAATAACTAATATAAATGCCCCATAAACCCAAAAGCAGGGATAAGTAGAAAGAAAATATGCTTTGCATCCTTACATGTAAAGGGTCTCTCATAATTCAGTGAGCAACCTTGAAGGAAGCCATTAAATTCTTATAATACTTTAAAAGCAAACAGAAAAAATTCTGAACCATTAGAAAATTTCTTCCAAAATATGTCTAGTGGTAATAGTATAATGAATAACATGTAAGTTCTTTAATCAAATATAACTCATCCAATACCCTGGAAATGACACTGCAATATTTTGTACTAATTTTAGATCTCTATAACTTCTTTAAGGACAAAGATATATTTAGCCTTGCTTCTCCCACAGCAATGTATCTCAAAAGGAAAAGAATGAATGAATGGCTATAACTTCACTCAAAGATTTCGATTAAGCATGTAGGGCTACAACAATACTTCTAGAACATTGCTAAACATCACCGCCTCACAAAGCACAAGGCTCTGTGTAACAGACGAACAAAAAATCTAATGCGAGCCCTAGGGATACTTTCGATCGAAGGGAAATTTTTTCAAGGAAAAAAAAAAGGAAAATTTTTAAATTTTTATAAAACGAACACATATATATAATGTAGATTCACAGAAGTATTCAAGTAATTACTAAGAGATACTAGAACAGTAAAAGACAAAGCCTCCCTTGAATACAAAATAATGAATGAAGAAGGAAAGTGATGTGGTGAAGTAGCAGGGTGATGGGGATAGAAGGACGGATGGTGGCATAAGTGAAAATTCTAAAGTAAGGGTAAGTCATGTAGGGTGGTAATTTATATTTTTTAAAAAAGTAAAAACCAAGTAGTATGGACTAGTTGAAAGGACTTGATATATTAAACTTCCTATTAAAAAATTTCTCGAACAAAGATGTATGCTTAGTTATGGCTGATCTTGGTGTAAAAGTTTAGCTGCAAAGGAAGACTTTCTGCTTAACAAAACATATCCTCTATGCCACACTGCTGCACAATGTATCAAGTGAAATGGCTGAACAAAATATGAGGGAAATAAGCTACACTTAAATTCTCTTTACTAGAGTTTGCAAATTACACTACTTTGACATATGAAGAAAAATCACACAAAATTTGCATTTCGATTTTGAAAATGAAGATATTTTTGTGTGGTGGAACCAAGCCTGAAAAACATCATTGCAGTTCAAATGTCCTTCCACTTTAGAGTGTAATTTCCTAAACTTTTGTCAAAAACTTTGATGTATATACTAGGTATAGTATACATTAGGCTCAGAACTCAGAAAGCTCTAATCAACATAAACCAAAAACCTCTCACATTTTTTTCAAGCTAAAAATGATGTTTGAGATTAAATAACAGGAACAATAAAAAACTAAAAGGACGAAGAAAAATTCAAATGAAGAGTGAAGTACTTACCAATTTGGCCAGCCCTGACTTTAAAAGGAACATCCAATTCACTCTTCAGAAGAAAGAAAAAAGATTAAAGAACATCTTAAATTATTAAGCTCCCACCCAAATCACCTTTCTATCATAATTTAAATACACAATCATCTCTAAGGAAAAACAAAATAAATTTTCTATATTTGAGTAACTCATAAAGGATATGTTTCTCAGCTGAAAAAAACAGTTTTTATTAACTTACACTTGACTTTAAAGAAAGAATTCATAAGAGAAGCAAAATTATAAATAAGAACAACAGAAAAAGAGTTTGTAGTTAAAGAAAGTAATTGTGTAAACTAGTTAGTTGTTTTAATAAACCAAACCAAGCCAGATGGAAATTCCATGAATTTTTAAAGTAACAGGTGGACACTGCTTATGTGAAATACTAAAAGGAAGGAAAAGGAAGATTCTTTTCACTTAAGTTGAAAACAATCTTCTTCAAGTAAAATATTCAGTAAATGAATAAACAAATCTTAAAAGGCAGATTCCCAACATATTATCTACCATATTAGCATTTACTTTAGATAAGTTACTAACAGGTACCAATCAATAACAATGAACTTTCACTTATCTAGATTCCAAATCACTAGAAAGTTCAAATAACTTTTTTATTCACAGAGTACTAAACAATAACTGATATTCACAATGTTCGCTTGAGTCTTTAAAATAATTTAAAATTCAACCAGTCAGAATAGCCTTTCTGTTAGGTGTACCTTACATGCCAATACTATGGAAATCTGGCAACTTAAATACATACTTTAGGTAAGAATTAACCAATCAATTAAAGTTTAACTAAAAAATAAATAAATAAATAATTAACTAAAGAATCAATTTACCCACTCATCTGATCACTCAACTATTCTAAGTGAACAGAAACTGAACAAAACGCTAACAGATTTTGACAATAAACCTTGTTTTAGACCCAAACAAAAAATCCTCACTGGTAATGAGAGAGCAGCTCTACCCTCCAGGGGTTGGGCAGGGGAAGGGGACAAATAAATTCAAGGGTCTTCATATCATACAGGATACCAATGGAAAACTATACACTTCTATGAGTGTGGTCTCACACACATTTTAATCCTCCTGAAATAATTTTTCACACAAAATAAATGTAAAGAACCCATATCAAAGTAAAACCTCACCAAGCTGGATTAACTAGGGAAAGGAGGCTAGTTTGAATTAATGGAGAATATAAATTACAAAATAATTTATTGATTTAATCATAACCAAAATTCAAATTAGGCTAACAGAGTGCAATCTGTCATCTAAGTATATTAGATACTTATACCCTGCAACCACAATTCTATTTAGATTTATTATCTTCCAAAATATTTTTGTAAGTAGAGTAAAAATAGCCTTATTCCAATCTCTAGCAATGGAATCTTAAGTTCTAAAATTTTGGATAAAATTTTTAAAATTATGGCATCCTATATAAAGGGAGGGAAAGAAAATTTAAATATTTTGAGAGTCCACTACTTGCCAGGCTCTACTTTTTATTTTATTCAAGCCACAAAGGTACACAAATATTATACTGTTTTGTATTATTAACTTCGTTCTAAAGATGATTAAACTGATGCTCAAAGAAATTGAGAAACTTCCCAAAAGTCACACAGCTGGTCAAAGCCAGAGCTACCACTCAAACCCACGTCGGCCAGAGTACAAGGTCCATGACCTTTCCACTATGCCAGTAACAAAATAAACTGTTACTTCTTGAGTTCTACTCCTAGATCTTCAACATTCAAAATTGGCTTCCATGAGCCCAGTCATGGGAGAACTTTGTGTATAAGGCTCTCCTTAATTACACAGTTCATCATGTAGAAATTCAACCAGAGGTCAAAGCTAGGACTATAAAACATAATGTACGTTAATTATAAATCTGACCTATTGATTAAAGAATAAACTCATTCTTAAGACATTTCATAAACTCAAATTAAGTCCAAGAGGCTAAAAACAAAGGGGGGTAGGGGTCTTGGAAGATGGGGAGAGTTTTGTTTTTAGCTCAATAGTAAATGACCCAAATTACTGTCTAGAGCTAGATTCCAAAAAAATCTATTTTACCTCTTAAAATTACCACAGTATTATAAGGCTGGACTGCCAATATAGTTCAAAAAAATACAATTATTTATTAGATACATTGTTAAAATAAAGCCCTTATTTACCTGTAAAACATTTAAAGATAATTCTGAAGAAAACTATTTCATTAAGACAAATGTCTACTACAAAGCTATACAGTCAAATATATAAAAGGGAAAAACATTATTATTTTCCAAGAGATACTATTTCTATCATCAGTAAAAAAATTTTTTTCCTAAATCTTTAATCTCAGATTTTCCTAGAGCAAACAGTTAAAAAAGTAATCCTTCTCTGAGCGACTCAATCACTTCATCTGGCACCTGGTACCAGATACCTAGTAACCAGGGTTTCTAAGAGCTTACTGAATTAACTGAGTACTCAACATAGTTAAAAAAAAAAAAAACAACAACTTACCAGAGCATTTTCTTTTATTTGTAGATTATCTAAAGCCACATTACCTTTAAAAAATAAAAGACAAAAATATGAAGTTAATACACCAAATAGTATACCCTGTCTTAATGCAAAACCAAACACTATGACACTATGCTAAATGCTAAGTGAGCAAAGCAAACTTCAAGAACTTAAGAAGCTACTGGCACAAAAGAGTTGCTACTTATAAGAAGTATTAGTTGTAAATATTTTAGGTTAGCCCAATGCAAAACAAATTACAAACCAGTTAATCAGGCTAACATTTAATGAGAAAGAAGTTGAAACACACCATTGTAAAGCAATTATACTCTAATAAAGATGTTAAAAAAAAAAAAGAAAAAAGTTGAAGATTTTCAGACTAAAGAACTTTAGAACCAAAGAAAGTATCCATCATTTTTAATGATTAAGCCAAAATCTCAAAAGAAGGAAGTAAAGAGGTGACTATTATAACAGATCAATTATCCTGTAATCCAGGATTCTTTCCTTAATCATGGTGTCAGTGAATATTTTCTACAAGACCACAGTGTTAATCTTTTAAAACTTCAAACATCCTACTTTCCCAGTAATTATTGTTTATGGTTCTAATATTCTTTTATTAGTCCAATTTTTTAAAAGTCTATTCAGATATTAAGTTATAAAAAACTAAAGCCACAATAACACAATTACATGACTCAAATTTTAAACACTGCACTTACATGTTGATACACAATATGTAAGTATTCTTACTTACATAAAAACTTAAGCAAAAGAAAAAGGTTTTCATTTCACTTAAATTCTCTAAAGATTACTAAAACTAAAGTTTCAACACTAAATACAAGTATAAATTATGCAGTTATGCATTTTCTAAATCACTCATGACACATTTATTTTTTAAAACATATTATGCTTCCTATGCACAGATAACAACTACAAGACTAGATACTAAAATAATCACAGCTGTTATTGCCATGTAATAAAGTTCATTTCCTTTGTATAAGCATATTGTAAATTCCTAAGATAAACTTAAAAACTTCAAAAGGAAAGTAAGAGGTAAGAAGCCTCACAAACGTGAAGAAAATACTACAGCATGATAATAGGAAGAAAGCGTCTACAATATACTGCAGAAAAATTAAAACCTGAAGTAGGCAGTAACTTCAGAGTCAAAGAGATAGATTAAAAAGTTATGTTGGGGCTTCCCCGGTGGCGCAGTGGTTGGGGGTCCACCCGCCGATGCGGGGGACGCGGGTTCGTGCCCCGGTCCAGGAGGATCCCACGTGCCACAGAGCAGCCCGTGGGCCATGGCCGCTAGGCCTGCGCGTCCGGAGCCTGTGCTCCGCAGTGGGAGAGGCCACAGAAGTGAGAGGCCCGCGTACCGCAAAAAAAAAAAAAAAAAAGTTATGTTGGAGATAGCCACATCCACCACAGGGCAGACAGCAGAACCAAAAAGAACTACAGTCCTGCAGCCTGTGGAACGAAAACCACATTCACAGAAAGACAGACAAAATGAAAAGACAGAGGACTGTGTACCAGATGAAGGAACAAGAAAAAAAACCCAGAAAAACAACTAAATGAAATGGAGATAGGCAACCTTCCAGGAAAAGAATTCAGAATAATGATAGTGAAGATGATCCAGAATCTCAGAAAAAGAATGGAGGCAAAGATCGAGAAGATGCAAGAAATAACAAAGACCTAGAAGAATTAAAGAACAAACACTTAGAAGAATTAAAGAACAAACAGAGATAAACAATACAATAACTGAAATGAAAAATACACTAGAAGGAATCAACAGCAGAATAACTGAGGCAGAAGAACAGATAAGTGACCTAGAAGACAGAATGGTGGAATTCACTGCCACAGAAGAGAATAAAGAAAAAGAATGAAAAGAAATGATGACAGCCTAAGAGACCTCTGGGACAACATTAAACGCACCAACATTCACATTATAGGGGTCCCAGATGGAGAAGAGAGAAAGGACCTGAGAAAATATTTGAAAAGATTAAAGTCGAAAACTTCCCTAACGTAGGAAACGAAATAGCAACCCAAGTCCAGGAAGCACAGAGACTCCCAGGCAGGATAAACCCAAGGAGAAACATGCTGACACACATATTAATCAAACTAACAAAAATTAAAGACAAAGAAAAATTATTAAAAGCAACAAGGGAAAAATGACAAATAACTTACAAGGGAACTCCCATAAGGTTAACAGCTGATTTCTCAGCAGAAACTCTACAAGCCAGAATGGAATGGTACTATATATTTAAAGTGTTGAAAGAGAAGAACCTACAACCAAGATTACTCTACCTGGCAAGGGTCTCATTCAGATGCGACAGAGAAATCAAAAGCTTTACAAACAAGCAAAAGCTAAGAGAATTCAGCACCACCAAAGCAGCTCTACAACAAATGCTAATGGAACTTCTCTAAGTGGGAAACCCAAGAGAAGAAAAGGACCTACAAAAACAAACCCAAAACAATTAAGAAAATGGCAACAGGAACATACGTATTGATAATTACCTTAAATGTGAATAGGTTAAATGCTCCTACCAAAAGACACAGGCTGGCTGAATGGATACAAAAACAAGACCCATATATGTGCTGTCTACAAGAGACCCACTTCAGACCTACAGACACATACAGACTGAAAGTGAGGGGATGGAAAAAGATTTTCCATGCCAATGTAAATCAAAAGAAAGCTGGAGTACCAATACTCATATCAGATAAAATAGACTTTAAAATAAAGAATGTTACAAGAGACAAGGAAGGACACTACATAATGATCAAGGGATCAATCCAAAAAGAAGATATAACAGTTATAAATATATATGCACCCAACATAGGAGCATCTCAATACATAAGGCAACTGCTAACGGCTATAAAAGAGGAAGTCGATAGTAACACAATAATGGTGGGGGACTTTAACACCTCACTTACATCAATGGACAGATCACCCAGACAGAAAAGTAATCAGGACACACGATCCTTAAATGACACAACAGACCAGATAGACTTAACTGATATTTATGGGACATTCCATCCAAAAACAGCAGATTACACTTACTTCTCAAGTGCACACAGAACATTCTCCTGGATAGATCACATCTTGGGTCACAAAGCAAGCCTCAGTAAATTTAATAAAATTGAAATCATATCAAACATCTTTTCCAACCACAACACTATGAGATTAAAAGTCAAGTACAGCAGGAAAAAACGTAAAGAACACAAACACATGGATGCTAAACAATACATTACTAAGTAACCATGAGATCACGGAAGAAATCAAAGAGGAAATCAAAAAACACCTAGAGACAAATTACAATGAAAGCACGACAATCCAAAACATATGGAATGCAGCAAAAGAAGTTCTAAGAGGGAAGTTTATAGTAATAAAATCCTACCTCAAGAAACAACAAAAATCTCAAACAATCTAATCTTACACCTAAAGGAACGAGAGAAAGAAGAATAATAAAAACCCAAAATTAGCAGAAGGAAAGAAATCATAAAGATCAGAGCAGAAATAAATGAAATAGAAACAAAGAAAACAATAACAAAGATCAATAAAACGAAAAGCTGGTTCTGTGAGTAGATAAACAAAATTGATAAATCTTTTACCAGACTCATCAAGAAAAAGAGGGAGAGGACTCAAATCAATAAAATTAGAAATGAAAAAGAAGTTACAAAGAACACTACAGAAATACAGTGTCATAAGAGACTACTACAAGCAACTCTATGCCAATAAAATGGACAACCTGGAAGAAATGGACAAATTCTTAGGAAGGTATAACCTTCCAAGACTGAACCAGGAAGAAACAGAAAATATGAACAGACCAATCACAAGTAATGAAATTGAAACTGTGATTAAAAATCTTCCAACAAACAAAAGTCCAGGACCAGATGGCTTCACAGGTGAATTCTATCAAACATTTAGAGAAGAGTAACACCCATCCTTCTCAAACTCTTCCAAAACATTGCAGAGGAAGGAAAACTCCCAAACTCATTCTACGAGGTCACCATCACCCTGATACCAAAACCAGACAAAGATACTACAAAAAAAGAAAACTACAGACCAATATCACTGATGAATATAGATACAAAAATTCCCAACAAAATACTGGCAAACAGAATCCAACAACACATTAAAAGGATCATAGGGCTTCCCTGGTGGCGCAGTGGTTGAGAGTCCACCTGCTGATGCAGGGGACACGGGTTCGTGCCCCGGTCCGGGAAGATCCCACATGCCATGGAGCGGCTGGGCCCGTGAGCCATGGCCACTGAGCCTGAGTGTCTGGAGCCTGTGATCTGCAACGGGAGAGGCCACAAGAGTGAGAGGCCCGCGTACCGCAAAAAAAAAGGATCATAGACCATGATCAAGTGGGATTTATCCCAGGGATGCAAGGATTCTTCAATATATGCAAATCAATCAATGTGATACACCATATTAACAAACTGAAGGAGTAAAAACCATATGATCATCTCTATAGATGCAGAAAAAGCTTCTGACAAAATTCAACACCCATTTATGATAAAAACTCTCCAGAAAGTGGGCATAGAGAGAACCTACCTCAACGTAATAAAGGCCATATATGACAAGCCCACAGCAAACATCATTCTCAATTGTGAAAAACTGAAAGCATTTCCTCTAAGATCAGGAACAAGACAAGGATGTCCACTCTCGCCACTATTATTCAGCATAGTTTTGGCAGTCCTAGCCACGGCAATCAGAGAAGAAAAAGAAATAAAAGGAATCCAAATCAGAAAAGAAGAAGTAAAACCGTCACTGTTTGCAGATGACATGATACTATACATAGATAATTCTAAAGATGCCACCAGAAAACTACTAGAGCTAATCAATGAATTTGGTAAAGTTGCTGGATAAAAAATTAATGCATAGAAATCTCTTGCATGCCTATACACTAACAACAAAATATCAGAAAGAGAAATTAAGGAAACAATCCTATTCACCACTGCAACAAAAAAATAAAATACCTAGGAATAAATCTACCTAAGGAGGTAAAAGACCTATACTCAGAAAAGTAAGACACTGATGAAAGAAATCAAAGATGACACAAACAGATGGAGAGATATACCATGTTCTTGGATTGGAAGAATCAATATTGTGAAAATGACTATACGACCCCAAGCAATCTACAGATTTAATGCAATCCCTATCAAATTACCAATGGCATTTTCTATAGAACTAGAACAAAAAATCTTAAATTTGTATGGAGACACAAAAGAGCCCGAATAGCCAAAGCAATCTGGAGGGTAAAAAACAGAGCTGGAAGACTCAGACTCCCTGACTTCAGACTATACTACATAGCTACAGTAATCAAGACAATATGGTACTGGCACAAAAACAGAAATATAGATCCATGGAACAGGAGAGAAAGCCCAGAGATAATCCCACACACCTATGGTCAACTAATCTATGATAAAGGCGGCAAGGATATACAATGGAGAAAAAACAGTCTCTTCAATAAGTGGTGCTGGGAAAACTGGACAGCTACATGTGATTGAATGAAATTGGAACACTCCCTAAAACCATATACAAAAATAAACTCAAAATGGATTACAGACCTAAATGTAAGACCGGACACTATAAAACCCTTACAGGAAAACATAGGAAGAACACTCTTTGACATAAATCACAGCAAGATCTTTTTTGATCCACCTCCTAGAGTAATGGAAATAAAAATAAACAAATGGGACCTAATGAAGCTTAAAAGCTTTTTCACAGCAAAGGAAACTATAAACAGAAAAAGCAACCCTCAGAATGGGAAAAAATATTTGCAAATGAATCGACAATGGATTAATCTCCAAAATATATACACAGCTCATGCAGTTCAATATTAAAAAAACAAACCACCCAATCAAAAAATGGGCAGAAGACCTAAACAGACATTTCTCCAAAGAAGATATACAGAGTGCCAACAAACACATGAAAGGATGCTCAACATCACCAATTATTAGAGAAATGCAAATCAAAACTACAATGAGGTATCACCTCACACGGTCAGAATGGCCATCATCAAAAAGTCTACAAACAACAAATGCTGGAGAGGCAGTGGAAAAAAGGGAACCCTTTTATCCCATTGGTGGGAATGTAAATTGATACAGCCACTATGGAGAACAGTATGGAGGTTCCTTTAAAAACTAAAAACAGAGCTACCATATGGTCCAGCAATCCCCCTCCTGGGCATATACCAGGGAAAACCATAATTCGAAAGGATACATGCACCCCAACGTTCATTGCAGCACTATTTACAATAGCTAGGACATGGAAGCAACCTAAATGCCCATCGACAGACGAATGGATAAAGAAAATGTGGTACATATATACAATGGAATATTACTGAGCCATTAAAAGGAACGAAACTGGGTCATTTGTTGAGACGTGGATGGATCTAGAGACTGTCAAACAGAGTGAAGTAAGTCAGAAAGAGAAAAACAAATATCGTATACTAACACATATATGTGGAATCTAGAAAAATGGTACAGATGAACCAGTTTACAAGGCAGAAATAGAGACACAGATGTAGAGAACAAACGTACAGACCCCAAGGTGGTGGTGGTGGTGGGAGGAACTGGGAGATTGGGATTGACATATATACACTAGTATGTATAAAATAGATAACTAATAAGAACCTGTGGTATAAAAAAAATAAATAATTTTTTTAAAAAAAGAAGTAAAAATAAAAACCAATACAACACCACCAACAACAAGTTACTCTGGAGGCAGAACTGACAAGATGTCATCACTGATCAAATATAGGGATAATACAGTAGTCATGGAAAACTGACATGTTCGAGAATTGGGAAAAAATCCTTAAAACGCATTATATGTATAAAAATTATATAAAGTGGAAAAATATTCCTGGGTTTAATTCTGTCGGATGGCGAATTACAAAAAATTACAAGTGGGAATTCTACTCAGGCCAAAAGAATTGATCTGCACAGAAGCTAGTGCATATTTGAAGGAATCCAAACCAATTTAACACGATCTAAGACCATATGGAGACTTGTAAACTTGCTCATGAATTTTGATTGTCTTACCCATTAATTTTCAACTAGTGGGTCAAGGGTCACCAGGAGTGCTCACAAGTAACCTGCAGTAGATATGAGGCATTTTCTAATAATTATTAAGGCACTAACATAATAAGCGCCCTCATAAAAAGCACACTTTCTACTGCAGTGACATTCTCACTCTTTAATGAAGTAATAGATGGTATTTAACATGTGAAATACTGAAAACTACCAATATGGCTAACAGAGCTAAACAAGTATATTTAGAAAGGCAGATAAAAAACGGTAATGGCAATTATTGCTAGGAGGTAGAATTAAGGACTTTTTATTAATGTTCTTCAGTATTTTCTAGTTTTTACAATAAACATGTATTACTTTAATGTTAAAAACTATTATACAAATTGTAATATGAAATGGGGAACAAAACAAGGTAAATTCTAATGTCAATATGACCTCAATATATTTTATACAAATTCTTTCTATATTTACTATTTACCGTCTCTACAGACACATAAAAAAGATCTATTTCTACTACTTAGAGTCCAGCAAACAAATGCATACTTCCTCTCTGAAAAATGTGAATGTTACCTAACAAACAGTAAATATAACAATGAAATAAGAATGATACAGTCTATGAATTATTCGCACTGAAGGAGGAGCCACTAGTCCTAACACAAAGAAAAGGGGAGGAACAGCAGTGTATTTCTGCACCAGGGTAAAAGTGCATTCATTCATTCAACCAGTAGATGCATGCCTTATCTAAGTAAGGCACTGTGCTAAGAAGTACTCTTCCACTAAAATGCACGCTTTTCTGCAGATACAGAAAGCAGACTCCCTCCTAAATATCAACCGTCTTATATTTAACTCAATACTAAGGAAAAAGTTAAGATTTAGCTTTCCATTTCTATTCAAGATAACATAATTCTATACACATGCAAATAACTTGAATAACTGTAATCAGATCACCCTGGGCTAAGAACACACAGAGGCCATAGGAAGTTCCTGAAAACCTAGAGGAAGGGTAAATATGTGTCTAATCTTTTAACAATAACCAAAACAAAAAAGGCGAGGGGAGAATGACTAATCATTGGAGATGGATAGACTTAACTCTGCCAGCAAGGAAGGCACTAACGCCAATCCCACAATCAAGTGTCCCTAATCCCATGAATTTCTAAAGAAACCAAGGTGAGAGACAAGTAGAGAAATTCTGCGAAATGATTTCCTTCTATGATGGATTGGCAACCCTAAAGGATGACAGCAAGCAATAAGTGTAGTCTGGCTTCAGAAGACAAAATTTCTAATTTTTAACCCTGTATGATACTCATAAATAAACAGAAACATTTTGGATGAGCATATCTGACTAGAGTCACATATACAGTTTCAAAGCTAATCTTGCAGGATATTTTAAGAAGTATCTTACAAAAGTAAATCCTGGATCAAAATTTATCTAATAATCTTTACAAATGAACCAGAAGAGGGGAATGAAAGTAAATCCATTAAATTAGCAAATAAAACCAAGGCAAGCAGAGTTGGAGCCATCTCAGAAAAGTTCAATAGAAAAAGAAATGGTTGCTAAATTACAGAAAATAACAAGGTTAGTGTATTTATGAATAAGAATCAAATGGTACTGGCATAATTTGGAACAAGCCCACCTCAGTCGAAGAATGGCTTTTAAAACACAAAATGACCTACAAAATAAATGCAAGAAATATAGTGCTAATGTTAAATACCTCCAGTCAGAAATAACCTATCTGAACTTTCACAGACGTTTCACTACACCTGTCTTATGGCACTTAACACTTAACTATTTAAATCCCCAATCTGATCATAAACTCCTTATTGATTCTCCTCATAGTAGGTACTCAATAAGTCTTGACTCAATTAATTAGAATGCATATTGTACTGAAATAGGAATGAATACAATAAGAACATAAACCTTTCTATTTTAGAAAACACTTTCAGAGCTATTACATTACTTGATCCTCACAGCCTCCTGGCGAAGGAGGCAGGACACGGAAAGAAACTGGGGCTTGGAGAGCTAAAGTGACTGGCCTAAGACTACTGTGTCAATGTAGTAAATGGTTATCCTGATGGAAGATTATGCTTTTTCTGTTAACTAATTCTGGACGCTTTTTGTCGAGTGCTGCTTTCAGTTGGTCTAATTGGGAGCAATACTTGTTGAAATTAACCGTTTGGTTTTCCAGAAGGAGCTCATAATAGAGGACTTCTTCCAATCCCACCATTACACAACATCACCTTCTTTGGACAAAGACCGGCCTCTGGTGTGATTGGTGGTGGTTCATTTCGCTTGCCCCACGATCTCTTCAGTTCCATATTACTATACAGTATCCACTTTTCATCGCACGTCACAATTTGTTTTAAAAACGGAACGCTTTCATTACGTTTCAGAAGAGAATCGCACACAGAAATATGGTCAAGAAGGTTTTTTTCACTTAACTTAGGTGGAACCCAAATATCAAAGCGATTCACATAACCAAGCTGGTGTAAATGATTTTCAACGCTTGATTTGGATATTCTGAGTATGTTGGCTATCTCCTGTGCAGTATAACGTTGGACGTTCTCAATTATTGTTTCGATTTGATCGCTATCAACTTCAACTGGTCTACCAGACTATGGAGCATCGTCCAGGGAGAAATCTCCAGAACAAAACTTCGCACACCACTTTTGACACGTTCGATCAGTCACAGCACCTTCTCCATACACTGCACAACTTCTTGTGCATTTCAGTTTCGTTTTTACCTTTCTTGAAATAATAAAGCATAATATGCCAAAAATGCTGCTTTTTTCTTCCATCTTCAATATTAAAACGGCTACACAAAAATTCACCAATTTTGAAAACTCTTTTTTTAAATGCATGCTGATGTGAGAGCTGTCACATACAATCTAACAAAATGTTTTCGAATGAAGTTAAAGAACTAAGTGCTACTAGAGCCATCTTACAGAAAAAAACGAACAAACCTTTTGGATCACTCAATATTTAACCCAAATTAACCCATCCAGACTCATTTTAATAGTAGTTCACAGTAACTTTATCTTGGGAGGGGAAGCTAAGGGAAGGAGAAGAAACAACTGACTCTCACTCTTCCATTTCCCTATTGAAACAGGAAGTTTTGGCAAAGAAAGGTGGAAAGCTGCCATGTCACCACTGAACTTTCTCCTTTTCAAGTACATTTCAGGGCTTTCATAAGAATGAGTAGTATGGCAGAGCCTCCTAGCAGAATGGTTACCCAAGTACCACCTTCCAGCTCTATTTGTAGAAAAGAGGTGAAGTTTTCATTTATGATACTATTCAAGTATGTGGAAAGTTGTTTTCAATAAAATTTTAAAGTGTTGTTTTAAATAATGATAACTAAGCCTAAGTACATTATAATATTGAACTTTTTGTTGTTCATTTTACATACTATAGGACAAGCTAATAAGAAATGTGGCTTTCACTACACCAAGTGCTGGCTGGGTGGAAAGGAATAAAAAAAAATTCCTCAACAGGTTTAGAAACACTTAGATACTGCTATGTTTTATGGATCAAGGTAAAAAGAAGCAAAGAGGCCTGTTTTTTCTTGCATTCTCAAGCTGCCCTTTGACTACCTGTTAAGACTATATATATACATTTGGATTCTCAAATAATCAGCATGAGGCTGAAACTTTATTTTTCTTGTCGTATTTCATGACTGTGGCTCCCTGCTCACTGGTACCGAGTGAAGAACAGAAAGGAAAGAAACATGATCTGACTACCATTTCTCACCATGAATGCAGAGCAAGTGGCACTACAACTTAATGAAGGAGCTCACACTGCTCTGGCCTTATTCAAGTCACAGAAGTTCAAAGCGAGAAGAAATGACCTTGTCTCACCTCATTTACAGATAAGAAGCTAGTGGTCACTGGTCAGTGACTGCCAAAAGCCAATGAACCAGGCAGTACTGGATACGTAATTAGATCCCAGGTTTCCTCCTTCCTTATCCTGTTGCTCCGACAACATCTGGCAGCTGATGGAGAAGTGTCAGGGGTGGAGTGTAGGACAATAGGGTAATAAGCATGGGCTCAGCCTGGTTTGCAGAGCTACAAACTCTGAAGGCACTCCACCTGGCTCCTAATCCTACTGGTGGGCAGCAGGTCACCATAGGCAACTCTTGCACCCAACACATCACAGCCTCTATGTATATTCTACCTGTCAAATGGAAGTGAGAGCAGCAGAATTCTGAACGGACATCTTCTGATGACTTTTCACAGTAAATGACTTTGAAAAATCAAACTGACAAAGGTTCTACATTGCAACAATCCTACTTAAACTGAATTGCAAAAGATCTGATGTTTCAACATACCTTTTCAAATATATGTTACTCTTAAAACAATTAAATCCTGGACACTCCAAAAATAGCTAAGAGCGGTGCAATTTATCTCCTGGTACCAGTCTGTGGAGAACAAAAATCTAGATAAACCTTCTGACCTGCATAGGCAGCAACATGCCCACCAGGCATTTTTCTGAACCTCTGAAAATCTGACTGACAAAATAACTGGCAGATAGTATAAGTACTGTAAGTGTAAACTCGTATGCAAATAGTTTTTTTTTTCTTTAAAGAACAAATTTTGGAAAATAAGATATTTTTAGATATGTGGTGTTTAGACACGTGCTGTTAACTCTACACAAAATTATCACACTGCAGAATGTGAAAACCCTGGAAGAAATATACTTAGGAAAATACAGGCATGCCTCATTTTACTGCACTTCACTGAGCTTCACACGTACTGTTTTTTACAAATTAAAGGTTTGTGGCAACCCTGTCAAGCAAGTCTATTGGTGCCATTTTTCCAACAGCAATTGCTCACTTCACGTCTCTGTGTCACATTTTGGTAATTCTTGCAATATTTCAAACTTTTTCATTATTATTATATTTATTATGGTGATCAGTGATCTTTGATGTTCCTATTGCAAAAAGATCACGACTCATCAAAGCCTCAGATGATGGTTAGCATTTTTTAGCAATAAAGTATTTTTTAATTAGGTATGTACATATTTTTAGACATAATGCTCTTGTACACTAAAGAGACTATAGTACAGTATAAACATTAACTTTAATATGCACTAGGAAACCAGAAAATTCATGTGACTTGCTTTATTTTGATATTCACTTTATTGCAGTGGTCTGGAACCAAACCCACAAAATCTCCAAGGTATGCCTGTAAAATAAAACAAGCAGGCTGGTTTCCAACACTTGGCTAGGTTTGTGTATCGTCACTACTCCTGTCAGTATTAACCATTTAACAATTATAATTACAAAGAATTTTCACATGACTTATTTTACAAACACAGAATGTTATTTCCCCATTTTAAAAGGGGGATAAGGAAACTGAGGCTTAAAGAATTAAAATTTTTCTCCCATGTCCCACAGCTAGTAAATAATTTTTCATTTTTCTACAACAGCAAGAATTTTTAAAAAATCATTATGCTTAAATCACTTTTAAAAATACATAGGAGGGCTTCCCTGGTGGCACAGAGGTTGAGAGTCCGCCTGCCGATGCAGGGGACACGGGTTCGTGCCCCGGTCCGGGAAGATCCCACATGCCGCGGAGCGGCTGGGCCCGTGAGCCATGGCCGCTGAGCCTGCGAGTCCACAGCCTGTGCTCCGCAATGGGAGAGGCCACAACAGTGAGAGGCCACAACAGTGAGAGGCCTGCGTACCGCAAATAAAAAAAATAAATAAAAATACATAGGAATTTCTTGGCATTAAAAAAAATCTTTAAAAGAATAAAAACAAGAAAAATGATAAAGTTTTCTTTATTTTTCTTCTCCAATTTAAGGCAATATCGACAGTATACTTCCTGATTCTAGACATTCCAATAATTTGCCCCATCCTTCTCACTCTGTAATTTTTTGTTTATTGTGGATTTCATTGTGAATGCCTATATATATATATATGAATATATGCACAGCACGTTTTTCAACTTATGTCAACCCATTTTGATTTCTAAAACTTCCTGATATCATCCAAGCAAAGACTATGCATTTTTACTGACATGATACCAAGTCACTTCTTAAGACTTCTGTTTCTCTCTTAAGTTATAAATTTCATGAAGCATATAATTCCTCTAAGTCCTTTTTTACTTCCTACTACAACCTGTTCAGCACCAGAAGGTCTCCTATAAATGCAGAATACAATCTCAATATTCCCCTTCGACTAGGGTTTCTCAACAAACATTTTGGGCTGGTAATTCCTTTCTGTGGGGAGCTGTCCTGTGCACTGTAGAATGTAACAGCATTCAGGAGTTCGCCCACCAGATACCACAAGCACACCTCTCCCCACTACGTGACAATCAAAAGTGTCTCAGACATAACCAAATATCCTCTTAGGGGCAAACTCATTCCTGCTTGAAAACCACTGTCATAGGCTAGGCAAAAAAGTATCCATTTATCCCTTGTTTGGAAAGAATAGTAAGATCAGCTGTGTGAAATTTTTGCAGGTTGAAGTATTCCCCTCCTCAAGATATGAAAATTTAACAAGAAAAAAAACCTGAAAAAGCCAAACTCTATGACTCATAAACCTTATCTGCTAAAGCAAATAGTTTTCAAGTAAGGTCATATAAAATTTTAAATTCTTTATAAAACTTGTCACCGTCATAGATGTCACAAATATCAGCTGTTTTCTTAAATAACTTAATAATCCCACTTGTTTACTATAAAAAGTTTAAGATAAATTTCTTCCAAACACAGAAATAGTCAACTCGGGGCTTCTCTGGTGGCACAGTGGTTGAGAGTCCGCCTGCCGATGCGGGGGACACGGGTTCGTGCCCCGGTCCAGGAAGATCCCACATGCCGCGGAGCGGCTAGGCCCGTGAGCCATGGCCGCTGAGCCTGCTCTCCGCGGCGGGAGAGGCCACAACGGTGAGAGGCCCGCGTACCAAAAAAAAAAAAGAAATAGTCAACTCACATTTTGCCTTTCTATTTTAATGAGGGAATTAGGGTTACAAAGAAAATATTTGAGCAATAACTATAAAAGCTCATGACTTATTCCCTCCTTTATGACTATCACAAAAATAAAAGGCAGCAAAACTTTACAGACGCACAGCTATGGGCTAATAAACCTGATTGGACTTCCACTGGAGGCATTTCCTAAAAGAAATGGGTTTATTTGCTCTGGCCTGTTATAAAGTTGATGTTGGCCATGGGCAGAATACCTTATTGTAAAAAAACAAAATAAATTGTAAGAAAAGAAAGTTTCCTTTCCTACACTTCACCAAAAAAGAGGGGAAGAATGATGTAAAATTATTATTATGGCATTTTAATTTCTAACATGAAAAAATTCAAAAGCCTCAGGCAGTATACTTCACAATTTCACAGTATGTTTACAATTAGAATCACAGAGTATTGGCACTGGAAGGACCCTTAGGTGTTACCTAGTCCAACCCCTAAGTCTTAAAGAAAAAGAAAAAGGAAAATAAGATATGGGAGGGAAGGAATCTTCGAATGTATCCATAAACTTTAATTTTTAAAAATCTGAGATAAATAGGGCAAAACGTTTTAACTTGGGTAAGCAATTCTTAGTGATTACATAGGAATATTATATTTTCTGGTATTTTTTTTCTATTAAAGGTGAAATTAAGATGAAGAAATTAAGGACCAGTGAGGTAAATGGATTGTCGAACACACCAACCTCAAACCCAGGTTTTTCCTAAATGCTAGCCCAGAGCCTTTTCAGATTTCAAATAGTGTTTACAAACTACAAGAAATAATTTGTTATTATTAGACAGTAGCCTGAAGAAACACTTGATCCCTGCAGAAGGCACTGGCCATTTAATTCCTTAAATGTCTCCTTTACTTCTCTTTCTCTTGCACTAAGTGTGAGGGGAGGGCATGTAAATAAAGTATGTTATTGCTGGGCAAACCACACAGAACCAATAAAAAGATCAGTAAACTACTAAAAGCAGGCTCCTCCGTAATTCAGGGCAGCACAATTGCACGCTCTCTCTCTCTCTCTCTCTCTCTCTCTCTCTCTCTCTCTCTCTCTCTCTATATATATATGTATGTATGGTCCATATATGTAATTATAAATTTTAGGAATCAGATTTTTTTAAAAAGTAAAAAGAAACAGGGGAATGAATTTTAATGATATATTTTATTTAACCCAATGTATTCAAATATTATTATTTCACCATGTAATCAACATAAAAATTGTTGAGATATTACACTCTTTCTCCTACTAAGTATTTTCAAAACTCAGTGTGTACTTTATACTTCTAGCACACCTCAATTTGCACTAACTAACTAGGCTGCAAGTGCTCCTATAGTGGCTACTGTATAGGACAGATGGGGCTAGGACTACTTGTTGACTGAATTAAAAGCAGTTCCATCCACTTGAGTAGTTCTTTAGATTTCCCTCCAAAGCTGACAAAATGCCCAAAAGTCTTCTGCAGAATGCAAAGGTATCCCCAGTGTCCCCAAAGCTTAACATGTAAATGGTGCAAATAATTAATCTTTTTGAAGAATGGAGAAGCACACTACAATCTACTTCTATACACAACCCCTAGGGTAGAAGCATTGGTGTAAATTCTTCGGCGTGCAACCAAGCAGCACCTAATGATGATGCTGTTCGTGGCCTGAATTTCTCTCTATCGCTCCAAAACAAAATTGAAATTCCTCTTCCTATTGAGAGAATAAGCAATATTAAGGGAAGCTGTCACTTTCTCAGAAGCTCAGAAGTATTATGAGTTTGAATCCCTACCGACAAGCCTTTCGTAATGATCCTCCCCTGCCTGCCGATCCTTTCCCAAACCCTGCAATCTTAAAGAGAAGCCAGCTCCCGCTCGCTATCAACTGCCAAAAAGATCACTGCAAAACACAATTTCTTTTTTCTTCTTCCTTGGTGCCACTTTGAACGTGTGAGGCCACGCAGCCATCCTCGCTCCACGCGAGATGCAGGGAGGGGTTCTTTATGCTTCGGGGCCAGAGGGGCCAGGCTGAGGGCAGGGAGAGGCCGCCCAGGGTGAGCAGGTGGGACGGGGCAAGGGCTTCGACCTCAGGGTCGCGAAACCTGGGAATCCTGGCAGCCCGGGCGGACACCCCGTGGCGGCGGAGGCCAGCGCAGACGTCCCCACGCCCCGCACCTGCGGCCCAGGGAGGGGGCCCAGCCCAGCGCCCTCCCCGGAGGCGGAGTCGCGGGCGGCGAAGGGAGTACGGCCCGGGCTGGAGCCAGGAAAGGAGCAGCCCGCGGAGTGGGCCCCTCGGCCAGCGCCGACAACCCCAGACAGCCCGCGGCCACGCCCTCTTGCTTACCGCCCCAGATCCCCAGCTTCAGCTGGGACTTGTTCAGGTTCTCCACATAGTCCCCCAGGAAGCGGTTCAGCAAGTCCGCGACCACCGACTCCAGCACCATGGTGGTCTGAAGCGCGGGAGAGGGAGAACCCGGAACCGCCCGGCGCAGCTGAGGGCGGCGACCAGCGCAGCGAATGACAGCCCCCACCCCGGGCGCCGACCCGCCCCCGCGGCGCGCCGCACCGCGCGTGACTCGGCCTGTGCGCAGGCGCACCGCCGCCGCCGCTGCTGCCGGGAGCGGGAGGTGCGTGCACTCGCTGCCGACTCGCGGCCTCGTGGTAGCCGCTTCCCGGGCAACCGAGGGTGGGCGGCGGAGCCGGTTTGGGGCCTGCCCCAGAGGAAAGGGATGTTTGAGAAAGAAAAGGGGAAGCCGGAGTTGCTGTGCACGGAGACATCTCTGTGGCCGCTGTGCTTCCCTGCTGTCGCCTTCTGTTGACCTCGGGTCCGCAGGGCTCAATCGTTCCCGCAGGAAGCAGCTCTGCGGCCTCGGAGCCGACCCTATGGGTGCCCGGCGCTTCCCAGGCCTCCAGTGCACCCTGAGCGCCTCCTAAGTTACCACCCCTTCAGGAGGGAAAAAAAGGAGACGCTGCACCCTCCTCCTGCTACATATCAGCTCCGCCTAGCACCATCTCTCCGCTTACTTTTGCTTCCTGAAAACACACTAATAATTCACAAGTGGGAGGAGGAGGAACAGAGCCGCATCATAAGATGGCAGATAGAATGGGAACTGAATGTGCATTTCGTTAACTCGTTCTTTTACTCCCTTCTGTTGCTAAGTGGCTCTTAGTTAACTCATAAGCCACTTCTTAGTTACATACCTCGGTAGGGAAATAAAACGACGTAGTACTTCCTTTTTTTCCTTTAGGTGTAGGTGTATTTATCTCTTTCATGCAATCATTGAACTGTTTCTGGTGTGGCAAAGCTTTGAAAGTGGGGCTTTTATAATGCAAGGACTTTCACGTTAGTAAAGTTTAGCCGCTCATTGACAAGCCAATCCTCTTTAGAGAACAGGACTTCTTTTTCTAAAATTTGTTTCAAAAAACTGTTGAGATACTGTAAACAGACATGAACCTAAGAAATAAGATCATTTGTAGTCACAAGTTTATTAAATGCTTTGCTACACATAATGTCTGAAAAACTATGTGTGAATTGCTTTTAAACAACCTGCTATGGACATTGTGTACCCCCAAAATTCATATGTTGAAATTCTAACCCCTGTTGTCATGGTAATAGGAGGTGAGGCCTTTGGGAGATCATTAGGTAATTAAGCAGACCCCTCATGGATGGGATTCGTACCCTTATAAAAGAGACCCCAGAGAGCTCCCTCACCCCTTCGGCCGTGTGAAGATACAGCAAGGAGACAGATATCTATGAACCAGGAAGTGGGCCCTCACCAGACACTGAATCAACTGGCACCTTGATCTTGGACTTCCTAGCCTCCAGAACTGTGAAAAATAAATTATTGTTTTTAAACCACCCACTCTGTGGTATTTTGTAATAGCAGCCTGAATGGACGAAGAGGCTCAAAAAGAAAAATCATTCCTTAAATACAAAATCCATTGGAGAAGAAAAAAAGTCAAAATGTCTACAATTGGTATTATGTAAAATGGATGTAAAAGAAAAAACCAATACTAACCAGTACTGGTGCTATCAGTAACCACCTGCATCCTTCGCTTCAGCACACAGAATATAAAACCTTAACCGTTTGTTTTTCCGAGCTTAGTCACCCTGACAAAATACCTAGGATGTATTTTGAAGCACGTCATACTTCCCTCCACCATCCACAAACAATTAACAGCCAAACCTGGCTATTCTGCTTTGGCCATATTTCCTAAATTCTCTTTATATCTCATCCGAACCATGCAATCACCCTCTAACTGGCCTCCTGGCCTCCAGTTTTTCCCTTCTCCATCCATCTTCACATTGTCACCACAGCTAATTTCCCAAAGCACAGGTGAGCTCAGGTTAGTCCCCTGCTCAAAAAGACCCAATAACTTTCCAGTGTTCAGAAAGCCCTCTTCAACCTGTACCAAACTTGTTTCTAATCTACCCACAACAACCCCTCTCTCCTTGTACATGCACACCAACTATGTACTGAGGAGAATGCAGAAATATATATATATATATGTATATGTGTATATATGTGTATTTGTAAATATATATATATATATATATATATATATATTCTTGTTGGGAAAGGCATGCACCAGAAAAAGATAAAAAGTAAACAATGCAAAGATGTATGAATAACACAGCAAGATGATATGAAAGATGCCACGGGCAGAAGAGTATAGTCAAGCAAATGGCACAGAGGAGTAATCTGCTGGGGAAAAGTGGGCAGTACTGATCCTTGTGTAATAATTTCTTGTACTTCTTTTTTTTTTTTTTTGCAGTACTCGGGCCTCTCACTGTCGTGGCCTCTCCCATTGCGGAGCACAGGCTCCGGATGCGCAGGCTCAGCCGCCATGGCTCACGGGCCCAGCTGCTCCGCGGCATGTGGGATCTTCGCGGACCGGGGCACGAACCCGTGTTCCCTGCATCGGCAGGCGGACTCTCAACCACTGCGCCACCAGGGAAGCCCTAATCTCTTGTACTTCTATGGTACTTTACACTTTTGAAAGAATAATGCATGTGCCTGCCTTTATAAGCATTATTCCATCTTATTAATACTTCTCCAGTTATACCTCATGAGCTATCATGCCATTATTATGCCAAGGCATGCATTTTCAAATAAGCCTCATGAAAGATCTGTGAGACAAGTAATGCAGGTCGTCGTATTGTCTTCATTTATAGGAAAATTAAAGTCAGTGATTTACATTAAATTAAATGATTTACATAAAACTACACAGCAAGTGTTTCTTTCCTTCAGTTTCCTGAGCCCTGACACTTTTTCTCTTTTAATAAGTAGAGTTAAATCACCACTAGGTGATTTCTTGCTCTGAAAGGTTGATGACAGAATGGAAACTCTCATGGTGGAAAAATTCAGCTCAAAATTGTCAGTACAAATAATGCTATTACCATAGAAGATAAAAAGCTTTTAAGTTTTAATATTTTACTTTTTAAGTATGTTTTGAGGGATTGGTTATTATGTACACAGAGTAATGCCCCAAATATCCCATACTTCTTGAAAAACTCCTAATCCAAAACAAACCATAACCAATGTTAAGAAACACCATTAGGGCTTCCCTGGTGGTTCAGTGGTTAAGAATTCGCCTGCCAATGCAGGGGACAGAGGTTCGAGCCCTCATCCAGGAAGATCGCACATGCTGCGGAGCAACTAAGCCCGTGTGCCACAACTACTGAGCCTGCACTCTAGCGCCCACGAGCCACAACTACCGAAGCCTGCGCGCCTAGAGCCCGTACTCCGCAACAAGACGCCACCGCATTGAGAAGCCTGCGCACCACAATGAAGAGTAGTCCCCGCTCGCCACAACTAGAGAAAGCCTGTGCTCAGCAACAAAGACCCAACGCAGCCTAAAATAAAATTAAAAAGAAACACCATTAGCACTCTAACGCACAGATACCAAAAGGAATTTGGATACAAAGGTTAACTAAAGGAAATGAACATTCTAGTAATTATGGCTCTTGCTTCAGAACAATGAGAAGGTTTGCAAAGCTAAACTGCAAGGAGGGACTGGGCAATAAAAACAAATGAGCAAAATATTCTTCCTGTTAAAAACAAAAGTCAAAATTAGGGACACTTTTTAAAAATTAACACTCTTGCTTAAAAATTGAAAAATAAGAAATTCCAATGTCACACTACTACCTCATACCCACACCCCATTCCCCAGCCCTGGAGTTTGCTGAGAAAAGCAAAAGGGATTTGGGGGGAAAAGGAAATGGAGGGGAAAGCTAGAGAATAAGCGTGACAGCATGGGTTTTCAGAAAAGTTAGGAAGTTTAACTGGGAGAAAGCACAGGAGTGGATTGCAGAATGTCAGAGACAGAGGCAATCAAATATCATTTGGTTAATCCAACCTTCTTCTTTGATGGAGGGGACACTGACTGCGAGAGAGAATTAAGTGACTTGCCAGGGTCCCACAAGAAGTTAGTGACTATCAGTGCTAAACTCCAGGTGTCCCAACTCCGTTATCTGTTTACTTTCCATTACTCCACCCTCCAATTCTGTTGAATGAGATGGATGAGTCAGAACACCGGTATTTTATTGGGTTATAAACTCTCTTCTTCTTGCTTTCCTTGACACCCAACCTCCTATATATTATTTTGCAGTTCTCCTTTAAGTGGTTCCATATCCTTCTACTCCAAGAGCACCTCTGACCTCGATGGTGTGTGATCTATTTATGCTTACTTTGCAGAATTTTTTCAGCTCCATCAGTGAATGTTCCCATAGCTGTGATGAAGCTATGATAACAGTCTCCCTCTGAGTAGATTTGGGTGTTCCAGGCTCAGGGCCTCATCCTGTTACACCATCCTCCCAAGTACTGCATGGCCCACGCTTCCAAGGTAAGTAAAACATAAGGCTTAATGTGGTCACAGGGGACCAGCCATGCGAGGGCATGTCTCTGCTGTTTCAAGAAACCTTATATAGAAAATGCTTCCAAAGTGTTATTAAAGAAGGTGAATGATGAATAAAAACAAAGCAATGCTGCTTGGCTTGGCCAGAAAGAGAAATGTTTTTAAGGGAATCCATGTGTGAATCACCTAATTCCTAGCCACGCAGACCTGTATAATAATAACAGCTAAGTGATAGCCACACTTACTGTATGCCAGGCATTTCATGCATTTTTAACCCTCACAACAATCTTGTGTGGTAGGTATTATAACCCCCATTATACAACTTCAGCTCAAAGAAATTAATTAACTTGCTCACAGTTCCATAGTTAAAAAGTTGCATAACATCTGAACCTAGGATAGATCAACTCCAAAGTTTATGTTTCTTTACCCCTAAATCATCTCTCCCTTCACGACACAGCTCTGCTTAACAACTTCTCAGACAACTTCTCAGATTGTGAGCCTCACCATTTTAACCTAGGGGTTTCTGGGCTCTCATTTGCTGAGCTAACAGCATCTTGTCTCCTGAGAAAAGATGAGTCAAAACACATTCACGTGACCCTCAAGTATATAATTTGGTAATCATTCTGCAACAGATTTGGCACTGGACCAAGAATTTTGGCCAGGAGTGGAGCTCATATAAAGACAAACAAGTAGCTAGTCAAGGGCATGGCAAACCCAGGGACACATCAACCCTGCCCCCAGACTAAATATATAAATAGTGTGCAATAGTCTCTTCTCATTTCTGCCTCAGCCAGATGGAGTTCAAATATGTCATCCTCATCATTTCATTTCTCCTCTGACAGATGTACATAGTTGATATGATCTTGTACAGCCTGGACCTACCTGCCTAGCACAGTGGCTGAAACCCAGGAGGCATTCAGTAAATATTGCTTTGAATGAATAAATGGACTAACGAACATTTGCTCTCTTCTGTAGTAACAATAACTATCTGACATTGTGTATATCAGGCTCTATGCTAAAGTTTTCACCTGCATTATCTTATTTTATAGATAGATAGATACTATTATTATCAGAAGGGGCAAGGGAGCTCTCCTGGGTCTCTTTTATAAGGTCATTAATCTCATTACCTCCCAAAGTCCCCACCTCCTAATTTTACATTTGATACTGTGGCTTGGAAAGGTTAAGTAACTTGCTCATGGTCACATAGTGAGCGGCCATTCTAGAGTCAAAACCACTGATTTCGGACTTAATTTTCTTTTCTTTCCTTTTCTTTTTCCTATTTATTTTATTTATTTATTTATTTAGGCTGTGTTGGGTCTTCGTTGCTGCACGTGGGCTTTCTTTAGTTGTGTGGAGCGGGGGCTTCTCTTCGTTGCGGTGCGCGTCTCATTGCGGTGGCTTCTCTTGTTGCGGAGCACGGGCTCTAGGTGCGCGGGCTTCAGTAGTTGAAGCACGTGGGCTCAGTAGTTGTGGCTTGCGGGGTCTAGAGCACAGGCTCAGTAGTTGTGGTGCACGGGCTTAGTTGCTCCGCAGCATGTGGGATCTTCTTGGACCAGGGCACGAACCCGTGTCCCCTGCATTGGGAGTGCAGAGTTTTAACCACTGCACCACCAGAGAAGTCCCTCCCTTCTATTTTTATTAATGATAATGATAATCACAGTTTATATGTATTTAGCACTTACCATGTTCCAAGCACAGCGCTAAGTATTTTACCTTATTAGAGTTGTTTAATCCCCAAAACAACTCATTTATGCCCATCAGTATGTATTTTTCTTCCATTTCCCATCATTATGTGAACTTGGATACCTTACTAGGAATAATCATAATTTGCAGGGTTTATGTGACTATTCCAGAGACTATATGTAAATCATCAAGTACAGTGGCTGTGTACGTATATATCCTGGAAACAAAATGCACATGCTCCATCCTAAAATCACCTTTGCATGAGTTCAGTTTAATTTACTGAACATCATTTGGATAAGCAATTAATTTGCAAGGCGGTATCTTAGGCAGAAATAGTGTACACCCAAACGCTGAACAAAATGCCTCAGATCTCTTTCAACCTAAGCTAGTTGGAAGCAGGTCTCTTACAAAGTGAACACAGGTCAGTTTTCAAAAGAGAGGAAAAGGATGTCTCAGGTGGGCACAGCCTACAAACGTGCCGTCAAAGGATGGTTCCAACAGCCCAGTTGTATGCAGGAGTATATTTTCCCAATTAAAACATCAGCGCACAAGGTTTAAGAAGTGGGTTGTTATTTTTTAAATTGAGGTATAAGACACAATCTTATATCTAATCTTAAGTGTATGCTAGATCATTTTTTTTACATATGGATACACCCCAGTAACCCCACCCAGATCAAGATACAGAATATTTACAGCAGCCCATAAGGTTCCCTGTATCCAGAGTGGTTTGTAATCAACAAACAAAAACGATTTAAAATCAGAACAGAAAACCAGAAGGTAGGTAAGGAACTTCGAAAGCTGGGCAAACTAAGGGCTGGATTTGGGGGAGGATATTAAGAATAAGACAGATTCGACTTCTATCTCCTCTTATTGGTGGGTGTAGAGTGCTTCTGTGATTCACACTCATTATGTCCATCGATCCTCACAATGACTCTGCCGTATAGTAAAGACTTTTTGCACGTGAGTAAACAGAAACATCCCTACCTGAAGCAGGAGAGAAAGCGGATCCAGCCACGTGGCAGAGGGAAAGTTGGAAGGCCTGTCGTCAGGTTACCTATCAGTGCCAATCCGGCCAGCCCACTGGCGGGCGTCCCAGGCCCCAGGTATAAAGGCTCAAGCCGACTGCCTTTAAGCTGTACAGAACTCCGCCACACGAGCTTTGATCTTCCCAGAGGCTGTATGCCTGTAGAGGTTGGTGCCACAGGCGGATCGGTGCGGAGACCTATATGACGCTGGACCCCAGGTACATTATGAGAGACCTATAGCCTTGCTTAACTCCCTCAGGGACTCGTTTGAGGCTCTTTGCACTTTAAGCGGGGAGCAAGCCGAATATCCTGGAAAGGATAATAATTATTTTAATTCTCTCTGAGGATTTGAGTGCAATAATCCAAGGATTCAGGAAACTATTGCACAAGCATAGTGCCACTTGGCACCGAGGACAGCACGAGGCAAACATTTTGAGAATCTCCTCCTGAGGCCAGCGAGAACAGGTCTAGATTAAGGCAACAAACCCAAAGTGTACACTACTACAGAAGAGAGAAGAACGATTGTTTTACCGTCAGGGAAACACTGAAAGATTTGCAACAGCAGCGTGAGGGGCAATTTGCCTGGTCTGGGGGAGGCAGGAGGAAGCACCCAATGAGTAGAAGAGACGGGCATTGCTGCGCCCAGCAGGGCTCACTATGACGATCCGTGTGTGCTTGTGTATTGCAGGCTGACCAGCTCCAGCAGAGGTTCCTCTGCAACCGGCACCTGCTGCCTGATGTGGTGCCTGGAGCGGCTCCGCTTGGGACCCGAGCACCTCCTGCGGGGCAGAAACCGGCTTTTCCAGGATCAGGCCGGCCGAGCCACTGCTCTCAGGCCCTCCCGGTGCGCAAACGTGCTCACCCCGGACCGCATCCCCGAGTTCTGCATCCCCCCGCGACTCGCGCCCTGCCCGACCCTGGCTGCAATCCAAGACAACAGGGGCGAAAAAGCAGGGACAGGCGACGGCGCGGGGCGCACGGACTGGGACCCACGATCGCAGGCTGCGCTCTCGCTGCCTCACCTGCCCCGGGCACGTACAGCCTATGGCTTCTGCGCGCTGCTCGAGAGCCCGCACACCCGCCGCAGGGAGTCGCTCTTCCTCCGGGGCCCGGGGGCCGCCCCGCTCCTGCCCGTGCTCCGCCCCCGGGCGCGCACCTTCGGAGGCGGCGTCGGAGACGCCCCTCTCGTGCCCCCGGGAAGAGTCCCTGCTGTGCCCCCGGCGGCCCTCGGCGGCTCCCGCCCGCACCTGGACACGCTCACTTTCCGACCCCGCGGCAGCCGCCTCCTGCGCGCTCCCCAGGGGCTGCTGCGCTGCGCGCAGAGGAGCAGCGGCCTGGCCAGTGCCTGCTCCGTCGCCAGCGGGGACGGGGACGACGACGACGACGAGCGCGGCGCCGGCTCCCTGTCCCCGGCTCAGGCCCCCGCCACGTCCCCTCCGCCGCCCCCCGACCCGCGGCCCGAGCGCCTGGAGGCCGAGGGCACCGTGACTCTGGACCGCGCCGGCGGCGCCCTGCGCCTGGGCGCCGAGTACAGTCGGGACAGCGGGCGCCTCCGCGTCCGGCTGCTCCACGCCGAGGGCCCGGCCGGTGGGGCCGCCGAGCCCCGCGCCCCCGTCGGCTGCCACGTCAGCTTCGTCCTGCAGCCGCCGGGCCAGACGCGCCGGCTGCGGGGCGCCGTGTTCCGGCGGAGACGCCGGGCGGTCTTGGAGCAGGACTTGTGCTTGGACGGGCTCTCGGAAGACGAGGTGCGCCGCCTGGCCGTGCGCGTCAAGGTCGAGAACCGGGGCCGCGGGCTGGAGCGGGGTCGCCTGCTGGGCCAGGGCGAGCTGCTGCTGGGCCCCGTCCAGCTCCTGTGAGGGCGCGCCCTGCCCCAGCTCTGTCCCTCGGACACAGCCGATTTGTACAAAATAAACGTGTTTTTATTATTCTACTCTGGCCTTTGTTTCAGTCTAGTGTTGGCAGAGATAATACTGTATTAATTACCACTGTAAAGGGTGTTATATTTTGTGTACATACTGTCAATATTCTTTTTAAGTAAACGGTATGCTGTTTTGCAGTGGTGTTTCCCAATGTTGATAGCCAATGGCATTGCAGGTGTTCCCCACGGTACTCTTGAGAGATAATGAATCACATGAAGTATTAAAATTAGAGGGTTTCTTGGTGATCTATTTGCTCCAATATCCTCATTTTGAAGTTTGTTCGTTCCACAACATCCATTGAGACAATCTTAGAACATGTATTACTTTTGAAACATTGTTTTAGATCCTGAATAAGAAAAATGAGGCCGAGAGGAAGTGACTTGTTCAAGGTCAACAGTGAATTATGAGTAGGAGCTCCAATCTGATACTCTTCGCTACATCTTGTTGGACGAGCACAGGAAGAAGTGAAACCATTTTAATATTTATAAGCTTAAATAATTATTATAATAGTTTTACCAGTGTCAACTTATTTCTTTTTTTTTTTTTTTTTGCAGTACGCGGGCCTCTCACTGTTGTGGCCTCTCCCATTGCGGAGCACAGGCTCCGGATGCGCAGGCTCAGTGGCCATGGCTCACAGGCCCAGCCGCTCCGCAGCATGTGGGATCTTCCCGGACTGGGGCACGAACCTCTGTCCCCTGCATCGGCAAGTGGACTCTCAACCACTGCACCACCAGGGAAGCCCATTATCAACTTATTTCTTAAAACAACCCACAAAATTGGTACAGCTATCCCCATTTAACAGATGAGGATATGGAGGCACAGAATAAAGGCAGATGCAGGATTTGCACCTAGGTGATCAGTATTTTACTCTTTACTCTGTATTAGTAACACTGCAATGTCAGAAAGGCTCATCTTACTAGAGTCGTGAAACTGCAACTTATATCTGAAATTGCTGACTCTGGGGTTGAGGTCTCTAAACATTTCTCACCCTTTAATAGAAAAGCAAATAGATTAAAATGAGTGATTTATCATCTCAAGCTACTGACTTCAGGCATTGAGATAAGCTGGGTCTACGACTGACTGAGGCAGAAGCTAAAGACTTCAGAGTCCTAGAAAAACGAGTACCAGCCTTATTGGCACCAGATGAGCTAATGTACCAGGGCAGAGTCAAGAGTACCTGTAACATTGTTCTACCTCCTCTGGCTTCTGATAGTAATAATAGGTTTACTATGTTTTAAAGGATGATTTTCCTTCATCCCTCAAATTCATTGCCAGCCAGGCATATTTCTTCCTTTCTTAGGCATATAGGAGGGAAATGTGTCCTAAATGAGGGTTGAAAATATTTAAATATGTGGTGCACTGTTAAATATGACTACTTCATCAGTCTGGGTTCAGAAATGGTTTCTGCATTCACTAAACTGCTGACAGTTTTATCCATTGGTGCTCGTGAAAAATGCTACTTAGAAAAGAGTTTCAGTTTTAATAACAGCTCAAGCATAAACTGAAAGTGGGTTATTGTGGTAGATATTTATAATGACATTCATTGAACAAATGCGAAGAGTAACTGAATTAACTGACTGTCAAAATCAATCACATCCAGAAGCTCAAAATGGTTGACCAAATGAATGATGACATCACAGTAGTTCAGATCTTTAAGATGCTCTTTTATCTACGCTCAGTCACAGTTTCCTTGGTCTTCAAGCCAACGATTTTTAAAAATATACATATATATATATATATATATATATATATATACACACACATACATACATATAACCTTCTTAATGATTTTAGAAGTTTGGTAGAGTAACTAATACTGAGTTCACATGTGTAGTGCTTTAAAAGGAAAATAAATGGAGAGTGAGAACAACCTGGGTATGCACAAGATCATTGTGGGGTTTTTTGTTTGTTTGTTTGTTTTAATAAAAACAGATTGTATTGATAGCTTAAACCATAAAATTTATTGCAGAAAACACTGCAACCACTATTGTCACTAGATTATATACAAGTAATGGGAAACATGAGAACTCTTAAAGCTCTTAAACATGAGAGCTCTTAAAGTTTGGGGGCAGAAGTGGCATTTTACTAAGAAGGAAAATCAATGCATATCAGAGACCTAAGTTTTCCATGAAATAACGGTGGGTATTTCCAAACAGAATCTCCACTAATGTCAAGTTATGGTTGATTGACTAATGCAATAGCCTAATCAACAAGATTTTAAATGACTTAAATAGAATCATTAATCATAAAACCATGGAACTTCAGAGTTGAAAAGAATGCTAAGAATCATTTTGTACAAATCCACATATCATAGAAGGGGACCAGAGAGGCAAACTGTAGATTGCCCCGTATCATGCAGTTAGTGAAAGAGCTGGGACTGAAACCAATTCTATTTTCATTTTGCTCTTGGACCACTACTTCCAAGAAAGGAGAAATACTTGTGCATCAATTATTTTACATCACTGATCTAATCTGAATTTTTTGCATTTAAGAAATCTTACTTGCAGTACAAATTTTTGTGATAATACAGTAGCAGCCTTTCTGGGGGCAAATTTAAATTTGATTTGCATTTTGCTGCCCTCTAGTGGATCCCTCATGTGTTTTGTCAGTGGGTCTATCTTCTTCCTATTAGACCATCTCAACCAATCTAATGCCAGGACCCAAGGACCTTGAAGATGTGTGCTAATATCAGATTACAGGAAGAAGTAGTAATAACTACTTCTAAATATAACTAAATATAAAAATACTTCTAAACTAACTAAACTGCTTCTAAAAATAACTAAATATAGCTATCTGAGCAAAGAAGGTGCCAAAATACTTTAGATTTTAAAAAAAAAACAACTTTTCCCAGTAATAATGAAGCTGGGAGTGTGTGGCAAACAGCATGTTGGTTGCAGAAAACTGCTTTAAGAGTTCTCATGTTTCCCATTGGGCTTTAGGTACCCATATCTTTTCCACAAATGACACAGCCCAATCTTGTCTCTTTGAGGTTTAAATATCTGAACATATTCAAAGAAAAACCCTATACAACAACGGGAAATATGTCAGTTTAAATAGTGTTAAGTACAAATTTAAAATCAAATCATTTTTGTCACTTAGTCTTACAAAGATAATTCATTCTATACCTAAAATACTAGCGTTAATATGACTGAAATCTGCCTAGAAGATTGTTTCTTTAGAATCTAATTTTCTTTTACCCACACTCAACAATTCTAAACATTTTCCCCATATCCATCCCCAAGACCTAGGTAAAAATACTCTTTTGGTCAAAGATATTTGAAAGACAGAGCAAAACGTGGGTACTATGTGATCTCTATAACATTAAAGCAATAAAAATATATAAGTGGATAGAAAGGTATCCAAAAGGTTAATTTAGAACACCTATCATATTCAAGGTTCTAGATTTATAGCTGTAAATAAGACACAAAAGGTCCTTGCTCATATGGAATTAAGTTTTCAAAGGCAGGGGAGCAGATAGACAACAAACAAATAATTTTAGTAGTGCTTCAGAAAATTAAATGTGCTAATGGGAAAGAGTGTGAAGGGGTGAAGGGTGAAGGGGCACCTTAGATTGGATGGTTAAGAAAGACCTGTATGAGGACCCAACACTGAGCCTCTTTTCTATGGTCATGTACATACTGCTATCATATTTTAATCCAGTGTGCTGATCTGGGGACTTCTGACCTCCCAGGGGAACCTGACAACGGTTTTCCTAGGAATTCTGCTAGTATGTTATCACTAGTGAGAAATACTTCCTGTGGGGTTCAGCCCTGCTATGTAGAAGATTTTCTGCCTCCAAGTTTACTAGTTCAACAGATGGAATTGACCTGAGACAGCCCATGGGGTTTACAAACCCAGTTTTCACTACCGTGCATCCCATAGCTAAGAATTTTATTATGGTGCCATGATGGCTCTGGCATTAATTTGAGAGGATTACAAACTCTGGTCAGATTAGGCCTTCAGGACATTAGGAAGCAAATAGCAACATGTTTTTTGTTTTGTTTTGTTTTGTTTGCAATGTTGTAGTTTTCAAGCAAATTTTTAATTCTGTATATGCTTAAATCTTCTCAACGACAGTGTGGGCTAGTTACTCTTATTGTACCTGGGGTAGATGCTGTAGGTTGGCTCCTTCAACGCACAATCCAACCCCTTATTGCTTTCTTTTCTGTGCTATAGAGGCTAGAGAACAAATACTTGCCTTCCCCAGGCCCCTTTTCCAGCTAAGGATAGCCATGCGACTCATCTATGGCCAATGAAAGATGGGGAGAAGTCACTTGATGGTGCCTCTTCCCCTTTCTCCCTCTCCCTGCTGGGATACACAAGTTGCCTGAGGAATGGCAGCCAGCACTAAGGACAGTAAAATGATCTTGGTTCACCAGTAACATCACTGATCCTCCATGCCAGCGCTGGACAGCCTACACCCAAAGTTCATGTCCATGAGACAAATACATCCTTTACTTGTTTCAGCCATTGCTAAGTTTTCAGATATATATGAACACAATCTTAACTGACAGAGACAGTGTCGATTTTACAGAGAAGGACACTTCTATTCAGAAGAATTAAATAAGTTGCCTGAGATCATGCAAGTAAATCATGAATTTAATTACAGACCTCTCAAAACTCCATGCTCACTGCTTTTTTCACCTCACCATCTTTCCTCATGTAAGCTATTTTAAAAAAACTTTTTTGGGGCTTCCATGGTGGTGGCGCAGTGGTTGAGAGTCCGCCTGCCGATGCAGGGGACACAGGTTTGTGCCCCGGTCCGGGAAGATCCCACATGCCGCGGAGCGGCTGGGCCCGTGAGCCAGGGCCCGTGAGCCATGGCCGCTGAGCCTGCGCGTTCAGAGCCTGTGCTCCGCAACGGGAGAGGCCACAACAGCGAGAGAACCGCGTACCGCAAAAAAAAAAAAAAAAAAAAAAAAAAAAATTTTGAAGTACATTGAATCTGTAGATTGCTTTGGGTAGTAGAGTCATATTCACAATGTTGATTCTTCCAATCCAAGAACATGGTATATCTCTCCATCTGTTTGTATCATCTTTAATTTCTTTCATTAGTGTCTTATAATTTTCTGCATACAGGTCTTTTGTCTCCTTAGGTAGGTTTATTCCTAGATATTTTATTCTTTTTGTTGCAATGGTAAATGGGAGTGTTTTCTTAATTTCACTTTCAGATTTTTCATCCTTAGTGTATAGCAATGCCAGAGATTTCTGTGCATTAATTTTGTATCCTGCTACTTTACCGAATTCACTGATGTACAGCTGACATACAATAAATTGCACTTATTTCGAGTATACAATTTCATGAGTTTTGACATACACATGCACCCATGAAACCAATACCTCAATCAAGATAATGAACACAGTCATGATTCCTAATAGTTTCTTCATGTTCCTTTGTAATCCCTCTCTCCTGTCCCCTTCACGTCCCCTCTCTGGTCCCCAGGGAACCATCTGCTTTCTTCATTTATATATATATATATATATATATATATATATATATAAATATATATATATATATATATATAACTAAATCACTTTACTGTACAGCAGAAATTAACACAACTTTGTAAACCAACTATGCTTCAATAAAATACGTTTAAAAAAAAGAAAATCTGACCCCATTTAGGAAGCTAGACTTCCAGAATCAGCATCCATTCTCCTATAGATGGAGATTCAGATGGTTTCCAGTCTTTTACTATTCTGAATAAAGCTGCTGTGACTATTCATGTACAAGACTTTGTGTGAGCATATGCTTCCATTTCTCTTGGGTAAATACCTAGAGTAGATGGGTGAATCATCATGTGATAACTTTTTAAGAAACTGACAAAATGGTCGTATCATTTAACTTTCCCACCACCAACATGTGAGAGTTCTGTTTGCCCTACACCTTGCCAAAACTTGCACATAGGAGGACCTTTTGAAGGAAACATATACTCAAAGTTTCTATTTTTTTTTCTTTTTTTACCTTTTACAAAGTTTCAATTCTGTTACCTATGTGTTATTACAACCATGTACCTCAGTCCTCTCGAGAATATTGATGACAGTTTTACTTTAATAATTAAAAAGTAGCAATAACAATTAGGCAAAATCCCCATTTAGGGCAGAATTTCAAAGTAATGTAACCATTATTATCTCGGTATAAGATATCTATAAAATATCTGGGTTCATTAAAAAAATCCTAGAACATCAGAATTTTAAAAATATTCAGTGCCAATTCAACAGTTTTCAAGTTTCATTGAGTTTCTTTCCCAAAGCGATTAATTTAGTCATTTAAAATCAATTTGGATAAAAGAGATCTATCATAGATCAGGATCAAATTTTGTGAGAGTCAGTTGAAGGAAATAACAATTATACCACTAGAGAAAAGTCTGAATCGAGATGGGGATTAGAGACACTCTTGCTTTTCTTCTAGGTAGGTTAATAGAAATCACCTTTGTCGAAGAGTTGACAATCTCTTCTTTCCTATCTGTAACACCCTGAAGCTTGGGGAGCAGAAATAGGAGCTATCTGGTGACATCAGAGCTAGAATACTGCTGCAGAGCCGGTTTCTGACACTCATTATTCCAAGGTGCCACTCAACATTCAAATCTGGGCCTGGATATTCTGCAGCAACTCTCCAAGTGTTGGTTGCGGATAGCAAATTCATTTTTTCAAAGAGGAGTTTATATTCAAAATCAGAGGAATGTAGGTTCCAGATCTCAGCTGCTGTTTTCTATCCGTGTCTCTCAGTCATGTCAATTAGCCTTTCTAAATGTCACTTCTTCCTAAGTAAAGAGGTAGTAATATTACCTACCACATGGGATTTGTGTAAGGATTAAAGGAGGTAATGAATTCAGTGTCTTCCACACAGGGCCTGGTATGTAGAATCACTCAATAAATCCTAGTTCTATTTTTGGCTTCTTCATAATGGATGATGTTTCTGGACTTACCCGCCAAGCTTTTAGCATGTTCAATAGGTGCTTATCCTATAGGTGGGACCCTACATCTAAGGGATTTAGGAGATAAGTTATACACATATGAGTCATTTCAGGAACAATACAAGGTGTCAGAGCAAGCAGACAAGGATTCTTTAAAAAGGGTATTGGGAAATGAGAAAGGCTCTGCCATTTATTTAATATTGATGTTCCAGACATTATACTAGACACACATTCAGTATTAGACATCTTTGTGCCACTGCCGAGTGAGGAAAGAGTTTAAAAGTAGATTTTGATGCTCAGAGAAGATGCATGGTCATATGGCTGGTAAAGGGGAAGACATGGATTTGGAACGGCTGGGATACATATGACCACACAGCCTTTGCTCAAGGTGGGCTGGATTTAGGTTTAAAGAGAAAAGGGAGAAGAGCAGCCTTAGAAAAGGAACTAAGTTTTGGATCAAGATAAGAATTAATAAACTGTGTTGTGGAAACACGGCTTCTTAGATCCCCAGCAGCCCCTGGGATCATCTTTGGTGATCCTGTCCCACCTGTGGAGAACTTTGACTTGCCGACTTGCTGGCACATAAAAGTAAAGTATAGATATCACTGTGCCTTGCAACAATTAGAAGAGAACAGCTCATCCTATGTTAGCAGTCATGATTTATTCACTCATAATATCACATCGCCCTTGGACAACACTATTTCTCCATCTTTTAAAGGTATTTTACTGCATGATTAACTATGTATTCAGCAGTAGGTTCTAAGTATGAGCTTTTCTGAAAAATGGATAAGTCACAGCTTTTTGCTTAAGAAAAAATGACTGGTTTTGAGCCAAGACAGATATATTACTTTTTATTTTAGGTAACCCAGTTCTCTAAGCTTGAGTGAGGCTTGAAAGTTTCTTTTTTGGACCAAGGCCCTAAAATTTGACATGTATCTACCATCCTTAAACATTTTAAAACACTTTATTTTTAAATTAAAAAAAATTTTATTGGAGTATAGTTGATTTACAATGTTATGTTACTTTCAGCTGTACAGCGAAGTGAATCAGTTATACATATACATATATCCACTTTTTTGTAAGATTCTTTTCCCATATAGGTCATTACAGAGTATTGAGTAGAGTCCCTGTGCTATACAGTAGGTCCTTATTAGTTATCTATTTTATACATAGTAGTAAAAGCTTTCAAATTTCAATTTAAATAAAGAAGAAGGTAAGTCCATGAAGATAATAGAATTTAGATCAACTAAGAAAAAAGTTGCTCAGTGTCTTCATTTTCTTTTTTTTTTTTTTCCGGTACGCGGGGCTCTCGCTGCTGTGGCCTCTCCCGTTGCGGAGCACAGGCTCCGGATGCGCAGGCTCAGCGGCCATGGCTCACGGGCCCAGCCGCTCACGCGGCATATGGGATCTTCCCGGACCGGGGCACGAACCCGTGTCCCCTGCATCGGCAGGCGGACCCCCAACCACTGCCCCACCAGGGAAGCCCCAGTGTCTTCATTTTATAGATGACAAAAGTGAGATCAAACAGTGAAAGCATTTTGCAGGGTCATATTGCCAGTTAGTGACATATCCTGACTCCCAAATTAGAGCCCCTTCTTCCTTCATCTGCCATAATACTAACTACACTGGTGAACTCTCAATTTTTTGTATTATTAAAGAACATTTTAAAAAATGATCACCATCAAAACACAAACATTCCCCTGCCACTCTGATGTAAATTATTTTTGTCTTTATTCACTACTTTCCAGTCTTTGTTCATAAGTATACCAGTACTTATACAGCTTCAAGAATAATGTATATACACACAGCATTTTTTTCTATTTTTTATTTATGATTATAATTTGAGTTGTTCATGTTGCCATTGGCCTTTGGTATCATAGCCCTTGAAGTAGATATATAATAATAAATATCACTGTCCCTATTGTTGAACACTTTTCACACTTCCCAATTTTTTTTCTTCTTTTGATTTTTTTTCTTGAATAAATTCTAAGTGATGTGATTTCAGGATCAAAGGCTATGAACAAGGTTATGTCTCCTAATACACCTTAATAAACTGCCTTTTCCAGTTTGTTAATATTTTCTTTTACAAAGTGAAATGGGGAAGAGAAGTACTGTGAGGAAGGGAGAGAAAAACCCCAAAATTTAATAGGTTTGTAACTACAGAACTGAACATGTTTGTAGAAGGCACAGTGTTTCCAGAGATAAAATAGCAAGTGAAAAGGAATGAGTATGGCTTGGTTGCTATGGTAAGTAACACTATTGTTACATATTAATTATTGATATTAAAGACTCTTTCGCAAAGGATTTGCTGGCCTGGGCTGCTTCTGAGCAAGGGTCCCCTTCCTCTCCAGTCTCCTTTTTCCTGTATCAGGGTCTAGTTTGCAGCAAGAGCCTCCAAAGCACAAAAATGTTATTTCTGTTGGGATTTTAAAAACCCTACTCTCTTTAATTACTGTTTTGTTAAGAGCCCTTCTAAGTGCCTGGAGAAAGAACCGAGAAGAACAATTTGCTCAGATGCATCCATCTTAAATAACTTGGAGGAGAGTAAACTGATTTCATGCAAATATGTTTTTAGACTTATGTTTTTTAAATCTAATTTTCATTATGAATGTGATTGATGTATTTTTTTTTATATCTAACCTGCCATATTTAACCAGGAAGGTTTTGTACAACTACAGACTCTTTCCATGTGTATGACTGGTATAGACTATGGCAAGTGGTGAGAGGGGCATATACTTTAATAGGTTTGGGATATCCTCTGTGGATCTCATTACAGAAGGAAAAGAGTTTGAAAACTACAAATTTGAACTGAAATGTCAGATAATTCACAGTCATGAATTAAGCTGCCACCCCAGGCAGACCCAATGATATTAAATTACAATGTCAATAGCATTGTGAAATACTCTGCTTTCCAAATACCTGAGTAAACTCAGCCCTAAGAAAGATGGTCATAGTGTTTGTTGAGCACCCAGTATGAACCCAGCAACTGTGTCGGGCACCCTTGGGGATATTAACAACACAGCATGCTTAGTGATGCTGAAGAAAGAAGATGACAAGAAATAGGAGACACTGGTTCTAGTTCTGGCTCTGCACACCATGAGTAAGTCACTCCCTCTTTGGGCCCTAATTTCCTCATTTGGAAAGTGAGAGGCTTGGAGTAGATCCAGAATAGCAAGTAGATTTTATCGCAGGTGTAAGCTCCACTGAACTTATAGTGGTGGCCTGGAGTGCTATAGTGAAAAGAATGCTAAGACAACATCTGGGCTTAGGGGGAGAGAGCTCTGTGATTGATTAGCTATGTCTGTATAGGTTCACTGATTAGCTATGTCTGTATAGGTTCACACTGAAGTACGGATACATGTGCTACTACTTATTGACCCTGGGCTCATGAGCTCTCCAACTCTGATATTCTTTGATGTTAATGAAGATAAGATTCTTGCCCTAAGTAACTTAAAATCTGTTTGCAGAAGTAAGACCAGCAACCAGAAATTAAATAAATTGAATAAATCGAGGTGGAATAATTATGAGGGCTAATTTGTGTGGCACAGATGATAAAGGTCAAAATTCAGAGACAACAAAGATCAGTTTATCAATTCAGACTTGGGTAGTTATGGATATTTTCTTGGAGGAAAGAACACTTGAATTGGGTCCTGAACAGGGAAAGATAATACTAACATAAATACTAAAAAAGATCATATATTTATGATTATAGCACTTTAGAATTTACACATCACCTTGGCATATATTATCAAATTTTGAGAAGATTTCAAGTGTGTTTCATATTTTCAGGATGCTTGATAATTTACAGAGTTTTCACAACCATTGTAACATTTAATCTTCACAATAATCCTAGAAGTAGGTATCATTAGCCATCTTGCAAATGAGGAGTCTGACATTTAGTAAAGTTAAGTGACTTTTCAAGAAATGTCACACAGTTAATAAGGGGTATAGTGGGAAACAAACCTACCTTACCCACAGTTTAGAACTAGGCTAAGGGAGGTGTACGGATTAGGGTTGAGCATTAAAAAAAAAAAGTCCCCCTTAACTTAGGAAAAGACTGGTATGTAACTACGGTAATGAGAAATCGCAAAAACTTCTTTTTTGGAAGCAACATGCCTCACTGAACATGCTTCTACAAGCCAACCAATCAGTGACAACCTTCACTTCTGGAAGCCAGCCAATGAGAGATGGACTCACCTAAGCCTACCTCTGAGCGACAGCCAATCAACAACAGTCTCAGCTGAGTAACCAAGCTGCTGCGGAGAACGTCACCAGTTTTGGCTCTAAAATTCCTCCAATTCCTGAGCTCTGTGCTTCCCCAAACCCCTAAAAGATATTAGCAGACTTCTCAGCTCAAAATGAATGTGCCTGACCAGCGTATCCCTCCCTTACTATAGTAAGCAATAATCTCAGCTTTGGTTTGTTTGTTTATTTATTTATAGCAGTGTTGGATCTTTGTTGCTGCATGTGGGCTTTCTCTAGTTGTGGCGAGTGGGGGGCCACTCTTCGCTGCGGCACGCAGGCTTCTCATTGCGGCGGCTTCTCTTGTTGTGGCTCACAGGCTCTAGAGCGCAGGCTCAGTAGTTGTGGCGCACGGGCTTAGTTGCTCCACGGCATGTGGGATCTTCCCGGACCAGGGCTCGAACCTGTCTCCTGCATTGGCAGGCAGATTCTTAACCACTGTGCCACCAGGGAAGCCCTCAGCTTTGTTCTTTATTTCAGATACTGAGTGGTGGTCTCATCACTTGTTGACGAGGTCCATTCAAAACAAAGCCGCTTTGGATATTTCAAACAAAGGTAAGAAAATACAGAGGATTGCTTCCACGGGGTGGGAAGGATTGTGTCTGCAAAAAGGGATGTTGAGATGACCCAGAGATGAATAAGAGGTACAAGCTTCTAAAAGATTGGTTACATGAATGTAACTCATGCCAACCCTTCTTCCAGGCACTGGAATACAGAAAGGTGCAAAGAAGAGAGATCCCAGCTCCCATGGGATTGAGAACGAACAGTGAATGAGTTTTTAAAAATAGCTAAACAAGGTACGGGAAGTAACATGAAATGACGCAACAGAGTGATGTGATAGATTGGGGTCAGGGAAGCCCTGTCTCAGATGAAGGTGATAATACAGAGGCTGAGGTAGCTTAGGCCAACCCTACTACCATTATAATGCTGTGCCACCAGCAGCATAATGTTGTCCCTCTGGGTCAAATTATTCACTCCAAAACGTCAAAATCTCACTGAGATAAGCATTAACAATTCCTTTGTGGATTTTTTTTTTCTTTTTCTTTAAAGTTGGACACAGGACAAAGCCTGGAAAGTGTCTGCCTGGCTGATTAGCCAACTGTTTTTCCCATAAGATACCATAAAGGAGAAGAGAAGAGGAAAAAAAAAAAAAGCAACCAAAAAAATCCTGGGGAGGAAAATACAGAACAGATGGTGATGTTTATTACTTCATTAACCTTTGCATATGTGAGAAGTGCTTGCGAAATTTCTGGGAACCGGGCATTGCCAGAAGAAAAAAATATATGTAAGCTAATTGCTAGTACTAACAGCATCAATAAACCTAACCACACCTGAGGTGCTTGAGCTGGAAGCAGAAAACCGAGCTATCACATACTTGTAAACCTGTCACTTGTGGTAACCAGAGCTTAAAAAAGAAGGTGGGGGAAGGCGAAAGCTTTTCAGAGAGCAGCTCCTGTTACTACTTCTTAGCAGTGAAACTCTTGATTGTAATAACTGTGAAATGATTCTTCTTTCAAAGCAGGGGTAAAAATTTAAGGAAGAAGTAGGGAAGGCTTTAGGCGGGCATGATGAGGGTGAAAGAGACTGAAGAAGGCTGAGATCATAAATCAGGGGAGATGATTCCTCTTCTGGTTCTGCTCCAGCTGGATGTGTGCGTCCTCTGGGCCCAGGCCCCCTAATATACGTAAATGGAGCATTGGACCAGAGCAGTGGTCTCTAAATGGTCTTTTTAGCTGCTGAATCTTTTTTTCAAATACAATCTTATGCAGAAACTTAACATCAATGCTAATTTTAAAGATGAAGTTGCTCTGGTTGATGAAGAAGTGATGGACCCAGAAACCCATTCATTCATGCAGACACTAATTCAACAGATATTTTTTGAAATCCTATTATGTGTCAGGCAGTGTTCTAGCTGCCTGGAAAACATCAGTGAGCAAAACAGATAAATATCCCTGCCCTTATGAAACTTACTTTTTAACAAGGGGAGTAAATTGTTTAGACAATAAACAGAGTAAATCAACATATAGTAAATATGTATGGTATGTTAGAAGGTGATAAATATAACAGGAAACAGAAAAGTATACCAGAGGAAGGGGAATCCAGAGTGCCCAGCTGATATGGGGAAAACTGCAATAGAGGAGGTAGTCGGGGAAGTTCTCATAGAGAAAGTGAGGTTTGAACAAAGATTTGAGAAGGGAGCGAGGAAACCACCAAGCAGGTGTCTGGGAGAAGAGCATCCAGGAGAGAGAGCGGCCTGAGCAAAGGCCCTGCATGGAAGCACACCTGCACAGTGGAGCAGCAACAAAGATGCCAGGGTGGCAGGAGGGCAGCGAGTGATGAGCAGAGGAGCAGGAGAAGAGATTGGAGAGATAAAGGGGACTAGACTGTGCAAGGCCTTGAAGAGTCTGGCCAGGAATCTGGCTTTTACACTGAGTGAAATGGGGAACCACAGCAGGGTTTTGAGCTGAGGAATTGCCTAATGTGACCTCTGTTTTAACAGGCTCACTGTAGCTGTTGCATTGAAAATAAGCTAGATGGCAATGAGGATGAAAGCCAAGAGACTAATTCAGGGCAGAAATGAGGTGACCCAGATCAGGGCGGTAGCATTGGAGATGGTGAGAAATATGTCCAGGGTCTGGACATAGTTTCAAGGCCCTACCCCTTAGCCTCCTACTCACTCCCATAGCTGCTTCTGGGGTCCTCCTGGAATCCCTTGGACTTCTAGAGCACAGTTTGCAAATCCATGGGCATCTTGACCTGCCAGCTTCCCTACTGGCCCTGGTTCCTATCTCCAATAGAGCCAGAGCACTAATCACGAATGTTCAAAGCACTGCCCAGGGAATGGTATGATCTGCTGAACCTAACTTTTTCTCTAGCCCAAACATTTAAATTTTGGGTAGTGAGAAATATTTTGGCTTATAAGTCATCACCGGAGTCTACCTCAAGCCTGCACACCAGCCGTTCTGGCTTGGAGGACAGCCTCGTGTGCCTCACTGCAGGCAATAATTCCAATGAGGGCCTCAAATGTGCAGTAGGCCCTCATGTACATGTTCCATCCTTCCTCCTCCTGTGAATGACAGAAAGGGACCAGCATGCACTCAAGACCCAGATCCCTCCACAGACGGCCTCTGGGCTTTCTGCACTGTCATATTGGTAATAACTCCATGTATTACATACAGAAAGTTCTCAAAGGAAATAGGTTGTGTTGATTCAAACCCGTACCAGTAGCTCCATATAAAAACAACATTATAAGCAGCAAAATTGCAGAGTCATAAAGGAGGATGGAGTTTTGGTTTCTGTCCACTTTAGTCGAACCTTATAAGCTGCTTGTGAATTGATCTGAGGGGCACATAGGGCCCACCTGGCTAAATTATTTATCCCATAGGCTTCTATTATTTCTACAATTATCCAAATTTAAGCCAGGATGACAGATAGAATTTATCTCCAATATCAAATGTGATCAATTAGTAAAGCCTATCTGGAGCAATGTGTTGAGAAGGATAGTGAAGCCACATCCAGGTTCAACAACAAGAAATAAAAAAGAACTGTAACTGATTAATAGTGTCTGCCATGGACGTGGTAAGAAGGTACTGTTACATATTTTATTCCTATTTTAAGCCTTTCTCTTATGTTCAAAAGCCCTATATTTAGAAGGTACCATTTAAAATAGAAATGGGCAGAAAATAATTACTAGTAATGAAACCTGTTGAACATCCATTCACATGTTATGTATGTTTTGAGGCGTAAACTCCATTTCTTAAGTATGTATCTGAATCCTTAAATTGGATGTAGCCTGGCCCAAATCTGCTTGATTAGGAAATAATTGTTGAATGCAAATCTGATAACATTCAACCCAGCTGTTTTGTCTATTGCCTTTTGGTATCATATCTTTCACGGAAGTTACTTTTTGAGCATCCAGTGTTTTCAAGGCACGATTTAGGTACTTTCCATATATTATCTCAAATTCTCACCACAATCCAGCAAAGTAGATGTGACTTATGTCTGTTTTACAGAGAAGACTCTGGATTGTCACACAGGTACAGGTGGCAGATAAAGGCTCTGAACCCACCTCCAATGCTTTGCTCTTTCTTTTCAAATTTGAAATTGGCGCTATGAGCTCATGCACATAATTTGCAGAGGTAAATTATCTACTAATGGATGTCTCCAGCTGACAAAATGACGAAGTTGTTCATCTCAAAGATGACTCTAGTAGCATAAGCCTGATGATCTTTGTGATTTCACTAAGTAAAGCCCCAAGGGCTATTAACACTGATTCAATAAACGCTGAAGCCCTTACCCAATCATTTGTTTGCATCCTTCAATAAAATGGAAATGTCAGCTGGATGTGACGCACCTCATTCTGCTAGTGATATTTTGAAAGAGATGACTGTTTTCTCAGAGCTCATATTTCCTCTCCGGTCCCCTCCCTTCCCCACTCCTCCCCAAGCCACCACCTGTTAGATGGTTCCTGGGAAGAAGGTCAGGGTTCCAGATGCTGACCCAGGACTGGGAAATTTCCCAGAAAGTGTGACTGATATTCATGTCTACAGTTCTGATTTTATAAGGCAGAAACATTTAATTGCAGATTTCCACTGTCACAGATAATATGAATTTAGGGCATAAAAAGCAAAATTCCAAATGGGTACTTTTGCCTTATACATCTTTAATAAAGCTTGTGAGAGGGGTCACCGAGTCAAAACATAGCAGGCTTCACCCACAAGCATTTAACCCATAAATGCCTACTATGTGCTCTTCCTCACACACTGTGTGATGTAGTCATCAGCCTCTTTAGAGGTTGCAAGGGGGACAAAGGACCCAGGATTCACAGACCTTAAACTCTACCCGGAGAGGCAACATGGACACCGAAAACACTTGGAAAACATCAGGTTGATAACAACTAATACTATACAGTAAGCGACAGATTCTGCTCTAAATGCCTTACATATATTAACATGTTAATACATGCAACAACATCAAGAGCTGGGTACTATTTTTTATCCCCATTTTACAAACAAGGAAACTGAGGCTGAGGTCACATTGCTAGCAGAGGTCAAGCTAGAATTTGAACCCAGACTCTTAACCACACTTTGTGTTGCCTCTTATGTTACCTGCTTGGTGAAGTGGCCAGAAGGGTAAATAAAGCTGAGACAATGGGGAATTTAATGTAGCCTGTGTAATGCAGGAGGGCTTCAAGGACGAGGCATGAATTCCTATGTCTGCATCTCTCATATTGGAATCCTGGAAACCTGACTGAGACTCTGGGGTGCAACTTCCTAACTTCGAATGTCAGCTCTACCTCTTACTAGCTTTGTGACCTTGGACACATTTCTGAACTTCTCTGTGTCTGTTTCCTCAACTATAAACTGGGGGTAGTATTTCTATTAGGCTATACAAATTCTGGAGTGGTTGTAAAAACAAAATGTGACACTGGGAGTAAAGGGCTTAGCATAGCTTTAAACATCATACAAGCTTAGTGAGTATTCACTGTTATTGCTATTACTATTATTGTTTACAGTTAGGTACAGGGCTCAGATAACTTTTGCCTTATGCTGGCAAGAAGGGTGCACAGGGTATTGTCAAGCAGGATGGGAACTTGGATCTTCAAAAGATATTTGGCCACAGCAACCACAGTCTGTGGTTCTCTCTCTCTCTCCATCTCCAACTCTCCTACTGTGATCAGGTTTCTTCCATGGAGTGGAGAAAACGATGGGTGGAGGCCATGGATGCCAACATTTTCAGCATATATTCAACTAGCCTAATGACCCCAGAGGAAAGAAGAGCAACATGGTCCCCAAGGAAGCCTCTGATTGGCTCGGCATAGTCATGGGACCCTCCCTGGGCCAATCACCATGGCCAAGGAAGGGTACCACTGTTGGCAGTAGAACCAAGAACCTCACGGAGTAGTGGAGGGGCAGTTCCTCCAAGGAAGGGGGTGTTATATCAGGAGAGAGAGCACAGGGATGCGAAGCAAAAACAACAGATGTTAGTCCTCCAACACCCACCCCTAGTACCTAAAAATAGGCTTACTTTGCCACACATGGGAACATAACTTTATTAATAACCAAATATCATTATTTGTGGTGAAGGAAAAATTACTACGTTTGTCAACTTGGAAGCTTGAAACCAACAGCAGCAAAAAGTAAAGAAGATATTCTGTCAATACAAAACAAACTTTAAAATGTGAATCAGATCATTGATAATTTTATAACTTCCTTTTTTTCAGCTGCCTAGCTTTTAATTCTAAGTTGAGGTAACTTGTTAAATTTTCTTGTCCTCCAGAGTTCCTTAAAGAGTTTTTATTTGGGAAGAAAGAGACTATTCTGCTAGTAATGCAAGTTGTCAAAAATAAAACTTGCAAAGAATATGCTTCAAAAAGCCTTGCCCTCGTTTCATCGTAGGTAATGCTATCGTAGCACATTTACAGATAATTTCAATTTCTCTTTTTGATGATCTTGGGTAAATGATAATGATGTGCAGGTTATTTGAAATATATCTCTGAGATACACCAGAAATACATCTACGCGTGGAACAACTCCTACGGAGCACCTACTGAACGCTGGCAGAAGACCTCAGACCTCCCAAAAGGCAAGGAACCCCCCACGTACCTGGTTAGGGCAAAAGAAAAAAAATAAACAGAGACAAAAGGATAGGGACGGGTCCTGCACCAGCGGGAGGGAGCTGTGAAGGAGGAAAAGTGTCCACACACTAGGAAGCCCCTTCACGGGCGGAGACTGCGGGTGGCGGAGTGGGGGAGCTTCGGAGGCGGAGACTGCGGGTGGCGGAGTGGGGGAGCTTCGGAGCCGTGGAGGAGAGCACAGCAACAGGGGTACGGAGGGCAAAGCGGAGAGATTCCAGCGCAGAGGATCGGGGCCGACCGGCACTCACCAGCCGAGAGGCTTGTCTGCTCAACCGATGGGACGGGCGGGGCTGGGAGCTGAGGCTCCGGCTTCTGTCGGAGCACCGGGAGAGGACTGAGGTTGGCCGCACGAACACAGCCTGCAGGGCGTTAGTGCACCTCGGCTAGCCGGGAGGGAGTCCGGGGAAAAGTCTGGACCTGCCGAAGAGGCAAGAGACTTTTTCTTCCCTCTTTGTTTCCTGGTGCACAAGGAGAGGGGATTAAGAACGCTGCTTAAGAGAGCTCCAGAGACGGGCGCGAGCCACGGCTAAAAGTGCAGAGCCCAGAGACAGACATGAGACGCTAAGGCCGCTGCTGCCGCCACCAAGAAGCCTGTGTGCGAACACAGGTCACTATCCACACCCCCTTCCGGGGAGCCTGTGCAGCCCGCCACTGCCAGGGTCCCAGGATCCAGGGACAACTCCCCGGGAGAACGCACGGCGCGCCTCAGGCCAGCAACGTCACGCCGGCCTCTGCCGCAGCAGGCCCGCCCCACACTCCGTGACCCTCCCTACCCCACGGCCTGAGTGAGCCAGAGCCTCCGAATCAGCGGCACCTTTAACCCCGTTCTGTCTGAGCAAAGAACAGACGCCCTCCGGCAACCTACACGCACAGGCGGGGCCAAATCCAAAGCTGAGCCCCTGGGAGCTGTGAGAACAAAGAAGAGAAAGGGAAATCTCTCCCAGCAGCCTCAGAGGCAGATTAAAGCTCCACAATCAACTTGATGTACCCTGAATCTGCGGAATACATGAATAGACAACGAATCATCCCAAATTAAGGAGCCATGTGGATGAAAGGCTCTTGGTGCTGCAGCCAGGAGTCAGTGCTGTGCCTCTGAGGTGGGAGAGCCAACTTCAGGACACTGGTCCACAAGAGGCCTCCCAGCTGCACATAAGATCAAACGGCGAAAATCTCCCAGAGATCTCCATCTCAACGCCAGCACCCAGCTTCACTCAACGACCAGCAAGCTACAGTGCTGGACATCCTATGCCAAACAACTAGCAAGACAGGAACACAACCGCACCCATTAGAAGAGAGGCTGCCCAAAATCATAATAGGTCTACAGACACCCCAAAACACACCACCAGATGTGGACCTGCCCACCAGAAAGACAAGATCCAGCCTCATCCACCACAACACAGGCACTAGTACCCTCCACCAGGAAGCCTACACAACCCACTGAACCAACCTTAGCCACTGGGGACAGACACAAAAAACCACAGGAACTACGAACCTGCAGCCTGCAAAAAGGAGACCCCAAACACAGTAAGATAAGCAAAATGAAAAGACAGAAAAACACACAGCAGATGAAGGAGCAAGATAAAAACCCACCAGACCTAACAAATGAAGAGGAAATAGGCAGTCTACCTGAAAAGCAATTCAGAATAATGATAGTAAAGATGATCTAAAATCTTGGAAATAGAATAGACAAAATGCAAGAATCAGTTAACAAGGACCTAGAAGAACTAAAGATGAAACAAACAATGATGAACAACACAATAAATGAAATGAAAAATACTCTAGATGGGATCGATAGCAGAATAACTGAGGCAGAAGAACGGATAAGTGACCTGGAAGATAAAATAGTGGAAATAACTACTGCAGAGCAGAATAAAGAAAAAAGAATAAAAAGAACTGAGGACAGTCTCAGAGACCTCTGGGACAACATCAAACGCACAAACATTCGAATTATAGGGGTTCCAGAAGAAGAAGAGAAAAAGAAAGGGACTGAGAAAATATTTGAAGAGATTATACTTGAAAACTTCCCTAATATGGGAAAGGAAATAGTTAATCAAGTCCAGGAAGCACAGAGAGTCCCATACAGGATAAATCCAAGAAGAAATACGCCAAGACACATATTAATCAAACTGTCAAAAATTAAATACAAAGAAAACATATTAAATGCAGCAAGGGAAAAACAACAAATAACACACAAGGGAATCCCCATAAGGTTAACAGCTGATCTTTCAGCAGAAACTCTGCAAGCCAGAAGGCAGTGGCAGGACATATTGAAAGTGTTGAAGGAGAAAAACGTGCAACCAAGATTACTCTACCCAGCAAGGATCTCATTCAGATTTGATGGAGAAATTAAAACCTTTACAGACAAGCAAAAGCTGAGAGAGTTCAGCACCACCAAACCAGCTCTACAACAACTGCTAAAGGAACTTCTCTAGGCAAGAAACACAAGAGGAGGAAAAGACCTACAATAACGAACCCAAAACAATTACGAAAATGGGAATTGAAACACACATATTGATAATTACCTTAAATGTAAATGGACTAAATGCTCCCACCAAAAGACACAGATTGGCTGAATGCATACAAAAACAAGACCCATATATTTGCTGTCTACAACAGACCCACTTCAGACCTAGAGACACATACAGACTGAAAGTAAGGGGATGGAAAAAGATATTTCATGCAAATGGAAACCAAAAGAAAGCTGGAGTAGCAATTCTCATATCAGAAAAAATAGACTTTAAAACAAAGACTATTAGAAGAGACAAAGAAGGACACTACATAATGATCAAGGGATCGATCCAAGAAGAAGATATAACAATTGTAAATATTTATGCACCCAACATAGGAGCACCTCAATACATAAGGCAAATACTGACAGCCATAAAAGGGGAAATCAACAGTAACAAATTCATAGTAGGGGACTTTAACACCCCACTTTCACCAATGGACAGATCATCCAAAATGAAAATAAATAAGGAAACACAAGCTTTAAATGATACATTAAATGAGATGGACTTAATTGATATTTATAGGACATTCCATCCAAAAACAACAGAATACACATTTTTCTCAAGTGCTCATGGAACATTCTCCAGGATAGATCATATCTTGGGTCACAAATCAAGCCTTGGTAAATTTAAGAAAATTGAAATTGTATCAAGTATCTTTTCCGACCACAACGCTATGAGACTAGATATCAATTACAGGAAAAGATCTGTAAAAAGTACAAACACATGGAGGCTAAACAATACACTACTTAATAACTAAGTGATCACTGAATAAATCAAAGAGGAAATCAAAAAATACCTAGAAACAAATGACAATGGAGACACGACGACTCAAAATCTATGGGATGCAGCAAAAGCAGTTCTAAGAGGGAAGTTTATAGCAATACAATCCTACCTTAAGGAACAGGAAACATCTCGAATAAACAACCTAACCTTGCACCTAAAGCAATTAGAGAAAGAAGAACAAAAAACCCCCAAAGTCAGCAGAAGGAAAGAAATCATAAAAATCAGATCAGAAATAAATGAAAAAGAAATGAAGGAAATGATAGCAAAGATCAATAAAACTAAAAGCTGGTTCTTTGAAAGGATAAACAAAATTGATAAACCATTAGCCAGACTCATCAAGAAAAAAAGGGAGAAGACTCAAATCAATAGAATTAGAAATGAAAAAGGAGAAGTATCAACTGACACTGCAGAAATACAAAAGATCATGAGAGATTACTACAAACAACTCTATGCCAATAAAATGGACAACCTGGAAGAAATGGACAAATTCTTAGAAAGGCAAAACCTGCCAAGACTGAATCAGGAAGAAATAGAAAATATGAACAGACCAATCACAAGCACTGAAATTGAAACTGTGATTAAAAATCTTCCAACAAGCAAAAGCCCAGGACCAGATGGCTTCACAGGCGAATTCTATCAAACATTTAGAGAAGAGCTAACACCTATGCTTCTCAAACTCTTCCAAAATATAGCAGAGGGAGGAACACTCCCCAACTCATTCTACGAGGCCACCATCACCCTGATACCAAAACCAGACAAGGATGTCACAAAGAAAGAAAACTACAGGCCAATATCACTGATGAACATAGATGCAAAAATCCTCAACAAAATACTAGCAAACGGAATCCAACATCACATTAAACGGATCATACACCATGATCAAGTGGGGTTTATTCCAGGAATGCAAGGATTCTTCAATATACACAAATCAATCAACGTGATACACCATATTAACAAATTGAAGGAGAAAAACCATATGATCATCTCAATAGATGCAGAGAAAGCTTTTGACAAAATGCAACACCCATTTATGATAAAAACCCTGCAGAAAGTAGGCATAGAGGGAACTTTCCTCAACATAATAAAGGCCATATATGACAAACCCACAGCCAACATCGTCCTCAATGGTGAAAAACTGAAAGCATTTCCACTAAGATCAGGAACAAGACAAGGTTGCCCACTCTCACCACTCTTATTCAACATAGTTTTGGAAGTTTTAGCCACAGCAATCAGAGAAGAAAAGGAAATAAAAGGAATCCAAATCGGAAAAGAAGAAGTAAAGCTGTCACTGTTTGCAGATGACATGATACTATACATAGAGAATCCTAAAGATGCTACCAGAAAACTACTAGAGCTAATCAATGAATTTGGTAAAGTAGCAGGATACAAAATTAATGCACAGAAATCTCTGGCATTCCCATACACTAAGGATGAAAAATCTGAAAGTGAAATCAAGAAAACACTCCCATTTACCATTGCAACAAAAGAATAAAATATCTAGGAATAAACCTACCTAAGGAGACAAAAGACCTGTATGCAGAAAATTATAAGACACTGATGAAAGAAATTAAAGATGATACAAATAGATGGAGAGATATACCATGTTCTTGGATTGGAAGAATCAACATTGTGAAAATGACTCTACTACCCAAAGCAATCTACAGATTCAATGTAATCCCTATCAAACTACCACTGGCATTTTTCACAGAACTAGAACAAAAAATTTCACAATTTGTATGGAAACACAAAAGACCCCGAATAGCCAAAGCAATCTTGAGAACGAAAAACGGAGCTGGAGGAATCAGGCTTCCTGACTTCAGACTATACTACAAAGCTACAGTAATCAAGACAGTATGGTACTGGCACAAAAACAGAAATATAGATCAATGGAACAGGATAGAAAGCCCAGAGATAAACCCACACACATATGGTCACCTTATCTTTGACAAAGGAGGCAGGAATGTACAGTGGAGAAAGGACAGCCTCTTCAATAAGTGGTGCTGGGAAAACTGGACAGGTACATGTAAAAGTATGAGATTAGATCACTCCCTAACACCATACACAAAAATAAGCTCAAAATGGATTAAAGACCTAAATGTAAGGCCAGGAACTATCAAACTCTTAGAGGAAAACATAGGCAGGACACTCTATGATATAAATCACAGCAAGATCCTTTTTGACCCACCTCCTAGAGAAATGGAAATAAAAACAAAAGTAAACAAATGGGACCTAATGAAACTTAAAAGCTTTTGTGCAGCAAAGGAAACCATAAAGAACAAAAGACAACCCTCAGAATGGGAGAAAATATTTGCAAATGAGGCAACTGACAAAGGATTAATCTCCAAAATTTATAAGCAGCTCATGCAGCTCAATAACAAAAAAACAAAAACCCAATCCAAAAATGGGCAGAAGACCGAAATAGACATTTCTCCAAAGAAGATATACAGAGTGCCAACAAACACATGAAAGGATGCTCAACATCGTTAATCATTAGAGAAATGCAAATCAAAACTACAATGAGATATCATCTCACACCAGTCAGAATGGCCATCATCAAAAATTCTAGAAACAATAAATGCTGGAGAGGGTGTGGAGAAAAGGGAACCCTCTTACACTGTTGGTGGGAATGTAAATTGATACAGCCACTGTGGAGAACAGTATGGAGGTTCCTTAAAAAACTACAAATAGAACTACCATATGACCCAGCAATCCCACTACTGGGCATATACCCTGAGAAAACCATAATTCAAAAAGAGTCATGTACCAAAATGTTCATTGCAGCTCTATTTACAATAGCCCAGAGATGGAAACAACCTAAGTGTCCATCATCGGATGAATGGATAAAGAAGATGTGGCACATATATACAATGGAATATTACTCAGCCATAAAAAGTAACGAAATTGAGCTATTTGTAATGAGGTGGATAGACCTAGAGTCTGTCATACAGAGTGAAGTAAGTCAGAAAGAGAGAGACAAATACCGTATGCTAACACATATATATGGAATTTAAGAAAAAAAATGTCATGAAAAACCTAGGGGTGAAACAGGAATAAAGACACAGACTTACTAGAGAATGGACTTGAGGCTATGGGGAGGGGGAAGGGTAAACGGTGACAAAGCGAGAGAGAGGCATGGACATATATACACTACCAAACGTAAGGTAGATAGCTAGTGGAAAGCAGCTGCATAGCACAGGGAGATCAGCTCGGTGGTTTGTGACCGCCTGGAGGGGTGGGATAGGGAGGGTGGGAGGGAGGGAGACGCAAGCGGGAAGAGATATGGGAACATATGTATATATATAACTGATTGATTTTGTTGTGAAGCTGAAACTAACATACCATTGTAAAGCAATTATACTCCAATAAAGATGTTAAAATGAAAAAAAAAAGAAATATATCTCTTACACCTTTTGTCGAATTTGTATTGCTTGATTCAATACATTTTTTCTTGAAGTTATACTACGTTGTTTTCACCAATTTAAATGACATCATTTGGAGTCTGGAATGCGAACAGGTCAGTACTGTTCTAACCCTTGAACTCTTATGACTTTCTGAGTGGTCCTTTGACTTTATTAGTGCACTTTAATCATGAGAACAGTATTGAAGTGCTTCTAAAGGAAAATATGATTGTTGTATTTATGTCAAAGAACTAATTAAAGCCATAGTTTTTTTTCTTAGTTTCTGAGAAGGTCACATCCTATGTGCATTGTCAGCTGAAAAATAAAAGCAGCTCACCAGGAAATCACTAGGAAAAAAATGCTCAGTCCTCACTCTAAAAAGTGATATATCTTTCAACTGGCTGCAAGATAAAATCAAGTCTCTTTCAAGGCAAGAGGTTACACTTTCCAGCAAGATTCTAATTCCAAAGCAGTCATGTTTACGTAGGAGAAAAATCATGTAAGCCCCAATTTTTCAAGTGTCTAAGGTGCGTGCATCTTTCTCCAAAGCCTCATATCTCACATGATTACTATGATATTGGTAGGAGACCAGTTGAATCCCTATTGGAAAACCATATGCAATAAAGTTAAGTAAATTATCTACAAGTTGCTAATCCAAAAGCAGCAGACAGGGAAATACACAGCACACTTTCTTTTCACAAATTTAAACTATGAGTGTCTCAAGGGGACATGTCCTAATCCCTTTTATATTTCCCTCTTTACACATAGTAGGTGATTAATAGTTGTTTGCTGATTTATTTATTTATTTATCTGGCTGCACCGGGTCTTCATTGCAGCACTCAGGATCTACTTCCCCGACCAGGGATCAAACCTGGGCCCCCTGTATTGGGAGCGTGTAGTCTTAACCACTGGACCACCAGGGAAGTCCTGGCATTTGCTGATTTAATTCAGAGTCAGAATGATTACAATCAGCAGTGACCAGGAGGTAGCTATGGCCTGAATCATCCAGACCAAAAAGTCCAGGACTGCCTCTAGGTTTGTGTACTATTGTGTACTGGGGGTGGGGGAGGGGAACATTCACATTGTAGACAGTACAGATCTGTGGATTTATTATGACAAAAGCAGCATGTTACGGCATTTTCCTACAGAAGTGTCTAGCAGGTGCCTATTAGTAATTTACAGGAAGGCACCATCATCTCCATCGTATGGGTTAGCAAGGCCCTGGACAGAGGAATTGATGGATGGGCATTCAACCTTGAAGAGATCTTGAATCTTTAAATCACTGCAAGTGGGAGGAACAGCAAGAGGAATCCTGCTGAATAAGCAGTTGTTACACTTGCGGTGATAAGTTTAGGAGTCAATCAATATGCATCCTCTCGTGGGGTACATAATAGAAACCTGTGCTCCTCCCTCTCCCTGGCTCACATCCCAGTCAGTGGACTCTGCCACTTGCCTCTAGAAGGAGGGGGTAGGTGAGAGAGTGGGATGTTAATGACGCTCAGAACCACAGCAGCTGGGTCACGGCCCAGGAAAGCCACATCAGTCGGGCAGGCGCTGGTTAACAGCCTTCAGCTCAGGCCCTGAGGTCGCACCCGCATCAGAGTGGGAGGGAAGAAGGGCTCTTGACAGAACAGCTGGGGAACAGGCAGATTAGATCATTTCATGGCTTAAAGCAGTGGTTCTTAATGGGGTGATATATCTCAGGGGGCATTCTGGTAATTTGAAGAAGGGCTTTTGGTCAGCACGATGATTATAGGAACACTGTCCACATGTGGTGGATAAACTGGGGATACTAAATGACCTGCAATTTGACAGTCCCAGACAACGAAGAATTTTCCCAAGTCTGGCATGACGTTTGAATGTTCCACTAGGTATTCACATACTGGAAAAACCTCTTTATCATTATCCAAGCCTAGAACCTACCTCTGTTTTTACATATAACATGAAGTAGGTTTTTTGTATGTTTGTTTTTTATCCTTTTTCTTTTCCCATTTAGGTTTTTACATAATACTGAGCAGAGTTCCCTGTGCTACACACAGTAGTTCCTTGTTGGTTATCCATTTTAAATACAGCAGTGTGTACATGTCAATCCCCAATTCCCTAACTAACCCTCCCTCCACCCTTCCCTCTGGTAGCCATAAGTTCCTCCTCTAAGCCTGTGAGTCTGTTTCTGTTTTGTAAATAAGTTCATTTGTATCATTTCTTTTTAGATTCTGCATATAAGTGATATCAGACAGTATTTCTCTTTCTCTGTCTGACTTACTTCACTCAGTATGACAAACTCTAGGTCCATCCAACATGAAGTAGGTTTTGCTTTGTTTTAATAGAAACACTGATTTTTCCAAGAGTACAACTACCATGCAAATCAGTACTTTGTTTTGCTTGGAAATATATCAAAAGTTGTTCATCACTGTGGAGAATCACTCCACTTGCTGGCTTTGTACTGCACACACCTGTGTTAGTTTGTACTTAAAACTGTCTCATGTAAAAATGTAACAGAAGACATTTGAGACTCCCTTTTGCAGAATTTAGTAGATTCTTAAGCAGATTTAGATCCAAATATTATTGAAATATGGATATATATTAAATGCATAAACATCATGGAATTTCCTTAATAAAAGTTTTTCTTAATATTTACAATTTTACTATCAATTATTTATAATTTTTTAGAACAATGATAAGAAACCTAGTATTGCAATTATACATTTAGGGTTGCCTGGATTCTTTTCCATCTTACTCTACAAGGACCTTCAGTGTCTGCCCTTGAATGACTGTTCTTCTTCCAGTCTATCTTTTACCCTCCAACACTATTGAAGTATATCGTCCCCAAAGTTGTTCTCACGTACCAGAGATGGAATTTATATTAAAAAAAAAAAACTCACCATGTGGCAGGATTTCAAAATAGGAAGGTTTCCATAAAACTCTGTCCCTCCTCAGTTCATCTCATAACAAAAGCAACAATTGATGCTACGTTTATGAATAAGTCCCAGCTTATTAGGGAGATGGTGTCACACTTCCTCATTTTCTCCACTATATTAGTATGTAGTTTATCTTGGCATGTTATCCCTACTTCAGTTAAGGTTACCTCCTGCTTTCTCTTATCACAGACAAATGACTCTGGTCTGCTACTGTGTATCCTCACACTAGTTCCTCCTTCAGCGTCCTGCCCAGCTACTATTGCTCTTTCATTCTCCCTTATATCCTGTATATTGGGTGTTATCTTATCTGTTTCCTTCTCTTAAAGCCTGACTCATTTATCAAGCATAGGTGCAACCATCTGACCAATTCACTATGTCTTTTAGTGAAATTGTTCCTTACCATTTCAATGTTGAAATAAATTTTATCATTATTACATTTATTTCTCCATTATAGTTGTGGTAGTATATTACTTTTTTAAAGTTATAACTATAGGTAGGTCTTATTATTTATGAATTTTATTTCGGGACCTATTTAAAAGAATTTTTAATTTTTTTTAATTTTTGGCGGTGTTGGGTCTTCGTTGCTGCGCGTGGGCTTTCTCTAGTTGCAGTGAGCGGAGGCTACTCTTAGTTGCGGTGCGCGGGCTTCTCATTGCGGTGGCTTCTCTTGTTGTGGAGCATGGGCTCTAGGCGCGCGGGCTCAGTAGTTGTGGCTCGTGGGCTCTAGAGCGCAGGCTCATTAGTTGTGCCACAGGGGCTTAGTTGCTCCGCAGCATGTGGGATCCTCCCAGACCAGGGATCGAACCTGTGTCAAGGTATCTCTTTGCATGTGTTGATAAGCATTGGAAGAAGAAGATCTGGTAGGGAGAGGAAGAGAGGTTAGAACTAGAGATGACAGTTTATCAACCCTCTAAATTTAAGGATGTCTGAGCCAGGGACCAGGGATACTACTAGGATTTTCCATGACTTAGTACTACTTTCTCAGTAAACAGAGCTGTGACTCGGCCCTGGATGATTACATGTGACAGAAATTCCTCCAAGCTGACAATACAGAGGACACTTTCTGTGGTTTCAGAGTTGATGCAGAGTGTCTTCTATTTTTATCTTCCTTAGATCATCTGAGTCAGTTTCTAGGAAGGTAGGCAGCTGGACACGCATTCTTTTTTTTTTTTTTTCTGCAGTATGCAGGCCTCTCACTGTTGTGGCCTCTCCCGTTGTGGAGCACAGGCTCCGGACACGCAGGCTTAGCGGCCATGGCTCACGGGCCCAGACACTCTGTGGCATGTGGGATCTTCCCGGACCGGGGCACAAACCCGTGTCCCCTGCATCAGCAGGTGGACTCTCAACCACTGCGCCAGTAGGGAAGCCCCTGGACATCCATTCTTTTGCCTCTCTCTTTCCCAGTATTCTCCCAACAGATCCAGATTTTGTGTGTGCAGGGCAAATTCCCAAACAACTGCATCCAAAGAGTTTCAGATCTCTTCCAAACCCAAATTAACAGATTTTTAGAGCACTTTAACTATTCTTCTATTATTTTTTCATTAAAATGCTATGCATAAGCAAAAGGAGGTGAGTCCTAAAGTGAGATATTTGCAAGTGGTGTGATGGTGGGCACACCAATGAATAGCTTTAAACCTTAGATTCCTCAGTGCTAAAATAGGAATATTAAAGCTTACCTTGCAAATAAGTTATGGGAAGCAACTTCTACAATGTCAGGGATGTAGTGGGTATCCAACAAATAGTAGATGTCATTACCAAAATGATCTGTGACAGTACTTAATTTTCACTGAAAGATTTGTGGCACTAGATGAAAACAAATATTTGGTAAAACCATCTTAAAAACAGAAGAGTCCTGGGACTTCCCTGGCGGTCCAGTGGTTAAGCCGCCACACTTCCACTGCAGCTGAGACGGGTTCAATCCCTGGTCGGGGACCTAAGATCCCACATTGTCAAACCCAGTGGCTTTCAATTTTTTTTTTCTTATCATGACTCACAATAAATAATACACTTATATCATAATATATTTCATGCATGAAAACTAAAATAAATACTACATGGAACATTCCTACTCTTACTACATGTGAAGGATGCTGATGTTTTCTATTCTATGCATTCTTTTTAAAAAAATGTGTTTAGAAGGAAGTCTGCCTAATTCATTGACGTCAGAGGAAGTCAAGCAGCCACGGACAACTCAAAAGGAAGTTATTGCTCGCCAGAGGCTTAACATGAATGTAAACCCCAACCTTAGCTACATTCACTGGGTTTTACTACCAGAATAAAAGTTCTAAATCATACTTTACAACTGCTTGTCATATAACATTTGAGCAAGCTTGGAGGAGTCCCATTGACAGGGACTTGTCTCTGGCTGAGTCATTAAACATGGCATATGCCCCAACATCTCTATTTGCATCCACCAGGAGAGTGTTAGTGATTTTTCTGTTTTAAGCAGTGAAGGATTTGCCTTTGCATTCAAGGTGATTTCTGAGCCCTCTAATTGCCAATAGGTTTGGTGCGATAAGTACGCACTTAGTGAAGTCACATTATAAAATGAGTTGCTCAAATATTTAATCAGCTGTGCATAAAGCCCAGCCACATGGTTCCTTCTGTATAGCATTCTATCCACTATGGCGAGGAGTTGCTATGGGTTACAGCTCTCCTGTCAAACATGAAAAAGCTGGATTTGGGAGGTGAGTTCCAGCAATGGCTTCCTCTTATCTGAAGAAAGATTCGCAGGTAAGACTCTTGGGCCAAGAGTACAAAAGTCATGGATTCTTGTCACACATATCCTTAATAGTTTTCTGGGAATCATCAGTTTCTTCCTCAGCTTCATTCATTCAGAGGGAAGAGCATATATTCTGCACCAAGCATGTGCTGAGAGCTTACATAAAGGTTAAAATAATTTCTCCAAGGATATCTAGTCAGCCAGTGAAAGAACTGAGATTCTAAGTCTGTCTTGCTTATTTTGAGTCCCCATTATGTGGCCAGGCATTGTTGGGGAACATGCAATATAAAAAGAACTTTTGAAGGACCTTGAAAGTCTAGTGGAGGAGGGGAGGTAGGTCCATAAACACACTGACATGGACTAAAAAAAGAGCTCTCATGAATGGAATGAGCAAAGTAGTGTGGGAGATCAAAAGGCTGAATGACTAATTCTGTCGTGAGTTTTTGTGCTCTCTCTCTTTCTCTCTGTCTCTCTCTATTTATATATAGGGATTCTGGGTGTCGTGGGAGGTTTGAGAAGCAAGATTAATAAAAATTACAAGCCAGGGCTTCCCTGGTGGCGCAGTGGTTAAGAGTCCGCCTGCCGATGCAGGGGGCACGGGTTCGTGCCCCAGTCCGGGAAGATCCCTCATGCTGCGGAGCGGCTGGGCCCGTGAGCCATGGCCGCTGAGCCTGCGCGTCTGGAGCCTGTGCTCCACAACGGGAGAGGCCCGCGTACCAAAAAAAAAAAAAAAAAAAAAAGTGAAAAATTACAAGCCAGACTCCTATTGAATATGAACTTTATTTTTTAGTAATGAAATCCTAGTATTTCCGAGCCTTGCCTCATAAGAAGGGCCCTCCCAACTCAAACATTCTACGTATTAAATGTGACTCGAAATAGATGGGTCACTGGGTTAAGGTTTATGAACCTATTTTGCTATAAAGAGACTGGCTTGTCTTGCCCTTGGCTGGGCTCATTCTTTACCCTTAAAGGTTAAGAAGCTGGATGTCTTCCCCTTTTTAAGAGAATCAGATTCAGTTTTTTATTCACACAGTGTTGCAATCTCTTGGACACTTTTAATACTTTATCAGACCTCACACCTACATCTCTTTCCCAAAAGTTTCAACAAAAGACTAATTGAATATCATGAATTCTGACTGAGTCTCATGCCCATCCCAGAGCCAAAGGTGGTGGCCAGGAGGTCTTGGATATGGGACAGGTGCTCCAACCCTGAATTTTGGAGGTAGGTCCCATTCCACTATACAGACTAATAAAGGGAGAAGAGAGGAAAGACCAAAAATACTGTCACTAGACATAGGGTGAATAGATGTTGGGCTACCCTAAAATAACTGCCATGAGTATAGAAGAACCTACCCAGGAATTGTAGAAATCTTGGGGAGGGCATTATATTTTTTAACAAAGCCTGGAATAGGAATTTGAGCTAAGTCTTACAGAGATCTTAAGAGGCAGGGGAATATCATCTAATACGTAGTTTGCATCGGGGAAAAGAATGAGATAAGAGTAGATCTACCGTGAAGCTAATGAAGCTTAAACTTTCATATTTGACAGCAATCCTAAAAATGTTATATGACACTACCATTAATGAACCATGACGCTGAAACAAACTTTTCTAAGCCATCAGTAATAAAATATTTAAATCACCCATACTAAAGGAAAGACTATCTTTCTTTCCTCACTATAAAAAATTTACACTGTTAAATTATTGTACTATAAAGAGGTGATCAAATAGTATGTAGGCTAAGACATGGGGAAAGTACTTCCAAGGTGTGTCAGATGTTGATTAAATAAAATGTGCTGTTTACCCGGATTTTGTGATGTTTGTGGTATTTGTCAGGTCTTTCCAGTTTGTAATTTGTGATGACTTTTCTCATTCTAATTAAATGTTCACATTAGTACTTATGTATTTGTAATTATTGTTCATTTTCCTAAAGAGAGCACCAAAATCGTGTAAGCTACAGATCCCACAGGACCTGCATCTATTCCTGGATTCTTCCTTCGGCAGGGCCCAGAGGGTGGCTCAGAGCTGCAAGCTCACTTCCAGGTGTCTCAGCAATTTCTGGCCAGACATCCTCACACCACAAACCCAAGGAGGAGAAAGTGTCTGTGGCCCTGCATTCCCAGCTTAATTCCCAAGGTCACTCTTCTTGGACAAGTGTAATTGCCCTCCCTCCCCTTGAACCAACCATCATATGGGGAAGGGATAAGTTGACTGGTTTAAGCCAATCACAGCCCATTCCTGGGTTGGGGGTGAAGTCAATCCCACCCAAACCACACAAATAAGAATAGAGACAGAGGGGTAATTTTCCAAAGGAACTAGGTGTCCTGGTATCAGGGAGGAAGGGACTAAATGCTGGACAGAAAGCAGTAAGTATCCCAGAGCTGGGACTTTCCGTGGGAGTGAAATTTAAGAGGGCACCAAAAATTCAGCAAGTTAAATAATATTTTAATGCACTATTTTTTTTTTTTTTTTTGCGGTAGGCGGGCCTCTCACTGTTGTGGCCTCTCCCGTTGCGGAGCACAGGCTCCGGACGCGCAGGCTCAGCGGCCATGGCTCACGGGCCCAGCCGCTCCGCAGGATGAGGGATCTTCCCGGACTGGGGCACGAACCTGTGTCCCTTACATTGGCACGCGGACTCTCAGCCACTGCGCCACCAGAGAAGCCCTAATGCACTGTTTTTAAAAACTGAACTAGCAAACTGCAGCCTGAAAGCTGGTTGCCTTTTTCTAAAAAATAAGGAACTCTTCACAAATTTGTGTGTCATCCTTGCACAGGGGCCAGGCTAACCTTCTCTGTATTGTTTCAATCTGAGTATATGTGCTGCCAAAGTGAGCACCTGGCTGCCTGTTTTTATTAGTGGCTGGGCTACCTCCTTTGGGAGTTAGGCTCTGCCTCACGACTGCCTGCAAAATCGTTGATGTTTAAGAAGAAACTGTCTGGTCCCTGAGGCTTCTTGGAACCCAGGAATTGTGAGATGCTCTTTTCCTATGACAACTCTAAATTGGCCTCCTGATTCAGAGAGGTGTGGGAAAGCAGAGGATGCCCCATTTCCCTAACAATTAAGATCAAACTCCATATTAACAGCACAAGCCATTCAGTAGATTTTGAAGAAAGAATGCTGGGAGGCCTTGGATTCAAGCTAAGCCTCTGCCTAATATCTCTAGCCCCTCACTCAGGCTCCTCCACCCCAAGCTGACGAGGGCAGGCTCAGCCAGCTTGCTGGCAATACGACGTGAAATCTGCTGGGGACAAATGGAGGAAGAGGCAGACCCTATCCACTTTGCTGCCAGACCAAGGCAGGCCTTCCTATTCTGTGTGGGCATGTTATGGCTTCAGTTACTGAGCCAGGCTTTATCCTCTGTGACAGCTCATAAAAAATCAACACAGTCTTCAATGCTATCAGAAGCCTGTGCCTAGAAACAGCTAGTGTTGATGAAAGGGAGAAAGGCATCTTTCCTTCTAATCGCATGTGTGACTAGAAAGCCAGTATTTCATTAACAGGACCACAGGTAACCAGTAGAAGTGACTAGTAACCACAGGGAAGCCAAACATGTCACTTTAAATAACAATCTCTATTTACTTCTAAGAAACACATTCCTGGAAACGTCAATAAGAGCCATTTGTCAGCTCTATGACCCTGGCGAGTCAACTGGACACTTAACATTTGGGTGCTCGGTCTCTCCAGGTGTGAGGTGAAGGACAGGACTTGAGTGATCATCTCTGAGGTCCTTTCCAGCTCTGGCATGCTACAGTCCTACCAGATGGGGGGTCATTTCCCTTCCCTCCCTTCCCAAGCAGTGGTAGGCAGCCCCATAACAGCTGTGGTGCCAGAGGACCAGGGCAGGAAACATGGTCAGGGCATAAAACCTGTATATACTGGCAAGTAGGACTGATGTGCTAAATAAATTTGCACTGTCACCTACTATTAGAACTTAGTTTAAAATAATCTCAGGGGGACTTCTCTGGTGGCGCAGTGGATAATACTCCACGTTCCCAATGCAGGGGGCCCAGGTTCGATCCCTGGTCAGGGAACTAGATTCCACATGCATATGCCGCAACTAAGAATTCACATGCCACAACTAAGGAACCCATGTGCTGCAACTAAGGAGCTGGTGAGCTGCAACTAAGAGCCGGTGCAACCAAATAAATAAATAATAAAAAGTATAAAATAAAATAATCTCAGGAATGTATTACATTCCCAAATAATTTTTTCTCTACACACTTGTGATAGTTTGGGTCCTCTGAGAAGCAGATGCCAAGAGGGGAGGGAAACACCTGTGAGGGAAAAGGAGCAGGGGGAACTGGGGGAGGTGGAGAGAACCTCCAGGACCCAATGCAGGTCTGTCAGCTGGGAAGGGAGAGGGGGACACAGAAAGGCTGGGGAGGAAGGGTCTCAAACCTACAGCACCATTCTAAGAATGTTTCAGATAGACTGAATTCATTTTCTTAGGGCTGCCAGAACAAAACACCGTGGACTGGGTGGCTTAAAGAATGGAAATTTTCCCACAGTTCTGGAGGCTACAAGTCTGAGATCGAGGTGTTGGCAGGATTGGTTTTATTCCGAGGGCTTTCTTCTTGGCTTGTAGATGGCTGTCCTCTCCCTGTGTCTGCACTTCATCTTCCGTCTGTATAGTCCTGTACCCTAATCTCCTCTTCTGATAAGAACACCAGTCATATTTGGTTAGGGCCCACCATCATGATCTCATTTTAATTTAATTACCTCTTAACAAGTCACATTCTGAGGTACTGGGGTTAGGACTTCAACACATGAATTTGGGGGGACACAATTCACTCTGCAACAGACAGGTAGGGTGTCCTCAAGCCAAAGTTGCCCATTAGAGGAGCCATGCTTCTCACAGCCACGGGACTCCATGAATATCCCCGCCATGTTCTGTCCTTGGCTAGAAGCAGCCCACAGGAAGCTTGGCCTTGTGCAAACACTATGGTGGATTCAAAGAGGCTGCAGCTGGAGCCATCAGTTAAATATCCCCCTGCTGGCAGGAGATCTGTGGCACATTTCCATGGTCACCACGACCTTCAATCTTCATTTACTAAATTGCTCAAGAAAAATAAATTGACCACCTATTAGGTACTAGGTGAGTGAGTCTCAACCCTGATTACATGACAACAAAATTAGCAGTGGAGATTTTGTTTTCCAGTACATTTTTCTGGGCCCCATCTCTGCAGGGGGTCACTGAGCTTGAGAGCTGGTGTGCCACGGGCTTGGGTGGGGAGGGTGGTGAATGTACAGCCTTTGCCCACTAGGAGCTCCGGGCCAGTGGATGAAAGTGACATCTTTAAAAGCTTCCTGCACAGAATAGCAGCCACATTACCATGCCCTGGTTAAATCAGTAACTAGAATCAGCTGGATGCAAGAAAGACTTGTTATGACTTATCAATCAGTAACAAATATAAAGTCCCACGAGGATAAGTTCAGCCACTCACGCTCATCCTGCTTTCTCCCTCAGTTCTCCTTTGCCGGGAGCTTAATCTATACTTCTTCCAGCTGAAACCAGGAGAAATGACTCAACTCAGATTGCCGTGTGATTCCCTGCAAAGGCGAAACCCCAGTACCAACATGTTCATTCCTACAGTGCGTCCCCAGCTGCCCTCCAGCTTCATCTGGTGGCTACCATCTTGGCCGTGTTCACACATCTCCAATGTCATGGAAGCACATTCCCCTCCTATTTACAGCAAAGGGAAGAAAGGCTACAGGCTCTAGCCTCTGCCCTGACGTGGAACGTGAAGGAAACACCAGGCTTTTCAGTCCCGTTTTGCCTTTTACCAGGCAGATCCCTTGGAGCAAATTATTTGCTCTCTCAACATCTCAATTTCTTCACCTGTAATTTGGAAGTAATAGTAACTACCTTGCAAAGTTGTTGTTGTGAGGATTAAAGAGATCACACAGGTAAGAATGTCTCCTACCACAGTGAGTTCATAGTTGGTACTTTATGAATAATACTGAGCCCCCCACCTCAATCATCAGAAAATTATTTTCTCTAGAGTTAGAACAAAAATTCTCTTGTCAAAACCACTGGGGAAATCAGAAAACTCCAGTTTCCACTGTCCTTGAAATTATCCCCTTTTTACCCCATTTATATAGCTGGGAGATTTCACAGCGGCCAAAACCTACTCTCTGGGAAGGTCCTAATGTTGATCTTTTCAACCTCATGTGAATTTCTACTTCTCTGGACATTCCTTCCAGAAGCATGGCAATGATAACTATTCAGCCTCATCAGAGAAAAGAAAGGCTTTACCTCTTGATAAAGAAAACCACATCAATAGCAAGGACCTTTCTGTTGGCCTCAGATCACACCAGATAGGTGTCCCCCTCATACAAGGGTGGCCGCAGCTGGAATGGCAGTAGAAATAGGAAGGGTCAGCACCCCAGGGGACTGCAAACATTTCCAGTAGGAAACATCTCTCTTCTTTCAAACTAAATCGTACCCTAGATACTGATATTTGTGAAACAGAAATGTATCCTATTTCATTAATATAAAAAATTTCAGTGAAAATGTATAACCTTTGCTCATTATAACCCAAAAATGTATGAACAGGAGACTGTGTTGAAATTAGGACATTAGATGACAGTTACATTTTCTATCATCTTCAGTAACTTGTTGTTTGGGTTGCTCAGTATCAAGGAAACCCTGCTGCACACTGTTAATGGTCCCAGGCTCTTAACAGCTCTTCTGGCAATCTTGGGAGACCCTTTGAGAAAACTGTCCCTAAAGCTTGAAGACATAAATACCTATATAGCAAAAAGCATCCAGAAAGCACAATCATTGCTTAAATTATCTATAACATAATATTTTCCCATTGCCACATGTTTGCAATTCACTAGTTATCCCACAAGTGAGAATTACTCTGTAATGATGCATCTGAGCTCGGCCCAGCCTTGAATCCAGCATGGTCCATGGGGCTGTGCTAAGACACATACATAGCCTTGACTTTCACACAAGACCAGTGAGGAGTGGCTGGTCAATATACAATTCCAGATCAGTACACATCGACAAGAGATTTAAATATATGCACAGCCGAGGGGACTTCCCTGGTGGAGCAGTGGTTAAGGATCCACCTGCCAATGCAGGAGACACGGGTTCAATCCCTGGTCCGGGAAGATCCCACATGCCGCAGAGCAACTAAGCCCATGCACCACAACTACTGAGCCTGCGCTCTAGAGTGCACGAGCTACAACTACTGAGCCTGCACACCACAGCTACTGAACCCCACGCGCCTAGAGCCCATGCTCTGCAACAAGAGAAGCCACCGCAATGGGAAGCCCGTGCACCACAGGGAAGAGTAGCCCCCCTGCTAGCAGCAACTAGAGAAAGTCCGTGCGCAGCAACAAAGACCCAACACAGCCAAAAAAAAAAAAATATATATATATATATGTATATATAAAAATATATGCACAGCGGAGATGTTCCAACAAGATTTTTCCAAGGCCACAGAAGAAGTTCACATGGAACTATAAATTAATGTGCTCATACCTCCTATGGTTAAAATTACAATAAATCTGTTTGATTGTTGTCTTTTATTACTGTTTAAAGGCACTTTAATTTTTTAATGAAATTTGACTCAAGAGTTTGCAGAAGCATCTCTGCAGGACCCCAATCCCGGCCCAAGCTGAGCCCAATACAGTTGGAGGAACCAGGCCCAGAGAAGCACAGGGTGTTGCCCGGCTCACACAGCCCATTAGTGGCACAACTACGACGAGAACCTGAAATTTCAGCCTCCTTGGTGGTCAGTGCTCTTAGCACGACACCAGAGTCCTGGGAGGCTCCCTGTGTCCCACAGTAAGGCCAGCGGTAGACAACAGCATATAGCCAAGCGTGAAATCCTTTCCCACAGGGGAGAGAAAATTCTCGAAATGACCAGTGGCTTTTATGACTCAGCCTGTGCTGTGGAGTATTGGAAAAAGCATGGTTTGTTTGGTTTTTTTTTTTTTTTTTGCGGTACGCGGGCCTCTCACTGCTGTGGCCTCTCCCGTTGCGGAGCACAGGCTCCAGACGCGCAGGCTCAGTAGCCGTGGCTCACGGGTACAGCTGCTCCGCGGCATGTGGGATCTTCCCGGACCGGGGCACGAACCCGTGTTCCCTACATCGGCGGGCGGACTCTCAACCACTGCGCCACCAGAGAAGCCCTGGTTTAGTTTTTGAGAATGAGAGGGAGCCAAGCAACATCACGCCAAGGTGTGGTCATGCTGGGTCTGCGCTGGGCCCCTCAGTAAATGTGGGGAGGGGATGCAACCACTGTGGACTGGCGCGGAAGGTGGGGGGTGGGGGCGGGCTTTGAGTTTGGGCCAACAGAAGGGCAAGCCCAGGAGGCCTGGGGCAGCAATCTCTCCATCTGCCAGACAGTTGCAACAGCTATTCTAAGCACTGGCCTGAGGCCAGCCTTGATTGATTTCAGCAATAAAATAACATGTTCCAAAGCTCATCTGTTTTGGACCATAAATGACAAAGAGAGCTATTACAGAATGTCACATTTGTCCCTCTGTTTGGGACACATCTCTGTATTAATACTTGTTTGGCCTCTACAAGTGATTCATGTGGGGCAGCAGAATGACTAAGTCACTGTCAGAATAATTTACTCACATCTCTCTCATCATTATTGTACGTTCTCTCCTGGAGCCAAACATTATTCATGTGTCTCTTTGACCATGTGAATATGAATGTCACCAATGGGCTCTGGTTTCTCTCGGCTGAGCTGAGACATGATAAACATGAGAATAAAATGCAAAGTGTTTCCAACAATGATTATGAAGCCCTGTGGTTAAAGGGTCAACCTACATTTTCTAATCATGGAACAAAGGAACGATGACCAAACTTGGAATTAATAAAGAAATTCCACCTCTGTCCACACCTCAACTATTTCAAAGGCCTTTCTAGTGCTGCCTCAGCGAAGCCAATTTTCCCTCCTACACACAGGCATCTTCTCACTGCCCCAGGCTCAGGAAGCAACTGGGCATCTTCCACTTTGTTCAGACTCTCCTTCCTTCAGGCAAAAAGAACAGAAACCCTCTCCAACTAGCTCAACAAAAACCAGGGACTGTGTTGGAAGGAAACTGGAGTTCTCTCAGGAAGCTGAGCTCATGAGAAGACAGGGCATACCTGGGGGAGCAAGAGGTCCTTCTCTAAAGAGGTACATTTTCAACAATTTAAGGAGACATGTTGGTAGGAGGGTCACTGAGCTTGTGTTGGAAGGTTAGAGGAAAAAGTGTGATATCAAGAAAGAGTTTGACAAGAAGTACAACCCCACCTGGCACTGCATCATGGGGAGGTAGTTATGTGACACGTGAAATCAACACTTCATCTACTTCTACCTGTGCCATGTGGCCATTCTTCTGTTCAAATCTGGTTAAAAGCATGGACTGTGCCACACACCCAGTGATCCATCCAAACACAAGGACTGCAGCCTAAATTCCAAATACCAGAGACTGAAATCTTCAGCTTTGCCTAAGAGAACAGCTCGATCCTCGAACCTTTATTGTGGTTTGGTTTGGTTTTTTTTTTTAATTTATTTGGCTGCATCGGGTCTTAGTTGCGGCACACGGGATCTTCGTTGAGGCATGTGGGATGTTTCGTTGTGGTGCACAGGCTTCTCTCTAGTTGTGGCGTGTGGGTTTTCTCTCTCTAGTTGTGGCGCGCAGGCTCCAGGGCGTGTGGGCTCTGTAGTTTGCGGCACGTGGGCTCTCTAGTTGAGGTGCGTGGGCTCAGGAGTTATGGCGTGTGAGCTTAGTTGCCCCATGGCATGTGGGACCTTAGTTCCCTGACCAACGATCGAACCTGTGTCCGCTGCATTGGAAGGCAGATTCTTTACCACTGGACCACCATGGAAGTCCCTATTGTGTTGCTTTGTACAAGGCATTCTCTGTACTAATTTGCTGTGGTTATAAAGCAATTAACAAAACAGCTTACATTTGTATTTATTTTCTATTCTATACTTTTCTGACACACGTTTTTTTCTCTTCAAAACCCATTACTTAAAAGGAAAAGAAAATCTGTTGCAGAAGTTTGTGTTAAAAAAAGACCAAAAACAACACCAAAACCAAAATACTGTCTAACAACTGACATGCCAATGGTCAAACCTGTGGCTTGTAGAGAAGGTGGTCAAACAGTGATATACAATGTACCTACGTCCACCCACCAGCACTTCAGGGCCTACCCTCAGTCAGGCCCCAAGCTCACCATCAGACACTCAGGGCCAGGCCTATTGATGTTTCAGTGCTCCCCAGGGTTAGAGTGTGGCTACACTCTGGTCCCCAGAAACCCCCAAACTGCCTAGAATCCAGTTAGCTTCTCTCTTTACTTTTCTCAATTGTTTCTTAATAGCTTGCCATGTCCTGCTCATTTTGGGGGGCAATTTTATGACTTCATGTACAAGTAGTCTTGCTCTATGACTGCCCCCAAAATGGAAGACCTAAGGCTGCTATAGGATGAAAAGGAAGCTTTCCATCATTAATGCAGCACACACCAGTGCTGTTGTGGTGTGTTCCCTCATGCTTGGAGGGATACCCCATGTGCACATTTGGATTGCAGGTTTTGTTTCTTCAAAAGATGGGTGCATTTTTCCAAGATACTACTAACAATATAAATGGAGAATGTTCATGAGTGGAGGAGAGTGGAGTAGTTGCCTAGATGTCTGATGGGCGAGGGATACGGGGGTAGTTTGAAAAGAAAGGGGACCTGGGAAGAGCAAGAAATTTGGCTTAAATGGTTGCCGCCACAAAGAAGATGGCTAGTGTCTAAGCACGACTTGCCATGTGAATAGGAAAGACGGACACATCTCACTTGAACTAACACCCCTGGAGCTCCAGGTGGTTTCCTTGAGGGGTAGGGGGCTTGTTAGGTACAACCACCATGTTGCTGGAGATGGTATTTCATCTCTTGCACAAGGGAATATTCTATTGAAGTAATGGCCCTGGAAGGACAACTGGTGGCCTTGACCCGCCAGCCATGGAGCTGTCAACCTTGGACCCACCCTCTTTGTCAGGTTTTCACAGGAGTGTTTGCCCCAACCCTGCTTAGAAATGGGGCACTGCATCTGGCTTTGGCCAGCCTATCATTGTTAAGAAAAGTAAATGAAAAAGAAAAGAAAAGGAGAACAAAGAAGCCAGGGAAAGGAGAAGAGCGTAGATGAACTTCCTTTCAAGACTCCCTTTGTGACAGGCACATGCTTCCCATCGGGCACCTGAGAATCCACTACTGTCTGGACAACATGGGAGTTGGTATTACTCTGCCCTTCAGACCAGAGAGGAAAGAGAGGCTCAAGGAGTCAAATGACTTGCCCAGGGACACACAGTTGACTAGTGGCAGTGCCAGGATTCCACCCTGAGGCTCTCTGACTTTAAAGCTCGTGAACACTCATCACTGTCCCCACTCCTGGGGATTATCTCATTTTTCTTGTCTGGCTGTCCAGGAGACCTTGCAATTCCCTCACGTCTCATTCTTTCCATTACGATCACCCTCACACGGCAACACAGATCAGGCTCTGCCAGCCCATGGTCAGCAGTCACCCCCTGCCGATGGCTGCCCCACTATTGGTCCTTTAGGCCACCACACCACCTGCGCAGCCCATCCATTCCACCCATAAGATGACCCAGGCCAACCCCAGGACCTCCTGCTCCCATTCAATTTTGCTCTGGTCCCACCTCCACTGGACTCCCGATAGCCAAAGAAGACAGCTAAAGGGACAAGAAATACACAGTGAACAAAATTGTCAGCATCCCAGAAATCCGTGGGAACTAAGAGGCACGCCCATGGCGGGACAGCACCTACAGTGAGGAGAGGGCCTGGAGCCCAAGAAGTCTGTCTTCCCAGCTTCCTCTGCTGACTTCCTCCCACATGGCTGGGGCCCACTCAGCCTGTGTGGGAGAGGACCCCCTGTCTATAGAGCCTGGCCCTGGCGCCCCTTAGAGGCCACAGAGCACAACTCCTATTCAGTCCAGGAAATCACTTTGCCATATCATCTGTAAGGGGTTCTTCAGCCTTGTTGATCTGATAGCTCCAGTGACAGGGAGCTTACTACCTCTTTCCACTGCCAGACAACTCTCACCATCAGAACGACCACACCAACGTTCTCACTCATCTGTAGTCCTGACCTTCTTACCTAGATCTATGAAAATGACTCTTCATTTTCCCGTAGGTCTTCTCCTTTAGAAGCTAAGCATTCCCGGGACCTTCAGTATCCCCTCGTAGGGTGTTTTCAGGGCACCAGGACATCCCAGTGTCTGTTCTGAGATATCCTGCAGTGTATCGAAGTCCCTTTTTTAACTTTCAGCACCCAAAACTGAACCCTGTGTCCAGACGTTGTTTGCCCTGCAAACGAAGGATGGAATATTTTTCATCCAAACACCATACTCCTATTTTTAAAAAAATATATTATCGATTATTTTCTGGTTATTGGATACAAATACTTCCAACAAGATTCCAAGGCTTGTATTCAGTCTTCTGGTATCCGGAACATACTGCTGGCTCTCACAGAGCCACTCATCAATCAGTGCAAAACTTTACATTTCCATCCATGACATTCCTCCTTGTTGACGTCAGGCTGCTGTTCCACCTTGCTGAGATTATTTTGGGTCCTAATTCTACCGTTAAACTCACTATCATTGATCTTTATATAAACCTCAAATTTGATAAGACATACTGTGTGCACCCGAGTCATTGATATGAACATTGAACATGACTGTTCGAGATCAAAGCTCTACAGAGTGTATTTAGAAACCTTCTTCCAGTCTGTCACTCATTCTTCAATCAATAATGCCTTAGGTTCCATCTTTCAAAAAAGTCACAGATTAACTCTCTCATAACTCAATCAGCATTTCTTCATCTTGTCCATTTAATGCCTCCTTACAATCCAGATATACCATACCTGTTGCACACCCCCAATTTGACTGGCCAGTAGTTCTTTTGAAAGGGGAAATGATCACTGGGCATGATTTACAGCGAGCCACTGCTGTCTCTTGGTGAATTTCTACCAAGAATTCACAGAACATTCATTTAACAATTACCTAGAGACTTTCTAGATTCCACCTTCTTTCCTTTTTTGACAATTAGGGCACTGTTTTCTTACCTTCAGTCTTTTAGTACTTTCCTGTTTTCCATAATTCCTCAGAGATGACTGACAGGCATTCTAGTCCATTTACCCGCAATTTGCCTGAAGGAGGATAGGAACTTATTCAAAACAGTTAGGTTTTTTTTTTTCCCCATTCCTTCCCCTATCTTGGGCTTCCATTTCCTGGTCTCCATGTTTTTCACTGTGTTGATCATTAACCTTGATACAATGGCAAAGTTAAAAAACAGTTGCATTTTCTTTGTCATCTGTAAACATGACATCATCTACCCCAAACAATAGGCTCATGCCTTCGTAGTTCTTCCTGCTCTGAACCAAATAAAAACAGTCATTATTCTAGTTCTTCAAGCCAAAGTTTACCCTGCACTTTATTCGTCCTGTCTCTATCTTTACAAATTTATTCATTCATTCATCCATTGGATGAACTTTTATTAGGAAATCTATATCTTGCCCTCAAGTAAGATAGTTAAAGTAATTACATCCTAGTGACACATTCTCCTTTTGCCAAATTTTGGTATTTGCATTATTTGCTTCTACACACTTTCTCAGCACCCAGAATATCACATGTCACTCCTATGGATATAATTAGAGGGAAAAAAGGTTGCTGGAGAAAAAAAGAAGTATAGTCCATATGGCAGGGCAGGAGCAAAGGTATTTACAATGCCTCCTGGGGAGAGATTAAGAATGACAAGGAAAGTAAACTCTAGCATTTAAACCACATTCCCCCATTCGTGAGAAGGAAGAGAGTTAAAGCAGGCATTGAGTGGATTTCTTCTGGTGGATGGCAAGAATCACCAGTTTCAAGTCATAAAATCAGACAAGAAAAACATGCATGTAAAGTAAATGCATACACAAGCTTCTCACTGAAACTGCAATAGAGGTAGATTCTGAAACATTTCTAAGGAATTATTACTTAATATGTACAAAAATATTACCGATGGTCTAGTAATAATATTAGTTCTTGTTATTTTGGTTAGTTAACCATAAAAATTAAGGGTGTCATATAGATCTGTGACCTCAGTGTCTCCAATTCTACGTTTCACTTAAGGCCTTAAGTTATTTAACAGCAAAACTGTCCCATCCTATCCCATCCCAGGGGTTTCAGGCCCTAGTCCTTGAGTGTAAGGAGTCACTGATGCATCGAAGCCATGTGGGCACGGGAGTTGGAGGAAACGATGAGAGCCCAGTGAATGAAGAAGTTTCTCGTGGCAGCAGCATTCAAAATGGACCTTCACGGGTGAGCGGGAGATGAAGGGCTGATCTGGGCAGAGGCCCTGGCCGGTGCTAAGGCATGTAGGGTAACCCACATGGCACGGAAATGCCAAGAGCTGACCCAGGGAAGGAGCAGCCCGAGGGAAGGCCAGGCAGTGGAACTGGGCCCATCTCTGAAGCCCCTCAAATGTCCCAGAAGGGAGCCTAGAATTTCTCCTGAAAGGAGAAGGGAACTAACTTGATTTGTGAACCTTCTGGGTAGTACGTCTTGAGCTGACTTGTGATTTCAAAAGACAAGGTAGGAGACAGTTTGCAACATGAGTTCTCTGGCGAGTGGCTCTGGAAGGCTCCATGTTCTGCTTTGCTTCTGCTATACCTTTTTTGTATGTTATCTTTAAGATAACGTCAGCAGTCTTGTTAGGCTAGGCCATAAAACAGGAATTTATTCAGTTCTGTCTCTGAAAAGCTGTGAATCACTCTTTCTGGCTGCAGTTTCTCTGTCTGTTAAATCAGGCCACAATACCTCCCCAGCTACCTCCTAGCCGAGAAGAGCTACCTTATTTTGGACATCTTACTGTGTGCAGGCAGGGGGCACAGACAGTATCTCATTTAACCCTCATATCAACCTTACCAGGGATGAACAATTAATATCCCCACTCTACAGATAAGGAAACTGAGGCTCAGGAAGGGCATGTGACATCCCTTAGGTCTTACAGGTGTAAGTGGCACAAGCAGGATATTCCTTTGCTGAATTTCCCAGTAAGTCGAGGGGTGATGGTTGTGAGGCTCCCCACCCTCACTGGATTCTAGGTGTTACTATGGTTGTAGGAAGCAGTGGGAAGACCCTTTCGTTCTCCCCCAAAAGCTTTCACCTTCTGCACAGTGTGCTACCTTTCTGTCTCCTGTCAAGCTGGTGCTGTCAGTTCGTGTTTAGAATACGGGGTTACTGATTTTAATCATAGCCCCATCCCAGGCCTCTCCAGAATTCAACAGTTTTGGAAACGTAATTCAGCCCTCACCTCCAGCAATACTGTGACCCCATTTGCCTTTTTTCCACTTACTCATCACACCAGTGATTCAGAAACGTGCTGTTCTTATGGTAATTCATGCTTGTGCTGTCCTGTACAGGCGTTGGCTGTGACTTCCTGTTAGTGCACGGCTTTTATTTTTGCCTGAACTGGGATCAAATGACTTCGCTTATAGCAAAAGTGGAACCGAAAGTCCCTGGAAACCCTGGGGCAGAATTGGTCAGATGGTTTTGGATTTATGATGTTTTCCTTTGATGGAAAATAAGGTAACGTAATAATATAATTAAGAGGTGGCTGCGGCGTGATGGGAAGAATATAAAAGCTGAAGTCAGGAGACCAAGTCTCCTCCCCTCTTTCTACTGAATGTGAATTTTTTTTTTTTAATTAAGAAACAGTCACACTATACGTATAACTGAATCTCTTTGCTGTACACCTGAAACTAACACAAAATCGTAAATCAACTATACTCCAATCAAATTTTTAAAAATAAATAAAATAAAATGTAAAAAAAATTAGATATAGTTCACACACCATGAAATTCACCCTTTATGGATGGTTTTTAATACATCCAACCAACAGCCCTCTCTAATTCCAGACCATTTTCTCATCCCCAAAAGTAACTGCACACCCATTAGTAGTCACTCCCCATGCCCTTTACTGTGTCCCGACAACACCTAGACTTGCTCACACCTCTCACCTTCTCTCTCTGGCCCTCTGCCCCCGAATCCCCCCCGTCATCACCAGCCAGGTCACCAGGGATGAAGTCCCTCTGGCTGAGCACAGGGCCAGGATCACTGTCATTTCACTAACCGTAAGGATGGCTCTGCTGTCCAGCACAATGTCATCCCTGATGGCAGAGAACCTCCACCTCCTTGCTACAACTGGTATCCACGTGAACACATAGAGAAGCAGTCAGAGTGGGATGGGAAGCCCAGAGCATGAGCTGGCGCTGACTACTGGCATGGTTCTCTGCCACCCAACCACACTCAAGAGATGGAGTCTCCAGCATCCGTCAAGTCAGCCTCAGAGAATATAAACACGGCGGTGCCCCTTGCCTAGGGCAGAAGTATCACTCGCGGGACTCACCCACATTTCCTGCCTCCTGTGTTGCTCCTATTGAAGGGAACACTTATTCCCCAGCCCAAGTTTTCATCCATAGGAGGAAATTCACGCTCTAGGCCAGAGAAGGTGCAATGTGCAAGAGACACCTCTCTCTGACCCCTCCTTCTCTCCTCCCCGGGGGGAGGAGAGACTCAGCACCACCTTTTTAAAAAATGTGTATATGATATGATATGATGTGATGTGGTGTGATACGATACGATATGGTGTGATGTGATATGGTGTAATATAATCTATGTAGTATATACTTATGTCTTTGTTTTTGTCTGTTCCTCCACTAGAACATAGTATCCAAGAAAGCGGAGAGTTGGTCTCACCTCCAGTGCCTAGAACTGTGCCTAAACAAATTAGATGCTGTATGAATGTGTTGAATAAACAGAGGAGAGAGAGTCAGGAAAACAGAAAAGTGGCATGAGGTCAAAGGCCAAAATGGAACACAGAAGAGTTTGTCACTAATATGAAAAGCTCTGAATACTGAGACTCATATTTCTTTAAAAATTATATTTTTATCACATTTTAAGATGTTCTACTTCAGGACACTTAGCACAATAGGACCATCGTTTGGTGAGCCCAGCCCTGCAGCCAGGTTGGCTGCTTCAGCCTCCTGGCTGCTCTTCTGTTCTCAGGACTCTGCTCTCAACCCTGCCCACCCATGCTCAGCTGGATGAAAGGGGCCTCAGAGACCCCTCCTCTCTGGCAGCTGGGCCAGCGTGCGGGCTCAGAGCAGGCATCCTGGCTTTTCTTCCCGGGCACTACTGGTTCTCTCTAATAGGAATTGCCAGCCAGTCATTCCCCCCAGGGCAGCCCTCTATACAAGGTACTGAAGGCCCACCAGAAACGCAGTGATGCGGAGAACATTATAGTTACTGCAGCATTGTACTGTATGTCGTTATAAACTGCTTGATGTAGGATGTGGAGCCCCAAGAGGTGTGCTCTGGTAACAACAGGCAGTAAATACCTCGGTTGCCTCAGAGTTTTGCTTTGCTGAGAGGGGTCTACAAATTTGGATGCACATCCGAGTTGCCCAGACCAGAGAGGAGAGGCTCTTGGTGGTGACAGACCTGCCTCATTGCTCTTGCCTGAGGCAGGCTGTTCCTCCAAGTAAGTGTTCAACAACATTTGAAGGGACTCTAGACTGTTATCCTGCCCATGGTATCCATGGTATCCATGCACCTCTGTCCACTCCTGCCCCCTCCCTCATACTGTACCCTGAAATGCGCCATTCCTCCTAATCTATCTTAACTTCCAATCTTACCCCCAACCCCATGGTGGTCTCAAGCACTAAGAGCTACCACTGGGTAAGACTGACACTTGTCTTAGCTAAATTTCCTCTGAAAGAGTCCAATCTACATCTGATATTATCCAAGGGCATCCCAGGCTCAGCCTCAAATTTCATGTCAATGGCTCCTAATGGAGTGATTGCACATTTCACACCAAGTCTTTGACCCAGAGGAACCTTTGTCTCTTGGCATCTGCAGCAACCTAAATCCAAATGTAAAAGGAGAAAGCAAAGGCCACGTGGAAGCTAGGTCAGCATCCCTCAGTGGTGTTGATTCAGCATAGGATTTGGGTCAATGATATTTTGCCATGGTCCACATTGGGGTAGAGCCTTTCATTAGCCATGAAGCTCTAGGCAAGCTTGATTTTCTCGACCTCTCTAAATGAATGCATTTCCCCTTATCCCTGGTAAAGAGAATGGAAAAACAATTTTAGAAGTCAGTCCAACAATTTTAGCCTTAACAGGTTGGGTAACCTACTTGGCACTAGGTTTCATTGTCCACCAGTTGACCAAGGGCATCTGGATGGCTGGTCTGCAGCCACCATGAGTTTGTTTATAGACCAGGATTTTCAGGATAGAGGCTCTTTACCTTCTTCCCTTACCTAAACAGCAGAACAATAACCAGAGAGTGTTTAACAATCAAAGAATGAGGGTAAGCAAATTTGATTTTAAGACCATGACGTCAAACAGGGTAAAGACCAAACAGTTTGGTCTTGCAGGTTTGAGCTACAGGGTTCACATAGGTTTGAGCCTACAGAGTTCAAACCTATGTGAACCCTTACACCATGATGTGTCAGATTGTAAACTCCTTGACATCAGCCCTACAGACACGCAAGGAGAGTCAGTTAGACTAGGAAGTGTATTTGCCCCTCAGGCAAATATGCAAAAAAATCTGCTCCTGAAGATGTGAGTGTGGCAAACATTGCTTTGTGATATTAGTCTTACGGCAGGCAGCAGCATTCACTATGGCCTCTCCTTAACAAAACCACACAGACTATTATGAGTAACTTTTAACAAAGTAAATTGAAGTCCACAAATATTTCATCACCTAAAAATGTAACTTCCTTCTTGCCAGTAACAATGTTGCTAACATTTTCCAGGATCTCTTGGTTATGAGGTTATTTTTTCCTTGAAGTTTCAGGTCAAACAGTCTTCCTGATTCCCATTCCCCTGAGTAGAACTGACCACTTTGTTCTGCATGGTACCCTGTACATGCCTTTACTGAAATGAACATTACTGATGTACCCAGTTTTGCCCGTATCTCTCTTGTAGGAATTCTTTCTCTTTCTCTCTGTCTAGGATAGAGAGAAACCTCTTTCTCCATGCAATCTCATTTCTACCAAATATATGTTTGTTGAATTAGTAAACAAAGTTTCTTGGAATGGTGCAGAATGTATGGTTTCTGCAGTCACCTTAATTTTTTGCATTATCCAAACTGCAACCAATAATGAAGTTTGAAAAAAGTTCAAGTATAGAAAATAATAACTTCCCATTTCCCATTTCCTTCAGCCCCCAAATTTTCTTCCAACTGCCCTTTTCCTTCAAAGAGGTTTTTTAGATCCTTTTAAGATTTTGTATTATATAAAGCTGCAAATTATACAGTGATGGCTATAGTGAACAATGCAAGAAGAGGCTCTATTTTTGTCCAGGCTCTGACACTAAACACCTGGGTCACACTAGGAAGGTCACTTCCTCGCCTGTTGAGTACAACTAGGGGTGGCAAATGGGTTTCATTTTAAGGGTCAACTCTAATCAGTTGGTAGCGATCACATAAAATATCATGTTGGAGGATTCTGAACTCCTAATTGAGTTCTGCAGGAAAGAATTTCAGGATTGATTAGTGATATCTGCCGTGTGTTGCCGGTGGAGAATAGGCTAGATATTTACCATCCTCATATAAATGATCTCAAGCATCTCTTCTCTCAAGCTCTAAACTTCTGATTTATTTTTTAGTAATTCATAGACTACCCAGCATCTTTTAAAATTAATAATACACATGTTACATACAGCCAGGATGCATTCAGTGTTTACTAGATCCTGGTACTGTGCAAGGCACTTTGTCTAGATTATGTCATTTTATTCCCACAACAATGTGATGGGGCCCATGCTATTATTATTCACATTATGCACGATGAGGAAACTGAGACCCAAAGAAGTTGAGTGGCTTGCAAGATCCCAGGGCTATAATAGTGAAATCAGGATTCACACTCCAAGAGTCTCTCTCCAGAAACTGGGTTCTTAATCACTAAGTCAAGGGGGCCTTTCCACTTTAGCTTCTTTCTCAACAAAAGGCTAAGATAAAGTCTGCAATAAGAAAAAAATAAGCCCGTTCAGAGATTAGGAAACTGCTTGTATTCTACTGAGAGGCAATGATTTGCAACCTTAAGTAACACAAGGCTGTACAAATATTGACTGTTCCTGAATCCCTGATATTACAGGCCAGCTGTTTGAAATGCATGAGTCCCTGGGAAAATTCAGACACATAATCATTTTGCAGTAGTACTAGTGAGTGAAAGAAGTGGTGATATTTTAGGTAAAATGAAACAGGAAATCATTCCTTATCTTCCTTTTACATATGGAGAGAAGGGTTAAGAACTTCACTTGGCACCTTGATGCTATTAGGCAATTCTTTTAGCAACTTCCTTGACACACCATCCTCAGCCCCTCTCTGTTCCACACTCCCTGACTCTCAGCAGATGATTCCCACTGTAATTTGCTCACTTTGTTCCTAGTCCTTTAGGCCAAGTAGACTCACCCATGTATTACGACCCTGTCAGTCAGTCCATCAAGGCAAGTCTCACCTGCTAGCATCTTCTCTCAGCTCAGCTCAGAAGAGGCTTCACACCATTTAGCACAATGAATTACCAGAGATGGCTATAAAGGACCAGTTTCCCCAAATTCAACTGACCAATAGGTGGGACAGGGGACCCGGTCACATTTCCTTTCATGGAAACCTGAGAAGCACACTCTCTCAACCTGCCAAGGTTAGAAAAAGGCATTCCCACTGGTGCCCAGCGTGTGAAAGGAGGTGCATATTGCTTCCCACAGAAAGATGCTATCTTTTGTTGTATTTTGTATGTCAGTTTTCTTCTATCTTTATTCATCAATACTGCATTCACTCCTCTCTATCCAAGACTACACTTTGTGTCCCCTATGCTCTGGATCTCATCCTTTAAAAGAACTTACCTCTCTCCTGAATTGGGGGGTTTTAATTAATTTCCAATTATTCATTAACTACACTAATGGATTCTCCATTTAAGAAATTAAGAGGAGGCTTCCGGGAAGATGGCAGAAGAGTAAGACGCAGAGATCACCTTCCTCCCCACAGATACACCAGAAATACATCTACACGTGGAACAACTCCTACAGAACACCTACTGAACGCTGGCAGAAGACCTCAGACCTCTCAAAAGGCAAGAAACCCCCCACGTACCTGGGTAGGGTAAAAGAAAAAAGAAACAACAGAGACAAAAGAATAGGGACTGGACCCGCACCAGTGGGAGGGAGCTGTGCAGGAGGAAAGGTTTCCACACAATAGAAAGCCCCTTCGCGGGCGTAGACTGCGGGTGGCGGAGGGGGGAAGCTTCAGAGCTGCAGAGGAGAGCACAGCAACAGGGGTGCGGAGAGCAAAGCGGAGACATTCCCGCACAGAGGATCAGGGCCAACCGGCACTCACCAGTCCGAGAGGCTTGTCGGCTCACCCGCCGGGGCGGGCGGGGCCTGGAGCTGAGGCTCGGGCTTCGGTCGGAGCGCAGGGAGAGGACTGGGGTTGGTGGCGTGAACACAGCCTGCAGGGGGTTAGTGTGCCACGGCTGGCTAGCTGGGAGGGAGTCCGGGGAAAAGTCTGGACCTGCCGAAGAGGCAAGAGACTTTTTCTTCCCTCTTTGTTTCCTGGTGCATGAGGAGAGGGGATTAAGAACGCTGCTTAAAGGAGCTCCAGAGACCGGTGCGAGCCGCGGCTAAAAGCGCGGACCACAGAGACGGGCATGAGACGCTAAGGCTGCTGCTGCCGCCACCAAGAAGCCTGTGTGCCAGCACAGGTCACTCTCCATACCTCCCTTCTGGGGAGCCTGTGCAGCCCGGCACTGCCAGGGTCCCAGGATCCAGGGACAACTCCCCGGGAGAACGCAAGGCACGCCTCAGGCTGGTGCAACGTTATGCCAGCCTCTGCCGCCGCAGGCTCGCCACGCACTACGTGCCCCTCCCTCTCCCCGGCCTGAGTGAGCCAGAGCCCCCGAAACAGCGGCTCCTTTAACCCCGTCCTGTCTGAGCGACGAACAGACGCCCTCCGGTGACCTACACGCAGAGGCGGAGCCAAATCCAAAGCTGAGCCCCTGGGAGCTGTGAGAACAAAGAAGAGAAAGGGAAATCTCTCCCAGCAGCCTCAGGTGCAGCGGATTAAAGCTCCACAATCAACTTGATGTACCCTGAATCTGTGGAATACATGAATAGACAACAAATCATCCTAAATTAAGGAGCCATGTGGATGAAAGGCTCTTGGTGCTGCAGCCAGGAGTCAGTGCTGTGCCTCTGAGGTGGGAGAGCCAACTTCAGGACACTGGTCCACAAGAGACCTTCCAGCTCCACATAATATCAAACGGCGAAAATCTCCCAAAGATCTCGTCTCAACACCAGCACCCAGCTTCCCTCAATGACCAGGAAGCTACAGTGCTGGGCATCCTATGCCAAAAAACTAGCAAGACAGGAACACAGCCCAACCCTTTAGCAGAGAGGCTACCCAAAATCATAACAAGTCCACAGACACCCCAAAACACACCACCAGACGTGGACCTGCCCACCAGAAAGACAAGATCCAGCCTCATCCACCACAACACAGGCACTAGTACCCTCCACCAGGAAGCCTACACAACCCACTGAACCAACCTTAGCCACTGGGGACAGACACAAAAAACAACAAGAACTACGAACCTGCAGCCTGCAAAAAGGAGACCCCAAACACAGTAAGATAAGCAAAATGAGAAGACAGAAAAACACACAGCAGATGAAGGAGCAAGATAAAAACCCACCAGACCTAACAAATGAAGAGGAAATAGGCAGTCTACCCGAAAAGGAATTCAGAATAATGATAGTAAAGATGATCCAAAATCTTGGAAATAGAATAGACAAAATGCAAGAAACATTTAACAAGGACCTAGAAGAACTAAAGATGAAACAAACAATGGTGAACAACACAATAAATGAAATGAAAAATACTCTAGATGGGATCAATAGCAGAATAACTGAGGCAGAAGAACAGATAAGTGACCTGGAAGATAAAATAGTGGAAATAACTACTGCAGAGCAGAATAAAGAAAAAAGAATGAAAAGAACTGAGGACAGTCTCAGAGACCTCTGGGACAACATCAAACACACCAACATTCGAATTATAGGGGTTCCAGAAGAAGAAGAGAAAAAGAAAGGGACTGAGAAAATATTTGAAGAGATTATACTTGAAAACTTCCCTAATATGGGAAAGGAAATAGTTAATCAAGTCCAGGAAGCACAGAGAGTCCCATACAGGATAAATCCAAGGAGAAATACACCAAGACACATATTAATCAAACTGTCAAAAATTAAATACAAAGAAAACATATTAAATGCAGCAAGGGAAAAACAACAAATAACACACAAGGGAATCCCCATAAGGTTAACAGCTGATCTTTCAGCAGAAACTCTGCAAATCAGAAGGGACTGGCAGGACATATTTGAAGTGATGGAGGAGAAAAACCTGCAACCAAGATTACTCTATCCAGCAAGGATCTCATTCAGATTTGATGGAGAAATTAAAACCTTTACAGACAAGCAAAAGCTGAGAGAGTTCAGCACCACCAAACCAGCTTTACAACAACTGCTAAAGGAACTTCTCTAGGCAAGAAACACAAGAGAAGGAAAAGACCTACAATAACAAACCCAAAACAATTAAGAAAACGGGAATAGGAACATACATATCAATAATTACCTTAAATGTAAATGGACTAAATGCTCCCACCAAAAGACACAGATTGGCTGAATGGATACAAAAACAAGACCCATATATTTGCTGTCTACAAGAGACCCACTTCAGACCTAGAGACACATACAGACTGAAAGTAAGGGGATGGAAAAAGGTATTTCATGCAAATGGAAACCAAAAGAAAGCTGGAGTAGCAATTCTCATATCAGACAAAATAGACTTTAAAATAAAGACTATTAGAAGAGACAAAGAAGGACACTACATAATGATCAAGGGATCGATCTAGGAAGAAGATATAACAATTGTAAATATTTATGTACCCAACATAGGAGCACCTCAATACATAAGGCAAATACTAACAGTCATAAAAGGGGAAATCGACAGTAACACATTCATAGTAGGGGACTTTAACACCCCACTTTCACCAATGGACAGACCATCCAAAATGAAATAAATAAGGAAACACAAGCTTTAAATGATACATTAAACAAGATGGACTTAATTGATATTTATAGGACATTCCATCCAAAAACAACAGAATACACATTTTTCTCAAGTGCTCATGGAACATTCCCCAGGATAGATCATATCTTGGGTCACAAATCAAGCCTTGGTAAATTTAAGAAAATTGAAATTGCATCAAGTATCTTCTCCAACCACAACGCTATGAGAGTAGATATCAATTACACGAAAAGATCTGTAAAAAAATACAAACACATGAAGGCTAAACAATACACTACTTAATAACGAAGTGATCACTGAAGAAATCAAAGAGGAAATAAAAAAATACCTAGAAAAAAATGACAATGGAAACACGACAACCCAAACCCTATGGGATGCAGCAAAAGCAGTTCTAAAAGGGAAGTTTATAGCAATACAATCCTACCTTAAGAAACAGGAAACATCTCGAATAAACAACCTAACTTTGCACCTAAAGCAACTAGAGAAAGAAGAACACAAAAAACCCCCCAAAGTTAGCAGAAGGAAAGAAACCATAAAAATCAGATCAGAAATAAATGAAAAAGAAATGAAGGAAACGATAGCAAAGATCAATAAAACTAAAAGCTGGTTCTTTGAGAAGATATACAAAATTGATAAACCAGAAGATAAACCAAAATTGATAAACCAGACTCATCAAGAAAAAAAGGGAGAACTCAAATCAATAGAATTAGAAATGAAAAAGGAGAAGTAACAACTGACACTGCAGAAATACAAAAGATCACGAGAGATTACTACAAGCAACCCTATGCCAATAAGATGGACAACATGGAAGAAAAGGACAAATTCTTAGAAATGCACAACCTGCCAAGACTGAATCAGGAAGAAAAAGAAAATATGAACAGGCCAATCACAAGCACTGAAATTGAAACTGTGATTTAAAAATCTTCCAACAGGGCATCCCTGGTGGTGCAGTGGTTGAGAGTCCGCCTGCCGATGCAGGGGACACGGGTTCGTGCCCCGGTCCGGGAAGATCCCACGTGTCGCAGAGGGGCTGGGCCCGTGAGCCATGGGTGCTAAGCCTGCACGTCCAGAGTCTGTGCTCCACAACGGGAGAGGCCACAGCAGTGAGAGGCCCGCATACCGCAAAAAAAAAAAAAAAAAAAAAAAAAAAAATCTTCCAACAAACAAAAGCCCAGGACCAGATGGCTTCACAGGAGAATTCTATCAAACATTTAGAGAAGAGCTAACACCTATGCTTCTAAAACTCTTCCAAAATATAGCAGAGGGAGGAACACTACCAAACTCATTCTACGAGGCCGCCACCACCCTGATACCAAAACCAGACAAGGATATCACAAAGAAAGAAAACTACAGGCCAATATCACCGATGAACACAGATGCAAAAATCCTCAACAAAATACTAGCAAACAGAATCCAACATCACATTAAACGGATCATACACCATGGTCAAGTGGGGTTTATTCCAGGAATGCAAGGATTCTTCAATATACGCAAATCAATCAATGTGATACACCATATTAACAAATTGAAGGAGAAAAACCATATGATCATCTCAATAGATGCAGAGAAAGCTTTTGACAAAATTCAACACCCATTTATGATAAAAACCCTGTAGAACGTAGACATAGAGGGAACTTTCCTCAACATAATAAAGGCCATATATGACAAACCCACAGCCAACATCGTCCTCAATGGTGAAAAACTGAAAGCATTTCCACTAAGATCAGGAACAAGACAAGGTTGCCCACTCTCACCACTCTTATTCAACATAGTTTTGGAAGTTTTAGCCACAGCAATCAGAGAAGGAAAGGAAATAAAAGGAATCCAAATCGGAAAAGAAGAAGTAAAGCTGTCACTGTTTGCAGATGACATGATACTATACATAGAGAATCCTAAAGATGCTACCAGAAAACTACTAGAGCTAATCAATGAATTTGGTAAAGTAGCAGGATACGAAATTAATGCACAGAAATCTCTGGCATTTCTATACACTAATGATGAAAAATCTGAAAGTGAAATCAAGAAAACACTCCCATTTACCATTGCAACAAAAAGAATAAAATATCTAGGAATAAACCTACCTAAGGAGACAAAAGACCTGTATGCAGAAAATTATGACACTGATAAAAGAAATTAAAGATGATACAAATAGATGGAGAGATATACCATGTTCTCGGATTGGAAGAATCAACATTGTGAAAATGACTCTACTACCCAAAGCAATCTACAGATTCAGTGCAATTCCTATCAAACTACCACTGGCATTTTTCACAGAACTAGAACAAAAAATTTCACAATTTGTATGGAAACACAAAAGACCCCGAATAGCCAAAGCAATCTTGAGAACAAAAAACGGAGCTGGAGGAATCAGGTTCCCTGACTTCAGACTATACTACAAAGCTACAGTAATCAAGACAGTATGGTACTGGCACAAAAACAGAAAGATATATCCATGGAACAGGATAGAAAGCCCAGAGATAAACCCACGCACATATGGTCACCTTATCTTTGACAAAGGAGGCAGGAATGTACAGTGGAGAAAGGACAGCCTCTTCAATAAGTGGTGCTGGGAAAATTGGACAGGTACATGTAAAAGTATGAGATTAGATCACTCCCTAACACCATACACAAAAATAAGCTCAAAATGGACCAAAGACCTAAATGTAAGGCCAGAAACTATCAAACTCTTAGAGGAAAACATAGGCAGAACACTCTATGACATAAATCACAGCAAGATCCTTTTTGACCCACCTCCTAGAGAAATGGAAATAAAAACAAAAGTAAACAAATGGGACCTAATGAAACTTCAGAGCTTTTGCACAGCAAAGGAAACCATAAACAAGACCAAAAGACAACCCTCAGAATGGGAGAAAATATTTGCAAATGAAGCAACTGACAAAGGATTAATTTCCAAAAGTTACAAGCAGCTCATGCAGCTCAATAACAAAAAAACAAACAACCCAATCCAAAAATGGGCAGAAGACCTAAAGAGACATTTCTCCAAAGAAGATATACAGACTGCCAACAAACACATGAAAGAATGCTCAACATCATTAATCATTAGAGAAATGCAAATCAAAACTACAATGAGATATCATCTCACACCAGTCAGAATGGCCATCATCAAAAAATCTAGAAACAATAAATGCTGGAGAGGGTGTGGAGAAAAGGGAACCCTCTTGCACTGTTGGTGGGAATGTAAATTGATACAGCCACTGTGGAGAACAGTATGGAGGTTCCTTAAAAAATTACAAATAGAACTACCATATGACCCAGCAATCCCACTACTGGGCATATACCCTGAGAAAACCATAATTCAAAAAGAGCCATGTATCAAAATGTTCATTGCAGCTCTATTTACAATAGCCAGGAGATGGAAACAACCTAAGTGTCCATCATCAGATGAATGGATAAAGAAGATGTGGCACAAATATACAATGGAATATTACTCAGCCATAAAAAGTAACGAAATTGAGCTATTTGTAATGAGGTGGATGGACCTACAGTCTGTCACACAGAGTGAAGTAAGTGAGAAAGAGAAAGACAAATACCGTATGCTAACACATATATATGGAATTTAGAAAAAAAATGTCATGAAGAACCTAGGGGTAAGACAGGAATAAAGACACAGACCTACTAGAGAATGGACTTGAGGATATGGGGAGGGGGAAGGGTAAACAGTGACAAAGCGAGAGAGAGGCATGGACATATATACACTAGCAAACATAAGGTAGATAGCTAGTGGGAAGCAGCCGCATAGCACAGGGAGATCAGCTCATGCTTTGTGACCGCCTGGAAGGTTGGGATAGGGAGGATGGGAGGGAGGGAGACGCAAGAAGGAAGAGAGATGGGAACATATGTATATGTATAACTGATTTACTTTGTTATAAAGCAGAAACTAACACACCATTGTAAAGCAATTATACTCCAATAAAGATGTAAAAAAAAGAAATTAAGATATTACAGATAAGGCTAAAGTCAGGTAGGTAGTTGAGAACATGGATTTTGAAGGAGGGGAATGGGAATAATAGCTTAAGTGGTCATTGAAGACATGACCATCGATGAGATTCTGGAGAGAATTTTCTCCTCTATCTTAAACCCTTTTAAAAACAGTTTCTTCCCCTCAGCATAAATAGCCTCATCTTCAGAAACAAAACCACTCTCACCTTCAGAAACAAAATCAAGAAAACAGGCCAAAAAAATCTCACCTTTTCCTAAATCTTTCTCCAGTTATCAACTGCCTCTTTCCTTCCTGTCCTCCCATCCACTCCTTTTAAGGTTTTCTCTGTATCCTCTAACTTCTGCAGTTCCACTACAATGTGTCTTGCTTTTGTTTATGTGGGTTAGACCTAACACAAAGAGCACACATTTACACAAAGAGTGTCAATAAAAACCCAAGCGTATTTTATTGTTGCCTTCTACTACCCTTGATCCAGAGAGCTGCGAGTAGGAGCAAGGAAACTAGAAGCCACCTGTACAGTTATACCCATTCCGCTGTGGTCCCAGCTAGACCAATTTAGGGCCCCCTAAATGTAAGGAGCAGCTCCTCCCTGCCAGGGGGACATGGACCATTCATGTCTGGAGCTCCCGGGATGGGCAATGCTCCCCCAAGCACTCAGCTCAGCTAGAGAGCTGGTCATTGCCAAGGTAAGCACTTGTTTTGTCAAGAGCTTATCAGGGTATAACTGTGATTACTACCAGCCGTGCCCAGCAAGCTCACTTCTCTACTCCATCCTGGTCAATCAATCATACTTATGTGTTCACTCTTACATCATATACCATCATAAAAAATTGTTTGTATTTTTAAGCCTAATATCCTTCTCATTTATTCTGGTGACCCTCTAAAAGGAGTCTCAATATGCCACATTAATCCAGTAAGTCCCTGGACCAAAAGGGAAGGCCCCAAATCTCCTCTCATTGTATCATTATATATGTACACAGAAAAAATCAGAAAGAAATTCTCTTTATAAAAGAATAGCCAGAAATGTCTACTTAGACCTTCCACCCATTTTTTGATTGGGTTGTTTGTTTTTTTGACATTGAGCTGCATGAGCTGTTTGTATATTTTGGGGATTAATCCCTTGTTGGTTGCTTTGTTTTCAAATGTTTTCTCCCATTCTGAAAGTTGTCTTTTCATTTTGTTTGTGGTTTCCTTTGGTGTGCAAAAGCTTTTAAGTTTAATTTGGTCCCATTTGTTTATTTTTGTTTTTATTTTCATTACTCTGGGAGGTGCATCAAAAGAAGACATACAGATGGTTAAAAAGCACAGGAAAAGATGCTCAGCATCACTAATTATTAGAGAAATGCAAATCAAAACTACAATGAGTATCACCTCACACCGTTCAGAATGGCCATCATCAAAAAATCTGCAAACAATAAATGCTAGAGAGGGTGTGGAGAAAAGGGAACCTTCCTACAATGTTGATGGTAATGTAAACTGGTACAGCCACTATGGAGAATGGTCTGGAAGTTCCTTAAAGAAACTAAAAATAGAGCTACCATATGATCTGGCAATCCCCCTCCTGGGCATATATCTGGAGAAAACCGTAATTTGAAAGGATACATGCATCCCAGTGTTCACTGCAGCACTATTTACAATAGGCAGGGCATGGAAGCAACCTAAATGTCCATCAACAGAGGAATGGATAAAGAAGACGTGGTACATATATACAATGGAATATTACTCAGCCATAAAAAAGAACAAAATAATGCCATTTGAAGCAACATGGATGGACCTCGAGATTATCATACTAAGTGAAGTTAAGTCAGACAGAGAAAGATAAATATCATGAGATATTGCTTATATGTGGAATCTTAAAAAAGGTTACTAATCTACAAAACAGAAGTAGAGTTACAGAAATAGAAAATAAACTCATGGTTACCGGCGTGTAAGGGGGTAGAGGGATAGATTGGAAGATTGGGATTGACACATACACTCTACTATATAAAATAGATAACTAATAAGGACCTCCTGTATAGCACAGGGAACCCTACTCAATACTCTGTAATGGCCTCTATGGGAAAAGAATCTTAAAAAGGGTGGATATATGTATATGTATAACAGATTCACTTTGCTGTACACCTGAAACTAACACAACACTGTAAATCAACTATACCCCAATAAAAATGAAAAAAAAGAAAAAGGATAGCCAGTTGTCCTGACAAAATTTAATAAATGTTACCCATCCTTCTCCCAAAGATTTAAAATATTACCTTCATCAAAAACCTCCTTTTCAGGGTTTCCCTGGTGGTGCAGTGGTTAAGAATCCACCTGTCAAGGAAGGGGACATGGGTTTGATCCCTGGTCCGGGAAGATCCCACATGCTGTGGAGCAGCTAAGCCTGTGAGCCACAACTACTGAGCCCGCGCTCTAGAGCCCACGAGCCACAACTATTGAGCCCGCGTGCCACAACTACTGAAGCCCGCGTGCCTAGAGCCTGTGCTCCGCAACAAGAGAAGCCACCGCAATGAGAAGCCCGCGCACCGCAACAAAGAGTAGCCCCCGCTCACAGCAACTAGAGAAAGCCTGCGCACAGCAACGAAGACCCAACACAGCCAAAAATTAAAAAATTATTAAAAAAAAAAAAACACGTAATTTTCAACTATGCAGGACTGTTTCATTTTTAGATTCTTTGATCTCTAATTCTAGTCCAATATCAATATCATACGGTTTTACGTGCTACAATTTTTCATTTCATTTTGATATTTAGTAAGTCCTCCTTTGTTGTTCTTTTCTGGCAAAAATTCTTGGGAGGGGGAAACTAGTGTACACATTTTCTCTTTCATGTAAACGTTAGAATCTGTTTGTTAATTAAATATCCTTTTGAAATTGGCAGAGAGGCATACCAAGTCAGTGAGGATGAGCTGGGCTTGTTAATATTCTATTACTGGGGGTAACTGGACAGCCATATGGAAAAAAGATAAAATTCTATCCATATCTCTAACTGTTTATAAGGATACTTTAGAGGTTTAATGTACCAGAGATTTAATTTATTGGAGAAATAATAGAAAAATAAGGGGACACAGGCTGTGTCTTCAGCCTCACTGGGAGAGACAGATGCCTATGTGTGGGCTGCAGCAAAGGCTATAGAGCAGGTTTGCACAAGGCCCCACGGGAACCCAGTAGGGAGTATCAGCTCCGCCTGAGAACACGAAGGCTTCACAGCCCCTCTGGGCTGCAAATGAGAAAGTCAACAGGCTCAGGAGAGGTGGGAGGGGGTGTCAAGCAGGGGCAAAGTTATGGGGATACAGAAGGGCACGTGCGAGATCAGGGAATTTCAGAGTGAAGGGTATGTAGCTGAGAGGGCCGATGTGAGGTTGAGCGTGGGCTAGACTGTGCCAGCTCCCAGAGGGCTGTGACCCTAGACTGCAGAGCTAGTCAGCAAAGGGGTACCTGTGTCTAGGAATTCACCCTTGAAGCCTTGGGGCGTCGGGAAATTCTTACCTGGTCCCCCAGTTAGCTACTACAGCTCATTCACTGCAGACTAGAGAGAGGAGAGGCCTCAACCCTGACACTCTCCAGGCTCCCCACAACTCCTGGTTTCATCTTAGCAAAAGCCCAACACAAGTGCCAGGGCCTCTGCAGCATCTCTGCGACCTCCGCAGTGGGTATAACCTGTCCTGAGTGTTGGTGCCCTCTGCAGACTTCGGTGCTATAGCAATAATCAGGAGACTTCGGGGGTTTTCCTCTGGGTTCAAAACACTTCAGTTTCACTTGGTGCCAGCACTTGCCAGCTCTGGAGCCTAGAGCCATCACAAACAAATTCTGTTCACATGATGTCCACGAGCCCCCAGCCCCTCTTAAACTAACAAAAACACCCTTATCTCCCAGCCCCCCAAAAAGAAATCTCCATCATTGTTCAAATGCACCAACTTCCTATTCTCCCTGGCCTGCTGCCTCTTCTTCACTTCAGTTTCCCAGCAGCGGCCAACATCCCTGGCAACTTGAGCAGCAAAGCAGGCGGGTTCTACCCAGGTGTGTGCAGGACGAGGCGTGTGGGAGGAGACAACCTGGCGGGCATAGCAGGGCTCTTCCCAGCTCTCCAAGAGCCAGAGGCATTTATTTACAAGGCCGGCCTGGGGAGCCAGCCTGCGGCCTACTCTAAATAAACACTTCCAACCTTGGCTGGAGTCACTGCAAGTCGTATGCGTTCAACGCTTCAGAGTTTACAAAGCTCTTGTCATATACATCACCTCTCTTTATCCTCACAACAACCCTGCGAGGCAGGATCCGAATTTTGTTTCAAAGGTGAGGAAACCGAAACTCAGAGTGTTTAAATGGCTTTCCCCAGGTCATCTGGCTAAATGCAGATGACCTGCATTTATGACTTTTGCCTAAATCCTGTGGGCGTTGCCCTACCCTTGGCATCACAGAGAGGATGGAGGGCTTTGAGAAGCCCCAGGAGACGTGTAGCGCGCACACACACACACACACACACACACACACACACACACACTCTCACAACTATCATGGCACCTGTTCCACTTTAAGGACCTCATACTGGGGACTTCCCTGGTGGTCCAGTGGTTGAGACTTCGCCTTCCAGTGCAGGGGTGCAGGTCCGATCCCTGGTCGGGGAGCTGGGATACCACATGCCTCGCAGCCAAGGGACCAAGGCATGAAACAGAAGCAATGTTGTGGCGAATTCAATAAAGACTTTAAGGGTGGTCCACATCAAACAAAAGAAAAAAAAATCTTTAAAAAAAAAAAAAAGAACCTCATATTGAATGAGCCAAAGAACTGAGCACAGTGCCTTCATCTGGGAAGGAGACCACCCTAAGATCACCATCAGTTTTTACAAATGAACTTGACAGTATTTTATCACACTGAATGGCAGTTATCTGTCTGCAGGTCAGCTCCCCTCACCAGGCTGTGAGCTACTCAGGTCTCCATAGTTCTCAGCACACCACTGATTCTAAAAACATATTAAAAAAAAATAAAATAAAAGGCTTCCCTGGTGGCGCAGTGGTTCACAGTCTGCCTGCCGATGCAGGGGACGTGGGTTCCTGACCTGGTCCGGGAAGATCGCACATGCCGCGGAGTGGCTGGGCCCGTGAGCCATGGCCGCTGAGCCTGTGAGGCCGGAGCCTGTGCTCCGCAACGGGAGAGGCCACAACAGTGAGAGGCCCGCGTACCGCAAAAAAAAAAAAAAAAAAAAAAAAAGTTATGAGAATGAAAGGCATGAGGACAGATAAACTGCCACTTCGGTCACCTTGCTCAGGCTATTGTGCTAATGCTAATGCTGCTCAGTTAACAACACACTCACAGCCCCTCAGGTCAGGCCAGTATGATGGAGGTGCGTTGAGCAGGTGAGCAGAGACATAGCGAAGAGCACCAGGGGCATCGGGGGACTGGGTGCCAAGCGAAGGGTGGGGAGGCAGGCCGGGGGCAAAGCCAGTCCTGAGACAGGAAATTCAACAGGAGACGTCTTGGAAGACACAGGGCAGAGGCCCAAACTGCACGATGGCAGCACTGATGGGCAACGCTGAGAGGGCAGTGGTGTGACAGCACCTGGAAGACACCATGCCAGGCATTCTGCCTGCGTTCACTAAGGTCCAATGGATGACCCTTCATCAGGGGAGGGTTCTCTCTGGTCCGTTCTTACTGCACATCATCCCGAAGTTGCCTTGCCCCCTTCAGCCCACAGCTCGAAAAGCAAATGTGTGTTTCCGATGAAGCTATTAGGTCACCTAAGGGAAATGGAGGCATTGGTGACAACAGCTCACCTTATCCAGCACCAGGAGGGATGAAAGTCTCAACACAATTAGACTGAGGAGACAGAGTTGGGCACGTGCTCTCCATGATGCCCAGGAGACCAAAGTGTGGGAGAAAATGGACTGGCTTCAGATGACCCAGCTATGAACCCCAGGCTTGCACCTGACTCGTGGGCCGATTTAACAGTGCAATAATGTCAGTCTCAGTTCCGGTTAAGACAAGACATTTTGTCCAAGTGAATAGGTGCCCATCACATAAGCTGCATAGACAGTCTATGCAGGATTTGAGAAAAAATTCAGAGACAAAAGCATTTAAGAAAGAAAAGAAGTTTATTTTAAAAAGAATTCAAGGGAGTCAGGCTTCAGAAGGACAGGCTGGCAAAAATAAAAACTTAAAAAAAAATACATATAGTTAAGGAGAAAAAAACCCCTCAGTATCAGCAAAGTTACCTAGTTTACATTAGCTGTCATGATAGAAAAGCAGCAACTTTCTCACGTGATTGTCATATCCTCAAAAGTCATAGCTTATGGTCAGATGTCAGCAGAGTAAAGTTTTTGTTCAAGTCAGGTAAGAATCAAATGACAGCCCTACCTCTGTTGGGAGAGGAAGGGATTACAGAGGCTGGAAACCTGTCTTTCCTGGAGAAGGTCAAGGCTTCTTTTATTTAGGGGAGCAGAACTGGTGGTGATCTATTTATTTTTGTTTTATCTCCCAGTGCAACCTGATTTGTACTTTTTTCCCTCCTGGGTTGTGGAAAAAATGAGGTACACACTACTTAAGGCAGCAGGGCAAAGTGTCAATATTGCTTTTACAGGAGGTAGCTCAAACTCTGTTACCACTTGCAAAACCAAAAAGTTAACATGGGAGAGCTGGAGGGAACTTGGAGATTGGAGCAGCTCTTTGGAGAAATGCCAGTGTGCTGTGAGTCCCAGCCCTCACGCCAAAGAGGAAGGGGTATGTGTGTGACGGCGGAGGGGAGGGGGGCTTGACGGCCTTGCTCAGAGGGCTGCATTTGCCAGGGAGACAGACAGCGAAAGAGGAAAGGTGTTGAAAGCAGCCTGGGGCAGCAGAAGGGGCTGCTGTTATGGTGTCAGTGCACTCCTGGAGGCCCCAGATGTGTTGGCATCTGCCCAGGATCAGATGGGGGCCCTGGCAGAAAGACCTTGCCTGGAGACCTTGGGGTTCCACCCCAGGGGTTCACCTTGGAAGAACGAAGGCCAAAGTTGCACTGAGCAACAGAGGGGTGGAGGGAAGAGTTACTAAGCGACCAGCCAGAAGAGACATATCCAGTGCCAACAAGGGAATGGCAGGGAAAGGATTTTCAGCCTGGAAGCCTATCTCCAAGAAATCCACCAAAGAGAAAATCATCCTTAAACACTTGCCAGGTCAGAGGAAACTGAGATCAGACAAGTGCTGGTCAAATAAGACCCTTCCTGTCCTTTGCCTTTCCTTCTTCTCGCCACTGCAACTCTGCAGCCATCAGAACTTGGAGCAAGTCTGATGCGGGAAGAAGCGTGACGTCAGGACAGCCAGCGTCCACAGCAGGCTTTGCTCCCACCGTAGGTCCTGGCTGGGGAGAGGGAGAAGATTCATGTTCAAAGTTTAGGGTTTGTGTTTTAATAATTAAATTACATAGCACTGGACATTTTAATTATTATCTGAGACCATTTAAAGGGCTAAGGTGACTGGGGACTTTTATTACAAAGGAGAAGTTATGGCACTGGCATGAGATTTATCTCATGTGTGGTGAGAAAAGACTAAGTTGCTGTAGCATTGTTCTTATGAGTTCTGCCGTTTTGATGACCAGATACAGCAGTGTGCTAACTTCCTACGACTGCTGTAACAGATGACTGCAAACTTAGTGTCTTAAAACAACACAAATGTATTATCTTACCATTCTGGACACTGGAAGTCCAAAGTGGGTTTTACAAGCTAAACTCAAGGCCATGTTCCTTCTGGAGGTTCTAGGGAATCTGTCTGCTTACCCTTTCCGGCTTCTAGAGGCTGCCCACATTCCTTGGCTCGTGGTCTCAAATCAGATCACCGCTTCTGGTTCTTTCTCTGCTTCCATCATTATGTTGCCTTCCATCTAGCTGGCCCTCCTGCCTCCCTCTTAAAAGGACCCTGTGATTCCACTGACCCTCCAAATAATCCAGGATAATCTCCCCATCTCAATACCCTTCATGTAAATCTTCTGCAAAGTCTCCTTTACCTTGTAAGGTAACATATTCAGCAGCCCCCAAACTTTTTGGCACCAGGGACCAGTTTCGTGGAAGACAATTTTTCCATGGACCGGGGGTGGGGGGATGGTTTTGGGATGATTCAAGCGTATTATGTTTATTGCTCACTTTATTTCTATTATTTTTTTTTTACATTTTTAAATTTTTGGCTGTGCTGGGTCTTCATTACGGTGAGTGGGGGCTACTCTTTGTTGCGGTGCACGGGCTTCTCATTGCGGTGGCTTCTTTTGTTGCAGAGCACGGACTCTAGGCGCGCGGGCTTCAGTAGTTGTGGCACGTGGGCTCAGTAGTTGTGGCTCACAGGCTCTAGAGTACAGGCTCAGTAGTTGTGGCGCACGGGGTTAGTTGCTCCGTGGCATGAGGGATCTTCCCGGACCAGGGCTCGAACCCGTGTCCCCTGCTTTGGCAGGCGGATTCTTAACCACTGCGCCACCAGGGAAGTCCCTATCTCTATTATTATTACATTGTAATATATAATGAAGTAATTATACAACTCACCATAATGCAGAATCAGTGGGAGCCCTGAGCGTGTTTTCACTTGCCACTCACTGATAGGGTTTTGATATGAGTCTACAAGCAGTTGATTCATTATGGTCTCTGTGCAGTCAAACCTGTCTGCTAATGATAAATCTGTATTTGCAGCCACTCCCCAGCGCTAGCATCACCGCCTGAGCTCCGCCTCCTGTCAGATCAGCGGTGGCATTAGATTCTCATAAGGAGCGAGAAGCCTAGATCCCTCACATGCGCAGTTCACAGTGGGGTTGGCGCTCCTATGAGAATCTAGTGCCACCGCTGATCTGACAGGAGGCGGAGCTCAGGCGGTAATGCGAGCAATGCGGAGCGGCTGTAAATACAGATGAAGCTTCGCTCGCTCAGCCCCACCGCTCACCTCCTGCTGTGCGGCCCGGTTCCTAACAGGACACAGACCAATATCGGTCTGTGGCCCGGGGGGTTGGAGACCCCTGAACATATTCATAGGTTCCAGGAATTGGGATGTGGACATCTCTGAGGGGCCCTTATCCAGCCTACCACAAGCAGTGAACTTGAAAAAAGTTAATTTATTTTCTGAATCATTTTTTCCTCTGTAAATGGGGATAATAATACCTATTTTACAAGATTACAGGACTTAAAGGAGGTCTGATGTGAAACACTGTATAGCACCTCAGTAAGCGCTTTGTAAGAATTCATACTTTTCATTCTCTCACTTGATAAATTTGGTAAATACTTACTCTGTCCCAGGCAGCGTTCAGAGTGCTGAAATACGCATTGCTAAATAGAGGGGAAGGCAGGAGAGAGCAAGGGCTTTGGCTGTTCTAAAGGAGTAGGTTCTAGAACTGGAAAAATGGTTCAGAAAAGTGAAGCCATACCTGGTTGATTCTATCAAGTACTGATGATACTTGATCTAACTGGTGGGGGTATCTCACTAAAATACTTGGCTCATTTCTGCTTTTCAAGAAATTTTGGCCTATGTATAGCTGATTCACCTTGTTATAAAGCAGAAACTAACACGCCATTGTAAAGCAATTATACTCCAATAAAGATGTTAAAAAAAAAGAAAGAAATGTTGGCCTAAGTATACGTACTAATAGGATACAGAAATTAAAATGCAAAGTATTGTCATGCCTTAGACGTTTGTAGAGAGTAATTCTGAGGCTTAAAGGGACTCGGGCAGAGCAATGACTGCAGTCTGGAAGCAATTTAGTACACAGAAGTACCGTACTAAGGTGAAGTTCTGGGCTCAGGTCTAAGGGGTTTATATCCCTTGGGTCCTCTAAATGGTGTTAAGCCAATTAAACTGGGAGACCATCAGACTGAGGTGGCTCTAATGCCATGGCAGCCTATGTAAGCAAACCGAAGTCTACGCTGGTGAACGTCTCCAGGTTACAAAATTGAAACCTAAGGACAACCAATCACAAACAGCCACGGAGGCTTTCAGTTAGAGCCGATCAATGATTTCCTTACTTTGCTTCCGCCTTTTCTCTGTAAAATCCTCCCCCTGAGCTCCTGTCGGTAGAGGGTTCCTAACCACGTCCAGTCTGGCACTGCCCAATTGGAATAGACTTTTGCTCAAATACACTCTTCAAATTTTTAATATGCCTCACTTTATCTTTTAACAATGGGCACCTACTAGATGTTGAATCAGGAAGTTGAGGCTGTGACTTTATGGATCTGGCTCCCCAGGTAGAACATGGAAATAATACTTCGTTAAATTAAGAAGCAATATGGGAAACATAGGAATTCCTAGGGAGAAGAGAAAGCTGCCAAAGAATTGCTAAAAAGAGCATAAAAGCTTTGCTGTTGGTAGAATTATAACCCTTCCTATCTAGAGGAATCTCAAAAATCAATACTGGCTATAATCAAAGAGGATGTCTTACTTCTAAGGGGCAAGGAGCATTCCTTACACATTTTTTTTCCCTGAGCTTTGCTTTTTTTCACCTGGCAATATACTGTATGTTGAATCTTTCTATTTAAAGTAAAGAGTTAAGGAATACCTGTTTTTTTTCTTTTTACAATGAACAAATCTGAGGATAGCACAGGGAACTATATGTAATAAACCATTATAATAAACCATAATGGAAAAGAATATGAAAAAGAATATATATATATATATGTATGTATAACTGAATCACTTTGCTGTATACCAGAAACTAACACAACATTGTAAATCAACTATACTTCAACAACAACAAAAAAGAAATCTGAATATGTTTGTGGGACAAGGAAAAAAAACAGTGAAGAAAACAAAAAAAGCAAAACATGCCCACGAAAACTATAATTATGAAGACTGTAAAATGTGGAAATGTACAACACTGTAGGAAGTGTACAACTGTAATTTTGTTGTAAGCAAATAGAGAGGGAAGGAAATATGAAAACGTTCTGTTGTGATAAGGTGGTAGAATTGTGGCTGATAGCACCTCTTTGTTTTCCAACTTCCTGAAATGTTAGTCCAGCCTTCAAATTAAAATAATTTCAATAAGTTACTTGTGATAAAACAGTACAGACAAAGGCATATTATTTACAGCTGGGGGCCTTGAAACTTCTGATCCCATTTCGTAAGCTTTTCTACTGGGCATCATTTCCACTCTTGCTCTCTTAATTCTTCAAATTTTTACTAGGATTCCTCGTGTTTTTACCAGATCTCCCCCTGGTGTCACATTAAAATTTTTTCTCATTAGGATTAAATCAGCTCTTTAAGAACTATTTTTATTTTAATTAATAGACAATTTCTTTCACTCTCTTTTGCATTTTGACAATTTATGATTAAGACCCTAAACCCTGTATTCCATCACAAATCCTCATTTTGATACAGGTCCACACTGTAAACCCTGGCTGCACAATGATGTCATCAGAATTCTTTGAAACCTTTGTAGTGTAAAATATGCCATAAAGATACTATTTACAAAATATTAAAAAGAGGTGAAATTGTAACAGGATTATCAACAAAGTTAGCAAAAAATCAATAACAACCAACAAGAAAAGAGATCTTGTTCCTCTGGGCAAGCAGAAATACAGTTGGTTAAGAAATACGGTTCAAGTAGCCTGTTATTAAGACCTGGAAAAGTGCTTTTTTTTTTTTCTGTTAAAACACATGTCCATTAATATCCAGTGGAAATGTAAATATCTTATCAGGAGACTGGGCTGTGCTCACAGCCTATCAGACATTTTATTGATGTCCTTCTCTACCTTTTAAAATTTGGCCTCAGAGGCCCCAACTAGTATCTGACACAAAAAAGAAAAACCAAACATGTGAAATAAATTTAAAATTTTAGTATTTTGTCCATGATCTCCATGCATAACAGCCCCTCTCAATCCACATCTTTCCATAGCTGGGGTAATAAATAATTAAAACTCTTTCTCTTACAACGGTATTGGCCCTTGGGTTTCTTAAGAAATAACTTTAATTACCTCCAATTCTGACAGCACATTGAAAGCATTATTATTGTCCTATTTTACAGATAAGTAGACTGAGGCTCAGAAAGGTAAGTGGCTTTCTGTTAAAGAGACCAGGCCCCCCAAAACCTGGCTAGGACTGTTTCCACACTGCCACACTGGGCATAGTTAGGCATTATCATGGCAATAACATGGAGGCTACAAACAGTAAAAGAATCGATGCAGGTGTAAATCTCAACTATTTCTATATATTCTCCACTGGGACTTTCATATAGTTTCTTTCCACCTTCCAAGGACAGAAGTGTTTCAAAAGTCAACCGTGATCTTGTCAGAGCTTTGGTGTCTCTTTGGACCTTTGCCTTTGAATCAAGCCAACCCACCTGACCAACTCCACCCTCCTTTCCAGCCCTTGTCCCGATTTTGGTCTGACCTCAGGCTCTCCCTAAGACCCACATCCATTCCCTGATTCCTTCTGCCTCCAGCTCTTCAGGGCCCATGAGCTTCTCTTGGCCTCCCCAACCCTGCTCTGGAATTTCTGGCTGTGGCCCCTTCAAGGGGCTTCAGAGGAGAGGGCAGCACCAAGTTCTTTGGACTTGCTGGGCCTGGATGGAGAATCTTGCCTTCTCTCCCATTATCTCTGAATCACACCAAGCCCAAGTTTAGACCTCCCTTACAATGACAATCATGGGGAATCAAGGACGCCTGGGCCTTGTTCTACGCACTCAAACTGGTGGGATCCAGAAGTTTCAGGGGAGGAGGGAGGGTCCTTGAGCATGAGGATTCTGGGAGACAGGGGACATGAAGTATTTGGTGAGCAAAACCTAAAATGAAAGGCACATGTGCCAAGACTGTACATGTTGGAGACTTGAGAAGTGAGGCAGAGTCTGAAGTCCAGCAGGGGCTTTAGATCCAACTTCCAGAGGAATGCAGCCCATGGGAGTCTGTGGCAGGGAACACTAAGAGCATCTCCAAAGTGTCCCTGACTTGACTGTGAGCCTCGCCACCTCACATACATCCCCTCCCCAGGGAGGCCTCCTAGACCCTGCTTCCAGCTCCATGATTATTGTCTCGTCATTTGCCGTGCAGCAAGCCGGGAAAACGACTTCTTTAACCAGAGCCAAGCTACCTAGAAGGTGATTTTTCAATCTTTTTTTGTGACTTGAAGGAACCAAGACCCATCAATCCATAGCACACATTCACTGAGCATCAACGACAAGATGAGTGGTGGGCTTCATGGAAAGAAGTATGCAGCATGGTCACTGCCTTCCAGTCTAGCTGGGGTGACAGGACACAGGCCTGCGGGACTCTTATCACATTGTTACACTGCAATTCAAGGCAGCAGGTGCTGGCACAGACTCTTGGACACAGCTTGTTGCCTGGCCAAAGCTGTAGGATCTGCACCAGCAGGGTCACCCTTCCTCCCAGATCCCGGGCCCTATCTCGATCCAAGGCAGAAAGATTTAATCAGACCAGCCACACGTTGTGGAGTTCAGCACCAAGTCTTCTTGGCAACTAGTTTAGCCCCAGGTTTGATAACTGGGTTACTGTTGGTGTTAACCAGTCCCCTTTTGGAACACCCCAATTCTTACTCAGCCCTCATTTCTTGTGTATTTCCCATTCTACTCTAAGGCATGGAAGTTTCCTCCATTTCCAGGCTCCTATTCATGCCATCCACTTGTCCTTGTGACCTCCTGAGTGTCCCCCAACCCAGATTCCCAGTCCACATGTTTTATCTACAGCTGAACAATGAATTTTGTGGGGCTCTTGTGGAAAAGCAAGAACAACAAAATGATAAGATACAGTAGCTATTGAAATTAAAGGGTCTCATGTCACCCATGTGAGCATCATAATACCTGCAGAGCTGCAGGGCATTGCCCTCAGAGTCATAATATTCCACTGAAAGTAAAGCCAATCATCAAAAGTCTAAAAATAATAAATGCTGGAAAGGGAGTAGAGAAAAAGGAACCCTCCTACACTGTTCGGGGGAATTTAAATTGGTGTAGCCACTATGGAAAACCTATGGAAAACGTATGGAGGTTCCTTAAAAAACTAAAAATAGAGCTACCATAGGGTGCCACAATCCCACTCCTGGGCATATACCCTGAGAAAACCATGGTTCAAAAGGATACATGCACCTCAATGTTCATTGCAGCACTGTTTACAATAGCCAAGACATGGAAGCAACCTAAATGTCCATTGACAGATGAATGGATAAAAATGATGAGGTACATGTATACGATGGAATACTACTCAGCCATAAAAAATAACAAAATAATGCCGTTTGCAGCAACTTGGATGGGCCTAGAGATTATCATACTAAGTGAAGTAAGTCAGAGAAAGACAAATATTATATGATACCACTTATAATGGAATCTAAAAAATAATGCAAATGAATCTATATACAAAACAGAAACAGACTCACAGACATAGAAAACAAACATGGTTACCAAAGGGGAAAGGGATGGGGGAGAGATAAATTAAGAGTATGGGATTAACAAATACAAACTACTATACATAAAATTGATAAACGACAAAGATTTACTGTACAGCACAGGGAACTATATTGAATATTTTGTAATAACCTATAATGGAAAAGAATCTGAAAAAAGGTATATATATACACAAATATATTGTGTGTCTATATATATATATATATATATATATATCACAAAGTGATATCTGAATCACTTTGCTGTGCACCTGACACTAACACAATATTGTAAATCAACTATACTTCAATTAAAAAAAAGAGAGAGTAAAGCCAGACACTGGCTTGTGTAACCCAACCCTAGGTTTTCACCTCAGCCACCTGTTTCTTCAGAAACTGCCAACTCAGACCAAAGTTCAAACAGTTTATAATTCCCAAAAGCAGCTGCATTTCCAATAAATAATTAGTTATCAAATTAACTGTGACCCTCACACCTGCCAGGCCCAACCAATTCGCAAGGATTTTAGAAAGCTCGTGTTTTGAGATTTTCTTTTGTTACCCCTGTCATTTTCAAAATCACATGATTTTAAACACTTGACTTTAGATACCATGAAAGCTTTTTGTCTGGTGGGATTCCTGCATAGTGCGTGTACATATGTGTTGGGCTGAAGATAACTCCACAATTCCATGTTTAAACATGGTGAATTCAGAGTTTAAACTCCGTCAGTTCAAAATTTCCCACCTTTCTCTACCCTTCATTCCTCTTTCCAACAGGGAGGTATCTGCACCAAGAATTGTTGTCAGGGGTGGCTGGCTGTGCTGAGTGGTGGCTTCGTGGTCCTCAGCTGGTCCTTGTTTTTATGAACTGGCCTCTCTATAGATGGTCATGCCTCACCATGGCCTCTGCTCACTGGGCCCACTCACTCTCCTTCTTCCTGGTTCCAATACCAGGCCTTTCTGGGTAGACTGGATGGCCCTCAGTCACTGCTGAGCCCCTCTTTGGGTGCCCTGGGGAATTCTATGTGTTTTCTTGTGCCTTTTCACACGTAGTGAGCTTTCCCCAACTCCACAGGCTGGCACTCCTCCCTCAGCCTCTGCCGTCCTCCCAAGCAGGCCCCAAGATGAGGCATTCATCTAGTAACATTTAAAGTGATGACTGATGTTGTCAGAGATCCAAAAAGGAAGGCCATATAGATGTACAGATATAGACACGTCTCCTTGCTCCCCTAAACAGTTTCCTGGAAATAGCCTGACATGCATCTATCAGCTAATATTTTGAGTGCCTACTGTGTGCCAAGGACTATTCTAGGTACCAGGGATACAGTAATAATCAAGACAAGACAAAAATCCTGATCTCATGGAAATTAGATTCTAATGTGTCAAGATAGACAATAAACAGGATCTCATTTCACAGTGAAAACAGAACTTGTTTTAATTCTTACCTCTAAACAACCCATGAAATATTAAACTTCCCCCCAAACAGGACATGCCTAAAAGCTCTGTAAGCTCTGAGCAATTCTCACGATGTAAGAGTTACAAATTCCCAGGACTGTGCTGTGGATTATCTACCAAGGTATTAAAAGTGCAGAAATGACCTCTTTTGAGATAACATAGTTATCCATTACTGACTGCTTGCTACGTACCAGGCACGATGCCAGGGTCTTTGCATGTATCATCTCTAATTCTCAGTGCAATCCTAAATTAAGTGGGTGTTGTTATTATTAGTAGCACCACTTTGCAAATGAGAAAACTGAGGCTGATACAAGTTAAGTAAATTACCTGAGGTCACTCAGGTATTAAGTGGATGAGGCTTAATGGGACTCAGATGGTCTGACATCGCTCTGCCTCCATACAAATAGGAGGGAAATGCATAAAAAGAAAGGCAAAATTCTAAGTAGGAATTCTGGGAGTGTTCCTTTAAACAATACCGTGCCTTTGTATTTTACAGTGTGTACATGTGAACTGGAAGAATTAGGGAGAAGTTTGGCTTGGAGAGGAGAGGATGAAATAAAGTTTGTTAAAGCTGGAGTTTGTGGAAACACTGACAACTGAGGATGAAACAGAAATGGTAAAACATCTTAGGAAGCATAATACAGGAAGGTGTAAAAATAGAATCCATTTTGCAAATATTCAGTTCCCATATAAGTTTCTGGGACCAGATCTTGAGGAGGTGGGAGAGGAGATAAGAAAGCTCACCCAGGGCATCCTTTGTGTGGTCATAGATCCTGCACCAGGCCTTACCTCACAACCCTTGTCCACACCATGCTCTCTTCCCTTGTTCCTCACACCCCAAAAACTGAGCGTGCCCTCTCCAGCCCCCAGGAAGTCAGCGTCCCAAAAAGATGGCAACCTCTGTCCCTGCATCCTTGGTCTTGGCCCTGGTCTCAGCCCCCCAGGCACATGCAGGTTACCCCAGGCTATTTCACTAGCCCAAGCCTCCCCATGTCCTGGGTTAAGCTCTATGAAAATCAAACTCTCCACCTGTATTCCCTTCCTTTGTGGTGCCCTCCAGTGTGTGCAAGGAAAGTACCCTGGGAACTGAGTTAAACTCCACTGGGCCCAGTCCTGGGTGCTGTGTTCCCACTTGTGAAGCCCCGAGGGAGAAAGCAGAAGGTAAGAGCATAGACCAGTCCTGCCCCTGAGGGAGCCTTGGAGCTAATCAGCCCTTTAGCATCTTGGCCTCTGCCCCTGTTGGACTCTCACTTTGTCTTGCCTTGTAGACATGCCTTCTCTTCCATAAGATTATAAGTTTCTTGAAGGCAGCTCGGAGGAAGTGCTCCATAAACCTCTAAGGTTCCATAAACATGCTCTCCTCTTTAGAAAAGGAGGAACCAACGGTGGCCTATTGTCAAAGGAAAACTCAGTTCACACTAAGGCACTTTAGGGTAAGCTCAGAGCGTCAGGAAACCTCCCTCTTCTCTGCCCTCACCCTCTCCTCTTTTCCTCACCTGATCCTTTCCCTTTCTGGATTTCTGTTCCTTGGAACAGAAATGACATTGTGACCATGACCACATTACAGTGAATGGAAACACAAAGAACAGAACTGATTAAACTGTTTGGAGTTTACTGTCACATGATGTACATGGAAACAAATCCACATCAAATGTTCCATTCACACCTCTTTAAGTTTTTTAGCCTCTTCTTCTGCACGTTAGTTATTTTACTAATAATTTTTATTTGTCCCCCTTTAAAAGAATGTATCTCCTTTTATTTTTTTTAAAGCATCCTTAGGATATCCATCTTCAGAAAAAATTTCTGGAATGTGGACATGTGTTTGATTCCTGGTGTAGTCATAGCACTAATATCTCAGGGTAAATTGCGTTAGGACTTTCTCTCTAAGCCTTGATTTCTGCAGGATTTACTTTTTCAGGTTAGTGCCTGGAAGAAAGTTGGGAGGTGGGTCAAGTTTGTTTTCAAATGCTCTCTCCTTTGCCAAACCACTGTCCCTGCCGGCAGCAGGCAACCTAGCCCACGTCTGGAGTCTTCCATAGAGAGGAGCTAGGGTTAAGAGCTTGACCTCTCATACCAGCCTGCCTGGGTTCAAAGCCAAGCTCTACCCCTTCCTAGTCGTGTGACCTTGGGCAAGTTACTAGATTCCACTGTCACTCAGTCTGCTCATCTGCAAAGCAGGAACAATAATAGGTTGCCAACGAGCATGAAATATCTGAATAAATTTCAAGCACCTAGAGCAATGCCTTGTACTCTGAATGAGTTGATAAATAATACTACTTTTAAAAACTGTGGCCCTCCACCCAAATAAAACCTCTCAAAGCAGTGCCAAGAATTGTCCATCTCGACAGAGATCTTCCCACCCCTGATCACACTTTCCTCTCCTTCCTTTCTCACCCTTCCTCCAATCACGCTCTGGCAGCTGGAGAAGGACACAGCGGCTCCAGGGCTGCTGTATTCTGCCCATCAACCCTCCCCTTTTCACGTCCCTGTGCACTGGCACCACCCACTCCTTTGCTACTGCCCTCGGCTCCCTCGCTCCCTTGTCTTTCTTTGCTCCCAGGCAGCTCTGGGTAAGGGCTACACGCACCAGCCACAGCTGGGCCTCTCCTGCCAGGCTCACCAGGAAGCTTGCAGCCCATCCCAAAAGGTACCCACCACAGAAGGCTTTCATCCCCAGGGGGGTTGATAAGACCTCAGGACAGGCTTGCTAGCTGGCAGAGGGGAGTGAGGTAAGCTGGAAGCCTGATCCTGTGAAGCCAAGGTTGGTTCTGCTCTGGGAGTCTGAGAGATTCCCCAGCACTGCCCTTTTTCTCCTACTCAGAGAACCTCACTTCCAGAGGTAAAAGTTTTGGCCTTTGCAAAGTGGGACAGAGTCCAAGACCTCCTTGCTCAGATGCTGGGGAGAAACTAGGTCGTCCCAGTGCATGAGATCCCTCATCACTGATTTTTTTCTCCTGGCTTTGAGGAGGGCACAGCCCAGGCCACCCCAAAGGGGAAAATGTTCTCTACCTTTTCATCATACCCCTCCATAGATGAAAATCTACCCCGCACCCAGCTCAGCGTTTTGTCCAGTAACAGCGTCTCTTCTCCCGGCATTGTTTCCCATCCCCATCCAGTGCCTGAGGTCCTGATGCAGATGGTGTGGGGAGCACACAGGGGTTCTCTCCCCACACTCTGTTCTCCCAAAGGCAGGCACATGCACCCACGTGATTGACACCTGTAGTCCCTGGTGATCACTCCAGGGGCAGGGACTTGATAGGATATGCAAAGTCAGCCTCAGCATCTCCACAGCAGAGGTACCAGAGTCAGAGGATGGGGGGATACATCAGGACAGGGCTGGGCGCCAAAACACAAGTCCACCGTGGGCAGAGTCAGCCAGCAGAGCTGGCTTCTAGACTTCCAGCTAAGAAGGAGGGCCCACTGGGACTCTCAGTCTGCAGACGTCCTTTCATTTCAGCCCTGGTGTAACGGGAACCATCTGACAGGTGCTCGGAATAGGCGAGTACTTTACATTTTAATTGATATAATCCTCCCAAGAAGTCTCCAGAGGAGGTGATATTACATCTCTGTTTCAAAACGAGGAAACCGAGGCACAGGGAAAAAACTAAATCTCTGCAGGTCACATGGCTTATAAGTAGAAGAGAGAGGGTTGAAATCCAAAATCCATGCTCTTAACCACTACCTTGTACAACCTGCCTCAGAGGCCCAGCCCTGCAGTTGCCTGGCTTGAAAATCTACGCTTTTATTTCTGAGGCTTAGTTTTCTCTTCACACCCATACTTCATAGTTTGTTGTGAGAATTAAATAAATCTCAGCATGTAGAGTCCTCAGCATGATGCCTTACTGGTAAACACAACCAATGTGAGCTATCAACACCACCATCATCATTACTATTACTAAGTGCCAAATGCCCAGAGGTCCATGTTGCCAGGTTTGCCTGTTTCCCTGCACTAAGGTAGGCCTCTGACAGCTCAGTTACTCCCAGGCTGCCTCCACCTTAGTTTTCAGGCTATTATGAACGTAAGTAGAGCTGAAGCTTAGCAAGATTAAAAGTACGTTGCTCAAGATCATTCTTTCAGGTTCTAAGACAGATCTCTAAAATCGAGTGGAGTGCTTTAATTGTTTTTTATTAATAATTTTATTTTTTTGTGGACGTATAGTTGATTTAATTGTTTTTTAATTATAAGCTCAGCTTTGAAAAAGTATTATGAATAAAGAACAGCATGACCACAATGCCACTTTCCTAATATCAGTGATATTCATGTTATGCATTACTCACCAAGTTTTGTCCATCTCTGCAAAGACTGGCTTTTCTCCTGATTCACTGTCTCCGTGGAGCAGCTGAGAGCCCTGCTCACCGCAGTGTTGGGTTGGCCCAGAAAGACTCCCTGAGGATTCTAGTGTGACCATGGAATAAATCCAGAATGACTCCAGTTTGACCCTGAGAGAAAAAAATATATAATCAAACATGGATACATAATTGAATCAAGCAAGCGGCCCTTTAGATACAAATCAGTCTCTTTGAGCCATTAATTTTAAAAGTATTTTAATTAATTTATTTTTTGACAAATAAGAATTGTATATATCTAAGGTATATACGGTGATTTTTTTTTTTTAATTTGGCCGCACCGTGTGGCAGGCAGGATCTTAGTTCCCTGACCAGTGATCGAACCCGGGCCCCAGCACTGAAAGCCCAAAGTCCTAACCACTAGACCACCAGGGAATTCCCTATAAGGTGATGTTTTGATGCATGTATGCATTGTGCAATAATTACCACAATCAAACTAATTAACATACCTATCGCCTCCCACAGTTATTGTGTGTGTGTGTTTGTGTGTGTGTGTGGTGAAACCACTTGAGATCTACTCTCTTCCCAAATTTCTAGTGTGTAATATATTACTGCTAACTACAGTCACCATGCTGTACATTAGGATTTCAGAATTTATTCATCTTATAACTGAAAGTTGTACCCTAGGATCAATATCTCTGAGCCATTTTTTTAAGATAAATTTATTTGTTTATTTTTGGCTGCGTTGCGTCTTTGTTGCTGCGCATGGGCTTTCTCTAGTTGCGGCGAGTGGGGACTACTCTTTGTTCTGGTACGCCAGCTTCTCATTGCGGTGGCTTCTCTTGTTGCAGAGCATGGGCTCTAAGCACACGGGCTCAGTAGTTGTAGAACGCGGGCTCTAGAGCACAGGCTCAGTAGTTGTGGCGCACAGGCTTAGTAGTTCCACGGCATGTGGGATCTTCCCGGACCAGGGATCAAACCCGTGTCCCCTATATTGGCAGGTGGATTCTTAACCACTGCGCCACCAGGGAAGTCCCTGAGCCATTATTTTTTTAATCTGAACTACACTGTAGCCAAAGGCTCTATGTGAACTGCTAAAATTATGTAAGCACATAATCCAGTGATATATTTATTAATGTATTCAGTAACTCAAAACCAAAGTTAAAATATGAGCTTTAGTTCTCTTTCTTTCTTTTTTCCCCTGTATTATTAACCAAGCATATCAAGTCTGGTTTTCTTGGTGGGGGGGTGGGGTTTGTTTTTTGGGTAGTTTTGTTGTTTACCTGAAGCTCCATGTGATCTTTCTCCATTCTAGCCTTCTTTGATTTAGTCACCAAATGCCCAGCACTGAAACATTTCATCTGTACTCATTGCAGGCTTACCTCCTGCACATACAGCTGGGTTGGCAGGCGTTGGTAGGAACATATAAAGACGTATAAGAAGTGGACCCTGATTCAAGGAACTTACAATTCCACTGCGACACAGTGGTAATAATAAGATGACCTGGGACTGATTCCTGGCTCCCTCACTTACTCACTGGGTCTTCAAGAGTAATTTATTACAATTCTTTATTTGTAAAATAGGGCAAATAGCAATAATAATAATAGTACCTACACCTGACTTAAAGGGTTGCTGTTCAGATCAAAAGGAATAAATTCTGGGCTTCCCTGGTGGCGCAGTGGTTGAGAGTCTGCCTGCCGATGCAGGAGGCACGGGTTCGTGCCCCGGTCCGGGAAGATCCCACATGCCGCGGAGCGGCTGGGCCCGTGAGCCATGGCCGCTGAGCCTGCACGTCCGGAGCCTGTGCTCCGCAACAGGAGAGGTCACAACAGTGAGAGGCCCGCATACCGCAAAAAAAAAAAAAAGGAATTGATTCTGTGAAAGCACTTTACAGACCAGAAAGTGATATTCAGAAAATTATTATTATTATTCATACAAAATGTTTTCACAACTCAAAACAGCACCTCTCAGGTTTCTGTCACTTTGCAAGTCGAATTTTCCAAGATTATACTTTCAGAGACCTGTTTCCTACAAGATGTGATGCATGCAATTCAGGTAAGCTGCTGCCAGGTGCAGTCTTACCTGAAAAGTATTTGCTATTTTGACAGCCATCTTGATGTGGGCATGTTTTGACCTGGCCCACAAAACAAACCTTTAAGCTTCTAGACGTTTTTTTTAGTGACCAATCAATGCATGAAATATACATATTTACCCCGTCCTTGAGTCTTGCTCTATCCCTCACCTCACTCCATTGCTGATTTCCTGGGTTAGAAATCAAGGATACGAGTGTCGTCCACAATGGGTAGGAGACAGGAAATAAGGTGAGCTCAGGTTCTCGTGAAGGGTCTAGTCAAGGCTCTTTTTTGATTCGGTGACAGAAAGTCCAATTCAAACCCAGCTCAACTGAAAAGAGATTAGGGTAACCCGACTACAGTCACAGCTTCAGAACGCAAGTGATGTCTCTGGGACAGAGTCTCTCCATTTATCACTCCGCTCTTCTCCATGTTGGCTTTGGTTCCTTGGGTTCCATGTACTGGCAAGATAGCAAACAAGAGCTCCAGGACTGTCCCCGTCAGGTTCAAATTCAGCAGAAAAGTTTTTCTCTTTCTCAATACAACTACTGGATCTGAATCTCACTGAGCCGAACGTGAATCTCGCTGAGCCGAACGTGAATCTCACTGTGCCGAACGTGAATCTCACTGTGCCGAACGTGAATCTCACTGAGCCGAACGTGAATCTCACTGAGCCGAACGTGAATCTCACTGGATCACAATTACATCCTTGAACCAATCACTGCGGCCAAGAGTATGAAATATTCTCATTGGCCAGGCCTGAGTTAGACCCGTCCCTGAAACGATACGGAATCGCTATCATCTGAAACGTATCAACTGAGAGAACTGATTGAGTGATTCCACTTAAGAAAATCAAGATGTTGCTGCTTCAAGGAGTACTTACTTACCAGGTGATCAAGACCAGTAAATATCCATTACTGATTCAAATAAGGGACAGAGTGCTCATTAGAAGAGAATGGCCAGGGACCACTTGTCAGACAAGTCACAAGTACAAGGTCTCATACAATTACCATGTTTAGCAGCCTCAAAAAGGGCCAACATTTACACTAAGTATCTGCTCATTCTCTAGGAATTCATCTGCTTGTATTCGAATTCTTCAATTTCTCTATTAAAGATCAAATTCATTTCTTTCAAGGAATAGATAGATTTATCTCCCTAATGACAGTACTTGGTCTCCTTGATAATTGAAAATCTAGAGTACTGGTCTTCAAAATGTATTCTATGCACCCTAGGGCAGCGGTCCCCCAATTTTTGGCACCAGGGACTGGTTTCCTGGAAGACTATATTTCCACGGACCGGGCCGAGGGGTGGGGGGAGGTTGGGGATGGTTCAGGCGGTAATGAGAGCGGTGGGGAGCGGCAGATGAAGCTTTGCTCGCTCGCTCGCCACTCACCTCCTGCCGTGAGGCCCGGTTCCTAACAGGCAGGTTGGTATCCATCCGTCTGTGACCCAGGGGTTGGGGACCCCTGCCCTAGGGGCATGATAATCCATTGCAGGGAAGAAGATATCAATACACTTGTTTATATTTTCATCTTAAAAGCAAGAAATAAAGTTTTACCAACATGAACTGTAAGCACTGTCACTGGTGCCTGGCATTGGTCCAGGTGTCAGAGGTTCTCAGGAAAGAACATGGGTTCTGTACACAGAGGGGCTGCGTGGGAGCCTCCTCAGTGCTTAGCTTTCAGCATATTATGCCCTTACAATAGCTTTTAGGGAAAAAGGGCACATATGTGCAACTTATTCCCAAATCCTTCATGAAAAAAAAAAAGATAAACAGATGGATACGTAGATATATAAATATATAGATATAGATAATGATAAAAAATATGGAGAATGTTAACACTTCGAGAATCTGAGTGAAGGGTATATGGGAATTCTTAGTACTATTTTTGCAACTGTTCTGTAAATGTGAAATTATTTCAAATTAAAAATTTGATGATGGTGAAGAGGCAGTGTAGAGCAGCGTACGCAGGTGAAGATAGGGTGGCTCCAGCCCGGGGACTGGGAGGAGGAACAGACAAGGGTCCTGAGTGCTGTGAGGACAGTGCTGACAATCAAGGCACCGTCTCCTGACAGACAGGTGAAGACAGGAGACACTGGTTCTTTTCTACATCGAGTTGTTATCAATCTGCAAAATAAATCATATTCTTTTTGCCAAGTAAAGTATGGATTTTCCCTGTCAGCACAAACACTACTGTCTGATCACCCGGGGATATTTATCAAGGCCTTGATGTTCACAGATGATGAAAACCTCCTCATGGTAATGGCTGGACTTTAGAAGCACACATCAGCTGAGCTGCAGTTCCCCTCTCAGGAACACGGCAGATGGAAAGATGCAATTCTTTGTGTTTGTGTCCTTTAGTGCAGCCACCCAGACAAGTTCTCAGTAGCCTGCCCTTTGTACAGACTTAAGACTAGAAACACAGGTGAGCATAAAGCCATTCGGCAAAATGATATTCATCTGCATGCACTAAAGAAGGGTGTTCACATCATATTTGAAAACAGAAGGGCACCTCACGTTAATATGAAGCTTGCTGGGACAAAATGCAATTCTCATATTTAACCCTGGCCATCTTCACACCCGATATTTTAGAAAAGACAAAACCTCAGCTCAAAGAAGTTAAACATTTGCCCCAAGATCATACAATTAGTTGGCAGCAGAGCCAAGATTTGAAGCTACGTCTTTCCGGCGTCAGACTTTCTCCTGCTTCTTATACTCCACATCATTTCCCATCTTACTTCCTAACAGGAAGAAGCATGAGCCTCAGCAGACGCTGACCTCACACTCAGCTACAGATGCAATTTGCGCTAATAAAATACATGGAGAAGTTCGCTGGGGGTTTTTCAGGGAAATTCTTTCTCGGTCTTATGGGAATGTTTGTAGAAGCAAGGTCTTCTCTCCAGCCTGGTCTCTGATGAGAAACTGTAGGGGTAGGACATCCTAGGACTACAAGTGTGAGCCATCCCAGAATGGAATGATGCATAGGTGGAGCGATGGAAAAAAGGTATGCATCAGGAATGTGGGTTCTTTATCCTGCTTCTACTCACTTGTGTTCTAGACCGTCTCTTGCTTTTCCAAAGACTGTGCTCCTATAATTATTGCTGGTTTTCTTTCGCTTTATTATCAATGTCTCCCTCCATTCTGGATATTCCAAACATGTGTTGGATTCTTTCATATTAAAACAAAATGATTATCCTTTGACTCTGTATTCTCTTCCCGCTACAGCCCTTTTTCTCTCCTTCCCTCTTCCAAAACTCTGTACTCTCTCACCTCCCACTCATGTTTTAACCCATTCTAGTCTGGTTCCTGACGTCAGTCTTCTCCTAGACGTGTTCCTGTCAAGTTCATCACTGACATTCACCTTCCCAAAGCCAATGGGCATTTCTCTGTTTTCATTTATCTAGACTTTCCAGCAGGATGTAAATGAGTTGAACATCCCCTCTTTCTTGGAATACATTCTATCTTGGCTTCCAGGACTCCACACTACCCTGGCCTCTCCACTACCTCACTGGCTGCTGCTTCTCTGTCCCCTAGACTGACTTTTCCTCCTCTATTAAATTTCTAAATGTTGGACTGTCTCAAGGCTTTGTCCTAGGTCCTCTACTCTCCTCTACTTACTCCATCTCTTCCTATATTCATTCAACACTAAATCAATACTTATCGAGTATCTACTATATGCCAGACTCTGTTCTAGGCACTGGAAATAGAGAAATGAATAAACAAACAAATCCCTGCCTTTATAAAGCATATATTCTAGTGGAAGAGAAAATAAACCAAAAACAGCAATAAGTGTATAATATAATGTCCAGTAGTGATAAGTGATAGGGAGAAGAATAAAGCAGTGCCAGTGACAATGATGCTTTTTAAAAATAAGATGGCCAGGGGAGGATGTGATAAGGAGGTAACATTTACATCTGAGGAAAGTGGAGTGTGAGAGAGAAAAGTTAAAGATGACTGCAGGTTTTTTGTTTCAGTGAAAGAAAGAATGATGGTACCATTTATTGAAATACGGAAGCCTAGGGGAGGAAGGGATTTGGGAGGGGAAAATCAAGAATTCTGGTTTGGATGCATCGATAGGTCATAGGGACACATTAAGTGGTTATTTGGATAGATTAAGTTCCTGGTGTGGATGATTCCTTCCTCAGGTCTTAGAGAGACCTTTCCTGACCACTCTGTCTCTGAGAACATCCTACCGGCCACCTCCCTAGCCCACAGAATCTCTAGCACCTTCCTTAGTTTATTGTCTTCATTATAGTCACCTCAATCTGTAATAACAGAACCTGGCTATTGTTTGGCTACTCTCACAAAGGTTAAGTCCTGGGGGGAACAGGAATGTGGTCTGCCTTATTCATAGCTTTATTCCCAGGCCTTAGTACTGTGCTTGTCACAATGGAAGAACTCAACAACTAATTGTTGAATGAAAAAGCAAAGGGTAGGTCAGTCCTCTGGAGAAGTCAGGACAACCTCGTTCTTGTCTGAGCCCAGCCAGTAACTAGATATGTGGCTTCGGACCAGTCACTTCTGTGGTATTTTCTCAGTTTCAGAAGTCGTTTGATTAGATGATTTCTAAGGGTTAATTTGTCCACTTTGAAAGTATGTTTAAAATCCAGGATTTTTATGTATTTACTCTAACCAAATTTGTACCCAGAACTTCATTCTGGTAATAACAATGCTGAAGGGATTTTTGAAGTAGCATGCGCTCAAACTACTGCTTCTGGGGAAGTTCGCCACAGAGATCCTGGAGGGTCTGTAATCCCACTCTGGGCCACCGGAAGTCCTCAGTCTCAGGTAGCCATCCATTCTGTTGGCCTCCAAGACCAGGGAGAAACAGTTGGAAAGGAAGGAGAATAAGTGAAGGAGTTCATTTTCTGGAACATTATTGAGCACCTGCTCACTAGCCCAGTTCAAGCCTTTTCAGGGATGCTATTTCACATGTATTTAAGGGTTATTTGGGTATTAAGGCATATCTTCACAAAACCGGGTGAGGTGGGTATTAATACCCCCCTTTTCACTGATGTAGGAAATGAGGTTCAGGGAGATGAACTGATTTGCCATGGTTCAGACAAGTGACAAGTGGCAGATAAAAGGTTGGAATCTACATCTCCCCCCACCCTCCTTGTGCTCTCCACCACATCATAGATGCCTCTAATAAAGGGCATACCCCCTTGGGTATAATCAGTTTCCAGTGGACTCAGGTCTATTTGTTGAATCAACAAATGAAAATAAGTTGGATTAAGAAACACTCTCTCATAACCCCGTGTTCAAAAAACTGACAGTTTACGTTTCAACTCATCTGGGAAATCCTATTGCAGAGTCATTAATTACTATGTACATATACATAGCTGGGTAGAAATAAAGCCACAAAAAGTATCACCTTGTTTACAGAGATAGGAATGATTTCCTTTCTGAAATAGCAAGATTTCCCAGGGCTCCTTCTGGAGAAGGTAGAGGGATAGGCCAGGAATATACTCCCCACGTACAATCCATTGGAAGATCCTTCACTTCCTTTGTTTTCTTTTTCCTCCGCAATTTCTGAAGACTTCACTTTCAAAAGAATTTTGTTCTTTCTTCATGGAAAAGGAATTCTTTTCCCATCAAGGTATCCGTGTTACAGGAAGGTTCCCACCCTGATGTGCGTGTGCACAAATGAGGATATGAATCCACACCACATCAAATATGGAAAGCCGTCTATACGCATCTTAGCGTTGGGCATGATCCTGAAGGAATGACATTTTTTAAAACCCATAAGCCGTTTGGCATTGATATAAATCAGGAATGGGAAAACAACGCAGATGGGGTGTACTTCTTTCTTCTTTCAGATACAAGACAACCTTTTTATGTAAAAAATGTTCTGGAAAAAAGGATTGTTTTGAATAGAGGAAGGGGTCATTATTTTATCCTTCCCTACCAATAAACGATGACAAAAGCAGATTCCTAAGAACTAAAACGGCAACAAAGCGAGAACATGATTAGAAAAATGAATAAATAACATTTATTTGGTACAAAGCGGCTGGCGGTGTCCGAGAGGCCCCAGGGGCAGGGCGCGCCCTCACAGGAGCAGGAGGGGGCCCAGCAGCAGCTCGCCCTGGCCCAGCAGGCGGCCCCGCTCCAGCCCGCGGCCCCGGTTCTCGGCCTTGACGCGCACGGCCAGGCGACGCACCTCGTCCTCCGAGAGCCCGTCCAAGCACAAGTCCTGCTCCAAGACCGCCCGGCGGCTCAGCCGGACCACGGCGCCCCGCGGCCGGCGCGTCTGGCCCGGCGGCTGCAGAACGAAGCTGACGCGGCAGCCGACGGGGACGCGGGGCTCGGCGGCCCCTCCGGCCGGGTCCTCGGCGCGGAGCAGCCGGACGCGGAGGCGCCCGCTGTCCCGACTGTACTCGACGGCCAGGCGCAGGGCGCCGCCGGCGCGGTCCAGAGTCACGGTGCCCTCAGCCTCCAGGCGCTCGGGCCGAGGGTCGGGGGGCCGCGGAGGGGACGTGGCGGGGGCCCGGGCCGGGGACCAGGAGCCGGAGCGGCGCCCGTCGTCGTCGTCGTCATCCCCGTCCCCGCTGGAGACTGAGCGGGCGCGGGCCAGGCCTCGGCTCCTCCCGGCCCGCAGTGCGCGGCGCAGCAGCCCCTCGGGAGCGCGCAGGAGGCGGCGGCCGTGGGGCCGCGGGGCGAGCGCAACCGGCGGGAGGGGGCGGGCGGGGGCCACGGGAGGCGCAGCAGGGACTCTTCCCGGGGGCGCGAGGGGGTCGCCGCCGCCGCCGCCGCCGAAGGTGCGGGCCCGGGGGCGGGGCGCGGGCAGGAGCGGGGCGGTGCCCGAGCCCCCAAGGAAGAGCGACTCCTTGCGGCGGGTGTGCGGGCTCTCGAGTAGCGCGCAGAAGCCGTAGGCGGTGCGCGCACGGGGCAGGTGCGGCAGCGAGAGCGCGGCCTGCGAGCGTGGGTCCCAGTCTGTGCGGCCCGCGCCGTCGTAGGCTCCTCGAAACCAAAGGTCCGGCTCTGCAGCGCACCGCCGGGGCAGGGCGGCGGCCTGGGGCGAGGACACTGGCGCGCAGGGCGCGGGCAGCCGCGGTGGGATGCAGAACTCGGGGATGCGGTCCGGGGTGAGCACGTTGGAGAAGGCAGGCTCCAGAGCCGCGCGGCCCGCGGCCGAGGCGCGGAGTTTCCCGAGGAGCCGCATCCTCCGAGGCTGGGCCTGGGAGTGGGGGGAAGAAACGCTCCTGCGAGGGAGAGAAGCTACTAAGTTTGGACGCCCGGGGCCTCTCGGCAGTGCCTGGACCCCTCCCCGGAGCCCTCTGGGAGTGCCAATGCTCCTGCCAGTCCGGGCCGAGCTCTCGCGCGCCCACAAAGCCACCCGCCTTCCATTCATTGTTACTAAATAAACGAAGAAGTAGAAATCAGACCTTTGCCTCTTCTTCAGTCCCTCTGGTTCCTGAGTTGCAAGTTCAGTGCCCGTCCCCTTGCGGTCCAGGCAGGCGCGCCAGCTTCAGCACTGTGGCCGCGAGGTGGGCGCTCCTCACTTATATCGGAGGCTGAGCCCCGCCCAGCTGGCCCGGAGCCCAACCCTTGGAGTCGCTGGACGGCCCGCCCTCCCGGCCGCCCCTTCTCGCCAGCACCAGGCCCTGTCGCGGGGGCTCTCCTGGGAGCGAAGCTGTGGCGAGAGCCGGCACCCTCTGCTCAGCCCTGGGACCTACATCCGCTGTGCGTGCAGGGAACCGCCCGTGAAAGGTTGCCGGTGGAGGAAGGCTGCCTAGTCGGCCTGCCAAGGGAGAATCGGCGGCTGAAAATGTTGGAGGTTTCTTGGAGAAGGTGCAGCTGGATACGGAAACAAGAATTTCCCTTTTGCTGGGAGCTAAATCCTGCCCCCCCCCCGGCCCCCCGGAGGTGACCTACACGTACTAGCATCTTCCGTTTTACTGCCCCCACGAACCTGCAGTGTGTAGACACATATAGTTCCCATGGTACTCGTGTACTTATTTATGCGTCTGTCCCCCTCCGTTAGACAGTGGCCTTCTTAGTAGTATAGGGCCTGGCTCAGTCAGTGCCATATATATTGGTGGAGTGGGTGAATTAATGTATGCAAAAATTTCTGAATGACTACAGGCTCTGCCTATCATCTTGATGGTCACAAAAGGTGGGGTTTCCGGCTCACGCCCTAAAAATGACACTTGGTATTTCCAAAGCTACCCCTTTCTCTCTGCTCCAGCATGGAGGTATCCAGCTAGAAAGCACTTCACAGAAAACCCAGATGGCCTCTCTCCCCACCCCGCCCCCAACCTTCATTTTCCAAGATGAGAATACTGAAGTCCAGTGGGACTTGAGGAAATTCCATAAAAGTTCAGTGGAGCTAGTAAATGGCAGAAACTGGAACTAGCAATTTCCTGTCTATTTGGCTTTGTATGTGATGCTTCCTGCTATCTGAAATGCCCTCCTCTGCTTTTTTTCTCTATAGGAACTCCTTTTTTTTAGTTCAGCCAGACATCATCCCCTTCAGAACATTTACTCAACTCCCCCACTACAGTTCTCAGCCGCTTCATGCACATTCTATGGACCACATTGCTGCATTTAGCAGGCTGCTTTGGAATTTTTGGTTTACAGGTTTGTCTCCCCTACTAGACTGTGAGTTTCTTGAGGGCAAGGACTGCAGTAATGCAACCGGAGAGGAGTCTGGTGGACCTACTATGAATACATGTAAAATAAATAGAAGTGCTGTGATCCAGAACCTGGGTCTGCCTCCATCCCAAAGCAGACCTAAGGGACAAGCCTGGTTGTCTTATTCAACTCCTCCAGTTTCAGCATCTGGAGATGCAGTGCCAGGCAAATAGTAATTGCTCAGTAAATATTTGATGAATTATACCGTGTTGAATTCAGCCTGATCTACAATCCAGGTCTTATGACTGTCATGTGCTTTTAACCACATATCTGTCTAACTGCTTTATTCAATGTCTTTCTCACAACAAACCAGTGCAGTGGACATTGCTTCTGTTTACGATATAAGAAACTGAGGCTCAGGTTAAGAGACTTGTCTAAGGTCGTTCAAATTATGAGTCACAGCCCATGTATTGTAAGTCCTAGCTTTTTGCTAATTTCTTCCTTCTCTCTTTCCTGCCTTCCTCACTCCAACCATCCACTCAGTTCAATATCATTCACTGAGTTCACTGTGTGTCAGGGCACGTGTTCATGGTTTGTATTGCACTTGACACCCAGAATGTTAATTCTTAAAGCAACTCAGTGTGCTAAGTATTTTCCATTATCTCTGCTTTGGAATAAGTACCATCATTTCCAAACATTTAAAGGTAAGGAGAGTGAGTGTTTTCCATGGATAAGTAATACTTTCTTTTTAAGTTGATCACTGCTGCCCTCTGTTGTGTGCTTTCTGATACGGCAAGCATGAATCCCTACGCAGCCGGAGAGCAGCAACCAGACCCGCTGCAGCCACACCTGCAAGCGGAGGAGTCCCCAGGGGATCTCGGACTGGATCCTTTCCTATTGCTTCTGCAGGCCGGTCTGCAAATCCGTGAGCCAATGGTCTTCTCTGAAGCAGAGCAACTAGCATTATAGCCTGCTTATGTGCCAGCCCGCTTCCAACGAGACCTCAGTGAAAAGGGCCTTCGTGACATGAACACACAAACATTTCAGCAGTGAGTAAATCCACTGGAAGCAGGACATGGGATTTGAGAAACTGTGCTACCACCACATCCATGTTCACAGAAGACCATAAGCATGGCTATAAATGCAATCTCTATGCAGAGGGTTTTCCAAAACTATTAGTTTTCCATGGATCAATATTCTACAGAAGAGAAATAAGATACAGGGAACTTAACTTACTTACGCAGGGATACACTCCAGTCATTCATTCATCTAAACCCATAGCTGCAGGCTGTAACCGCCGTCAGAGGCCTGGTGTCCCTCCTGATTCTTAAATCACAATAGGAAAAAGTGAAAAACAACCCCCTCAGTGGAAACTCTGAACATACCAGTTGTTTCATTATTTTGTGCCTTATGACCACAAAAGGTTCACTATCATCTCGTTTGTATTCAAGCTCTGAAACTGTTATTTTAAAGAAACTACACCATTAATAACGTTTAGTGATCCCTCACTATATACTGGGGTCTTATTTAATCTCTAAACAACTCCCTAAAGAAGGTAGAGATGTAGAAAGTGAAGCTCAGAGAATAAACAACTTGTCCAAAGTCTCCCATCCAGAGAGACCAGAGCTGGGACTCAAACCCATATCCATCTGGCTCATTATTCTGTGTGCTTATAAACACTTCCCCACAGTGCCTGCCTCAAAGCTATTTCTCCTGACTCCATCTCCTCTCTAAGTGGTTAGATAAAAGAAAAAGAGACCTTTGGTGCAAGGCCTTGAATTGAAACTGTACACCTTATTGATTATACCAGCACCTAAATGATTAAAGCATGCAATTGTCATAAGCAGGAAATTACTGGTTATGCATAGTAGTGCTGTACTGTTTGTAGACAGAATCTTTGTCCTCTCAGGAAGTGTATTGATTCTCTTTATTTATACCATACCTTGTTCCAAAACAGGACTTGAGGTGACTTACATAATAAAGACTCGGGGAATTTATTGTCAGCTAGAGCCTGACACGGTGAAGATGGAAAAGAAGTGCACTTAGCTAAGTAAAGGACCCTGAGTGAGGTCACAAATTGACACATACCAATACCTATGCCCCCAGGATGAGAAGAACAAGGTGTGGGAGACATTGAAGAAGATGCAGTGGGAAGGCTGGGAATAGTATTGTTTTTTCAATTGAAAAATAGTTGTTTTACAATGTTGTGTTAGTTTCAGGAGTACAGCAAAGTGATTCAGATATATGTATATATATATATTATTTATGTATATTCTTTTTTAAAACATTTATTTATTTATTCGTCTGGGCCGGCTTTAGTTGTGGCATGCAGGATCTTCATTGTGGCGTACTTATAAGAAGAGATTAGATTAGAACAGACATGCATGGAGGGAAGACAATATGAAGAAGATGGCCATCTACAAGCCAAGGAGAGAGTCCCTTAGAAGAAGTCAACCCTGCCAAAACCTGGATTTGGAGTCCTAGATCTATGCAGAAATAAATTTCTGTTATTTAAGCCCCCTGACCTGTAGCTCCTTGTTATGGCAGCCCTAGCAAACTAACACAGTGGGTTAAAAATGGTAAATTATTGGGCTTCCCTGGTGGCGCAGTGGTTGAGAGTCCACCTGCTGATGCAGGGGATACGGGTTCGTGCCCCGGGCCAGGAAGATCCCACATGCCGCAGAGTGGCTGGACCCGTGAGCCATGGGCGCTGAGTCTGCACGTCCAGAGCCTGTGTTCCGCAACGGGAGAGGCCACAACAGTGAGGGGCCCGTGTACCGCAAAAAAACAAAAAACCTTAGTATAAAAATGGTAAATTATTATAATTTTAATTTGCATTTCTACTGTTGATAATTGAGGTTTAGCAATTTTGCCAATTAGCCATTCAGCTTTCTTCTATAAAATTCTTTTAGATTTTTTAGAAAGATATTTTCATTGTGTTGCTTCCTTCTTTTGTATGTATATACACACATTGAACACTACTTCTTGGTCATTTTTAAGTATGTAAATATCTCCCTGTGACTTGTTTTTCGTATTTTTATGATGTCTTTTGAGAAATAGAAAACAGAAACTTATTGTCTTATAACTCTGGAGGTGAGAAGTCTAAAATGAAGGTGTCAGCAGAGCTGAAAACTTCCTCAAATGCTGCCTCTGAAACCTGTAAGGGAGAACCCTTCCTTGCCTCCTCCTGGCTTCTGGTTGCTTGCTGGAAACCTCTGGAGCTCCTTGGCTTGCAGCTGCCAACACTTCAGTCTCTGCCTGCCTCATTGCATGGCACTCTCCCTCCTGTGTCTGTGCCTCTGTGTCTCTCCTCTTCTTAAAAAGACAAGTCTTATTGGACTAAGGGCCTACCCTACTCCAGTATGACCTCATCTTAACTAATTACATCTGTAAGATGCTATTTTTCTAACTAAGGTCACATTCTGAGGTACCGGGGGTTAGATCTTCAACAAATCTTTTTTGGGGAAACAATTCAGCCCATAACAATGACTGAATCATATCTTGTCTGATCCATCTGTCAGCAATGGCTTCCCAACTTAATATGGTGGAGGCGGGCAGTAATTTCAGGACCTAGAGCAGGAAAAAATTTAGGAATCCTCATAAAAATTGAACCACCCATTATTCCCAGCACAGGAACCAGAGGTCACTTCTACACCTCTGCTTCTTGGGTAGAGAAATTTATAATTGTTTCCTCTCTAGGGGAAATATGAAAGTTAGCCAACTCAAAGCTCTGCCACTTTCCTGAGGCTGCTCCAGTCTGGCTGCCAGCCAAGAGTTGCTGTTTAAAGAATAAAATCCTCTCATTATGAACAAGCAAATGGATGAAAGAAGCCTGGAATTTCCAGGAAGGAAATAGGTTGTAGAAGTAGTTTTCCTCCACATGGGGTGCTGTGGAGCCACACCAGTACAGAATGGAGCATGGAGGATCCCAGGCCAGCGCAGGGCGAGGGGTGCCACAAGGGGAATGGCCTGCCTGGGAGAAGACTGCGAAGGCCTCAGCAGGGCCTCCCCACCTCCCCAGAACCTTTTTCTCAGACCAGAGACCTGGGATCTTGGCACAGCCCAAATGATGAGGAAAGAGCCATAGAGAAGGACAAATACAGAACACTTTTGGTTGACTTCTCAAGCAGGAAGTCTAAGCCAGATCTGATTTACCTTACAAGGGAAATGTTACATTTCTAGCAACACCAGTATTGTGGAGAAATCTGTAACTATTACAATTAGAACTAAATATTATTTAACTTGTCTCTGTAAGATATATCATACATATAAACTCTTTGTCAGATCAGTAAATTTTATTTTAGTGTCTGTCACAGATTGGGTTTCCTGAGAAGCAGACTGAACTACAGATGTGCACATAAGGAGGTTATTGGAAGATGCTCTCGAGAGATACGCCTGTAGGGGATGAAGAGAAGAAAGCAGGATTGGGCAGAGGGAGAAGAGTTGCAACGCAGTCCCAACACAGGCCTCTGCAGATTCCACAAAGAGCTCTGGAATTGGGAGAGCCGTGAAGAGTTGTCTCAGGGAGGGATAAGGAGGCAGGCGATTATAGCCACCACCACACCCCGCCCCCACCCATTGATCAGTCATTGACTGAGAGCTCTCCCAGGGAAGGGGACATGACCTTGATCACGGTGGTCCCTTAACTAAGACAGTTCCTGGAGAAGAATTTATCTGTGACTTGTTAGCAGCTAGGAGAATGAGTGCCTAGGAACTGAAGCCGGGGGTGGGGGGTGGTATGGGCAGCACACCACAGCCTCCAACGTGACGGTGCTCTCACTCTGGAGTGACAGGGGGTGGCACTACCGGAGGGGTTGATACATTCAATACACACCATGGCCCCTCAGCACAGGCTGGCGTCTTCCACTCCATTAGCAGAAATATCTAATCCCAAAGACTCCTCCACTTAACACAATCTACCCACCACTCATCTAATCACATATGCACTTGTGCCCTTCCCAGCTGAAGACAAGTGAGCATTACTCTGTGGGGCTGCTCTTAGGGTATATCCAGGTGATAGTCACTCCTTGTCTAGGGCAAGTTCTTAGGTCTGGTAACCTGTGGGCAGACTGGTTAAATAAACTGAGGCACATCCATATGTTAGATCATTAAAACTGAAGTTATAGAACACAATAATTATAAGAAAATAAAACAGTGTGCACCATATGATCCCATTTCTGGGGAAAGATATACCTATGGAAAAAAAATTATCAGAATGGCCACTAAAACAGAATGTGTTGTTATATTTGGACAGTAGGATTATAGATTTTTCTAATTTTTCTCCTTTTGCTTAAATGTATTTTTTTCTGGATCAACCCAATAAACGTGTTACTTTTGTAATAGGGAAAAAATTGTTTCTCCTCTAAAGAGTAGATACACCTTGTGAGGAGTAGGCCTTGTGACCACGTTAATCAAATAGTGATTTGTTAAATCACCAGGGGCAGAAATCAGGAACAGGACTGTAAATGGAATTTGTATATTAATAGTGACCACTTCAGAGTCTGGGAAATTTAGGAGAGGACAAGTCTGAGTAAGAGAAGAAGGTCTAGACCTGTGCTGCTCAAAACAGAGGCTATCAGCCACATGTGGCTACTGAGTACTTGAAATGTGGCTGGTTCGTACTAAGATGTGCTATGAGTGTAAAATACAAGATTTCAAAGCTTTAGTATTAAAGAATGTAAAATATCTCATTAATAATTTTTAATATTACATCTTGAGATGTTAACAATTTGGATCTATTGGGTAAAATAAAATAAAATATTAAATATAATTTCTCCTGTTTCTTTTGTACAGTGCTGGTCTAGACTTTGGCGGGAAGCATAAATTCTCCGAAATACTTCCCCAAAGTACAAACAATTTGAAGAAGTAATTGTCTCACAGGATACCCACTAACCTTGCAGTTTTACTTGGTGCTTTCATAGGACTACCACAGAAAAGGGGAATTGGTTGAAAAATGAGCACATCAAATGAGCTCTGGGTGCTACTTAAACACAACCACTTAGGGCTTCCCTGGTGGCGCAGTGGTTGAGAGTCCGCCTGCTGATGCAGGGGACACGGGTTCGTGCCCCGGTCCGGGAAGATCCCACATGCCGCAGAGCAGCTAGGCCCGTGAGCCATGGCCGCTGAGCCTGCGCGTCCAGAGCCTGTGCTCCGCAACAGGAGAGGCCACAACAGAGAGAGGCCTGCGTACCGCAAAAAAAAAAAAAAAAAAAAAAAATACAACCACTTAATTGTGTGTATGTCAATCTATGTAATTGAAGAGATTACATGTCAGGGAAAGTTAAGGAAACACCATGTCGTTGCAGACAGCCATTAACGTCTTCCCCTAGGAAAAGCCCTCATGCCTGTCATGGGGTGCTGCACGGGAACTGCCCACTGCACCTACATACCAGATGTTGACTTGAGCTGAACTGAGCATCTGATGGAAGGATTCTGACTCATTCCCAAGGATAAAGATCAATGACTTGGGAAATCACCTTTAAGGAAGAGTGGTTTACTCTTATTTTTGTTTTTAACATCTTTATTAGAGTATAATTGCTTTACAATGGTGTGTTAATTTCTGCTTTATAACAAAGTGAATCAGCTATATGTATACATATATCCCCATATCTCCTACCTCTTGCATCTCCCCCCCATCCTCCCTATCCCACCCCTCTAGGTGGTCACAAAGCATGAACTGATCTCCCTGTGCTATGCGGCTGTTTCCCACTAGCTAGCTATTTTACATTTGGCAGTGTATACATGTCCATGCCACTCTCTCACCTCATCCCAGCTTACCCTTCCCACTCCCTGTGTCCTCAAGTCCAAGGAATGGTTTACTCTTAATGACATGTATAGTTTTGTCTTTGGTTAATTTATTTCTTGATTTTTAATACTGGTCAGTGTCCAAAATTAAGATGCAGTCAATGGTTACCCCAAGTTGAGATGTTTATATGGAAAAGCACAAACTAGTTTAAAATTCATACGAAACAGTCTAAACCTGGGTAAACTCTTATAATATTAGGTAATGTTTATAGAACTTTCAGAGAACACTAAATACATCTCAATTATCATTTCACTTTCTCAGCTGTCTATGAGGTATTTTTTTCCATCAGCAATTAACAAAAGAGTGAATCTTGGGCTCAGAACTAATTCCAAAGTCTCTGTCAGTAGCAACTTTTTATTAGAATAAGATACAACTAATAAGGTGATTGCTGCCTGGGTACTGCTCTGCAAATCCCCCTTGATTCCAGGTTTCAGAAATTCCTCCTCACAGAGTGCCATCTGATGCCTTACTAGGAAAGTGCTCACAGTACACTGTAATCAGTTACTATTTAGCACCATGCTTCTCAAACTACTCTCTCCGGAATGATGGAATTATGTACATTTTCTATAAGTTTTATGAGAAAACTTCTCACATGTAATGGAACACACAAAACATAAAATGTAGATGGATTTTTCAGGGGAAATATGAAACTCCAAGAAGTTTCAGATTGCACCAAATCTCCAGATCTTGAAAGGTATAAGCTAGCAAATGTTTGCTATTTCTGATGTCTCCAGAGGAAGCCTGAGAAGCCTTGCCCAAGAGTGAAGAATCTAGGAGCAGACGGTCACAGGCATTTCAGGGACAAAGCACGAGGTAAAGGGTAGTCCTTGAGAAACTTGGGTGACAACCCCTAAAGACAGATGTCACATCAACAATTTAGTTCACAACATGCCACCAGGTACTGCAAAATCAGAGATGAGTTTTAGTTTCTGCTGTCAAAAAGCTTAGTTTCAGAGAGAAAACAGGACTATTGAGTCAAGGCATTGGAGGTATAAGACAAGCGTTTTGGGAAACCCAAAGAGGGCCAGTTTTGTTTGGGAAGACAGAAAACACTACAGGAAAGAGTCATATTTGACCTGGGACTTTAGAGATACATGACAACAGCCAGGTTCAGTCACACAGCAAACAAAAGTGGGACATTATTCCTGTTGCTATTACTACTGTCAGCAATATCCATTCGAGTCAACTTGAGAAGATGGGGTTGCTTCAGTGCTGGGACACAGACAGGAATTGTCATAGGAACCGAATCAACTGTCCACTGCAGAGCAACCAGAGATCGCCTCTACATCTCTGCTTTTGGAGAAAGCTATGCAAATCTATTTCTTTCCCTAGGGAAACATGAAAGCTCACCAATTTTCCCAGGGCCCTCATCCCTGAAGCTTTCCCAAATTTGCTAAAGAACAGCAGTTGCTCCTTAAGGAAATTTAAAGGGCTATGAAAATATTTTTCCTTCTCCACAATAAATGTTATAAAGGATAAAAGTTGGTTCATCTTAGAGAAATTTTTCCTCTTAAAATGTCAGATGTTCTCTGCAATTAGCATTTCCCTTAAATACAATTTATTCAATTACGGTTAGTATAATCTGCCATGTCCCTTGTGCCTTCTACTCTTTAAAGTTCCGTGTGCTGTAAAGGCGATCTTTTTTAAGACAGATGACTGGGGTGTTTTAATAAAAGAAGAGTTGAAAGGCTCTCTCTCTACAGAAGTGCAGTCTGACATTTGTCTTGAGTCATATTTTCTGGCTCACAGTTGAAATGAAACCATGTGCATGTTTCCAGCCAGCTTGAAGGAACACCCCCCGCCCCAACTTCTTCACCACTTTGTTTGATTGGATGACAGAGATCCAACAAGGCTATAAGGATGAACTGTCCAAGTTGAAGAAAAGATGGATTCTGGATCCACTGAGGTAGCTGGGCTTTCCAGTTTTGATCGTGGCTAATATCATCACTCTACTCACATTTGGCATCCCTGAAGCAGAGGCATGTGGGAAGGGAGAAAACATAACGGCCCCATCGGAGGCTGTATACCATGAGCATAACTTTTGAGAGCTGCAGTGAAGTAAGTTCACTGTAGGCAGCCCAGCCCAGGGTCAGTGGAGTTCAGGCATCTTCAAAGCAAACCAGTGGACTAAAGAACAAAGCTGCCCACGTTCCCCTATTTTCTCAAATTTAAGACTTTGGGTCTTGGTACAGTCTAAATACTGAGGGACCCTCCAATGGTTAATACATAACACTTCTTGCTGCCCTTTACAAGCGAGGGCTTCAAATTATATGACATTTTTGTAACCTAAATAGTATGAAAAAAACCTCATCTAATACATAAAGTACTAAGTATTATTCAGTTTGTGTCATTTTTGAAAGGTGTTTCACACAAATAAATGCTTCGTCAGATCATATGTCATCAAAAGTCTACTTTCTAATAATGCTCTAGCATCACTTTGAAGTATTTACGTTGTGAGACACCACATACCTCAAGCAGGTTTCAATAAGACATGTACATACTTTGGTGCTGGGCATACTATGGCACCGTTTGTTTCATGAGTGGAAATGCACAGTTTCAAAGAAACCTCACATGACAGAACCCAAATATCCCATACTTGACCACAAAAGCACACTTGCCCTCCCACTCAGGAGACAGCCAAACATCGTATCAGGGGGCCCTTGTTCTCAGTGTCTCTAGTCCCCAGTTGGTGTCCATTCACCTGCCGCATGAAAATCCTCCTGGAATGGGACCTGTGGACAACAGAAGATTTGCTAATAAATTAAAGCACACTTATGTGAGAGACCATTAAAAATCAATGTCGTAGAAGAGTATAAGCTCAGAAAAATTAAAAGAAAAATGTCTCTAAGACAGAATTGTACGAAATGATCTCATTTCTGAAAAAGAAAAATGTATATATGGCAAACACTGTGGGGATATCCACTAAAATGTTTCCAGGAAGTTGACTCTGGATGGTTGGATTACAGACGATTCTAATCTTTCTCTATCTGCTGGTCTGTATTTTCTAGATTTATCAAAATGAAGATGTATTACTTCTACAGTAGAATCCCTCCCCCTCAAGAAGTAGATACATCTCTTGAGAGATGGAACTGAAGCTACTTTAAGTAGACAATGAATTTGAGTAACCAACAACTTTAAATATAGTTAGTGTAACAGTTGCCACTTCAGAGCCTGGGTACTTGGGAAAGGACAAATCTGGGTAAAAGAAAAAGGCTTTAGGCACATGGGAAAGTACATGAGTTCCCTGAAAACTCAAGAAAAAGTGAAAAGGCTGTAGCCTGATAATAGTGTAGCTTTCGCTGATGCCCTTATATGTCAAATGCTGGGCCCCTTGCCAGGCAAAAAGAGACCCACACTACTTAATTGGTATATATACGAAGCCATACAACTAGGGGCTTGATGAGAGAACAATGCACTTATATTGAAAGGGGAAAACCGAGAACCATGAACCTGTGGGAGAACTGAACCAGGCCTGGCCCAGGACAGTGGATGGAAAACTAGCCCCAGGAGTGACTCCGTACTATGGAACTGTGTGGAACGGAGTATCCCAGACTGACAGACGCATCCCAGCCCATTCCCAAGGAAGAAAATCAGTGTCCCTGGGGATGTGCACATTATAAGGAATGAATGAATATAGTTTATAATGAATGACATGTCATTTTGATTTTGGTTATTTTGTTTCTTGACCTTTAAAAGTAGTCTGCGTCATAATTAACATGCAGTCGATGGTTAACCCAGAGAGATTCCTTTAAAAAAACACAAACTAATTAAAATCGACCCAAGTGAAGCTAAACTAGGGAAAGCTCTTTGACTACCTCCAAATTTCAAATTCCGTTTTCAGGTAAGAGGAAAAGAAAAGGGTGGAAGCTTTTCTAGTTCTTAGTTTCTTTAATCTCATACTTCTTGTCTCTTTCGTTCTTCCTCTAAAATATTCTGGCCCTCCTCACTCATAGGGTTTTGAATTCTTGAAGAGATATTAAATCAAGATTTAAATGACGATTAATAAAACATCGTTTTGTACTGCAAATTAAAATTGGACACTGCTTAAAAACTACTATAAATCTTGTAGTTCACTAAATTGTGTATCAATGGAACTTTTCAGTCTTTGGGACAACCTAGAAGATCTCTGGAGAGGAAGACCAGATGGTAAAGTGAGGAAGCAGAGAAAGGAGAACTCAATGCACTAGGGAAATAGCACAGTACAGAGTTAAGAGCCAGACACTGTTTCCACCTGTATGAGCATCTTAGATAAGTTACTTAAACAGAAGTAGTCCCCTCAGCAACTCTGTGAGGAAGGTATTATTAGTATCATTATCATCCCCATTTTGCAGACAAGGAAACAAGCCCAGACGATAAAACCCTTAAAACAATGCCTGGAATATAATTACTGCTATGTGTCAGTTTTAAATGTACTTAAAGTGGGTATTCAACACCCAGCCGATCAAGACTATACCTGGTCTGTTTCCAAAGAACCAAGTCTCAGCCAGTGCTGCGTCTAAACCAAGGAACCAAGTCTTCCAGTGTCTGAGAAATCGTGCATAGTTACCATCAATTAATTTCCAGACTAATAATGAAATTGACATTACCAGCTGCTTCTTCATGCCACATGTTTTAATAATCACGCTGTTTTTTTAAAAAAATTCCCAGTTTAAGGAGTAGGATTACAGATGAGGAGAAGCTGCCACTCTTGGTTTAATTTAATCTGGGCCATATACCGTATGTGAAATGTAATGCTCCTTGAAAAGTATTTTGTAACAACATTGTAGAATAGGAGATTAGCAAAGTTTTTTGGGGTAAAGGGCTAATAGTGGTGGATAACTTGGGCTTTGATAGCCGTATACATTTTTGTCGCTGCTGCAGTTGCTTCTTTTTACAACCATATAGCCAACTGTGTAATAATGTAAAAACTGTTTTCAGCTCAGGTGATCAGACCAAAATTTTAGAAAGTAAGCTAAGAATAGTTTATTTTTTAAAGGAATGTTAAAAAGCAAAAACGAAGAACGAGTGACAGACACTGTATGTGGCCTGCAAATCCTAAAATATTATCTGAAATATTTACTACAGAAAAATATTTACTACAGAAAAAGTTTGCCGACTGCTATTCTAGGGAATCATAAAACAAAGGTATCACTATAAAAAAATTAACTTTCTGTTCCTAAATTTTTCTAGTCCACAGAGCTAGTTTATTTTTTCAAAACAACAACAACAATACATAATCTCAGAGGATTCTGAAAAGCCATTTGACATTTGATAAAATCCAACATCCAGGGCTTCCCTGGTGGCGCAGTGGTTGAGAGTCCGCCTGCCGACACGGGGCAGGGGTTCGTGCCCCGGTCCGGGAAGATCCCACGTGCCGCGGAGCGGCTGGGCCCGTGAGCCATGGCCGCTGAGCCTGTGAGTCTGAAGCCTGTGCTCCGCAACGGGGGACGCCACAACAGTGAGAGGCCTGTGTACCAAAAAAAAAAAAAAAAATCCAACATCCATTCCTGACTGAAAATGGTCAGCAAACTAATAAAGGAAGAGGACTTCCTTAATACGATAAAGGACATCTAAGAAAATCTACTGCTATCATCATATTTTATTAATTATTAAAAAGTGAATGCATTCCTCCTAAGTTCAGGAAGAAGAAAAACATGTTCTCTCTCACCATTTCTATTCAGAACTGTACTGGAGTATCTAACCAGTACAATAAGGCAAGAAAAAGAGAAGACATCCAGAATGGAAAAGAAATAAAACTGTCTTTGTTCACAGATAATAGGATTTTCTGTATAGAAAATCTGATGGAGTCTTCAAAAAAACTACTAGAACTAATAAGTGAGCTTAGTGAATTTGCAAGATACAAGATCAATATCCAAAAATCAATTATATTTGTCAAAACCAGCAACAAACAATAGAAAGTTGAAATTTAAAAAACAAAACCATTTACAAGAGCATTAAAAAATGTGAACTACTTAGGATAAATGTGACAAAAGATGTACAAGACCTATAATTGAAACTGCAAAACATTGCTGAAAGAAATTAAAGACTTAACTAACATGGAGAGCTATTCCATGGTTTCATGGTTCAGAAGATTCAGTATTACGATGGTGATTCTCCTAAAACTGAGCTATAGATTCAATGTAACCCTAATAAAAATCCCAGTAAGCAATTTTTGAGCTTATTCTAAAATTCATATGGAAATGCAAAAGACCTAGAAGATTCAAAACAACTTTGAAAAAGAAGTCAGAAAACTAATAAATACTATCTGATTTCAAGACTTATGATAAAGCTACCATAGTAACGAAAACAACATGATATTGGCATAAAGATCAAAAAATTAATCAATGAAACACAATAGAAAGTCCAGAAATAGAAGCACTCGTATATTAACAAATGATCTTTGACAAAGTTGCAAAGCAGTGGAGAAACAACAGTCTTCTCAATAAATGGTTTTGGAACAACTGGGTCTCCATATGCCAAAAAAAAGTTAACTTTGAGCCATATTTTTAAAGTACTGTATACTATTTTTTTTTACCACATATAAAAATTAACTCAAAATGAATCATAGGCCTAAATGTAAAATCTAAAACTATGAAACTTCTAGATGAAAACAAAATAAAACCTTTGTGACCTTTAGTTAGGCTATAATTTTTTTAGATACTCCTCCAAAAAGACAATACATAAAAAAACTGATAAACTAGACTTTATCAAAACTTTAAATTTCTGCTCATTAAAAGACACCGTTAGATGAAAAGACAAGACACAAACTGAGAGAAAATATCAGATATAACATATCTGATACAGGGCCTATATCTAGATTTTTAAAATTCTTGAAACTCAGATAAAAAGTGGAAAGGGGGACAACAGATTTGAACAGACACTTCAAAGAAAATATGCAAATGGAAAATAAACACAAGAAAAAGATGTTCAACATCACTAGTCATTAGAGCATTGCAAATTTAAACCACAATGAGGTATCTCTAAATCTACCAGAATGCTAAAATTAAAAAGATTATGTCAAGTGTTGGTGAGGATAGAGTGTTCATATACTGTTAGTGGGAATGTAAAGCGGTACCATCAATTCGAAGAACAGTTTGATAGTTTCTTTGGCTGTTAAATATACACAGGATGAGCCAGTCATCCCACACACACAAATAGCCTCGACCCAGCTTTTTAAACAAACACAAATAGTGAAACCTAATGTAAACCATGGACTTTAGTTTTTTGGTTTTTTTTTTAATAAGTTTATTTATTTATTTTTGGCTGCATTGGGTCTTCGTTGTTGGGTCTTCGTTGCTGCACGTGGGCTTTCCCTAGTTGCGGCGAGTGGGGGCCACTCCTTACCACGGTGCGTGGACTTCTCATTGCAGTGGCCTCTCTTGTTGCAGAGCTCGGGCTCTAGGCGCACAGGCTTCAGTAGTTGTGGCACGCAGGCTCAGTAGTTGTGGCTTGCAGGCTCTAGAGCACAGGCTCAGTAGCTGTGGCGCGCGGGCTTAGTTGCTCCGCGGCATGTGGGATCTTCCTGGACCAGAGCTCGAACCCGTGTCCCCTGCATTGGCAGGCGGACTCCCAACCACTGCACCACCAGGGAAGCCCTGGACTTTAGTTAATAATAATGTACTGATAGGAGTTTAAAAATATAAAGGTTTTATGCTTAAAATTCCTCATGTGGGGGTGGGGATTCCAATCCACCCTGAAGTACAGATATGAGGTTCTCCTAACCCCTCCAAACAGCCTTGCCATCACTATGACTTGTGTCTTGAGGCATTTGTAGAGAAGCATTTTCTGGAAGTAGCCAAAACTCCTGATGTAGAAAGTGGGAAGGCTCCAGGCATTTGCTCCCGTGAGAAATGGAAGTTCTGAGAGTGCAGGGAAGAAGATGTGTTCGCTCACTGAGGAACAGCTTGTGTTCTGACAAGTCAGTCCCATGGAGAAGGGTGGAGGTTGAGCCTCTGGTCCCTCAGAGTCTTTTGTCTTAAGTAAAGCCCTCTTCCTGCCCTGATTGCTCTGGTTCTTCACCTCAGCAGGCCCGCATTTCCCACCTTTATCGAGGGTGGGCTCCTTGGATGCTCTGTCCCTCCTCCTCACTCTGACACTCCCTCTTTTTCCTCTTCCACAAAGCCTGGTTCATATTTTCCACAGTAGGGTTCCATTGAAGTCCAACTTTAGTCTCACTTTCCTAGAGAATTCAACCTAGGAACTCTGGAAACCTTCAAGGTCAAATCTCTTACTTCCATGAGGGAAGGTGACTTTTGTAGGGCCATATAGTTAATAATTTGTTTTACACCCACCCTTACACTACAGGCAACTGGATAATCTAATTGCTACCATGACCATATGTCCAAGATTTTCAGTCCTGATTTCAAATATTCTGTATAGTCATCAGGCTGCATTAAGAATTTCACTATCTAGAAAACATGGCAACTACTACTGCAGACATGTTAAGAGGGACCTTCTGGAAGCAATAAATTTCTGTTACTGAATCCACCTTTCCATTTCTGAAGCACTGAATTTTAACTTTTTAGGGCAATGAACTCCCTTTAGGAAACTGATGAAAGCTATGGATCCTCTCCACCCAAAAATATTTACATAGAAACATAAAATTTGGCTCCAATGATTTAACTATGCAATACAGGACAGTGACACTCTTTGATCTGATAGCAGAAATGTCAGCATGTCTACTATGTGGCCAGGGAATATTTTTAAATAGCTCTTAAATCCTAACAAAAATTTGCAAATATTTATGTAGTATGACAGATTATAGAGCACGTTTAATCCTCAAAACAATCCTGTTGAGGATGAATCCTCAACCCAACTGAGGATTAATATCCCGATTTTACCTATGAGTAAGCCACAACCCAAAGAAATCTGGCGATGTGCCAAAGTTCACATGGCTAATAGTAGGCAGCGAGGACTAGAACACAGGCTTTTTGTTCCCTGTTCAAAAACATCTTCACATCTAATATTTTCTGTTTTGGAATCAAAGTTCTACCCAGGGAAAACTCACGGGCAACCCCTTTGAACAAGTTGTTCTTTTTAAAATTGAACAACGAGTATGAGGGGACTATAAGAGACTACAGATTGGCGCCTATCATGCTATTTATGGTTGTACTCTCCAGGCATTACTCCCAGGCAGGGATACCAGAAAGAATGTCATTAGAATTGCAGGCTTTGGAGTCCAGACAGTAAACCCCATTTAAAGGAAAACAAAAGAAAACAAAACCAGATGCCAGAAGTGGTAAGACACACAGGTTTGTTTCTCTTTTTGTTTTTCACTGTAGTTAGGAGTTATCTTTTCCCCAAGAACAGCTGAAAGTTAACTGGGAGGACAGCCGATAACATCTTGGAAAAGGCAGGACATACACCAAAATGGGGATATGAGAGCTAGAAAAAATTTGCAAACGTCATAGAAAGATTAAGATGCTGGGAAATTTGCTAAATGGCCATAAACACCTATGGGAAAGGAGGGTGAGAATCCCTAACCAATCCGTAAGTCAGAGATTTCAGAATCTCCATAAGGTCGCTGGTCATCCTCTTGATGACCCAGAACTCCTCCTTTGGCCATCTGCTCAAAGAAATGAAGATGGGGAAACTCTGTGACTTCATGCCATTGTTGCTGGGCTGGATCAATGGAAATTAAATGCTGTCCAAGGACTGTGGCAATTCTTTGAAAGTTTTCAAAGGCCCACGGCAAATGAGAAAAATATGGTGGTGCTGTTGTTTTAGTAAAGGTATCTGTCCAACTTAAAGCACTGTCCATCACTACAGGACTTGGTACACAAAACACTCTTCAAAATATTTGGTAAAATGACAGCAGTACAGCCAATGTCCTTCACCCTACTTTGTGTCTATGGGCTAGAGTGTCCACCCAACTCAGTACCTTAGTTCCAGAGTCTTTTGGACTCTGGCTTCTCCCATTCGTTTCAACAGAAGTTAATGCCTTGAAAATAGACCGTGTAGGAAAGAGTTTCCAGATCCAGTCATAACCTTCTAACCTTGTTCCCCTCAAATTCTGGAAACTCTCAGCTACTTTTCAATGTCTGCTTTATAAAACTAAACCTAGATATATAGGAAACCTTTACTGTCTCAGAAGGCTACCATTCTGGAAACTCTCTGTACCCTCCATCTGTAAGGATATGGAAGATCTTAAATACCTACAAAAAAGTACCTCCCCCCAAAAGGCTCTCCCATCAAGGAGTGAAAACCTAGGGTCTTTCTGTTCTGTCCCACCCCCAGCCTCAGCAAAGACCCTTAACCAACCCTTAAATACCAGTGGTCTCTTCTACAAGAGTGGTACGTTTTCTCTGGCCCTTGGGCTTCCTGGACTTCAGGGACCCATAAATTGGATACCAAAATGTTTTTCTTCAGCTTATTTTTTGTTATTTTGGGATAAAGATGTTTCTTCACTCTTCTTTGTTTGTATTTTCCAATTTTCTCATAACTTCTTTTACCCTATTTTGCACATAGCATGACAGCCAAGCAAGAGCCCAAGGTGAGTTGCAGCTGAACAACAACACAGAGGTACTTCAGGGAAAGGAGAGGTGATAATGTCACCCCTCCCACCGTGCCTGTAGGTGTATCACCCGGTCACGGGAAGCATCCTATCCTTGACTCACTTCAGACTTCTGCTCGGTACCTGTACCACCACCCCACATACCAAGCCAAGAGAAGCCATGAGGAGAGTCTGAATGCTTAGACCATGTATGTCAGCTGATCTTCCACCCTCAGTCCAGTAGCAATTATAAAGAGAGAACTTCAAACACATTCTAGGGGGTGGGTCTTCGTTTTCTTAGCCCCCTCCTTACCTACACACAGAAAAGGGAGTTCTTAGAAACCCACTTCTCACCCCACACTCTACAGTCAGCCATGACATTATCTCCCCACTACTTATGAGCTCTTCTAGAGCAGCGAAGGACTCTTGTTCATCTTTTTTTTTGCAGAATGCGGGCCTCTCACTGTTGTGGCCTCTCCCGTTGCAGAGCACAGGCTCCGGGCGCGCAGGCTCAGCGGCCATGGCGCACGGGCCCAGCCGCTCCGTGGCATGTGGGATCTTCCCAGACCAGGGCACGAACCCGTATCCCCTGCATAGGCAGGTGGACTCTCAACCACTGCGACACCAGGGAAGCCCTCTTGTTCATCTTTTATCCTCAGTACCTAGATAGTACTTGGCATGTAGTCAACACTCAAGTGTTTGTAGGAAGGAAAGGAGGGAGGAAAGAAGCAAAATTGAGACAGAGGGAAGGAGGTTTAGTTTTTCCCTGTTTCGTCTATGGGTTTCTTTTGTGTTTCTGCCCTTGCTGCCCACTCCTCTTCTTAGCCTTTGCCCTTTCCTCAATATTCATTTATCTTTCCTTTCATATAACTTCTACCTAAATCAAATTTTCTCTGACTTTTTCCCCCCTAATTATTCTCCTCTGTTGCTGTAGTCTAAATTCCCTCACACTTTTATTCTCTATGATTTTCTTGGTTTCTCCTTTGCTTGCTCTAGTTTTGTCATCCTTCTTGCCCTCATGTATTTTTCCTTTATGGTAAGGATCAACAGAGCTAAGGTAAGTGAAAAGGAAAGAAAGGCTAAAAAGAAGAATACCTCAAAATGATGAAAAGGAAAGTAACAGCCAAAAAGAGGAGGCCCACAAAAGCAAGGCCCATGGGTCCAGTAAACACACATAATTCCCTTGCCTTATCACAAAAGACAAGACATTTCCATTCATGTGTTTTCTAACCTATTCTCTGGTTTCTTCAGAGTTGCCCAGAAAGCTCTTCTAGTTACCATGAACCTAAGAACTGATGCTTTCAAGGGCATGTCTCCTCGTTCAACACGGGGACACCTGGTGCTTTGTCTTTCTGCACACTGCTCCAAAGTAGCAGCTCCAGGTGCTGTTTTCAGTGACATCAAAGACCCCAACTAGCACCCTAAGGCTGGGGACAACTCTTTGCTCAGCGCCACTGACATGCACCTCATGTCCCTACCCTGTTTTCTGATCATAGTCTCATCTCCCCCAGAGCTGATGCCTCTGCAAACTCCCTCTTCCCAGCTCTCATCGGGGTTCCAAAAGTTTCTGGCCCCCTCAGATGATCTCACAATTAGAGGAAGGGACAAAACTCAGGATCCTTACAAATTCAACCCAAGGTTCCCACCAAAATCCAACACTCTTTCCCACTTAGTCTAGCCTAGCAGCACAGAGGGCAGGTTTTCAGTGTGAGCACAACAGCACAGGCTAATTTCAGGCACTTGGGTGATACTAACATGGAGGGGAGAGCTAAGAGGTCAAAGAAGCAAACCGTCAAAAAAGACCTTTCCAGTTTAGAATGTGGATGTATAACTGACATTATACCTCCAGTGTCCTTCCTGTCAGGGAGAGGATCTACGCAGACCATGGAGATGCCATTTATAGTGACTACCTGCCTAACAATGAATATGATGCCTCCTTCTCAACCAAAGACTCCCGCTGCTCTGACACCACTTGCCAGACCTTGAATCCTAAAAGGTATTCAATCTCAAGATTGGATCCCAAATTCTTAAGAGCCCTTAAAATTGCATTTGGACTGCTATTCCATTATCTCTGCAATATTGTTTCTATCTTCCAGGCCCACTTACAGAGATACAGAAGAAAGGAAGAAGTCATCTTCCTCTCATTCCACATGCGTCCCTTAGGTCAGGAATGAGTATCAGCAGTGACGTGCCACCCTCTTTTCTTTTGGGTCCCTGAGGACGGTGATTAAGTCTTTTCTAATTACTGCTACCATGGAAGTGAACATTCCTACACAGGCTTAGCCTAATTTAAAAGAAGTTCTCAGAGGGCCCCGACCACAGGACCTTAAAGGCAGCCTTCCGTACTTCCCCAGGTGGTGTCTATTTTACTTCCCCAGTCCTGCTCTCAGGAAAAACAAACAGCCCAATCCCACCACCGGCAATCCCACAATGCCCAGCAACTCTGGAGAGCCCACACCCAGATCCAATCTAATGTCATTTCAGGGCTCCAACTTAGGACCACCACAAATGTTTGCCTCGTTAACAGACGAACTTCAGAGCCTTCATGCAGCTCACACACCCCACTTAACCTACAGCCAGAACACCTGCACTAATTAAGAGAGCAGTGGACTCTCCCACTGGGGAGGGAACTCACAGAGGGCAAGAGTCTTTTGTTTAATCCCTTGAACCTAACAGCACGCTTAACTGTTCAGTGACTTCTCCAAAGACATCAAAGTGACTTAAAAGTCATTTGGGGAATTAGTTTTCCTCCAGTCTAGTAAGAAGCGGAAGAGGGGTTACACTGTTGTATCCTAAGAGATGAGAGGATGAAAGGGCTTTGATAGGGGAAAGAAAGGAACGGAAGGAAAACAGGGATGGCCTGGATAGCTGGAACCCCTAGGTCTGTCTGGTGAAAACAGGAATGTGGATGCAGAGGCTGAGTCGGTGGAACCCTAACCGGTTGTAGGTTTCACTAAATTGGCGTCGATGGTCCCAAGGCGATCACTCATAGCAGGAAGCATGTCTGCTCCCCTCTTGCAGTCAGAAAAGTTGGCTAAAAATCCCCAGCCTTGAGCTAAAGGAAAGTAATCAGCTCAAATTCAGTATTTATGGGTGTAACTACCAATTTTAACCCAATTTAACATCCACGGTATAACCACCTGCCCAAGACAAGGTTTGAAATATTCCAGCGGTTCCCCCAAGGCCACCTCATAGGCCAGTTGCATTATTTAAGAAGGCTTGTGCAGCTCCGACCTAATCATCCTAGAGACAGAATTGTTTTCCTAAGGCCACTGTCACCACAAGAATATATGGCTCTGCTACAGTTCAAGGCCTGGGCAGCAGTTGAGGTTTTTGAGTCTCCAGCCTACACAGCCTCCCTGCTGGCGGCTGTGCAGCAGCATGAGGCCGTGCGCCCACCTTCGGCCAACGCCTTCCAACGGCACCCGGGGGCCCCGCGCCGGGGTCTCCCGGGCGACTAGGCAGGGGCGCTGCTGGTGTGCAGGGCTTTTAGAGCTTCCCTGCAGGGGCCTGACCAATGGCTGAGCTGATGTCCCAGTGGTAGGTGGCCGCTCTCCTGAGCAGCCCCGCCTCCCTGCACGCACGTGACCTTGGGGGTGGGCGCACGGAGCCCTTCTCTGCGTCTCACGCTGGGCAGCGCCCTGCAGACGTTGGGGTTGCCGTGTGGAGGCTCCGCTGGTGGCATCCCCGCAGCTCTGTCCCGCCTGTGGTGGCTTCCAGCGGCGACTTTCTCCCCATCTCTCTTCACAGCCACGGGATCCCGCGTGGGTCCCCTGGGTGTCAGATTAGCAGCTCCAGGCTGCACCCGGGGAGGCAGACCGGTACTGCCTTCTGCCCTCTCCAGCCCTCCGGCGTCGTTTATCGTCGTCTGGATTGGTTGGACAGTGTCAGACTTTTCTGGATCACGGGGACGGGGCAGGTGCCCGTTTCTCACCTCTCAGTCCTCCCCAGAAGTGAAGCCTTTTCTCCCTTTCCCTCCTCCACTCCATTCTGAGACCCTCAGTTAAGCCCCTTCCTGCCCTTTTGCCCAGGTCCCTCTCGCCTTCATCTGGGGTTAAGGAGGCTCTGGCTGAGCACAGGTGGCCATCCTGCCATCTGCCCCATGCAGCCCCTTGCGCTAAAGCCTCTGAGGCATTTGTGCTCCTGTCACTCCCATGTTTCTGGCCCCTCCTGGGTCTTTCTGGCATGTTCTACGGTGGCTTTCATCACCCTCTCCCAGGTCTCAGTCACTCACATCATGTCCTTCACCTGGCTACTCCTGCAGGTCCGAAGGGCTTCTGCTAGTGGAAAACAGGACTGGCCACTATCTGCATCGTCTTTTGTACCTGGCTTATTAAAAGGCACTTAATGAACACCATTTTGAAAAACATTTTTATTTGAGCATTTATTCGTTGTTTATAGATTTAATAAACATCCCCTATATTACCTAAATTACAAAGTTAGTATCGTTGAGTCTTTTGAACACTTCAGTGGCTTAAACAGCAGGCACAATGTAAACGTCTCACACACACACCTCCCCAAAGGCAACAATTAAGCTTTGTTTCTTAGACTCTTTCCCAGCAGCGGGCGGAGAGAGAGATGCCAAAATGGGGACAGTGGTTATTTATTAGTGATGAGATGAATGCTTTCCATTTTCCTTTCTGTTATCTGTGTTTTCTACAATGCAACTATATTTTAAAAGGTTTTTTTTTTTTTTAAAGAGACATGAGACTGTGGGAACAGGGAACCAAGCCCTTTGACAATCTGTTCAAGGGACATCTGTCTGCTCTTTCAGGGAACTTCCCCTAAAACTCACAGGCCTTTCCCACACAGCGTGGTTCTAACAGAAAGAAGAGGGCAGGGGGTGGGGAACTGGTGTGGGAAAGGTTGGTAGGGATTCTAACCATGGTTTGGGGCAGAGGAACCTGAGTGATTCACTGTACCTCCCCCTAAGAGAAGGACCAGGCTACAGCCCACACTGCACACTCGTGAATTGGGAGAGGTTGCCCTGTCGCCAAGGAATCTCCCATATTTTATTTGTTCAATCCTTGGGTTGCTTCCCCATTCACTGGTAAGTGTAAGGCCATATTCCAAATTATGGCTACCAGAGTATTCGAAATAATTTGGGAGAGCCTAGAGGTTAGGACTCGGGCTTTGAAATAAGATAAGATCAGCTGTCATCTAAGCTCTCCACACCCGTCAGGTGTGCAACTTTGGGCAAGCCATCCAAACACAGAGCCTCTGATTTTTCATCTCTAAATGAGTGATAGCAATACTTGTTGGAAGGATTATCATACTTCACAATGCCTGTCATGTAGTCAGTGCTTCCCCACCACTGGCTGACCCAGGAGCCTATGGCCTCGTTTAACATGTGCCTTATTCTCATCTGTATCCCCCACACTCTGCATGGACTCAGTGTGAGATAGTGGAGCTAAGATGTTTTCCTTTTCACAGAACTGTTTGCAGACCCTGAGGAAGGGTACCCCTGACCCTCACGGTCCCTTAGGGTGTGGGTATGCCAGCATCTAGGATTCCGGGTCTCTGGAATAGTCTGACCAGAGCTGGAGGGTCCATCTTCCCCAGGGGGCATAGAGAGTCTCATTCAGGCTCTGAACCAACCTCCTCAATGTGCAGTGCCCAGCCGAGGGCCAACGGTGGAGGGGCCTGCCCACTCCCAATCTGAGGCCAAGTGACTGCCCCAGACCTTCTCTGTTTCCCTGAGAGGAAACACTTCAGTCACAAGACCCAGGACTCTGTCCTTTCCTCCCCAGTCAAAATCCCATGTCCTCCATGGCAGGAAGGCCCCAGTCATGGAGCTCAGTCTGCCTGCAGTCCCGCCTCCCCAGCAGGGCCCCTTGGTCTACCTTCCATGCCCACTGCATCCCCCATCATCACCCCTTCCCCAGCAGTGATCCTCGGGGGTGCTCTTCCCCTTCATGCCTTATTACCCTCCTCCCTGTGAGCACTGAGGCCCCCAGCACTCATCTTGCCCAGTGCCTAGCAGGCTTTGGTGTGGGGAGCTTCCATATCCGCCGAGAGAGATTCCCTTACCAGGCAGAGGGGCCCCGCAGCTTCCCTTCAGCGCCTTTCCCCACTTCTATCCCCATCCCGGTGCCCTGGAGCAGCCTCTTTAGCTTCTTCTCCCAAATCATTCCCCATCTGGCCGATTCTAAGGGGTCTGATGACAGGCACATCAAGTCTTGAAAGAGGCATCTCCAGCTTTAAAAGTGGGGCTTTTGGGTGTTGGTAACTGGGAACTGTCAGATCTAGTATGCCCATGGAGACACAGAGTTTGATGGGGCTCCTGGAGTCCCACTCTCAGGTCTGAGCCCACTTTGCGTGCCTGCCCATCTCCACCCCCAGCCAAAGGTAGCTGGGCAAGGTCCTCTCTCTGTGACAACACGTGTGGAATTTGTGGGGGGAATGGAGGAATACTTAGATCTTTGTATTTACTAGAAAAGAAACATGCGTTTGATCATGGGTGTCAGGAACTGGGAGGTAATGACAAACAAAATGGAAAAATACAGTAGAATGTCTAAATTAGCTGGGGAAAGGGAAGAATAAATGAAAAATAAGGAAAGCAAAAAAAAAAAAAAGGAGGGGAGAGGTGATACACTTGGTAAATGGTAAACATAAAGGAGGATGAAAGGAATACAAGGGAGTATAACAATATAACAATTATTGTGAAATGTGAATGGGCTGAATTTCCCTATTAAAAAATGATGCAGTTGCGTTAAAAAAAGAAACAAATCTGTTATATCCTATTGAACAAGAAATACACTTAAAACAAAATGCTTCCAAAAGGCTTGAAAATTTATTAAAACAGTCAAATACAAATATATAAACAGTAAAGCAGAAATCATAGTATTACTAAGAGGCTAGGTTGAATAAATTATGTCACAAACTTACTTATACTTAGGGATACAGCAACGAAGTGTATCAAGCAAAAATGATTAGCCATGCAACAAGAACTTGATTTTTTTAAATATAGTTATGATGAGAGATTTAAAAATACCTCAAGAATCCTTTTGTTTATTGTTCCAAAATTAGATAAGATGATCTTAGAATTCATGTGGGAGAGTAAATGTCTAAAATAGCTAGGAAAATCATGTGAAGGAAGACTACTGAGGAATCTTATCTCATGAGACGTGGCATAAGTTCCTCAAGAGAGATCCTGCGTGGAAGGGCTTGGGGCACAGGAAGGTCCGCGGGACAACTCAGCCAGGGCACTGCTGTGGAGAGGGCGACTCTCAGGGCAGAGCGCACCCTGCTGGGCGCTCTGGTTGGCGGTAAAACCAGCAACAGAAAATTTAAAATATGCCATGGCTCAAATTTCCCTCTCCAGAGTTGGGGGACATGCAAAGAAATAAAAAAATGTGAATTGACTGGACAATGTTTGAATATTCATTCAATAAACAGATACTACAGACAGGGTACTGGGGTGTATCACTTCTGCCAGGCAGTGACGTAATTTTTCTTTGGCTACAGCTGCCGGAGAAGACATTTTCCTTTAAGAGAATATATAAACTTCACAGCTCAGATTTAAAGGTGTTTGGAACTGATTGGCTCCTCTCAGAACCCAGCTCATGGCCCAAATTCACAATTTCTAAGATGCAGCCAGAAAAGCCAGAGTATTATCTGTTGTCTAGGACTCATATCTGCATCCCTATCCTATACTCCTATATATATATACATTATATGAAAGAAGCCTCTCTATGTGGAAGATCTGTCTATATCTAGATAATCTGTATATATATAATGTGTATATACACACATATATACATGCATATATGTCAATGAACATTTCCACAAATGTTTTTTCAGGACACTGGGAGAGGGAGGAAAAGACTGAGCTATGGTGCCTCTCTTAGAGTAAAGCACACTGTTTTTAAAAGAACAGTGGGGAAGGCTTACTGATATGTGATTGGTTTCACCGAAGTTTCCTACCTAGAAGTGGAGTCACCAACGTGGTTATTGGAAGGACTCCACAAAACCTCTACCCAATCTCACTTCCTTCCATGATTATTAAAAAATATAACAGAGGTTGACTTGAGAAGGCCCAGAAGAAACACCCTCAAGGGGTCAAATTCTCCTGAGACTTAGAGGAGGATGCAGGTAATATTTGGGCTTGTTGAATCCCCAAATCAGCAGAAGTGAGCCAACATTTCAGAAAATGATGTGGTGTGAGAATAGTTGCTAGAGAAGGATGCCAGAGGCAGCCTTTTTTTCTGTATTCTGTTAAAAGGAAGTAAGTCTGGAAGTAAATCTTTGCCTTCAGAGAGCTAAGTCTATTGGGGAGACATATAAGAAAAAAGGCAGATGCAATACACTTGACTGTTGCTTTAACAGTAGAAGGACAGGGTGGAAGCCCATATTAGAGAGACAGCTGTGTAGTCAGGGAATGCTTGAAAAGTGAGTGGGAGTTAGCTGAATAGTGGGTTCAGGGTGGAAAGTCTTTCTAGCAGAAGGAATGGTACCTGCAAAGGGTAGAGCATATGCAGGGAAACAGTAAAGTTCCTCATGGCTGCAGCACCATGTTGGAGGGCAGGAGTGGCAAAGGCCTTTAAACCATGTTCAAAGAGAACAGGAGAGGGCTTCCCTGGTGGCGCAGTGGTTGAGAGTCTGCCTGTCGATGCGGGGGACACAGGTTTGTGCCCTGGTCCGCGAAGATCCCACATGCCGCAGAGCGGCTGGGCCCGTGAGCCATGGCCGCTGAGCCTGCACGTCCGGAGCCTGTGCTCCGCAACGGGAGAGGCCACAGCAGTGACAGGCCCGCGTGCCGCAAAAAAAAAGGAGAATAGGAGTATCTTTTTTTTTTTTTTAACCTTAGTGAGCTCCTGCTCCCCTCTGGGCTCCCCCAAAAGAAAAAAATCAGCAATAAAAGCAGACACAGATACACCTTCAGCAAAATACATACAGAAAAAGTAAACTGAGGAAAAATATTCCAGAGGTAAACATGGGTCAGAAGAAGGGGAACATGGCAGAGAAAAAGAGATAAAGCAACAAAAAGGTAGAAATGGACAATGGATGGGGTGGGAGGAGCCCCAGGCCAGGAGTGTCATAGCAGAGGAGACAGAGTGGCCAAAGAGCAGGAGGGGAGGGTGGAGGAGAGCAGGTCCCCAAGAACACGCAGCGGATTCAGACACTAGAACTCACACCCTGCTGCCCAAGCAGGGGCTCTCTGACCTTGTGGGGAGACTCTCTTACCAAACCAGACCTCTCCCTCAGTTCTTAGCTCCAAGGGAAGGGGAGAAAGATGTTTGCCAGTCTTCAAGTTTGGGGAGGGGGGAGCAGAGTAAAGACCAAGTTAGAAGGGGTCAACTGAATGGGCCAGGGATGGAAAAGTGAGGGAAAATTTTGTTCCAGGAGGACTGAGAGGACCAAGAGTGGTCTTTAGCAGCTAAACTAACACAATGGGAGGAAATTGAAAGAAAGAAGAAATAGGTTGGAAATAAATCTCGTCAGAGAAATTCCCAGTCACCAAGGAAAGATGCAGGCAGGGACTTCCCTGCTGGTCCAGTGGCTAAGACTCTGCACTCCCAGTGCAAGGGGCCGGGTTTGATCCCTGGTCAGGGAATTAGATCCCACATGCCACAACCAAGAGTCGGCATGCTGCAGCTAGGGAAACAAAAAAGATCCTGCATGCCGAAACTAAGACCCGGCGCAGCCAAATAAATAAATATTTTTAAAAAAGGAAAAGAAATAAAGATGCAGGCATTAGAGCTCAGACTCTATAGCCAGACTGCCAAAGTTCAACTCTTGCTATTACACCAACTGTGTGACATTGGGCACATTACTTAAAATCTCTGTTTCACAGTTTCTTCAACTGTAAAGTGAGGAAATAATAAATAGTATCAACTTCACCGTGATGTAGGGCAGGTAAAATGAGTTCAATATAAGTAGAATGCTTTGTACAGTTAGATGTTATACACCTATCGATGTTGGTTGTTATTATTCTTCTATCCGGCAATACTGCTGGTACCCTTTGTGATGTCATATACTTTCAAAGTCCCCATCAAGGCTTTTCTGGTCTATTGGAGGGAAGAGTGAGGAGATAAACAAGAAGCAAAAAGTGGTATCATGGGTTTAGGAGGTACCTGTACTAGATATTTAGAAGGGAGAGATGACCCATCACTCCCTTGGAAGCCTGCCATGCTACTTGGGCTCTGGTCTTGCCTCTCTCAGAGAGTGTGTGTCCCCTGGTTGTACACATCACCTCTAGTATTTGCTTGAATCTTATTTTCAAAGTTGGCCCAAGGGCCAGCTATTCAATAGCGAATTCTATTTGCAGTTTTTTCATACCCCTTCAAGCCCCCTCTTCCTCTCCGGTGCCCAGTACCACCTTTCTCTGCTTTCAAATGTCAAAAGTTGCTCTCACTTATGTTTTCTGAAGGGGATCTGATTGCTCAGGGTAGGTGTGTAAAAAAGCCTGGTGGAAGCTAGAAGTCTTCTGGGGATTTTAATGGGGGTCAATCCCTTGAACAGAGCTGTGAAGCTGTTCAAATCTCACCTGTTTGGAAGAAGGTTCTGGTTGAGGAAGGCTCTGGAAGATGCAAAAGGCTTAATCCCACTCCCAATGTGTTTCATTTGAGAATATATTCCTCTTTTGTTGTGGCTCGCGGAATCTATTCCCAGGAACAAATATGAAAATGCGGTGGAAAGTGTGGCTACTAGGCCAACAAAGAGTGGGGTACAGCTGGGGTTTGGGCTAAATGGCCTTTTCAGACTCTCACTCTTGGAAGATCCTGACTATTGTCTCAGTGCACAGCCAAAGGAGCGCCAGAGAAGCCCAAGAATTGCAGTTGGTGGGGTAATAATAGATTTATTCACTCTCCTAGTGGCGCTCCATAGGAGGTGTTTGTGAAACTTTTTGAAACAACTTGGAACAAAACTGCTACCAGAGACTCCATAAGTAGCTGCACCCCAACCATGGAGCTGAAAGATTATTCCTGAGCTGTTGAGCTTGAAAGGGAACCAAAGCTATACAGACCAGGGGCCCCATGGAAGATAAAGGCAGCAGCAGGTGGTAGAAGCTCCCCCCAGCAGGAAAGCCTTAGGAGCAGCTCTGCCTGTGAGCTCTTGGAGATTGATGCTAGGTGTCATAAGTTCGACTTAGTTCAGTGCCAAGGATGTGGTAGATATACTCTGAATGCTTGCTGAATGAATGAAAGGAGGTGGCTACGAAAAGCATATACTGATGGAACTCTCTAGAAGCCTCCTTGACTAGTACTAATCAGCAACTCCCTGAGTCCTTGAAGACACTGCTATGAGCTGCTGCCTGCAACTTCTAAATAGCTCACAGAGTAAATCGATGGCCTCTGCCAGGGAGTCCTGTAGGCCCTGAATGGAAGCTTTGGAAATTTTGACAACAAGTCTAAGAGTTCCTCCAAGGAATTCCTTGATATCTTTTTTTAAATTTATTTACTGTAGTTATTTATTTTTGGCTGCGTTGGGTCTTCATTGCCGCGCTTGGGCTTTCTCTAGTTGCAGTGAGCGGGGGCTACTCTTCATTGCAGTGTGCGGGCTTCCCATTGTGGTGGCTTCTCTTGTTGCGGAGCACAGGCTCTAGGCATGCGGGCTTCAGTAGTTGTGGCACGCGGGCTCAGTAGTTGTGGCTCGAGGGCTCTAGAGCACAGGCTCAGTAGTTGTGGCACACGGGCTTAGCTCCTCCGCATGTGGGATCTTCCCGGACCAGGGCTCGAACCCGTGTGCCCTGCATTGGCAGGCGGATTCTTAACCACTGCGCCACCAGGGAAGCCCGTCCTTGATATCTTACCATAAAATCCTAAAGCCTCTAAAAGGAAGTCTCGAAGTCCCTATCTGAAATCCTTGGAAGCCCTACCAGGGAAACTTGGAGCCCTGGCAGGAAGTGCTGGAAATACTGCTAAGAGTGACGGACAGCCTGTTAATGTTGTGTTGTCATATTGTCTCTGCCTTTGTAGCAACAATTCTTGTTGGAGTAGGGCATGAGAAGGAAGGTTATTATTGTTTTGTTTTAATACTGGTGGCTGTGTCTTAGTCACTCGGACCCAGAGGGCCCATCCAGAAAGGATAGGGCATGGAGTTTACAAGTCTTCAATCAAGATGGTGGGATTTGGGGAAGGCTGGTCCTCACCAGTGGTCAAGTGCAGGGTTTGAAACGATTTCTTGATGTTTTTGGTTGAAGGATGGAGATCTTGGCCTGTGTGTATTACTGTGTTGGGTCAAGATGTAGATTCCCGGTAGGTATACTGTTGAAAATGGGAGAGCTTGCAGGCAGCCAGGTTGGAACACAGATTGTGACAGGAGTAGGTACTATCTAGATAATCATTTCTGACCCACTGGGAACCAGCAGAGAAAAATAAGTCATTCTTTGTTCACAAAGAGATGATTTGAGTAGTTCTACTTACGTACTCCGACGGTTTCTTTCTCTAGGCTTCCCTGCAAAAAAAAATTTGAAATGTATTTAGTTGTCAGAGAGGAAGATACACAAACATTCAAGTATTGAGATTGTGAGATAAGAGATTCATGGACATCTCCAAAATGAATAAAATATACAGACGGATACTGTAGCAGAGGAACAGGGAAAAAAACACATTTAAAAGAGGGAGATTAAAGTAAAAGGAGGCAGTAAAGACTGAGAAATCAAGGCTCACTCTATCAGAAACCAACATACAGGAAGTGCTGTAGTCTGTAGAACAATATATCCAGGCATCTCTGTCACAGCTGGTCAGCTTCTTTAGAAACAGTTTCTTTCTGTAATTCTGAGAGAAGAAGATATGAGAGAAGATAAGTGGTTTAAGGAGTGTGTCTGAATGAAGCAGAAATGGAAAGGGACAAGGGGATATCATGCGATGGATGGATAGAAAATTTTCTTTCCCCTTCCAACTCTCCCTAACATGTTTTTAGGTATAAGATCTAATAGAATGAAGGAAAATAAGAACTGGGTGGTATATTGGGGGACCAAGACCAAACCCAGGTTTGGTGAGTTGCTAGAAGGACTCCCAGGATGCAGAATATAGTGGTACTCCCAGCTGGGACTTATTACAGCAAAAGGATGCAAAGCAAAATCAGCAGAACAAGGTGCATAAAGCAAAAAGTCTGGAGTCTTCTCCCAGTGGAGTCACACAGGACATGCTTAGTTCCTCCAGCAATGAGTCATGACAACACTTTTGAAATATTGTCTACCAGAGAAGTTCGTTAGAGACTCGATGCCCAGGGTTTTTACTGGGAACTAGTCATATAGGTACCCTCTGCTTGCGATGTGCCAAAATCTCGGAGGAACAGAAGGAACTCAGGTGCTCAGCACAAACCAGATTATTTGTATAAACGGTTTAGGCACAGATATCCATTCTGATCAGTTAGGGTGGCAGGAATCCTAAATCCAACTTCCAAAAATCCAAGTTCCTAAATGCCCACCAAGGGCCAGCCTTGTATACAGGCCTTTCTAGCACAGCAGTCTCAAGCCTGCTGTGTTAACCCTTTTCTGCTCAAGTTGCTTTGGCTGAGTGCTAGCTGATGTACTCCCCACAAGCCTACGTCCCTAGTCAAGCTAAAAAGCTGAAATCTAGCCCTCACTTTGGGTATCATTTGAATGACCCAAAATGGTGTAGTTGCTGCCGAGTGGCTTTGCTGTGGAAAAAACAAGGCTTGGTGATTGCGGGAATGTTCCCAATTAGGCTTAAAATGGAGAGAAGTCTTGGTGTCTGTTCTGAAACCTGATACCTCTCCCTACCTCCACGACCTGATTAACTTAGGCATTGAACTTGGCTGCCTCCGGAGGGCTTCCTCTGGCTGTTAATAGCACCTGCCCTGTGTGATTGGGGCCTTCTTTTGGTATCACAGTAGACCGGTTGGAGAAATGAGGGACTTTGCACATAAAGGAACCCACATAAAGGGGTTCCAGCTGACAACTCCAGCAGAGGTTCTAGCTGACAATATCACTGCTAGACATGACACTTAAGTCTTCAAGACGACTCCAGCCTCAGCCACTGCGTGACTGCAACCACACGAAAAATCCTAAGTGAAAACCATCTAGCTGAGCCCAGTCACCAAAAGAACCATGAGAGAGAGAAGAAAAAAAAAAGTTGCTCTTGTTTTCAGTCATTAAATTTTGGGGTAGTTTGTTATACAGCAATAGCTAACTGGAACTAGGTTAGTAAACGTTTTTTGAATGAATGAATGAATGAAGATAGAGGGGGGTCTGCTTCAGCTCCATGTGACTCTTAGCTGGTAAGTCCGTTTCCCTTCCCCATCAGGTCCTGGAGTTCCTGAAAGCCCTGGTTCACAAAGGAAAGTCTCTGCTCTTCAGACCTATTAAGAGGAGACAATGGAAACTCTCTCCCCAGGACAGAGAACACAGCAAGGCCATGTTAGCTCTGTCTGGGATAGCAGAGAGCAGCTTGTCTGTGAGTTCTTAATCTTGAGTCCATGAACAGCTTCAGGGGAACGAACATGCATACATTTTGTGTGTGTGCACATACATTTTCCTGGAAAGAGAGTCCCCAGACCCTAACTTTCATCAAATTTTTAAGAGTCTGTCCCAAAAATGTTAGGACCTACTCTTCCAATCTGACTATCTCAATTTCTAGGTTAAAAGACTGAGAACACTTCCCTCTCTGGTAGTAAGGTGGAGTTGGTACCCTGAACAAGCATCCTTCTGAAATCAAATTCTGACTAAAATTTTTTAAATTTCTTAAACACACTGATGAGCTGGGGGGAAAAGTAAGAAATACTGAGGTCAAAACCCCAAGAATCCAGAGAGGTAAGCTAAGCATCGAAATCAGCTTTTATCTTAAGGACTTCATAAGGTCAGCCAATCAGTGATAGACCTCCCAGTCTTGAAAATGAACTTGAACTTCAGTTTTCATAGCCTCATGGAGGTAAAAGGATAAGAGAGAAACTCAGGGCACTCAAGGTGGAGGACCTAATAAACCTCTAGCCCCACAAGATTAGGACCCCAAAAGAACTGAGCCCTCAGCGAATGGGGGCTACATAGAAGCACTACCACTTCCCAACACACTGCAAAGAAAAGTGCCCATCTTGACTTGCCTCTTCTCAGGGGACACTAAAATGCCCCCTGAGGATTCATTAACCACAGGCATCCCTCATAAGAGTTGGAAGCCCCCGCACCACGCTCCTGTACCTCCCTCCTTCTCCTTCCCTCCCTCTCCTTCCCTCCCTCTGGCCAGGAGCCTGGGACCCCGGCTGTGAGTCAACCTCAGAACAGGGTGTCCAGCCTCTTCTTCCCATGGCCGAAGTCGCCCACGGGGGCTCTAGCTCTCTAACCCCCCGCTTGGTCGCTGCACCTTTGAGAACCTGGGGTCCGGGGAGGCCGAGGGCTCCAGTCTCCGCTGGGGAAACTGGACTCTGGCTGAAGCCCCCAGGCAGGGGCTGCGCTGCCCCGGAGAGAAGCTATCCTCCTGCCTGTGTCCAAGGCCGGCTCTGGGGGTGAAGGCGTCCCCGGGAGAAGCGAGCTGTTCTCCACTCCGCCACCCCCTCCCCAGGCGCCCGGCTCTCCAGCTGTTTTCCTCCTCTGGGCTGTGGGACCTTCTGCATAGCTCCTCTCCTCAGGATGAGGAAAGCAGATGGCTCTCCCCGCCAAGGCCCCCAAGGGTCCTCCCGCCTCTCCCAGCAGGCACCTGGCTCTCTGCTCGCTTCATTCTCCCGTGGCCGCGGCCCTTCTCCGCAGTGACAGGTGAAGGGAGCAGGGTGCCCTCCACCCCTAGCCTTACTCTCCAGGGTCAGGGCCTGTGCCTGGGGAGGGGAGGCTGGGTCCCCCTGGGGAGGACCTGGCCGCCCAGCAGCGGGGACACCGGGGCAGGTTTGCCGGGCCCCGGCCGGTGGCCGGGACGGGCCGGTGGCTCAGAGGCGTCTGTCTGTGGGCAGGGCCGGCTCGGAAAGTCATGGCGCACCTGCAGGACCCCTCACCTGCCTTTTCAGAGTGCTCTCCCACCACCCCGAAAGTGGCTCTCAGGCGTCCCTGGGGTCGTATTTTCAGGAAAATGGGCATGTGGCGCCCTCACTCATCAAAGCAGCAGCCGGCGCCTGGCAAGAGCCCCCTTGGGAGGAACTTTCCCCTCAGAGCAGCGGTTCTCAGCTGCGAGTGAGAATCACCTCAGCGCTTTTTTTTTTGCGGTAGGCGGGCCTCTCACTGCTGTGGCCTCTCCCGTTGCAGAGCACAGGCTCCGGACGCGCAGGCTCGACGCACAGGCTCCGGACGCGCAGGCTCAACGTACAGGCTCCGGATGCGCAGGCTCAGCGGCTGTGGCTCACGGCCCCAGCCGCTCCGCGGCATGTGGGATCCTCCCGGACCGGGCACGAACCCGTGTCCCCTGCATCGGCGGGCGGACTCGCAACCACTGCGCCACCAGGGAAGCCCACCTGAGCGCTTTTAAAAACCACTGATGTCCCGGCCTCACTCACACCGGTTGAATCAGCACCGCCGAGGAGGGGCGCCGCAGGGTGGGCCTTAAAGCTCCCGGATGGTCCAAACGGGCGGCATTTGAGCCTCACAAGGACACCGAAAGACAGGTACTGTCGTCATCCCCACCGTACAGGCAGGGACACTGGGCTCCGAGAAGTGAAGCCACTTGACCGGGGTCAGAGGGCAAGTGGGAGGGATGGGGCTGGAGTCCCAAACGGGAGGGGCGGGTGGCCCCCCTGCTGACCGTGGATCTGGGCTTCCAGGGGGGCTTCGAGTGGGACCACGAGGTCTCAGGCTGGCCCAGGAGCCTGGGCCTCGGGCTGACTCAAGAGCTGGCCCTGTCTCCCCACAAATGCGGAGACATTTCTGCCACCTCCTCCTCCAAAGCGCTGGGCTGGGCCTCCTCCGAGCCCCAGGACGCGGTGGGTCACTTCCACTCACCCAGCCGGGCCCTCTCTGGAACAGCGTGCCCTTTGGTGACGGGGAGGATGCATTTTTGAGGTGAAATATTGTATAACAGCCAGGAACGGAAAATATTAAAAGCCCATGGGTGCCAGCAAGGTTCGCACCAGGGCCAGAAAGTTCAGAAAAAGGAGGCAGGCTCCCTGCAGCGGAGGCCACGGGGTGGGGCGGGATCAGCTCGACCACCCACACCCTGGATCCCAGGCTGCCTCCGTCTTCAGGGTGAGCGGGAGCCTTGCCTGGGCCACAGGAAGGTCCCAGGGTGGTGACCCCAAGATAGGGTTACCAGATGCCTGTATATGTAGAACATGTCCTATATAATTTTGCCCTGCATCCTATGTTGACCTTGTCGGAATGCGCTGAATGTCTTATATTTGGCTTTTTTCAATAAATTGCAAGAGTTTGGCAATTAGAGCTTTCCTTCTGCCACAGGTACTGGCGTTTCCATTGCTTAACCGGCAGCACTGGCTAAAAATCAGTGCTCCCTCCCCAGTAAAGATCTGGAGAATTCCTTATGGTCCCTCCTGCAGATTTAGCTGAGGGAAGACCAAAAGAGGGAACTGAGAAGTAAAAGCACTTATTTTGCATATTCAAGAAAGGGAGAAACAATTCTTTAACCAAAATCCCAAATCAATAACCACTGCTAATTAGAAGTGACTTTGGATCAATACACAAGGGAAGTCTGAGAAACTATCACAGTCAGGAAGGGTCTGAGCAGACGTGATGACTAATTATAATGTGGGCTCCTGGATGGGATTCTGGAACAGAAAAAGGACTTGGGTAAAAATTAAGGGAATCTGAATAAATTATAGGCTTTAGATAATAATGAAGTATCAATATTGGTTTGCTAATTGTGATAAACATACCATATGAATGTAAGATGTCAATAATAGAGGAAAATGGGTATATGGGGACTCTACTATCTTCATAGTTTTTCTGTAAACCTAAAACTATTCTAAAATATTTATTAAAAAAAAAAAAAGCAAATTCGGGCACTGAGACACTAATGGGCTTCCCTGGGCAGAAACATTGCGTACATGTTGCCAGGGGATTTTTGCTTTTCTGGGCCGTGCTATGGAGCACACGGGATCTGAGTTCTCCAACCAGGAATGGAACCCATGCCCCCTGCAGGGGATGCTCGGAGTCTTAACCGCTGTGCATTCTGTGTGACCCCATAAGAGGAAGAGAGCGCAGGGAAGCCAGCACTGATTCTTCCAGACCCCACAGGTGTCTTTTCCCCTTCTGACCTGGCTGTGTATCCTTGCCATGCCTCTATAACAAGTCTTAGTCATGAACACGACTAAACGCTGAGTCCCATGAGTTCTTTTAGCACATTTCTGAGTATGGAGGTGGTCTGGCAGACCCCTGACACAGTTGTCATTCAGTATTCTTCAATTCTGTTATTCAAACCTTGTTGCCTCTCTTTAACAAATGCAGGTGTGAGAATGTCAGTCTATTTGAAATACTGAAACGATAGTTAAATGCTGAAGAAAAGACCCCAATAATCCATGGAGTGAAGCCTACTTATTTCTTGTTCATATTTTTCAATATCTCTTTAGCAATAGAATTATGTATGCTGAAAGAGCAAACAGCTTTATTATAGAAGTCCTTTACTTAAAGGAATTTGTTGAATGCATTAAAGAAAGTATTGGCCAAAAAAAAAAAAAATTAGCCTTTGAAGTGTCAAGGATGTCCTTAAAAGGAACATTATTTATGAATAGGTGAAGAAATTCCTACTTGAAGTGGATAATTATTATGGCACTTACCATGACTCTCTTTTGAAATGGTTTCATTCCTATGGAATTCTTTTACATGGAGTTACTAAATATTCTCCCAGCATGGGAGCAAGAGAAACTTTCGTATGTGGTGTTGAATAAGGGAACGATCATCAGAATGAATTTTGATGATAGTGCTCTTTTTAGGTCAGTGAACATTTTAAAAAGTCATTAGTCGGGACTTCCCTGGTGGCGCAGTGGTTAAGAATCCACCTTCCAACGCAGGGGACACGGGTTTGATCCCTAGTCCGGGAAGATCCCACATGCCGCAGAGCAACTAAGCCCGTGTGCCACAACTACTGAGCCTGTGCTCTAGAGCCTGTGATCCACAACAAGAGAAGCCACCGCAATGAGAAGCCCGCACACGACAAGGAAGAGTAGCCCCCGCTCGCCGCAACTAGAGAAAGCCCGTGCTTAGGAATGAAGACCAAATGCAGCCAAAAATAAATAAATAATTAATTTAAAAAAATCACTTTAAAAAAAAAAAGTCATTTGTCAAGAGATGCAATGCAGTCCAAAAAAAGGAAAAGAAACTTAGGCCATGAAAGATGGTATTGTGTGTTTCAACAAATAAAATTTGAAGAACAATTCTCAGTTGCTTATATGCCAGTACATGCTCAAACTAGCTCATAACATTAATGTTAGCTCATAACAAACTAGCTCATAACATTAATGTTAAATGTGTTTGCTCATTAATGAATGTTTAATACACAAAATAATGCAATGAGTTAGATGTGATCACCGTAGAAGCTGTGTTACAATGCAATGGAATTTAGACTGTTACTGTAAGGAATTTTTTTTATTTTTATTTTTTTTTTGCGATACATGGGCCTCTCACTGTTGTGGCCTGTCCCGTTGCGGAGCACAGGCTCCAGATGTGCAGGCCCAGTGGCCATGGCCCACGGGCCCAGCCGCTCAGCGGCATGTGGGATCCTCCCAGACCGGGGCACGAAGCCGCGACCCCTGCATCGGCAGGCGGACTCTCAACCACTGCGCCACCAGGGAAGCCCACCGTAAGGAATTTAATAAGCAAATTCTACAAAACAAAGATCCACCAAGGAGAGCCAAATCGTCAGAGAGATCTAATTAAACAGGCATGTAATTTAGATACTTTTGATATTTCAGATAAATAATAAATACATTTTAACTTAAACATGTTCCACACAATATTTTTCAGTATACATTACATAAGCAATTAGCATTAACTATCAAACATGCACGGAGTACCTGTTATGAGCCACACACTTTTAATCATATTCCCTTTGGCAGAAAACCCCTGATGGTGTCAGAGTTGAAACATCATTTACCTTTACTCTCCATCCCTTATCCACTCACCCCAAATCGCACTTCAGGGAGCAGGTGAAGGGCAGTCCTGGGAAACAGCTCCTGGCGGTGGGGGGGGCTCTTGTTCACCTCTTCCTTTTCCCAGAGTTTCAGTCCTCGGAGCCTGTAGTCTGGCTCCAGTAGCTTTTGAAAGCTCTCTTCTGGAAGGCCTACCCCACTGTCCATCATCAGCTCTTAGGTTTGTTGAAATTCTGGGTACTCTGATTAGAGCTGGTCCCTCTTACAACCTCAGCCCCTATGAACCCTCACGCCCTGGGCAAGTGCCTCACCTTCCCTACCAGAAGCACATTTACCCACAAAATAAAAACTCTAATCTCATACTTCTGTTATTCAGGGCTTTACTGTGCTCGGAGAATATTTACAAACATGGTTCAACAACACTATTAGGCAGGCAGAGTGGATTTTATCCCCATTTAACAGATGAGGAACATAACCTCAAAAAGATTATAGGCAGCCGTTATGCACTAGTGCAGTCATATCCGTTCATTTAATAGTGAAACAATTCTAAACCAAGTAGTAAATAGCTATTGTCCCAAGACTCCTAAGTGCTTCTCTTGCTCCAGATGTCCCAGACCCTCCCCAGGACCTCCTCGACCTCACCACAATCCACCAAGGAAGGATTAATGCCTAGCACAGCCGGAAGTTTGGGGACCATCCTCTGATGAGCCAGACTCTGCCTTACATCAGCTGGAACATTTATAATATCATCCCTGGTTATATGGCTGACCAAGATCACATGACTAAATAACGGAAATGGTGAGGAAAGTTAGACTGAGATAAAAGATACAAACAGAGCTCTCACTTTAAGGGGGTAGAGATACAGCATAAAACCTGCCTTCATCAGTGTTTATCTTCCCTTAGTCTCCGTTTCACAGCATCCTGACATTGTGTGTGTATAAAGCATCCGGTGATAATCCACATTCTTTTTTTAAATCTTATAACTGAAATATTTATACAACTTCCTTTGTGATTAAAAGCATAGTTTAGGAGTTAGAGCTGGGTTGTTCCTTGTACCCTATCTGAGTTAAAGTGTTTTTAATTCCAATATTTATCTTATCACAATTGATGCAAGGCTCTTGGCAAGATACCTACATGTTTAAGCAATTATCCTGGAAGTCAAGATATCAAGAGCTACCAAGTACACTCACAGGCATTTCTAATGCTCATAGGCAGGTATGTGTGATAAATCATATATATCCACAAGAAGAAAATATCATCAGATGACACCTGAAAGAACACATATGTCTGAATTGGGGATTAAGGTCACATCTCCACTTCCCTCTCAATAATGTCTCCTTGCTTATCATTGGGTCTGGATTATTATGATGATGGAAGGGGAACTTAACTAGGATGAGATGGTGAGAAGTATTCAATATGGCACATGGGCTTTCAGCTACATTAAGCCTGTGACAAAGGGTACTCATTTGAGCAAGGCTAGCAATATAGCTAACCATGCAGCCAATAAATTTTCCTAGGCTGTTGTGAGCTGAACTGATCTCAGTACTCATTATGTGACCCCAATGATTCCAGAGGCCACAACTGCTAATGTGGATGTGGGATGGGCTCTGGAAATTCCCAGAGGTGACCAGCAGAACCATAGCCAGACTCAGAATGAAAAGGGCATTCATCCGAAGGTTGAGTGGGAATGACAGACGAGGAAAAAGGTTAGTAATGTTTTCGATGTTAGAAAGTGAATGGACAAGTGATAAGTGATTGAGCAGACCTGAGAAAGCTGAAAAATAAGGTGAAAAAGACCTATAAGAGACAGGACAATTTTGGTCCTAGATTCATCAAATTGGGAGGCACTGGGTATCTGAACACAGGATGCAGGTAGGGGTTGAAGTGAGCTAAATAGACTAAAAAAATTCTTTTTACTTTATCAACGTATAATTTTAAATTATACCAGTTTAACTTAAGCCACTTTAAGTTAAATTCAATAACTTTTACCAAGTTGTATAACCATCACCGAAATCCAGTTTCAGAACATTTTAATCCCCTTAGTTAGATCCTTGTGTCCTTTTGGAGTTAATCTCTACACCTATCTCAGCCTCAAGTAACAACTAATCTATTTTCTGTCTCTACCGATTTGCCTATTCTGGACATTTCATATAAATGAAATAATATAATATGCGATCTTTTGTATTCAGTTTCTTTTACTCAGCATGATTTTGAGGCTCATGCATGTTGTAGCATGTATCAGTAGTTCATTAATTTTTTGGTTTGTTGTTAGTCTTAGGAACATCTTTTAGTAACATGTCTTTAGAGAGTATATAACGTGCAGAATGGACCAGTCATCACAGTGTTTCACAGAAATAATGCTACCCTGATTCATCTATACAGCTAACACTCTGAGGAAGATCTTTTATAAATGCATCTTTAGAGAATGTATAAAATGCAGCACAGAACTCTGAACACAGTGTTTTACAAAAATTAACACTGTCCTGATTCATTTATATAATTAGCACTCTCAAAAACATTCTTTTTAAAATTGTGGTAATAAACACATATCATAAAATTTACCATCTTAACCATTTTTAAATGTCCAGTTCAGTAGTGTTAAGTATATTCACGCTGTTGTACAATAGATCTCCAGAACTTTTTCACCTTGCAAAATTTGGATCAGGAGACAATAGTTCTAACTTAACCCGTGCACACAGGTAACACCCCAGGTTTCCCTAGTCCTGACTGCCCTGTGTAGCACAGACTTAAACCCTTCCTGTGTTAAGGCGCTGCCCAGCAGAAGTTTTTGTAAGACAAGCAGAGCCACCTTGTGGTCGATTTAGAAAATTGTGTTTGAGGCTGCGGTCTTGAAGAAAAAACGTTAAATGAGGATGACCCTGGAGGCAGGAGAGAGGAAAAAGACTGGAAAGCAGGACTCATTATCAGGGAACCTTGGGAGAAGAGATATTTATTGTGTTTCCAAAAAAAGGGTAGGGTTCCATTGGCAACTAAGTTTAAATGCTGAGTTAAAGTTAAAACAAGTATCTTCTCTGACCCTCTAGTGTGTCCTCTCTCAGAGTAGTAAATCAGGCAGTATTTAAAAATTGATTTGAGGGGTGCAGAGATAAATTAGGATTTTGGGATTAACATATATATACTACCGTATATAAAATAGGTAAACAACAAGGACCTACTGTTTAGCACAGGGAACTGTACCCAATATCTTGTAAAACCTATAATGGAAAAGAACCTGGAAAAGAATATATACATATATATATATATTGGGTTGGCCAAAAACTTCATTCAGGTTTTCCTGTAAGATCTTATGGAAAAAACCCAAACGAACTTTTTGGCCAACTATATATATATATATATACACACACACACACACACACACACACATATGTATATACACGTATGTGTGTGTGTGTATATATATATATCTGAATCACTTTGCTGTACACTTGAAACTAACACAACATTGTAAATTAATTCTACTTCAATTAAAAATGATTTGATCAGGGAGCCATTTTTTTATACGAAGTGTCTCAAGGATTCGTATCTTATGACCTAAATCTGATAAATAGTTTAGAGCCACATGGCGAATGAGACAGAAATCACACCTATATGTGGGAGTATTCCTCCAATCTTAGAGAAATCTAATTATTAGAAAACAACAACAGTCTTTAATGATAACACTAACTCAGAGTATCAGGGTGTGGAATATTTCAGTTGGACAGTTCCTTCAAGCACATTTGGAATACCTCCAAGCAGGGCATTCCCTTCAAGTATGTCTGAAAGATGGTCCCAGCCTGTGTTTGACATGCCTTGGACCTCACCATCTTTGGAGCTCGCCAAGTTGAGGTAACTCGTTCCCTTTCTGTTCAACTCTGTAAGAAAATATTTTCCTTTTTTAAAAATTTTTATTTTTTTATTTTTTTTATTTTTATTTTTTTGCGGTACGCGGGCATCTCACTGTTGTGGCCTCTCCCATTGTGGAGCACAGGCTCCAGATGCACAGGCTCAGCGACCATGGCTCACGGGCCCAGCCGCTCTGCGGCATGTGGGATCTTCCCGGACCGGGGCACGAACCTGTGTCCCCTGCATCGGCAGGCGCACTCTCAACCACTGCGCCACCAGGGAAGCCCCTCTTTTTTTTTTCTTTAATTTTTAATTGAAATTTTATTTTATACTGGAGTATATTTGATTTACAATGTTATATTAGCTGCAGATGTACAGCAAAGTGATTCAGTTATACATATATCCATTCTTTTTCAGATTCTTTTCCCGTATAGGTTATTACAGAATATTAAGTAGAGTTCCCTGTGCTATACAGTAGGTCCTTGTTGATTATCTATTTTATAAATATTAGTGTGTATATGTTAATCCCAAACTCCTAATTTATCCCTTCCCCCTACTCTTCCCCTTTGGTAACCATAAGTTTGCTTTCTAAGTCTAGGAGTTGGTTTCTGTTTTGTAAATAAGTTAATTTGGATCACTTTTTTAGATTCCATATATAAGCAGTATCATATGATATTTGTCTTTCTCTGTCTGACTTACTTCACTTAGGATGATAATCTCTAGGTCCAACCACATTGCTGCAAATGTCATTACTTCATTCTTTTTTATCGCTGAGTAATATTCCACTGTATATATGTACCACTTCTTCTTTATTCCTCTGTTGATTGACATTTAGGTTGCTTCCATGTCTTGGCTATTGTAAATAGTGTTGCAATGAACTGGGGTGCATGTATCTTTTCGAATTATGGTTTTCTCTGGACATACACCCAGGAGTGGGATTGCTGGATCATATGGTAGTTCTATTTTTAGAAAATATTTTCTTATGCTGGGCTGAAGTTAGCCTCTGCACCTTCCATGAATTGGTCTTAGTTCTGCTACTTGAAGTTCCTCATAGTGCCTGATCTTTTTTCTCCATGACAGTCTCTCACATATTTGCAGAGTTGCTATTTCATCTGGAAATCTCTTCCAAGGGAAGCTTCCCTAGTACCTTCCACCATCTGGTAACTCGAGGTGGTTTTCAGACCCGTCAGGCTCATAGTCACCATCCTAAAAATCCTTCCTTTGTATCAATGTCCTGCTTCAAGAGTGTGCAGCTTGAGGCTTCTCTGGTGGCACAGTGGTTAAGAATCCGCCTGCCAATGCAGGGGACACGAATTCGAGCCCTGGTCTGGGAAGATCCCACATGCTATGGAGCAACTAAGCCCATGCACCACAACTACTGAAGCCCGCGTGCCTCGAGCCATGCTCTGCAACAACAAGAGAAGCCACCGCAATGAGAAGCCTGCACACCGCAGCAAAGAGTAGCCCCCGCTCGCCACAACTAGAGAAAGCCCACGCGCAGCAATGAAGACCCAACACAGCCAAATGTAAATAAATAAAATAAATTTATTTAAAAATATATACATAACATTAAAAAAATAATTTTCAGAAAGATCTCATATCCTATTAACACCCTTACCTTTTTTCCAACCTCACATTGAGCAACAAAGTCTAAGTTATATCCACTTAGGACTTTAAAATTAACTTAGTCTAGATTTCCTCACATTTTAAAAGCAAAAGTCTATATTTTCAGCCCTAGGACGCACTTACGTTAAATTCATATCCCATTCTTTATGCTTTGGTCCCAGGCTACTGAACGTCAAGGTGAATTGATTCCATTTACTCCAACTTTACAAATTCTACCATTCTTTCTCACTTGTGCCTCAAGGTATAAATTGTTTATATTTCCTGTCCTGCTCAAATCAAATGGTTTCCCTTTATGTTCAGTAAATGGTGCCTGTTTATACATAACTTTTACACATATATAATAGAGCAATATCATATAGTTAAAAACCAAATACCTGGGTGCCTAGAGGAAAACACCATTTGCAAGGATTTCTTTTTTCTGCATGACTGGTATAGACTACGCTTTTAAGACAGCGTAAAGCATTGCTAAAATCATTAAAATAGTACAGATGGTACAGCCTTCAACTTCTCCCAGTTTGCGTTCTCATTATACAGAGAATCAGAGTCATGGTAAAAGGTAGCCAGAAATGCGGGCAGCCCTTTTTCTTTGAAATCATAGCTTAGAACCCTGACTGGCCAGCCCAGTGGTCCCCAGATAATTGACTGAGCCCTTCCCCTGTACCAGGGACACTGCCTGTGTTCAGTGCCCCTGGGCAGAAGCAAGCCTAGGCAAAGGTGTCCTTTTAACCTCCAATCCACAAAGCCATCAGAGCCTCTGGCTGTTCTGGTGGGGAGAGAATGCCCCACCCCAGCAAGATTAGAGAAGGGTAAAGGAATGGCTGAAACTCACCCATATGAAGCTCAGTTTTATCAAGGGAAGCTTTTTAATGGGACTGCCCTTATTAAGTAATCAGAGCCAACCCGTTCATGCCTTAAAGGCGCTACTCTTCTCAGGGACACCCAGATTTTAAAAACTGCCCGTTGGACTTCCCTGGTGGTGCAGTGGTTAAGAATCCGCCTGCCGGGCTTCCCTGGTGGCGCAGTGGTTAAGTCCGCCTGCCGATGCAGGGGACACGGGTTCGTGCCGCAGTCCAGGAAGATCCCACATGCCGCCGAGCGGCTGGTCCCGTGAGCCATGGCCACTGAGCCTGTGCGTCCGGAGCCTGTGCTCCGCAGTGGGAGAGGCCACAACAGTGAGAGGCCCGCGTACCGCAAAAAAAAAAGAATCCGCCTGCCGATGCAGGGGACACGGGTTTGAGCCCTGGTCTAGGAAGATCCCACATGCCGCGGAGCAACTAAGCCCTCGTACCACAACTACTGAGCCTGCGCTCTAGAGCCTGCAAGCCACAACTGCTGAGCCTGTGTGCCACAACTACTGAAGCCCGTGCTCTGAAACAAGAGAAGCCACCGCAGTGAGAAGCCCCTGCACCGCAACGAAGAGTAGCCCCTGCTCGCCGCAACCAGAGAAAGCCCGCGCGCAGCAACGAAGACCCAACGCAGCCCAAAAAATAAGTAATTTAAAAACTAAATCAATAAAGCATTGATAATAAAAATTGAGCAGAAAAAAAAAAAACTGCCCGTTTTAAGTCGGTTTCTTCAGAAGCAGACACCAAGAGGAGAATTCAGATGCAAATCCTTTATGAACAAAGGGCTTCCAGAAGAAACTGGTAAAGAGATGGGGAAGCAGGAGAGGGAAAGGTATGGGTGGGGTTCAGGACACGCCTCTCCCAAATATGGCATCTTAGCACACTGACTACCTTAAGATAAAGGAATTTGAGAATCCGGCAGAAACAGGAAGGTCGCTCTGAACTCACCCTTCTTCCCTGAAAGCAGGAGATAAAACTCCCATGTGAAAGGTGCCCTCCCTGTGCCGGGAGGGAGGGAGGCAGGCATCCTTATCACCAGAGACAGGGAATTTAGGGCCAAGAAGTCTATCTAAACAAACTTTGTTACCTCTTCACCACATTACTATCCCTAGCCTGAAGCCCTTGTCAATTCTTCAGAAATTTATCATTTCTTTGTCTAAAAGGTATAAAATCTTCCTGGTCTGTTCACTTCTTTGAGTCTCATATCTTCATGGGGCTCCCATAGGTACATATGTCCCTATGTACTTTAAACTGTTTTTCTCCTGTTAATCTGTATTTTATTACACGGGAGTCTCGGCCAAGAAACTAGAAGGCTAGAGGGAGAATTATATCTCCTGCCCTACAGGTGCGAGCTCAAACAAAATCCTACAGAAGGTGGCTTCAGTCCGGACAGAGTCTGTCCAGATCTGAGGCAAGGGAACCAGGGTTCCAGTGTCATTGACTAAGGGCTGCACAGGCGGAAATTTCCAGGCCTTTCAGGCTCTGTGTGCAGGTGGCCAGGCGTCTCCCGTAGCCCAGGGCAGTCCTCCGAAGAAGAATCACATGTGAGTCACAGGTACCTGGAGTCATAGCTCCCGGAGCCTGCGGGAGGGGCTCGCAAAAGCATCACAGGGGAGCACCAGAGTTGTGCCACCCTGCCCTGCAGGGCCTTACCTGAAAAGAAGTGGCAGGAGAATTCTAGGTGATTGGTGATTGGGCCAGGGACCCTGAAGAGCCTGAGTCTGCTCAGACTGCCCCTCAGTTGTGATGCCGCCCCTGGCTGTGTGGCTTCCCCCGCAAGGCCTTCCGCATGGCTGTCTGAAGCTGGGGCTTCTTGGGATGTTCTGCCCACCTGAGGGGAGCCCCAAGTGGAGCTCCCAGCCTGGAGCCTGCGTGTGGTCTGTTTACCTCTGGTGGAGTCAGTAAAGGTCATCAAGTTTCAAAGCCTGCTTGGGATTGCAGGATCAGAGGATTTAAGAATACTACCTAGGTGGCCATGTTTTTCAAAGAGAATTATTGTTCGCTTTCACTTTTGCGTGAGGCTTCCTGATTTCGCTGGTGCTAAGTGATTCCAGCAAATCTCTCAGAGGAGCGAAGCCCCTCACCCTAAAGCTGCTGAACAGGCTTCGCCCCACGTTCATTCCTCTCCCCTGCCTCTATCTCCCACTCTGTCACCGTGCCCCCCCGCCCCGCCCCCCGTCCTCCCGCTCTCGTTTTTGTCTTTCCATCCCTCTGCCCTTCTCCCAGCCGGGTGACCAGCTGTTGGAGCTGGTACCACGGAGACACAGGTGGGGCCACCTGTCCCTGCCAGGCCCTTCTGCGCCTCCAGCAGCTGTTAGCTTGTGGGCATTTCAAAGGCTCGAGCCAAGGGAGGGCAACAGGAGGGGTTAGGAACAGGCCCTGCCAGGCCGGGCCTGAGTGTGGGCCAGCAGCCGTCATCAGCCTGTCCTGGAAAATCAGACTGAGAATTTTCAGCCAAATCCAAATCGTGGGTCCTGTTAGGAATCACCCAGGTTCCAATTCCAAGTTGCGTTTACATTTTGGAGCTTCAGAATGTGCTAAAGCTTGTTCCTACATGAACGCAAATTTAAAATCCTCTTTCCAACAGCTGATTTAACTTCAACATAAAAAAAAAAAAAAAGGAAAAAAGAAAGAAACCTTTCCCCTGATGGGGCTGTGTTTCTATACCTTACCCTAGAAATGTTACAGGAGTCCTGAGACCAGAGTGGAAACCGGCTTAGGTTTGCGGGATACTCAGGAGGCCGTTTGGCACACAGGATATTGTACTGCTTCAGTTATTACCCTGCAGCTCAAAGTGAAACAGGAGGGAAGGGGGCAGAGCACAACCTTTGAAAGAATAACATAGCCTGAGGACATGACCTAAACTGATTAAAACCAAATGGGTCCAAGATGGCGGACAAGTCGACTTCCACTAGACCTTGAGCCTCAGTATACACTCACTGTTAACACATCAGCGAGCTAAATAACACACCCACAGGCGCCAGGACAGTTCCAAGGCCGACCATAAGAATCAAAAAGTGAGCAGTGGTCCAGTTCCTGGAAATCCCCGCCCCTTCCCGAAATAGCTAGAATACTCCTCCCACTCATTAGCCTATGAAATTACCCACCCCTATAAAAACTGACAACCCCATACCCTGGGGCCGCTCTCACCTTCTGAGATGGCCCACACTCTGTCTGTGGAGTGTGTTTCTCTCTAAATAAATCCACTTCTGACCTATCACTTTTTCTCTCACTGAATTCTTTCTGCGATGAGACATCAAGAACCTGAGTTTCATTAAGTCCTGAAACCAGGTGTGTGATCTCAGTTGGAAGACTGTGGGTTTTGTCCCACAGTTCAAGTCCCAGTCTGGGTTTTGGCTGGGTTCAAGTCCCAGCCACATGGGTTCAAGTCCCAACCTGAGGTGCACGGTTTCAAAAGCACAAAGACATTATGTTGTGCTTTTCTTTTATTTCCTTAAGGACTCTGGTTATTTTTATTTATCACATTAGGATGAGCATTTAAATACAAACATGGAAAGCACCAAAGAATTCTTTACTCCTACCTCTTTCTGTGATTTAATCCCAAGACAGTTTGTGAAGAAAAGCAGTTTCTGGGGTAGATGCTGTTAATTGTGTTGTGTTGCCAGCATTGGCTAAGGGAAACCATATACTTGCTACTTATGCAATTTATACTGCACAAGGAAATGTTTAAAATATCAAGAAGTCAAATACATTATAGAGTAAAATGTATAAGGAGATAAGCATAATATGTGATGAAATATTTATCTTTTCACCTAACATTTCTTTTGATCCAAAGAACCAGCACTGGCTGTGTAGGGATAGTGATGAAACTAAGTGTGAGTAACTATGTACAGTCAACTAATATTTGACCAGGGAGCCAAGAATACTCAATGGGGAAAGGACAGTCTCTTCAATAAATGGTGTTGGGAAAACTGGATAATCATCTGCAAAAGAACAAAATTGGACCCCTATTTTACACCACTCACAAAAATTAAGTTGAAGTGAATTAAAGGCTTAAATGTAAGACCTGAAACCATATAAAACTCCTAGAAAAAAATATAGGGGAAATCTCCTTGACGTGGGACATAGCAATGATTTTGTTTAATATGACACCAAAAACACAAGCAACAGAAACAAAAACAAGTGGGACCACATCAAATTAAAAAGCTTCTGCACAGCAAAAGAAACAATCAACAAAATGAAAAGGCAACCTATGGAGTGGGAAAAAATATGTGCAAATATATATCTATCTGATATTCAAGGAACTCATACAACTCAATAACAGAAAACCAAATAATCCAATTTAAAAATGGGCAGAAGACCTGACTAGATATTTTTCCAAAGAAGACATCCAAATGGCTAACAGGTAAGTGAATAGACACTCAACATAACTAGTCATCAGGGAAATGCAAGTAAAAACCACAATGAGATATCACTCACACCTGTTAGAATGGCTGTTACCAAATGGACAAGAGATGACAAATGCTGGGAAGGATGTGGACAAAAGGAAACCTTTGTGCACTGTTGGTGGGAATGTAAATTGGTGCAGCCACTATGGAAAACATTACTGAGGTTCCTCAAAAAATTAAAGATAGAACTACCATGTGGTCCAGCAATTTCACTTCTGGATATATATCCAAAGGAAATGAAATTACTATCTCAAAGAAGTATCTGTACTCCCATATTCATTGCAGCATTATTCACAATAGCCAAGACATGGAAACAAGTGTCCATCAGTGGATGAATAAAGAAAATGTGATATATGTACATACAATGGAATATTATTCAGTCATGAGATAGAAGGAAATCTTGCCATTCGCGACAGCGTACACAGACCTTGAGGGCATTATGTTACGCAAAATAAGTCAGACAGACAAAGATAAATACTGTATGATTTCCCTTATATGTGTGATCTAAAATAACCGAACTCATAGAAACGGAGAGTAGAATGGTTGTTTCTGTGGACTGGCATGTGGAGAAATGGCAAGATGTTGATCAAAGGTATAAACTTCCAGTTATAAGATGAGTAAGTTCTGGGGAATCTAACGTACAGCATGGTGACCATAGTTAACAATATTGTATTACATATTTGAAAATTGCTAAGAGAGTAGATCTTAAATGTTCTCACCACAAAAAGAAGAAGAAGGTAATTATATGAGATGATGGAGGTTAGCTTACTGCTTACTGTGGTAATCATTTTGCAGTATATGTGTATCAAATCATCATGCTATACACCTCAAACTTACACAATGTTATATGTCAATTATATATCAATTTAAAAAACAGAAATGTGTGTGTGTGTTTGAAGCAATGGATTGAAGAAAATAACTCTTGCAAAATGCCTGGGCCACAATAAGTTCTAAAATATGGTAGTTAACTACGGATAACATTTTTTTAAATTCCATGGTCAATTAAATTTTGCAAAGTTTTATTTAAACAAAATTAAGCAGGTATCTTTACTGCAGCATGTCTCAGAGCCATTTATGTGCTAATTCCTATCAGCTGAAAGTCTGTATTGTCCCCACATTTACTGATGAAATCATAACGCCCAATGAGATAGTGTTAGGAAGTGGAGCCATTGAGAGATGATTGGGTCATGAGGGTGCAGCCCTCATGAATGAGATTATTGTTCTTATGAAAGAGGCCACACACAGCTCCCTAGCCCCTTCTACCAAGTGAGGACACAGCCAGAAGTTGGCAGTCTGCAATCTGGAAGGGGGCTTAGCCAGAACCTGACCATACTAGCACCTTGATATTGGTGTAGAGGTTCAGAACAAGCCTCCCCCAAATGTGTCACTTTTGCATGAGGATTATTTTGAGCTAAAGGCACTCAAGACCCTGCGGTTCCAGGGAAACTACTGTCCCTCCCTTAGCAACCTAGAAGAACTTAAATTGGGGATTTTTCCCAGAAAATAATTATTTCTAGAGATAAATTTTTATCTAAATGGCCCCATCTATATGGCAGGGCACCGAACATCTGCTCTTCTTCTTATTGTCCTGTGAATGACACTTCTGTCCTTGGAAGCCCCAGGCCCCTATCCCATTCCTTAGCTCAGAGTGGCATGTACACCTCATTTTACCTCTCAGTCTCTGAACCTCTCGTGTATATGGGGTTCCCGTATACACGAAATTAAATTTGATTTTCTCCCGTTAATCTGTCTCATGTCAATTCAGTTCTTAGATCAGCCGGAAGAACCTAGAAGGGTAGAGGAAAGTTTTCTTCCTCCCCAACATTGGACTTGCAGCCTCCAGAGCTGTGAGAAATAAATTTCTGTTGATTACAAGCTATTCAGTCTATGGTATTTTGTTATAGCAGCCCCGATAGCTAAGACACTGTGAGTCTTGTGAATCTTGGAGAGGAGTGGTATAATACCCTCTAAATGCCAGACTCATATGAACATAGAATCCCTTTTTTCCTACGTAAAGACTGACTGTTCTCTGGAACACATTTCGGGAAACTCTTATTCAACCCATTCAGAAGTGAAATTTCATTTAGAAGTGAAATACATTTTAAAACCCAGTGTCTATTACTATATGTTTTATGAGATGAAGATTTTTCACTCCCATTCACCTACCACCTTTAGCTACCTTTATTTTGTCTGTCTATTTCATTAGTTTGTGATCAATTGCATCTTTGTACAAATTTTGGCAGAGGGAGGTCTTGTCAGTGGATTTTAAAATATATTCAAGGGTGGTCTTTAATGGATATTAAAATATAATATAATATATTATATACTATATGTAATGTATGTGTACATATATAATACATTATATTGTATAATTATTATATATACACATACATACTATATAGATATATTGTATATTAGTATATACTTATATGTATGTATGTATATGTAGTTTACTTAAGTAAAGCCATTTCCTTTTCCTTTCATCATCAACACAGAAACTGGTTTCCTTTAACTTTGCAAATTTGAATTAAAAATGAAGAATTAGGGCTTCCCTGGTGGCGCAGTGGTTGAGAGTGCGCCTGCCGTTGCAGGGGACACGGGTTCGTGCCCCGGTCCGGGAGGATCCCACATGCCGCGGAGCGGCTGGGCCCGTGAGCCATGGCCACTGAGCCTGCGCGTCCGGAGCCTGTGCTCCGCAACGGGAGAGGCCACAACAGTGAGAGGCCCGCGTACCGCAAAAAAAAAAAAAAAAAAGAAGACATTAAATTAGCATTGAACTAAGGTAATTTGGGGGAAATAAGGACATCTTAAAAAGAGAAAATCCTTTCAACTCAGATTTGAAGGAATGATAAAATGAAATAAAATCTTCATAACGTATTGCAGTCTTAAATTTCTTTAAAATGTGAGCACTTGATTTGACTAAGCATGAAATTTTAACTACACTAAGTACTTCATTTCATGTCTCTCCTTTTTTTTAAATGTTTTTACCTTTTGCAAATTTCACCCCTTGCTCAGGCTGTCAGGAACTGACTCTAACCCTTAATGCTCCCTATAAGCTCTTCACACAGCAAATACTGCAGCCTGGTCATCTGCGCAGTACACACGTTTAGTAATTAAAACTATAACCCAGCTGTATACAGCAGGGTAAAAATTATGTCTAAATTATGAACTTGAAGCACTCAAAATCCTGAAGTGCTTTGAAATTATTAAAGATTAAATTATGTATGGTTAAATTTCTGCAGAGCATTTCCCAAAATACAGTTTGCAAAACTCTAGTTCCTCAGGCTACTAAGCGGGTGGCCTATAATAGAGTGTCTTTGGTCAAATAGGTCTGGAAAAATTGGTTTTAACCAAAGCTTCTCAAACTCTCTGTGATGAAAAACCACTTTTTTTTTTTATTTTTTATTTTTGGCTATGTTGGGTCTTCATTGCTGCACACTGGCTTTCTCTAGTTGTGGCAAGTGGGGGCTACTCTTCCTTGCAGTGTGCGGGCTTCTCATTGTGGTGGCTTCTCTTGTTGCGGAGCACAGGCTCTAGACACATGGGCTTCAGCTGTTGCAGCACGCGGGCTCAGTAGCTGTGGTGCATGGGCTTAGTTGCTCTGCAGCATGTGGGACCTTCCCAGACCAGGGCTTGAACCTGTGTCCCCTGCATTGGCAGGCGGATTCTTAACCACTGCGCCACCAGGGAGGCCCCACTTTTCTTTTATTTCCAATTTTTCTCAGGCCATTTTTTGCCAAATGTAGTAAAACAAATCACCAAATAAATGAAATTTAAAAGGCACACAGAGACTCGATTTCTTTTATTGTTATGGTCAACAAACATTATTCTGTCAAATTTCTCTATGAAGTTTCTAACTGCTTAACTTACTCTGTTCATTTCAGTACTTATCAGAGCCCAGGAAGAAAACAATTCAAACATTCAGCTGACCAACTCCACAGATCATATTTTAAGTTTAAACAAAATGTAAATGTTTTATTACCTAAGTACTTTTCAGAGATTTCAATATAATAATGGGCCTTGTAAACCTATAAGAGAGAGACTCCACATGTAACATTTAGGACATTTCCCCAATTAAATAAGAGCGCAGAACCTATTCCTTTGATTGGTTTTATCAGCACAACCTATGGAATCTGTGTTCTATGGGAGATACTTTGAGAAAAGCTTTTAAGAGTGTTTTGTTAAATTCTAGTTTCCTAAAAACTGTAGCTCCACGCCTGTCATGCAGGTTAACCTTTGCTTCCCAGCACATCTATATTTATAGACAATTCCAAATTACCTAAAGAAAGATGGATGAACAGAGGGACAGATGGAAAAGAAGGAGGAAGGAAGGAAGGAAGGAAGGAAGGAAGGAGGAAGGAAAACTTAGTATTTATTTCAGAAGCAGCAGACAATTATATAATTGTCAAAGAGAAAAAAATAGTCTGAGGGTTAAAAATTATTTGAAAGTTGCTTCAGTCACAAGGCAATTCTCTTTCGCAAGCACTTTCTTTTTTAAACTCTGAAAAGTAGTTGCCAGATATCCTGACATGTGGTGCTAAACATAGAACCTACCAGAATACCATTGCTCATGTTCTGGGAATGTACTAATTCATAACGAGTGGAAGCTCATTAGACTGATTCCTCGTGTGCTAAAGTTCACGAGGCTAAAATGTGCGGGCATGTGGTCAGCCAGCCTCATGCATGCTTTCTACTCACCTAGGCAGCAGCATGGGTTCCTTTACTGTCTTCTCTTTCCCAGACTTTCCCACCTCTGAGACCTCAGACATGGCAGCCGATGACACCAGCCTCAGCAGCCAAGCTTGAGATTATCTGGTACTGTGTCCCGACCTTCACTACTAAACAGGTGGTCTTCCTGACACCCCTTGTAGTCTGTAGGCTCTTAAAAAGTACATAAAGAAGATGTAGGTGGGTATGTCAAAGACACCTCATAGGAAATATTTAAGGATGCAGAAGTGGAGAGCTTGAGGGCCCTGGACTGCCTACACGAATTGGTTCGGGGCACCTGGCCCGTGTTCCCAGAACCTTCGGCTGAGGTCTGGCTTCTGGCACAGCCTGGCTGCTGTGTCTCCTCAGACAAGTCAGTCACCTTCTCTGGACCACAATTCTTTATTTTATTATTATTATTATTTTATTTTTTTTTTTTGCGGTACGCGGGCCTCTCACTGTTGTGGCCTCTCCCGTTGCAGAGCACAGGCTCCGGACGCGCAGGCTCAGCGGCCATGGCTCATGGGCCCAGCCGCTCCGCGGCATGTGGGATCTTCCTGGACTGGGGCACGAACCCGTGTACCCTGCATTGGCAGCCGGACTCTCAACCACGGTGCCACCAGGGAAGCCCCACAATTCTTTAAAGTGATGCTAGATGACCTCTGCAGTTCTTTCCAGAATCTAATTCTGTAATCCTAAATAAAGAAATAAGGCCTTGTACTCTGCAGGCCGCTATTTTCATGCATGTTAGCACGTTTCTGCTCCTAACAGTTGAGTAGTTTTCTTACCCAGAGACCTGTGTTTTTTCCCAAACCAGTTAATTCCAATTGTACTTGCTATGTGACATATTTATTTAAATATTGAATAAACTGTTAAACTTTGAGTATAAAAAAAAAGGCCTAGCACAAATACAAGAATTATCTAAACTGTAACCCACCACATAGATGGATAAGCCTAGCTTGCACATTCTTTTTTTTTTTTAACATCTTTATTGGAATATAATTGCTTTACATTGGTGTGTTAGTTTCCACTTTATAACAAAGTGAATCAGCTCTACATATACATATATCCCCATATCCTCTTCCTCTTGAGTCTCCCTCTCACCCTCCCTATCCCACCCCTCTAGGAGGACACAAAGCACTGAGCTGATCTCCTTGTGCTATGCGGCTGCTTCCGACTAGCTGTTTTACATTTAGTATTATATGTAAGTCCATACCACTCTCTCACTTCATCCCAGCTTACCCTTCCCCCTCCCCGTGTCCTTAAGTCCATTCTCTAAGTCTGCGTCTTTATTCCTGTCCTGCCCCTAGGTTCTTCTAATTCACAATTAAATTATGTATTTGAGGCAAATGTGAACATGGAGGTTCCACTAAGAGCCATCTTTATGTAGAATTCAAGTTGACAACTGACTTAATGTGGTTTCGAAAGCCGGGAAGGTCTCCTTACATAAAATAAAAAGATACCGCACAATTGTTTGCTGAGGCTCCAAGCTCCTCTCAGAGGGCATGCAGCTTCTCATTTCACAGAGCTCGGGATGGAGCTCATGATAGACAATCTTCCCTGAGAGAAGGTTTAATTGTGGGGCACAGCTCAGAAAGTACCTAGTTAGGAAAATTATTATTGCCTAAAGTCTCACTGCTCAACGGGTCATCCAAGGACCAGCAGCTTCAGCATCTACTAGGTGTTTGTTAGAAATGCAGACTCTCAGGCCCTACCCCAGACCCACTGAATCAGACTCTGCATGCTTACCAGATTCATGGGTGATTTGTTTGCACCTTAAAGTTCAAGAAGCTCAAATCTGTGTGCTTTGCACGTACAATTGTGAAGAAACATTTATGACTCAGCCTTAAGGGATTCTGTTAAATCAAATTGAGGCTGGTTGGGTGCAAGCCAGTAAATTTAGAGAGGGGAAAAATGCAGAAAGGAAACCTAGGGGTGAATAGAGATAATTCATCTGCTACATTTGCATAAAATTGGATTAGCTCTTTATGATTTTTCTTCAATTTGATTTTTAAATGGAGCCATTATGACTCAGGTCTAAGGCGCTCAGAGTCATCAACCAAAGTGGTACTGAGAATTAAGAAGGCACCCCCCCCTTTCCTCTCCTTTAACATTTTTCTTGTTTTAGGAGAAGAGGGAGGTGGATATAGAAAATTTCAAATTTCAGGGGTCCTCTAATGGTGGTCTGTGATCTGGATGTGGGGTAGGGGAGATGTCAGGTCTCTGACGTCCAGCTAGCCTGGGTTCCAATCTAAACTCTGCAGCTGTGTGGTTTGGGGCAATTTAATCTCTGAGAGTCGTCATTTCCTCTTTCATAAAATGAGAATACTGATATTTATAATGTCCTCAGGAGCAATTCAGAGATATAAAGACTTTAAAGCACCTCTTTTGGGGTGGGCAATAATGTCATTGCAGCAAATGTGAATAACTTTCTCAGACCTAGTGTTTCAGGGAGCCTCAGCCCAGTTAACTCCCCTCTCCCCATCCCAGCCTCACCCCCACTGGCTTTGTGAACAGTGACTTGACAAACATATACGGAGTGCCTTGGGTGAGCCTGGCAAGTGAATACATAAGAGCCTTCCCTGGAATGGTTTCAACCAATAAGAGGTTCCTATGGAATTCAATGATTTCACAGGTCATTACAACTTCAAAACTAATTTGGAGCACTGCTATAGAGTTGCCAACTTTTGGCTATTGTTAAGAAAATCGGTTTTACACTTTCACTGTCTCTAAAAGAAAACCTATTTTAACACCAAAAAGTAGGACGTTATGAAACACAAACCTTTTATATTGAATAAATTTAACTCTGAAAAATGTTGCTTTGTCCTTTTGTTTTCACGATCTGAATAGTTGAAAACCTTTTCATGGACCTGTGGCATTTGGTTGCCACTCCCTTTTTTTTTTTTTTTTTTTTTTTTTTTTGCGGTACGCGGGCCTCTCACTGTTGTGGCCTTTCCCATTGCGGAGCACAGGCTCCAGACGCGCAGGCCACTCCCTTTTAAAACCCCAGAAGGCTAAGAAGGGATAGGTTTTGTCCAGTTGTTGCTTAAAACTGCCAGAAAGTCCTGAGGTGTGCTAACCCTACCTTGAAGCCCCACCTCCATCTCCCGGAAAATCACAGGACTGGAGTTGGGGAGCATGTACCAGGACAGGACAATTGAAATGTTGGACTATGTGAGGCATCCCCAATCTAAATATTATTTTATTTGTGTGAAACAAAGTCTTCTCTGGGCCTTGGCTACAGTTGGGTTTTGGGAGGACGCTAAAGTGACTAGCAGATGGGAGGACAAATGTAATTAGTTAATGCAATTGTGTTGTTTAATGCACTTAGCAAATGTGTGTGTTTTCAAAAGAACTCAGAGAAACTGCATCCAAGTGCAGGCAGATGTTATCGCTAGTTGGCTCAGACGACAGTTTATTTTTACGTGCTTTGGACTTTTCAGTGTTTCCAAGAAGATGTATTGTTTATATAGTAAGAAAACAGAGTTTATCTTGAAAAAATAAGTACATAAAAATTTTAAACTATGGGAATAGGGTTCCCAGGAGTTGTGCAGTGAACTACGTGCATAGCCATAGGCAACGTGCCTGCATGAAATACATTTAGCTCCATTGTATGTCCCTTTGTACCTTTTCAATTTTGTGCCTCATGCATGCATTATCCATTCAAAAATTAATTAATCTTTTAAATGTTCAGAAGGCTAGGAGTTCCTCCCACTCTGTATGGTTTACATCATTTCCTACCTCCTCCTGCCCCCCACCCTTTGCATCCCCACCCCACCCTTACCCCGTCTTTGGGCCTTGTGGGGGGTGACAGGACTCTTCCTGGGGCCACCCAACTGGTTAGCAGGTGCTGCCCAATTAGGTATGGTAGTCGATGTGATCATTCTCATCCGGCAGCGTGGTGTTGCCTGGCTTGATCGTTACAATTAGAATTGCAAACCTTAACTCAAAACAAAGACCACTTCAAAAATCCAGCGCTTACCAAAACATAATGCTATAATGAGAAACTTAGATGAAAAAGAAAAAACTCAAGAAGAGCTTTGTGCAACCAGACTTGGGGTGGACGAACTCTGTGGTCTTCTGGGGTCTGTCTCCGGTCTTTGAGGTAAGATGAACATTCTTACTCATTAGTAAATATTTGAGATGAAAGCTTTTTTGCTCACCTCCTAATTATCATTTTTTCCAAAGCACCTGCTTCTGGGAGAAGATTAATTAGTTGGTTATTCCTAAAGGGTGGATTTGAGGAGATCAAAGGCCCTCAAAATGTAATGGAGAAAGAACTAAACTGTGGAAATTTTTTCTTTGGAAGACTGAAGATTAAAATTAGTTTGGGGAGTGTCACAGTGGATGAGGTTTGCTCTGTTTTTCTTTCTTTTCTTTCAGAAAAATAAAAGCCCCTGCCAGAATACAAATATTTAACTTATACTGCATTTTATAAGCCCTCTCTTTGAAGGGCTACCACTTAAAATTTCTCTCTTCCTCATTAGATAAACACATGAAAGATGTGTTTTATCTAAGACTATATGCAGAGCCCTATAAGATGCTTTGCAGTGAAACATGAAGGTAAAGACTCAAGGATGGTTTCCTTATGTGCACTTCAGACATTTCCTCGTCCGATTTCTTCCTTATGATTTAAACAAGTCAACCAACAAACAGATATTGATAAATTATCCAATTTTATCTTATGTCTGTGCAAAGACTTGGGAACTGGGCTTGCCAACACCCTTCTCCCTTCCCCACATGAGACTCTGCTTCCCCATAGCTTTTCCATTCCTTTCTATAAAGTCATTGCTATTGGCTGAATGTTTGTGTCCCACAAAATTCATATGCTGAAACTTAGTCCCCAAATATGATGGTAGTAGTAGGAGGTGGGGCCTTTGGGAGGTGATTAGGTCATGAGGGCAGAGCCCTCATGAACTGGATTACTGCCCTTATAAAACAGACCCTAGAGAACTCCCTTACCCCTTCCGCCTTGTTGAGGCCATGGTGAGAAGACAGCCGTCTATGGACCAGGAATTGGGCTCTCACCAGTCTCTGAATCTGTAGGCACCTTGGTCTTGGACTTCCCAGCCTCCAGAACTATGAGAAATAGATGTTGGTTGTTTATAAGCTACCTGGTCTTTGGTACTTTTTTTTATAGCACACAAACAGACGAAGACAATCATACTTCTTAAATTTAATCTGATAACTAAATATGTTTGGTATAAATTTTAGAAAATGTAGATTAACAAAGTGGAAATTTTAAATTACTTATAAGTCCCATACTCAAAGATAACTATTGGCATTTCATTTTTTTGTTTTTCTTTTTAGTTTCAAACAAATTGTTATTGAAGACAAAATGAGTTTGGGTCTGAATGATCTTATTTGTTATCCTCATTAAATTAAATCACTAGATAAGACTCAAAATCTCATTTGATATTTCTTTTCAATGTGTATTGGGAAATGATTTTTCTTTTTACTAAGATAAATTATTTATTGTGCAGAGTGGGATTTTATGAATATACATAGAAAAAGTTGCTTTATTTTTCTGATCATGCAAGAAACAAATGTTCATTATAGAAAACTTGAGTTGAGAAGGAAAACTAAATTACTGAAAGTCTGTTCATATGAAGAAAACTATTGACACAGAGGCTTTTTTATGTACAGTTGTGCATCAGTTTGCTCAATTCTGGACATTTGTGTTTCAGCTTAACATTATAACCTAAGAAAGACCCATGTTAATTCAAATTATTAATGAATTTGTGAGTTCTATTGAGTGGGTGTTCCATAACTTACTTAGCCATTATCATATTGTTGAATATTTTAATTTTTTTAACATCTTTATTGGAGTATAATTGCTTTACAACGGTGTGTTTCTGCTGTATAACAAAATGAATCAGCTATACATATACATATGTTCCCATATCTCCTCCCTCTTGCGTCTCCCTCCCACCCTCCCTATCCCACCCCTCTAGGTGATCACAAAGCACCCAGCTGATCTCCCTGTGCTATGCGGCTGCTTCCCACTAGCTATCTATTTTACATTTGGTAGTATATATATATATATATAATATATGTATATATACATATATAATGTATATATATATACATATATACATTATATATGTCCATGCCACTCTCTCACTTCGTCCCAGCTTACCCTTCCCCTGCCCGGTGTCCTCAAGTCCATTCTCTATGTCTGCGCCTATTCCTGTCCTGCCCCTAGGTTCTTCAGAACCTTTTTGTTTTTTTTAGATTCCATATATATGTGTCAGCATATGGTATTTGTTTTTCTCTTTCTGGCTTACTTCACTGTGTATGACAGTCTCTAGGTCCATCCACCTCACTACAAATAACTCAATTTCGTTTCTTTTTATGGCTGAGTAATATTCCATTGTATACATGTGCCATATCTTCTTTATCCATTTGTCTGTCCGTGGACACTTAGGTTGCTTCCGTATCCTGGCTATTGTAAATAGTGCTGCAGTGAACAGTGTGGTACATGACTCTTTTTGAATTATGGTTTTCTCAGGGTATATACCCAGTAGTGGGATTGGTGGATCATATGGTAGTTCTATTTTTAATTTTTTGAGGAACCTCCATACTGTTCTCCATAGTGGCTGTATCAATTTACATTCCCACCAACAGTGCAAGAGGGTTCCCTTTTCTCCACACCCTCTCCAGCATTTATTGTTTGTAGATTTTTTGATGATGGCTATTCTGACTGGTGTGAGATAATACCTCATTTTAGTTTTGATTTGCATTTCTCTAATGATTAGTGATGTTGAGCATCCTTTCATGTGTTTGTTGGCAATCTGTATATCTTCTTTGGAGAAATGTCTATTTAGGTCTTCTGCCCATTTTTTGATTGGGTTGTTTTTTGGATATTGAGCTGCATAAGCTGCTTGTATATTTTTGAGATTAACCCTTTGTCAGTTGCTTCGTTTGCAAATATTTTCTCCCATTCTGAGGGTTGTCTTTTTGTCTTGTTTAGGGTTTCCTTTGCTGTGCAAAAGCTTTTAAGTTTCATTAGGTCCCATCTGTTTATTTTTGTTTGTATTTCCATTACTCTAGGAGGTGGGTCAAAAAAGATCTTGCTGTGATTTATGTCATAGAGTGTTCTGCTTATGTTTTCCTCTAAGAGTTTTATAGTGTCTGGCCTTACATTTAGGTCTTTAATCCATTTTGAGTTTATTTTTGTGTGTGGTGTTAGGGAGTGTTCTAATTTCATTCTTTTACATGTAGCTGTCCAGTTTTCCCATCACCACTTATTGAAGAGGCTGTCTTTTCTCCAGTGCATATTCTTGCCTCCTTTATCAAAGATAAGGTGACCATATGTGCATGGGTTTATCTCTGGGCTTTCTATCATGTTCCATAGATCTATATTTCTGTTTTTGGGACTTCCCTGGTGGCGCAGTGGTTAAGAATCCACCTGCCAATGCAGGGGACACGAGTTCGATCCCTGGCCCGGCAAGATCCCACATGCCACGGTGCAACTAAACTTGTGTGCCACAACTGCTGAGCCTGCAAGCCACAACTACTGAAGCCCATGCTCCTAGAGCCCATGCTCTGCAACAAGAGAAGCCACCACAATGAGAAGCCTGCACACCACAACAAAGTGTAGCCCTCGCTCGCCACAGCTAGAGAAAGCCCGCGCCCAGCAACAAAGCCAAAAATAATAAATAAAAAAAAATTTTTTAAGTTATATTTCTGTTTTTTGCGCCAGTACCATGCTGTCTTGATTACTGTAGCTTTGTAGTATAGGCTGAAGTCAGGGAGCCTGATTCCTCCAGCTCCATTTTTCTTTCTCAAGATTGCTTTGGCTATTCGGGGCCTTTTGTGTTTCCATACAAATTGTGAAATTTTTTGTTCTAGTTCTGTGAAAAATGCCATTGGTAGTTTGATAGGGATTGCATTGAATCTGTAGATTGCTTTGAGTAGTATAGTCATTTTCACAATGTTGATTCTTCCAATCCAAGAACATGGTATATCTCTCCATCTGTTTGTAACATCTTTAATTTCTTTCATCAGTGTCTTATAGTTTTCTGCATAACAGGTCTTTTGTCTCCTTAGGTAGGTTTATTCATATGTATTTTATTCTTTTTGTTGCAATGGTAAATGGGTGTTTCCCTACTTTCTCTTTCAGATTTTTCATCATTAGTGTATAGGAATGCAAGAGATTTCTGTGCATTAATTTTGTATCCTGCTACTTTACCAAATTCATTGATTAGCTCTAGTAATTTTCTGGTAGCATCTTTGGCATTTCATTATTTATCTACCCCTCCAGCTTTTTTCTAGTCATAAACTTACTTTTCTATGTAAATTAAATCTTATAGTACACACTGTTTTCTAATTAGTTTTTTTCCCCTCTTTGCTTTTCCACAACACTGATCTATAAGATAGAGAAGAAAAAAAACTCTATTTTGACTGAGGTGGGTGTTGAAATGGTTCTGATAACACATGCGAATCACAAATTGTTCTACACTTAGCTAAGTGTTTTCGTATACGTTGGCCTTCAAAATGACCAGTTGAGCCCACTCCTCCAGTCATCTGGACCCCTGGTGAGCAACCCCACTGCAGCGTTGCTCTATTCTACACCCAACATAGTCACAAGAAAGAGGTGATCTGGACACTGTAGATGGGCCCCACCTGGGCCCCAGGGGCCATCTAATGGATCTGCAGCAGTCCTTGGCCCTAGAATTGGCCTTGGTGTCATTTATTCGGTCAGTTTGGGAAACAGTGCCTTTCATCCCTTCCCCACTAATGAATGAAGGCACAGCTGAGATGCTGGCCTCTTCAACTGAGAATCTAAGGGCTGGGGGTATCACCTCCTTCTCTTCCTCAGCCGTACCTCCCTGGCTCCCCTAAACAGGCTCATTTTCCAGGACTGCACTGTTTATTATTTAAGTCACCCTGTACCTAACCTTCAGCCCTTGCTGTTGGGGAGAAATTGGGTCCCTGAGAAGCTAAAATCTGCTCTAACTCCTTCAACCTCAGGCTGTGGGCAAAGGCAACCACAGAAGAAAGTCCTTTAGTAAAATGTGCACAGCCTGCAATTGTGAAAAGTTGCAGGATTTTGAAGTCAAAGGGACCTTGGGCAAGCCCAGGAATGATCTGCTGCAAAAATGCAGGGTGCATTGGGAAGGCATATTCTAATTAAGCCTGGATGCAACACCAGGGCGAGTTAAGCCAAGACTGATGTTAATATCAAGAGGAATTTTTGAAAAGTTAATAATTTGTACTTTATTTGCAGAGTTTCCCAAGCTGGCTGATCATCAGAATCACCTGGGGTGCTTTTTAAAACTCCAGATTCCCAACTAGATCTCCAACAGTCTAATTTAACAGATCTGGAAAAGGGCTTTTAGTGTTTACTTATTTCTTACTTTGAGCTGTTTTAGTAAAGTGTGTCATGCTTTTCTTTATTTTTTACTTTCTTTTTTTGTTGTTGTTGTTGTTTGTTTGTTTTGCGGTACGCGGGCCTCTCACTGTTGTGGCCTCTCCCGTTGCGGAGCACAGGCTCCGGACGCGCAGGCTCAGCGGCCATGGCTCACGGGCCCAGCCGCTCCACGGCACGTGGGATCCTCCCGGACCGGGGCACGAACCCGTGTCCCCTGTATCGGCAAGTGGACTCTCAACTACTGCACCACCAGGGAAGCCTTCCTTTCTTTTTCTTAAGTTAAAAAAAATTGATGCATCGTCAATTATTTCTTCACTAAGCTGGTCTTTTACAAAAAAAATTGAATTGATGTGTTAATTCAGACAATACCAGTTTAATTTGATTTCTTTGTTTACACTCGTGGTTCTCAAACCCGGATGTACCTCAGAACTAGGGGAGCTTTTAGCTATTAATTACATCGGAACCTCTAGGGATGGAGCTGGGCATCAGTTCCTCAAAACTCCAGGCAAGGGCTTCCCTGGTGGCGCTGTGGTTAAGGATCCACCTGCTAATGCAGGGGACACGGGTTCAAGCCCTGGTCCAGGAAGATCCCACATGCCGCAGAGCAACTAAGCCTGTGTGCCACAACTACTGAGCCTGCTCTCTACAGCCCACAAGCCACAACTACTGAGCCCATGTGCCACAGCTACTAAAGCCCACATGACTAGAGCCTGTGCTCCACAACAAGAGAAGCCACCACAAAGAGAAGCCCGTGCAATGCAAGGAAGATAGCCCCCCACTCACTGCAACTAGAGAAAAACCCACACACAGCAAAGAATACCCCATGCACAGCAAAAAAAGACCTAACGCAGCCAAAAATAAATAAATAAATAAAAATTAAAAAAAGAAAAAAGAATTTCCTTCCTTTAAAAAAAAAAAAAGGTCCAGGCCGTTCCAAGGTCAGCCCAGGCTCAGAATCACTGGGTGAGACCCAGACTGAAGTACCGACCCAGGTGAGACCTCCCAAGGAGGGAACTAGTGCAGCTCTCACCTAACAAAGGTGTTGGTGTTGACACACTAGTCTGCCAGGTGTGCTCACAGCCAAGCTCTCGGGATATTCTAGAGAATCCATAAATGGATACCCCTAGTCAGCCTTCTCAAAGAACGCCCAGCTTCGCCTCAGCTAGCTGCCAGATAACCAGTGCCGTGTAACCAAAATGTGCAAACAAGAATCACCATTCCCAGACTTAGGCACTTTCTCCCCTTCTCCCCTTCCTCTCCTTTCCCCTCCTGTTTCCTCCTCTCCCCTACCAACTGACTCCCTCACGTGTGAATAAACAATCCGCATGTAAAATAAATGTCTCTTAGTTATTCTTTGACCCTGATTTCATTGGCATATGTCTTAACCTGAATGCGATTTATTATCAGTAAGCCACCAAAAATGGAGCACTGCTAATTGCTAGACACTGGGTTGAGCACTTCAGATCATGATCTCATTTAATGCTCATAATGTAGCCTCTGTACATTGGTACTGAACTGAATCTCAGAGACAGAGTTTTGGGTGAAATAGAAAAGAAGAGCTTTATTGCTTTGCCAGGCAAAGGGAGCCACAGCAGGTTAATGCCCTCAAAAGGGTGTGTCCCAGTCTGGGAGGCCCTAGTGAGGAGTTTCATAGTAATGGTTCAAAGAGGAGGGCGTGGTCAGCTCGTGGACATTCTTCTGATTGGTTGGTGGTGAGGTAATTGGGTGTCAGCATCTTCAACCTTCTGGTTCCAGCTGGTCTGGGGTCTATGTGCTTGTGGGCAGCAGACAGTTAACTTCTCCCACCTAGTAGGGGTTTCAGTATCTGCAAAACAGCTCAAAGATATTGTCATGTATGTCCCTTGAGGGGAGAACCAGGACCCTACCCCAAGGCTGCATTACTGTTTCTTGACTTCTCCTTCCTTGTCTCAGCATCCCCTCCCTTCCCTGATTAGCAACGGTTTGAACCTGACCTTTGGAACTCAGGGAAGATCATGGAGGCTGAATGAAGCCTATTTCCTGCGAACAAGAAAGGGGGTACACAAAAAAGCTTTTGTGCCCAGGAGCCCCACAGGGCCCTGCTTGGTTTCAATAACAAGATTTGAGGTAAGTACTCTTATCATTTCTAATTCATTGTTGAAGAAGCTGAAGCTTAGGATGTGGGTTACTCAGCTACCCTCTACACTGCATTGTGACTGAGGGCTGGGATTCTGCAAACCTCTGTGCCCTTTGTCCTGTCCGGAGCATCCAGGTTTTGGACTGTTTAATCTGACATCTGTATTAGCAAGGTCTAGGTGGGAAATCAGTACCTGCTCTGCCTATTTCAGGCAGAGAGAGCTGGTTGCAAAGCTATTGAAGGGGTAGGGGGGACACAGGGAGGAGGGATGACCCAGACATCAGGATGCTGGAGCCCACCAGCCCTCACTGCTGTTGGCCTGCTGGACTCCTTGCCACTTGCTGCCACTGATGGGGCTGCTCACCACCCTGCTCGCCACAGCTAATGCTGCTAGAGGCCCCACCAAGAGCAAGAGATGACGTAGGCCGGTTTCTTCTCCTGCTTCTGGCTTCTGCCGGTGCTTCTCAGAGGCAGACTACCACCAAGAGCAGCTGGCAGGACAGTCTGAGAGATGTAGTCTGGACACTGCCCCCGCCGCTGCTGCCGCCGGCCCCCATGCAAAGCCACAGAGTGCTGCTGTAGACACAGGACCTGCTATCTGGTCTTTGGACCTTTGCCTTGGCTGCTCCAGAGAGCACCCTCCAGTTAGCCTCTCACCTGCAGAGGGTTCAAATGTTAACAGAAACCAAAGGAAAGCATGGAATGAGAGGCCACACCTGCACAGGTGGGGCAGGCTCTAGGCTCATCCACTGCTCTGAATTTGGGAAAGGCTGGCCTTTCTCTACCACTGGTCACCTGGGGAGGGGGGCTCGGTCTGCAGCCAGGAAAACTCGTGCTTTGTTTTTGTATCCTTAGCAGCCTTTCAGTTCCGCTTCCTTACATTTTTCAGTTTCGATTCATTCTATATTTCCCAGGAGACATGGTAGAAATCTTTGACTCTGACATTACACAAAACGGGAAATTGCATTTTACGGAGTTTTATTATCTCTGGTACCCCTTTGGTCCTGGTGCACTTCTAAGTTGAATGTCTGTCTTTGAACAAGTGACGCCTTTAGCAGGGATCCCGACGTACTTGTTGAAAGTCTGCTACTGACCTGACCCTGGATAAAGAAGTAAGAAAGAAAAGGAAAGAAAAGAAAGAAATGGCCCGGTCCTCACCTTTAAGTAGCTCACGGTTTTGTTACAGAAGGAGGCTTACGTGCATGCACCTTGGGAAAGCAAATAGGTGCTATGCTACAGTGTTAGGTATCCATTCTGAGGATTCTGAGGATTCCAGTTCGGAAGAGCAATGTTTCTCCTTAAAGAAGGGATTATATTTGGAAGACAAAGGAGCGGGAGAGGTGAGTTTCTAGCACGGGAATGGATAGCCCAGGGAAGAAATGAACAGACATATGTGGGTAGGCAGTGACATGGCTTAGCTGGATAGGAAAACCTGGGTAATATTTTGGAGGGTCTTGAACATCTTTTGAGGAAATTGAACTTGAATCTAGAGGAGCCAACATGTGGCCGTGAAAACAATGACAGTTATAAACCATGTTGTCATCATTCTGGTTCTAGAGAATAAAATATGCAGCCTAAAAAATGCAATCTTTTAATAAACATGACTCCAGAAATAAATTTAGTTCTATAAGCCTAATAATTATATTTTTATTAAATACTGACTCATTGGGTATCAAGTGGAAAATATTTTATCTTACTTCCCAATGTATTATTTTCTCCTAAAATATCAAGTGTAAATATCCCTTACCATTCTAATCCATTTGATTCCTGAGTTTGGAAAGTGCGTTTAGATAGAGAGGGATACTGTGATATCTGATATCTAAATCTATTTGATTCCTGAGTTCGGAAAGTAAAGGAATTGAGTCCTAATTCAAAAAATGTATCCTAGGCTATGCAGTGACTGGATTTGTAGAGAGTGTTAGGACAGCAAGGCAGGTCTGGGCCAGATTTTCCAGTGTTCCCTTTCCCACTTCCTCCTGGCCCCCAGGGCTTGATCCAATCTGCCTGAGTTAATACTCCAGGCCCCAGTCCCGGTCAGCATCTTCTACCACCTGGTCTTGGGTGAGGACGCTGCTAATGAAGCCCTGAAGCCCACCCTCTACCCAAACACACACACACAGTTACACACTCACACACACACACCCACTCTCGTTTTCAACTCTGAGAAGTGTCCCTCTAGTGGCCAATCTGTACAATACCCTGTGGAACAGGATGCTGCTGGAAGGGTGACATTTTATTAAAGTACCTCACAGCGGCTGCACTTGCGGTTTTCTGAGAGGTAGGGGATGAAATGAAGAAGTTGGCTTCAGCCAGATGGTGAAGGGGTTTATGGCTGGACTAAAGATGTTGCTCTTTGCTT